>NC_089501.1:49541637-50165887 GCF_036850765.1 Saccopteryx bilineata | reverse complement strand
TTCCTTCCTTCCTCCCTCCCTTCTGCCCTCCCTTCTTCCCTCTCTGTCTCTTTCTCTCTCTCTCACATGCATGCTAAAAAGGGGGGGGGGGTTGATTAGATAAAGCAGATGAACAAATCAGCGATTTGGAAGATCAAGTAGCAGAAAATATCCAAAGACAACATCAAGCGCACCCAACATTGCATCAGGAGTTACCAGAAGGAGAAGAGAGAGAACAATGAATTGAAAACCTATCTGAAGAAATTATGACAGAAAACTTCCCTAACCTGACCAAGAGAACAGGAATGCAAGCCCAGGAAGTACAGTGAGTCCCAAACAAGATGAACCCAAAGAGACCCACACCAACACACATCATAATTAAAACACCAAAGGTTAAACACAAAGAATCCTAAAAGCACCAAGAGAAGAACAGTTAGTTACCCACAGGGCAGCGCCCATAAGACTGACAGCTGATTTCTCAACAGAAACTTTGCAGACCAGAAGGGATTGGCATGAAATATTCAAACTGATGAAAAACAAGGAGTATAACCAAGATAACTCAATCCAGCAAAGTTATCATTTAGAATGAAGGACAGAAATAGAGCTTCCCAGACAAGAAAAAGCTAAACGAGTTTGTCACCACCAACCAGTATTACAAGAAATGTCAAAGGGACATCTTTAGGAAGAAAAATACCCCATAGAAATAATAAAATGTCAATAAATACCTATCAACAATTACTTTAAATGTAAATGAATTAAGTAAATGAACTAAGTCGTGGTCATATAGCTCAGTTGGTTAGAGCATCGTCCTGACACGCCAAGGTTGTGGTTCAATCCCCAGTCAGGGAACATACAAGAATCAACCAATGAATGCATAACTAGGTGGAACAACAAATCCATCTCTCTCTCTCTCTCTCTTTTTCTCTCTCTCTCTCAAAACAAGGGGAAAAAATGCCCCACTTTATATAAAACTGCTAGGTAGAAAACTGCCCAGAATAAACATACTGAAATAAAAAAAAATTAAAAATAATTGTAAATGAATTAAATGATCCTATCAAAAGATATAAGGTAACTAAGTAGATAAGAAAATAAGACCCTTACTTACTCTGCCTACAAGAGACTCACTTCAGATCCAAAGACACACAGACTGAAAGTAAAGGAATGAAAAAAAGATACTTCATGAAAAAAAAAAAAAAAAAAAGCTGGGGTAGCAATACTTATACCAGACAAAATAGACTTGAAAACAAAGGCTATAACCAGAGACAAAGAAGGACTCAGCTATTCCACTTCTGGGTATTTACCTGAAGAAACTCAAAACACTAAATTGAAAAGACATATGCCTCCATGCATTCACTGCAGCGTGATTTCCAATAGCCAAGATATGGAAGTAACCTAAGTGTCCATCAATAGGTGAGTGGGTAAAGAAGTGATGCTTATGTACAACAGAATACGACTCGGCCCCAGAAAAGAATGAATTCTTATCATTTCCAACAACATGAATGGACCTAGAGGTATTATGCTAAGTGAAATGACTCAGAGAAAGACAAATGTCATGTGATTTCACTTACAGTGTGTCCATAAAGTCATGGTGCACTTTTGACCGGTCACAGGAAAGCAACAAAAGACAATAAAAATGTGAAATCTGCACCAAATAAAAGGAAAACCCTCCCAGTTTCTGTAGGATGATGTGGTAGCATGTGCCCATGCACAGATGATGAAGTAACACCATGTATACAGCGGAGCAGCCCACTCCATGCCAGTTGAGATGTGGACGGTACAGAGGAAAGTTCAGTGTGTTCTGTGGCTCGCTAAATTCAAATCCGTGACCAAAGTGCAACGTGAATACCGGCGCGTTTATAACGAAGCGCCACCACATAGGAATAACATTACTCGGTGGGATAAGCAGTTGAAGGAAGCCGGCAGTTTGGTGGAGAAATCCCATTCTGGTAGGCCATCAGTCAGTGACAAGTCTGTAGAGGCTATACGGGATAGCTACCTAAGGAGCCCTAAAAAATCTGTGTGTGAGTCCACATGGAACTGCACTGAATAGGTATGAAACTGGGAGAGTTTTCCCTTTATTTGGTGCAGATTTCACATTTCTATCGTCTTTTGTTGCTTTCCTGTGACCGGTCAAAAGTGCACCATGACTTTACGGACACACTTACATGTGGAATCTAAGAAACAAAGGAAACAGAACAAACTCACAGATACAGAGAATATTTTAACGGATGCCATACGGGAGGGAGGCTGGGATGGTGAAAACGACAAAGGGAGTAAGAAGTACAAATTCATAATTACAAGATAGTCATGGGGATGTAAAGTACAGCATAGGGAATACTGTCAATAATATTGCAATAACTATGCATGTGTAGATGGGTACTAGATTTACTGGAGTGATAACTTCGTATGTTTCATAAATGTCTAATTACTACGTTATACACCTGAAAATAATACAATATTGTACATCTACTTTAATTAAAAATTTAAAAAAATTAACAATAAAATTTAATTTCTTAAAATAGGCTTCTTCTTAAGGTTGTGTACATAAAACTATGTTACATGCGGAGTACAAGTGTCCGCTTTCAACTGAGTACTTGGACAAAGGCCAGTACTCCTCACTCTGATTTATTTTCATCAGTAGTTCCTCTTTAGAGCAATTTTTCTTCTAGTTCATACAGCTAATATAAAACTCACCACAGAACTACAGCTGGTTTGTACAGTATCCCAGTGTAAGGTTAAAGATATAGTAAAATAAGACTGCCAAGGAAAATTAAGTTAGCAAAATAGAATACAATCTGAAGAGCTACCGAAGTTTATTATACCAAAACAGAAGAATGAATCATACTTAATCAAATGAAGAGATTTAGACTAAACAGCAACCAAGAGATGGGAAGAGATTACAGAAGGAGAGAATCGTTACACGTGAAAACTGAGAAGCCAGAAAAGCTCCTTGGAGGGGTCCTGAACGGACACCTTCGACGAGGAGGAGATGGACCTCTGACCAGGTCCCGCCATCTGCCTTTCCCTTTGCAGTGAATCCGCCCTGCCACCTGTGAAATGCTATGAAAACGGAAAACCAAGTAGAAAAACGATCAAGTGGGTAACTAAGTGTCTCCAGGCATGAGACACCTTACCGACTCCTTCCTTAGTTTTCAAAACAACCTTCACATGGTGTATTGCTCAGGTGTGCAGTGCCAGTTCCATGAGTCAAGTCACCTGTCTAGAGGCAGAATGACCAAGGACCAAACGAACTGGAGCTTTACCCAGCTCCTTGCCCTGTGCCTTCCGGCACGTCCGCAGCTGATGGTGTCCGGCCCCTTACTGATCTCCTCGCCAGTGTTTCTCTCACGCAGTCACCGTCACACACCGCTGCTGGAGGCTCTCGTGATAAAACAGGCACCGCGCCACTTATCAAAAACTCCTAATGACTCCCGGTTACCTAGGGTCAAGTTCAGATTCATTTTCGGGTGTTTAAGATCCTCCATTAATCTAACCCCACCCTAAAAATCTAACCCTGGATCCCACTCCATCCCCCTCCCCAATAGATCATCTCTTCTCACCTACTGAGACTCCACTGGAGTCAACACCGCAGTGCTCACAACAGTCATACCCTCTTCTCCCCTCTTTACTGGATAACCCTCACCCCACTCTGTAAGGTAACACCACGTCCAGCTCTAGGGACAGATCTGGACCTGATTAGCCTCAGCCAGTGTTTCTCAACAGTGCTCAACCAGCATTGGGGCAAGCAAAAGATAACTCTTTATATTCTTTATTTTGGAACTATCCTGTATATTATAAGAAGTTTAAGATCCCTGCAAGAAATAAGATAGGCTCTGGCATAATTACAGAGTGGTTCGTCTGCCTGCAACCACAGAGCTAGAAAGTAGAGAAGCCAGGACTGCAACCCAGGACTGTAAACCAGGACTGCAACCCAGGACTGCAACCCAGGACTGTAACCCAGGACTGCAACCCAGGGCTGTAAACCCAGGACTGTAAACCAGGACTGCAACCCAGGACTGCAACCCAGGACTGCAACCCAGGGCTGTAAACCCAGGACTGTAAACCAGGACTGCAACCCAGGACTGCAACCCAGGACTGCAACCCAGGACTGTGACCCAGGACTGCAACCCAGGACTGCAACCCAGGACTGCAACCCAGGACTGTAACCCAGGACTGCAACCCAGGGCTGTAAACCCAGGACTGTAAACCAGGACTGCAACCCAGGACTGCAACCCAGGACTGTGACCCAGGACTGCAACCCAGGACTGCAACCCAGGACTGTGACCCAGGACTGCAACCCAGGACTGTAAACCAGGACTGCAACCCAGGACTGCAACCCAGGACTGCAACCCAGGACTGCAACCCAGGACTGTGACCCAGGACTGCAACCCAGGACTGCAACCCAGGACTGTGACCCAGGACTGCAACCCAGGACTGTAAACCAGGACTGTAAACCAGGACTGCAACCCAGGACTGTAAACCAGGACTGCAACCCAGGACTGCAACCCAGGACTGTAACCCAGGACTGCAACCCAGGACTGTAAACCAGAACTGTAAACCAGGACTGCAACCCAGGACTGTAACCCAGGGCTGTAAACCAGGACTGTAAACCAGGACTGTAACCCAGGACTGCAACCCAGGGCTGTAAACCCAGGACTGCAACCCAGGACTGCAACCCAGGACTGTAAACCAGGACTGCAACCCAGGACTGTGACCCAGGACTGCAACCCAGGACTGTAAACCAGGACTGCAACCCAGGACTGTAAACCAGGACTGCAACCCAGGACTGTAAACCAGAACTGTAAACCAGGACTGCAACCCAGCTTGTCTGCCAGGACTGCAACCCAGGACTGCAACCCAGGACTGTAACTCAGGACTGCAACCCAGTACCCAGGACTGTAACCCAGGGACTCTCTGCCAGGAAAGCCTGGGCCCTTTCTAGAACAGGTGGCCCGCAGCTCTTACTCAAAAAAATCAACTACTGAGTAGCTACTACTGATCACTCCAGGATAATATGAAAGCACGCAAGGAAGAGCCTCCGTCCTCCATGGCTGATGGGAAAGAGAAACAATCACAAGAGAATGTGGTGAGATAAACAGAACACACAAGTGGAAGCAGCACAGTGGGCAGGCAGGGAAGGAGGTGTTAGCAGAGAGCACAAGGCAGGAAACACAGACAAGGTATTCATTCCAAGCCTTAATGTCAGGGTCACTATCCTTCCTTGTCTTCAGGGTCTCCTACAATTGTTTCTGAAAACACTGAAGCCAGAAGGGCCTCAAGGACAGACACTATGTCTGTCTGTCTTTACTTCTTCCGTATCTCTACAGTAAACCTGGTTACTTTAGTTGCCAATAACAGTAAGCACTGAACATAGGCGGAATTGGAATGGCAAGAAAAAGTATGTCCCATCACCACCACCAGAATATATGCTTCCTCTACTTTGAGGGTAGAAGAAAAGACTTCTGCAGCAACTGTAACTACTAGGTTCCCTATGCTTGTAAGATTCTCTAAATGTAAAAAGCTATGATATCATTTTCTTTAACACAGTATTTGACTAAACTACATTGTTTTTCTTTTTAGACAAGTATTTAAGATTCATTTTCATTGAAAATGTTACAGAAGTACTTCTGACTATTCTGCAATATCCATATTTTATTAATAACAATCTCCTACATTGTTAACTAGTATTGCAAATGTGGAGAAGATACACAATCTGCAACAATGTTTGCCATTTAAAGATCCCTGAAAACTCTCTGGCTGGGAACCCCCAATCTGGAATAAACTCTGGGTGTTTCCAACCTGGCACACAGAACACTTCAGATGTCTTAACTAAATTGCTAACTAAAAATCGAAAGGGGCAGATCTGAGCCCTAACAGGATAGCTCAGGATAGAGCACTGCCCTGACACGCCCAGGCTGCAGGTTCAATCTACCGTCAGGGCACTTAGAAGAATGAACCAATGAATGCATAAATAAGTGGAACAACAAATTGATGTTGTCTGTCTCTCTCTTTGCCCTCTCTAAAATCAATAAATTTTTAAAAACTTACATTCATAAGAAAAGGAGCAGGTCCCTTTCAAGCATTCCGAGACACTCTGTCACAGGCCAGGGACTCAGAGCAGACATGCCACAGAAACGCTGTCCGCACAGCACTGTTCACTTGCTCCTAAGGCTCCGTGGGACTATTTGCAGATAAAAGTTTAGATCACAGTGAGGAAGACTGGAAATGTACTTTTCCACCCTGCAAGGGCAATCACTACAACCAAACCTCTTTAAGAGACCTCAAACTAAACATGCTCTCATTTATTAAACACCGTTCTGTAATCTCTCAAGTAGAGAAATGACCTTTTTCTACCTTAGGATGAATGCAAATCAGAGTATTTAGCTTTTATTTTTACATAAAAACTTCAAACTGTGGCCTTTTTACTGTCATAAGTTCATCTTTACTGTTAAGTTTCCAATGACAGTGGATGCAGGAAAACAGACTAGAGACTCACTTCTGACCCCAAACACTGTGCATATACTTCTACCATAGCAACTGTAACACTTCAACTGAAGAGGTTCCAGGGTCTCTTCCCTGTGTAAAGGCTTTGAGAGTAGGAAAATGTGCGTGTATTGTTGACTTACATTATTTTTAAGTTCTGGAGAGATTGTTGAAAGAAAAATGTTTTTTATTTTTAGTAAAATACTTAACATCTCCCATAAATATCCCTTGATATTTACATATAATAACATTCTAATATTAACCACAGACCATGAAAATCAAATGCATTCCTAATTTTTAAAAAACTGGGTTTATACAAATATCATAGATTATCTGTATTATAAAATAATTTAAAAACAGGACTTTCTTAAATAATAATCCCCCCAGTGAATTAAAAATCATCATCATTATACAACCACTTTAGAAGTTATACAATGCAAGTAAATTTGGGATGAATGCTGTGAACTACGATGATCTATACAATTGTATGGCATGCTTTCTGGCCATCTAAAAAGCAACAGGAAAAGTAATAACCAGCCACGGCCATCTCACGACCACAATAACTATAGGTCCTAATAGTGTTGTCATTTTGCATATAATACAAATAACCAATCAATACAAATAACTTGTGGTGTGAGAAGTTTCTGTACACCACAAGTTGATGAGAAACTATCAGCTTTTATTTGAGACATGACCAGTATTTTGATTTTCAGCATCACTTGAACCCAGTTTGAATGAAGAGTTCTTTAAACAAGAAACAATATTCAATTCACATAGTGTCCTAGTGCCGCGCATTTTACAGTCCACAGATTCAGGGGTAAACCAAGGACAGACCCAGGTTCTTTCTTCTCCTTCTCCATCTTCCACAACAGTGGCTCTCAAAATGTGGTTCCCAGCCCATCAGCACCAGCTGGAACTGACAGAAATGCACGCTCTGGGCTCCAGCTCCTGAACGAGAAACTCTGGAGTGGAGCCCAGCAATCTGTGATGTAACAAGCTCCCTGGGTAGGGGGACAGGGTGCAGCAAGGGTACCACAGCTCCACCACTAATGCCGCAAACTCAAGAAACACGATCCCTTATAAACTGTTGATGCACTCAGTAGACTTCCATTTCTCCCTTAGATAGAAGCTTATTCCCGATGTCCCACTCTTTCTTTAGCAGACATTCCTAATGAGGCAGCAGCAGAGCAGAGTCTGGGGGAAAATATTTAATACTTGCATTTTAGAGAAATACAATCTATCACTTTTATAGTAATAACGATAAGAACATGAAATGTTTTCACTTATCAAAAAGGGGAATGGGTTTTAAAACAGTAAAGAACCAGCCTGGCCTGTGGTGGTGCAGTGGATAGAGAGTCGTTGATCTGGAATGCTGAGGTCGCCGGTTCAAAACCCTGGCTTGCGCAGTCTAGGCACATACAACAAGCAACCAATGAACAACTAAAGTGAAACAACTACTTCCTCTTCCCCCTGCCTCTCATAAAAAACAAGACAGAAAACAGTACAGGCGCAGTCATCAAGACTGGCCCAGAGTAGCTTTAAGTATCAGAATTTAAAAAAAACACTCCATATTTTTGGGCATCATCTTGGCTTTAAATGATTAAGACAGATCAAGCTGATGTAATTACAGATCTTAGTGGTCTAAAGGCTGCTGATTTTCTAGCTTTGGGGATTTCTCGTTATAAGGTTACCGACTATGCTTTACTTACCGGTAACGGCAACCATAGGACAAAGTCTGACACATCAACAAAAAGGCTGCAGAACTCTTAAATTTAACCCTTGACTCTAAAATCTTACGAAGGTGGGGAAAGTACAGAAACGACAGAAAACAGCTGCTGGCCCAGGGGACCAGCTGCTCTGCTGCTGGCAGCTCCCAGAGGAAGCGGGCGGGAGGGCGGGCAGGCCCGTGACACACGTGCTCAGAAAGCAGCCGCTTTAAGACTCAGGCTCAGCGCTGGTTACTCAGTAAGTTTTTAGTTATTTTTTAAAGTTAAGAAATATACCTTTTCTTCTTTGGAAGAAGAAAATATAGTGCTTAAATAAAATCTCTAAATTTCTATTTGTAATCCTAAATTCATTAGCATTTTTCTGTTTTTCTGTTGACATGCCAATTACTTATTAAAAGCATTAAAAACTTTTTATTCATCTTACCTTAATTCAAAAGAAATTAACACAAGGTGGGTAAGTTTGGGAATCTGCTTTAGGGGCCTCATTAATGACAATCAACTCTTAAACTTAAAAAAATGAAATTGTTTTCTTCCTTATCACTAAACCAATAAATATTAAACACTCAAAATCTTGAGAATACAAAACAGGCAAACCACTGGAAAGAGAAGTTGCTAAGTGCATCTACCACGAGAGAGACAACTCCTAATAACACACATATTGACATTTTCAAGCCCTGTTCTGTTCATCTGCATTAGAAAAAACATTTAAATTGGCATTTAACTGGCACATTTTAAATAGCTCATTAATTTCTGAATGTCAGCCCGCCTGGGCAAGGATGCAAATCGTAGCATCCTTACTTCCAGCTAAAGAGGTGCCCGAAGCAATAGCAGTGTCTGCTGGACTCAGTAGTATGGGGGGCCTTACTGGACAAAGACTGGACTTGCAAACTGTTAAGATATACAAAGGTATTTTAAAATAGACTGATGTGATAGAAAAGGGTTAAAATTCAATCAATGAATTAAAGAATAAAAAAAGCCCCCCACCCTCACCCCGCTGTACCAGGCAGGAGGCCTCCACTCTCCTAGGAGGATACTGCTTCCGTAAAGTGGGCATGTGCTCTCAGAGGGCAAGGACGGGCCTTTCAAATGACACCCCCTGTGGCACTGAGGGCCCGACCCTGCGCTCAGAGTTCAACTGAAGGAGTCAGCGAATGATGGGGGGAAAAGCTTGCTGAATAAAGCTGCATTTTTCACCCTCCTTAACTTACCCTTAAAGTTACACGTCTCTGACTTAGAAGAATTAAGTCATACTGAATAACATCCTTAAGCACTGTATTTACAATGCCTAAAAATGAGTAAATGGGCCGAATTTATCATGGTGTTTTTTTTTTTTTTTCACGAGACAGAGAGACAGGAAGGGAGAGAGATGAGAAGCATCAATCTGAATTGCAGTTGTGGCATCTTAGTTGTTCATTTGCTTCTCATATGCACCTTGACCGGGGGCTCCAGGCAAGCTCAAGCTGCAACCTTGGGCTCAAGCCAGCAAACATAGGGTCATGTCTATAATTCCATGCTCAAGCCAGCAACCCTGCACTCAAGCAGGTGGGTCTCCACTCAAGCTGGATGAGCTTGTACTCAAACCGGCGACCTCGGGGTTTCGAACCTGGGACCTCAGCATCCCAGCCGATGCTCTATCTACTGCACCACCACTGGTCAGGCTCTATCATGTGTTTTAATAGTCAAAAAGGGGAGTGGAATGAGAGAAGAAGTACCAATTAGAAAGTGACACGTCCACAGTCTGTTATTCTGATTGCGTGACTTCAGGTTTGGTTTCAACTAAAATGCTTCCCAACTTTGCCTTCTCACCTTTTCCCTCCAAAAACAGATTAACCTTTTGTGTGCACACCTTCCATTCCTGCACTTCACAGTCCATTACAAAGATGCTCTGACTTGGGTTTCGCTTTGGCAAACACGGTGGGCTAACAGGCTAACGACCACCACACACTGAAGCGCTAAAGAAAATATTAAAAGCAAAACACACAGACACACACAAAAATAAACAACTTTTAAAACACACTGCTGAGTCAGCACAAAAGGAAAGGATCTGGGAGGTCGTAAAGGGAGCGAGGAAAGGATCTGGGGAGGTCATAAAGGAAGCGAGGAAAGGATCTGGGGAGGTCGTCAAGGGAGCGAGGAAAGGATCTGGGGAGGTCATAAAGGAAGCGAGGAAAGGATCTGGGGAGGTCGTAAAGGGAGCGAGGAAAGGATCTGGGGAGGTCGTCAAGGGAGCGAGGAAAGGATCTGGGGAGGTCGAAAAAGAAGCGAGGAAAGGATCTGGGGAGGTCGTAAAGGAAGCGAGGAAAGGATCTGGGAGGTCGTAAAGGAAGCGAGGAAAGGATCTGGGGAGGTCGTAAAGGGAGCGAGGAAAGGATCTGGGGAGGTCGTCAAGGGAGCGAGGAAAGGATCTGGGGAGGTCGAAAAAGAAGCGAGGAAAGGATCTGGGGAGGTCGTAAAGCGGGCGAGGAAAGGATCTGGGGAGGTCGAAAAAGAAGCGAGGAAAGGATCTGGGGAGGTCGTAAAGGAAGCGAGGAAAGGATCTGGGAGGTCGTAAAGGAAGCGAGGAAAGGATCTGGGGAGGTCGTAAAGGGAGCGAGGAAAGGATCTGGGGAGGTCGTAAAGCGGGCGAGGAAAGGATCTGGGGAGGTCGTAAAGGGAGCGAGAGCAGAAGCCCTGAGAGAAAGACGTGCTGAGACAGGCTGCTACCCTGGAGTTTCCTCCAGACCCCGAGACCCCGAGTCTGGGTTTGCACTCCGCTCCAGAGGCGATACTAGGGGAGCGCGGGACTCCTGTGCTGAGCCAGAAGCTGAGACCCCGGGAGGACCCCAGCATGAGGGTCAAACAGAAGAACCTGCCGCACTACAGGGAACAGCCAGGACACTGACCATTGACCATCACTGACACAGAGGAGGAGAACAGGGAAAAATCATCCCAGAGACCCTAGGTCCAGATTTCTGCTGCCCAGTACGGCTGGAAACCTAGTAAGCCAGGAATCAAGTTACAGTGACCCCCAAGGATGCCACATCCCCAAGAAACTGGCATAAGCAAAGACAGATTCTCTGTGGAGTAACTTCAATTAAGGCATTAAAATTCCCTCAGATGAAGTTCCCAGGAAAATGAGCAGCTCACAGAAAAAAATAAAATCAAACCAGAAAACAAGGCACCAGTAGTAAAAATGAGCAGAAGAAACAGATGGCCAAATTCAACTTCAGACAGAACTACCAGACACAAACTATAAATGTTTATTATTATGCTTAAGTGAAGCTTAAAACTATAAGGAAAGAATGAGAGACTATAAAAAAGGATCAAGCAGATCTGAAACAGAACCAAATATAATTTCTAAATCCATAAAATAACCCAAAATTAAATGTATGGATAAAAGAACAGATCAGGCCCAACTGAAAGTGAACAGTGAACTTGAGCAGCACAAAGAAAACATAAGAGGCTGAGAGTTAGGAAGTTTTATGTCTGTTGGACTTTTTCGTGCTAATTAGAATTCCAGACAGAGAGAATGGGGAATATTTCAGTATTCATGAAATAATAATTGCTGGGAATTTTCTACAACTGTGCTCCTCACTCCAGTACCATTAGCCTCAGGTGGCTATCTAAATTAAAAACAAAAACGAAGGTCCTCAGACACATTAACCACATTTCAAGTCCTTGTTAAGCACACGTAGGGGCGCTGCCGGATGGGACTGCACAGACACAGGACACTGCAAGCCTCACAGAACGTTCTACCGCACTGCCCTCCCTGCCCCGAGCTACTGAAAGACCCAGGACACCCATTAACTTGCAAGCTGTTTAAGTAAAATCCGCACATGAACATACCACAGTCCAAAATACTGAAGACAGAGAAGGCCTTCAAAACAGGAAGAGGGAAGAGTTAGACCATCAGAAAGGAACCCTCTTAGATGGCTAACTTCTTCGTGTAACTGTGAAAGTCAGTAGAAAACAGGAATAATACCTTTATGTCGAAAGAAAATACTATCAACCTAGAACTCTGTGACTGGGAAACTATATTTCAAGAATAGGGCAAAATAGGATGTGAGGGCGATCTGGCTGCGACATCTGTCACCCATTGATCGCCAGGGTTGATTCGGCTGATCTGGCTGGCTAGGCGGGTGTCCCCTTCCTCCCTCACCGCTTCATGTACGTCCCTCCCGAAGCTGCGCGCTCGGTCGAAGAGGACGACCTTCCCCAATAGAGGAGAGGACCGTTCTTCGGTCAAGGGTATATGAGTAGCTGCGCTCCCCTGCTAGAACCTCCAAGCAAGTCTCAAGAATAGGGCAAAATATGTTTTCACATGTAAGGGATTTACCAACAACAAATCTTCCTAATGGAAATTCCAAAGAATTCACTTTAGGCAGAAAGAAAAGTATCCTAGAAAGAACTAGAATGTAAAAAGAAATCGTAAATAAAGATACAGAAAAAGGTAATGAAATCTAAACAAACATTAACTGTATAAAAAATTAAAATGTCTAATTTGTGGTGGAAAAGAGAGAATTCAACTACAGGCAATAAATGGCTATTCCGGGGAAGATGCTTGGAGTTAAGTATCCGCAGGTCTTTTCTTACCCTCAGGAAGAGGGTAATAATATTGAGTAACTTCAGACTTGACTTAGAAATGGTAACATACATGATATGATAACCACTGAAAAGCCACAAACCAACATACCTTCCAAAAAAAGTTGACAAGGAGAAAAAGAAGTAAAATAAGACAGAGAAAACTCTCCAGGCACAAAAATCACCAGACTAGATAAAAAGTTAAAATTCAGCTACAGGTTTTTATGTACCAAAGAGTTACCAAAAGCTAGTGAAACCACATTAACTTTAGACAAAATGGTCTTGAAGGAAAAATGCATAATTAAGAGCATTACTTCATAATGATAAAAAGTTCAAGTCACATGGAAGATAATACTAATTCTAAACTCAAGAGATTTTTTTTTTAATCCACCATTTTAACATGTCCATCAGTAGTCAAAAGGTCACTAAGTACACCAGACCAAGAAGAGTTAGTAAGGATACAGATGTGAAAGGCATATCTAATGGGCACATAAAGAATAAATAAATGTGGACCAATTAGAGAATATATCAATATATTACATAAGGTGAAACATTTCTGATTATATGCTAGGTACAAAATTAGCCTCAACAAATTTTCAGGTATAGTATTAATACCAATCAGATTCCCTGATGACAATGTAAATTAAGTTAGAAATCACTGACAAGGCCCTGGCCAGTTGGCTCAGTGGTAGAGTGTCAGCCCAGCATGTGGATGTCCACATTTGATTTCCAGTTAGGGCACACAGGAGAAGCGCCCATCTGCTTCTCCACCCCTCCCTCTCTCCCTTCTCTCTCTCAAGCTTTCTTTTCTCCTCCCACAGCCATGGCTCAGTTGGAGCAAGTTGGCCCCAGGTGCTGAGGATGGCTCCATGTTCCCACTTTAGGCACTATATAGCTCAGTTGCCAAACAATGAAGCAATGGTTCCAGATGGGCAGAGCATCGCCCCCTAGTGGACATGTCAGGTGGATCCCGGTCAGGGCATGTGTGGGAGTCTATCTCTCTGCCTCCCCACTTCTCACTTAAGAAAAAAAAATAGAAATCATTGACAAAAAGAGAAATACCCTATACTTTTAAAAATTAAGCACACTTTGGGGCTCCCAGTCAAGATAGTAGAGTAAGTACATGCTGAGCTTGCCTATCACAATCAAAATTACAGCTAAACAGAACCATCTCTGAGAATCACCTGAAGTCTCGCTGAACAGAAGTTGTATAACTAAGGATATACAGAAGAAGCCCCACTGAGACTGGTAGCAGTGGTGGAGACATAAAACAGGCTGGTCACCCATCCACATGTGTGGTGTTAAAAATGGGAGGGATATCTCCACTACAGAGGTCCCTGCTTAAAAGCAAGGGGTCCTAGCCCCATACTAGAACCCCCAGCCCAGGGTTCCAGTGCCAAGAAGAGAAGGCCCCATAACTTCCTGCTATGAAAACTAGCAAGGATTGTATCTGAGTGAGACTCGGGGCTGCTGATGTCCCAAGTGTTCCTCTTGAAAGAAACCACACAGACTTACTTGGACTCCTTCACTCCGAGCTCCAGCACTGGGGCAGCAGCAGTATGAAAGGTACCAGGCATATACGAGTAGGAACTGAATTGTCTGGCTTTAGGCTGAGGCCTAGAGGGGCAACTTTCTCCCAGAGTGCCGACAGAGGCCATTGTTTCTTTTCTGAACCCTCCCCCAACCCAGCCTGCATACTAGCCATATCTGAGTCTCCATCAACCTCATACTACTGTTTGCCCTGCCCTGGTGATCCCTGAGATCCCACCCCACCCAACTCTCGGTCACACCTACGCCTCTTCCAGTGGCTTTTCCATACAAGTGGCCTGTCTTGGCTCATGCTGAGGACTTTCCTAAAATCTCTCGAAGGTCCACAATCTCTAAACAAGCAGCATCTGGTCTTGGCGTGCCCTTCTTATTAAAAAGCCACAGGCCTGACACTAGTGGCAGCTGGCCTTAGTTTGGAGCTCAGTCTCTCCCAAGTAGCTTAGCAAAGCCCAGAACCAACCGCTTGGTAGCTCATAACAAGTGGCCTTGGGCAGGGCACAGGCAGTGGCTGACCTTGGCCTGCACCAGAACCCATCCCAAGAGGTCCCAGAACCGACATACACAGTGGCCAGCAACAGATCCCACGAGAGTACCACCCAACCACCTCCACAAATGACACACCCAAAGGGCAGACTCAGCAGGTACCAAAGTCTGCCAAAGCAAGTCCTGCTCTGTAAGGTCAGTCCCCAGTCAACAGCTCCTCCACTGTAGTCACAACTAGTCCTCAACCCAATCAGCCTGAGGGTCAATCCCTCCCACTGCTGTGCCAACAGTAATTAAGGCTCAACTATAACAGGCAATAGGAGGGCACATACACTCACACACCTGGAGCACCTGTGCAAAGCCAGTAGCCACGGCCACCATCACAGCAGCCTGGCCCGTGCAAGTTCGCATTGGATTCGGACAGACGGTAACGAAACAACGGAGCCAAGAACTGGTGGGCCATTAGCTTTAATCCTGCTTGCATCCAGCAGGCGAGAAATACATACAGTGGGTAAACACTTCCCTTTCCATTCAGGGCTCCAAAGCCACTGACTTATCCAAGTTTCCTAGAATCAAAGATTTCTAGCTCACCAGCCTTATTCACCTCTGTTCCCCATCTCCTCCTCTCTGCACAAACTGGCTTCTCCCTCAGCACTCTGCCATCTTGGCTGCTTCTCCTCTCCTCCCCTGGCCTTTCTCTGCTCTCCTACAGCATGGGCTCCTCTGGCCCATTTTATAGTGTAGAAATCAAAACCTTTAATCCAATATACAAACAAGGAAGTCTCTGGTACAAAGTCACTTATCTGAGGCATAAAGGGGATTCCTCATGAGAGTGCACCACCCCACATCATGCAAGAGTCATGGGTGGGAAAGGCTCAGTCTTAAAACTAAGCCTTAAGCTATAATGACCCTGCCTGCTTACAGCCTGTCCCCCACACCCAATGCCAACTATAAGTGAGCAAACATATACATCATATTTACAAACTTATTTGACTAACAACCTGGCTCAGGTAACCAGCGAGACTGTGCTGCGCTTCTGGGCCCCACAGGACACCTACTACCTAAAGCCACCCCACCGAGACGGGGAGACAGAACAGCTCCACCTAATACACGGAAGCAAACACAGGAGGCAGACACAATGAAAAGACAAAGAAACAGGCCCCAGATGAAGGAACAAAACAGGGCTCCGGAAAAAGAACTAAACAAAATGGAGATAATCTACCAGATGCAGATTTAAAAGCACTGGTTATAAGGATGCTCAATGATCTCAGTAAGAACATAAAAATGAAGATAGAAAACATAAAATCTCAAAGTAGATTAGATAAATCAGATGATCAAATCAGTGATCTGGAAAATGAGACAGCAGAAAATATCCAATTAGAACAGCAAAAAGAAAAAAGAATCCAAAAAAATGAAAACAATCTCAGGGGCCTCTGGTACAACACCAAGTGCACCAACATCTGCACCATGAGGGTACCAGAGGAGAAGAGAGAGGGCAAGGGATCAGCAGAGCTGAAGAAACAGTGAAGAAAACTTCCCTAACCTGGCCAAGGACACAGACATACAAGCCCAGGAAGTACAGTGAGTCCCAAACAAGATGAACCCAAAGAGACCCACACCAACACACATCATAATTAAAACACCAAAGGTTAAACACAAAGAGAGAATCCTAAAAGCACCAAGAGAAGAGCAGTTAGTTACCCACAGGGCAGCGCCCATAAGACTGACAGCTGATTTCTCAACAGAAACTTTGCGGACCAGAAGGGATTGGCATGAAATATTCAAACTGATGAAATGAAGGACAGAAATAGAGCTTCCCAGACAAGAAAAAGCTAAACGAGTTTGTCACCACCAACCAGTATTACAAGAAATGTTAAAAGGACATCTTTAAGAAAAGAAAACATATGAATAATGTCAAAAAAAATTCTTATTTACCAATTACTCTGAATGCAACTAGATTAAATGTTCCCATCAAAAAACACAGGGTAGCTGAATACATAAGAAAACAAGACCCTTACATGTGCTGCCTACAAGAGTCTGCCTTCAGATCCAAAACTTCACAGACTGAAAGGGAAGGGATAGAAAAAGATATTTCATAAAAATGAGGGGGGAAAGCTGAGGTAGCAATATTTATACCAGACAAAATAAACTTTAATGCAAAAGCTATAACAGGAGACAAGCACCCAGAAATTCCACTTCTGGGTATTTACCTGAGGAAATCCAAAACACTAATTCGAAAAAACAAATACCTGTACATCCATATGTTCACTGCAGCGTGATTTCCAGTAGCCAAGATGCAGACGCAACCTAAGTGTCCATCGACAGATGGACAGATAAAGGGGTGGTGCTTATGTACAACAGAATATGACTCAGCCCTACAAGAGAATGGCTTCTTACCATTTGCAACAACATGAATGGACCGAGAGGGTACTGTGCTAAGTGAAATTAAGTCAGAGAAAGACAAATACCATACGATTCACTTATATGTGGAACGTAAAAATAAATAAATAAAGAAAACAGAAACAAACTCATAGATACAAGGAGGGGGGATGGTTGAAAAAGGCAAAGGGTTAAGAAGCAGAAATTGGTACAGAATAGTCATGGGGATGTAAACACAGCATAGGAAATATAGTCAATAATACTTTAATTACTATGTATGTTATCAGTCACTAGGTTTATCACAGCGATCACTTTTTTAAAGAATGTAAGTGTCTAATTACTATGTTGTATACCTGAAACTACATGATGTAGTATTGTATGTGAACTGTAATTAAAAAATAAAAAGTTACTTTAAAAAATAAACTGCCCAAAAAAACTAAGCACACGTCTAACAACTCATGAATTAAGATAAATCTTTTCAGTTTCGGAAGTCTGAAGCTTGTTCTAATGCATTGAACATTTAAGAACCAATTTCTCACATAATCACTAGTAAAACTGACTTACTGTATTTAGAAACATTGCTAATACCTAAGCTGTAGATGTTAATTTTCCATTGTGCATGTATACTGGTGCACAATTAACTGAATGGACGTTTAGAGTTAGAGGTAGTTTTCTTTAACACTTATCTCACTGGAATATCTTTTTGGTGCTTCTAACTGGAGAGAGAGGAGCTGGAGGCAAGAAAATTTAACATTCTTTTGTGTAATAACAGTTTACCAAGAGCTTCAGCCTGTGCTGGTCACGAAGGATACAAAGGGGAGCAAACACACATCCCAGCCTACTGGGACAGACAGCCTCCTACAGGAGACAGCCACTAGCTGAGAAAACATTCCTTAGAAACATTCCTTAAATGGCAGTAGTGACATACGTGACCCTGCAACAGGGGCTGGGCAGTCAGGCCTGCTTTCCAGAGGAAGTGATGCTGTCAGCTGAGTCAGAATGTGTAAAAAGAAGGTACCTAGAGGAAAAGGCCAGAGAACAGCATTGCAGAAAAGAAAGAACAGCATATGCGAAGTTACAAAATGTCAGGTGGGCAACTGAAGTAAAACCACAGCTGAACTTTCAGATGGTCCATATAAAAACAGGAGCAGGAGAGAACGCTGCAAAAAAATTTATGCTTTCTAACCTATTCCTTCTTTGATAGAAAATTGGTTTACCTTTCTACTGTCATAGAATTTTTCTTGACCACACAAAAACTGTCGAGATATTCTATTTATCATATTAAGATTCTTAATACTACTGCTATACAAAATTGAACAGTTACAATTTTCCATACTTTTTTTTAAACTATCAAAACCCTGAAGGCTCTTTAGAAAGCTTTTTTTATTCCCTTTTTTCAGATAAAGAAGTTTTTGCTCAGGAGAAACCACAAAGTATGCTTCCCACAGTTTTCTCCAGTGTGTTTCACTGACTAGTCCTGAACAAGTCGCAAATTTCCTAGCAGTATTTAAACATTCCACCACCACTTAATTCTACCAGCAAGCAGTATAACATAAATGTGTAACTTCAGACACTGGCACTGGAAAGTTATTTTTTAAAAGCATCAGGGACTCCTAGAATCTTGTTATAATGATTACTCCTAAAAGTGACTATGTAAGCACAAAAGGATCCAAATTAGTTACCAAAGGTTAACTTTGAAATAGAAATAACAACTAAATTATACAGCTGTGAATTAACTTTCATCAACTATTTTCTTTATGTCCCTGTTGATAAAGGTGGGCAAAAAAATAATTTATTTCCCAAGACTTAATAAACATAATTTGCTCCTAAGCTTCCCACATGACTGAGTCAAAATATAACCTTCTGAAGCTCCTAACAGAAGTTAAGACTTTACAACCTTGTATTAGCCTTTCCCTGTATTTGTTCAATGAGATCGGACTGGTCTCAGAGTAACACAACTGATCAGAATCAAAGAACATATAATCCCTTAAAAATATGCAGTTACTGATTAACTTTCTTGGGTAGTGAAGAACTGGCCAATTCAAATTTTTCTTATCTAAGATCATTTCTTTCTATTTTTACTATATCAGAAAAATTTTTTTGTTTGTTTTGTTTTAGTGTGTGTGAGAGAGAGAAAGACAGATGGACAGGCAGGAAGGGAGAGAGACGAGAAGCATCAACTCCTAGTTGCAGCACTTTAGTTGTTCATTGATTGCTTTCTCATACATGCCTTGGTGACGGGAGCCCTTCAGCCAAGCCAGTGACCCCTTGCTCAAGACAGCGCCCATGGGGTCATGTCTATGATCCCACACTCAAACTAGCGACCCCTCCCTCAAGCCGGCAATCCCACCCTCAAGCCGGCAATCCCACGCTCCAGCCAAATGAGACTGCCCTCAAGCCAGCGACCTCCGGGTTTGAACCTGGGTCGTTAGCATCTCAGGCCGATGCTCTATCCACTAAACCACCACCTGGTCAGACCAGGAAAATGGGTTGTTTTATTTTTAATCATGATAGTTTGAAGATAAGTGCATCTTCAAGAATAAATGTAAGAACAATACATAAGAAAACGTACTTAAGAGAACCAAAGCCATTCTCTGGTAAATTCAAAGGGAAACCCTATGCTACCTAAAATATCTAGATACTGTATTTCTTTGTCATCAATTAATAGAAGCACCTGAGTGCCAAATGAGTCTTAAATTTTATAAAATGGGAGACATTAGTTACTAAAAGTATGTTCTCCCCAAACCACTCAGATGTTGGTAAGGGCAGAGGTATGGATAGCAGGTGGAGGGAAAAAAACACGGAGAACTTTACTCTCTGGGAAAAATTATAAAATGAGAGTCTGGGCCCTGGCTGGTTGGCTCAGTGGGAGAGCATTGCACAGCATATGGATGTCCCAGGTTCAATTCCCAGTCAGGGCACACAGCCCTGGCCGGTTGGCTCAGTGGTAGAGCGTCGGCCTGGCGTGCAGGAGTCTCAGGTTTGATGCCCAGTCAGGGCACACAGGAGAAGCGCCCATCTGCTTCTCCATCCCTCCCCCTCTTCCTTCCTCTCTCTCTCTTCCCCTCCCCCAGCCAAGGCTCCATTGGAACAAAGTTGGCCCAGGCACTGAGGATGGCTCTGTGGCCTCTGTCTCAGGCACTAGAATGGCTCTGGTTGCAACAGAGCAATGCCCCAGATGGGCAGAGCATCACCCCGTGGTGGGCATGCCGGGTGGATCCCGGTTGGGTGCATGCGGGAGTCTGTCTGCCTCCCCATTTCCAACTTCAGAAAAACACACACACAAAATAAGTCAGGGCACACAGGAGGAGCACACATCTGCTTCTCCATCCCTCCCCGCCCCCATCTCTTTTCCTCTCCTCCTGCTGCCATGGCTCAACTGGAGCAAGTTGGCCCCTGAGGATGGCTCTATGGCCTCTGCCTCAGGTGCTAAAAAATGGCTCTGGCTGCAACAGAGCAAGGGCCCCAGATGGGAAGAGCATCCTCTCCTCGTGGGCATGCCAGGTGGATCCTGGTCTGGAGCATGCAGGAGTCTGTCTGCCTCCCCTCCTCTCACTAAAAAAAAAAAAAAAAAAAAAAGAGTTTGGTTTGATACAAGGAATCACCAGGAAGTAGGAAAACCAGAAAACTGAGGCAGGGTCCTCTTTTATTACGTGCTTCTTTATTCTTCCGTTTTTAAAAAAATGGAAGTGGTTTGTCACCACGTACACAGGGAAATGAGTCCCATGCAGAATAGTGCTTAGAAAGGTAAAAGGAACCAGAAGCCAGAATTACTGGCATTTGCCTTCAGAGTAGCGCAGATAATCAAGGAGGAAGTGCTGGCACATGCTTTAAGGCTTGTATTCAGGGAGGACACGGCAATTCAGATTCAGCACAAGAACCAAGCTGATGGAAAAACTAGTCCAGGCACACCCATCAAATAAAATCCTCACTATGCAGACCTGCACTCGCTGTCACGCTGGGTCCCCCTCAGAGGATAGTACTAGGAACGTGCACTAAGATCAGAGTGAGAAATACCACAACGCTGACCACCACTGAACAGATATCTACCACACACAGCTCTGAAGGTTGCAAGATGAGTGTAACATAACACCGTGTAACTGATAATTTCCGAAATGTGTGGTAAGACACCTCAAAATCAAATTTCCTTAGACATCCTTGGCTTGAGTTCAGTTTTGTTTTTAAAAAAGAGCAACAAAAAATTATACATGTTTAAAAAGGGAGCAAGTTCTATCACCTCTAAAACCAAAGAGCACGAAAAATATTTGAACAAGAAGGTAATTATTTCAGTGACATATTTCAGTGACAGCAGGCAACAGGTCCCCTGAAGAAGGCTATCCCTTTAAAAATAAATAAATAAACAAACACTGCACCTAAATAGATTCTGAGCACAAAGTTTAACAGACCGTGTCATCAAACCATCTGATCTTTCAGAGGGATTTCAAATTTCTTCCCACTTTCCTCAAGTCTCTAACAAAAACCTAACGACAAAAGTAAGGTTTTCACCAACCCAAAGAAACTTGGAGATTTCACAAATAAATGTGGAAGCGGGTGCTGATGTTTACAAAGGTCACGTTGCAAAAACGAAATGCAAAAGTCAATTCATCCCTCAAACCACGTGACTGGCTCAAGGAGGGGTCCTCACCTCCGGTCCTCACTCAGCAGCCCCGGCTTCCCCAGTTTATTTACATCCGAACTAAGGAAAACGCCCCAGGAAAGGGGGTGAGAAAGAGTGACTCCTGCAGACTCAGGCGACAAAGAGTGACCGCTAATTCCACCAAGAATACCCTAAAATGCGCCAGCCGCCACTGCTGGCCAATTGCCAAGCTCGAGTCAAAGTTCCACCGCAGACCTCGGGCCTGGGCCTCTCGCAAGCACACCCGTTATTGAAAACACAGTCATTCCCCACTTTCTCTGTCATTCACGCTGGAAATATTCAAACTGAAAAGGCAGCAAAACAAGAGGGGGAAAAAGAAAAATGAAGGAAGTGGAAGCGCGGGGCGTTCAATTTGCGTGTTCCGTCCCGCGGAGCTGGGCCCGAACTCGAAACGCCGGGTCCTCCCGGGCGGGGGTCGGGCCCCGAGCCGCAGGCGCGCGGGGGTCGCGGCGTCGGGCGACGGGAGGGACGCGCCCCTCCGCGGCGGCCGGACGCGCGGGGCGCTGGGCAGTAGGCGCCGCCGGGGACGGGGCCTGGGTCCCCCGGGGACCAGCGGCCGCTCCGAGAGAGCCGGGGCGGCGGGCACCTCCCCTCCCGCGGCCCGGCCGCAGGCTCCGCTCGGCCGCAAACTTTGCGGGCGGCGCCACTCACGCCCGCGACCCTCCCGCACCTCCCGCCAGCTCCCCGCCGCCCTCGCCCCGCGTGACCCGAGCCGGCTCCTCCGCATCAGCCGCGGCCCCGACCCTCCGCGCCCCGCCAGCGGCCGCCGGGGCCTGCGCCGCGCGCCCCTCACCTTGGTGGCCATGGCGGGCGGCTCCCCAGCCCGGGACGGCCGGCTCCTCTTCCGCGCCGCGCTGGCGGCCCGGGGCGGGCGACGCGGAGGGCGGCTCCGGCTGGGCCCCGGCTGTGGGCGCGGCGCGGCAGCTCCGCCTCGGCCGCGGCTCTGGGCGCTGGGCGACTCCGGCCGCCGCCGCTCCGCCAGTTCCTGCGCCTCCCCGGCTGCGCGGCCCCCGCCCCGCCCCGCCCCGCCCCCGCCGGCGAGCCTCCCATTGACCGCGGCGTGCGCGGCGCGGAGCTGAGCGGCCGGCCGGCGGAAGCGCGCGGGCCCTGGGCCGCGGCCTCCGCGCCCTCCCCGCCCCCGCCCGGGCCGCCGCCGGCGCCCTTTGTCCCCGCGCGGGTGGCGTCCCCCGCCGAGGCCGGCCCGGGAGCGAGGGCAGCGGGGGCGCCCGGACGCCCTGCCGGCTGAGCCCGCGCCGCGCACGCCGCTCCGGTTGGGCCGCGGGAGGCACGACGCTGAGGACACGTCTCCGTCCCCCGGGCCGGGACCTGCGACCCGGTGACCCTCGGGACCTTTGTCCCGGGTGGACAGTGCTGTCGGGCCGGTGGTGTCCCGGGCTGAGTGAAACGAATGCGAAATAAACAGCCAGACCGAGCGGAGCATTGGCTCCCCGGGCCCTTCCAGAAGGTTCTGCCAGGCGTTAGCTCGGGCTGGGCATTCGTTCACGTCCCCTTCACCTCCTTCTGGACTTTTGATCCATTTTTAAAATGTCTCAGGGCCCCCAGAGGTTTTGGGAGACACAACAGCCTTCCTGCAGTGGAAAGGGGAGGGCTAAAAATTTTCATGTCTTTTATTAAAACGTTTTTATTCAGCGTTGGACATACGGATTTTATCAGTAAGTGAAGGACTTGAGCGGCCAGATTTCTACTCAAGCAAAAGACGTGACTGGGAGACAGGTCTAGTTGGTATTTTCCTCTACAGTGGTGGTCAACCTGGTCCCTACCGCCCACTAGTGGGCGGTCCAGCTTTCGTGGTGGGCGGTAGCAGAACAACCAAAGTATAAATAAACAGATAGATTTAACTATAGTAAGTTGTTTTATAAAGATTTATTCTTCCAAACTTAACGAAAATCTGACATAAAGTACTTGGTAAGTAATTATTATTATACGCTTTAACTTGCTGTAACTCTGCTTTATAAATTTTATAAAGTTACTTCCCTACTTTATAAATCACTCTGACTGTGGAACCAGTAGGCGGTTTGAAAATGTTACTACTAACAGAGATACAAAAGTGGGCGGTAGGTATAAAAAGGTTGATTACCCCTCTAGCACACTCTGTTTTTATTATCAGGGGATATGTATGTATGTACATTAAAAGAGGCAACTGTCAAATCCAGTCAACTTTACTGGGCCAGGAAAGCAGAGTTTACATTTAAATGTCAAGTTTGTGTCCTCTTGAAAATATTCAGTCTGACCTCAAGAGACTTCACGTGTTACATGGAGTTTAAAATGGGGACACTGTCAATGTACAGAATTTTATGCAAAGTGTTACATTTGCTGAGTTCACGTCCAAAGCTCAGTCATCGTGATATTCGTGAACAGTTAGTTGTCTAAGTTAAAGGAAGGTTGGAGGTTAATGTCCATCGACAACCTGCTCACCGCGTACCTTTTACATACCTTCATCTTGAAGAAAGTCATTATTGTCCACTGTTTACAGATATGAAGACATCAAGGATCCCTCAAATAACTTGGCCGATTTGGTAATACTTATTAAAATTGGAAATGACCATAACCTTGGACCTAGCAGCTCTACTGCTAGGAATTCATCCCGCTGTCAGACTCGCACGATTAAGCAAGGATGTTCAGTAAAGCGTTGTCCAAACAGAAAGCAGCCTGTATGTTTGTTAATAGGACTATTTCAATAAAGATGGTATATCCATACAATGGAAATCCTAGGAAGCCCACAAGAAAGTGGTACTATTTTAAGAGACATTAATAAAGGTAAAAAAAAAAAAAAAAAGAATGTTGTGTTCAGCACACTCTATTTGTGTAAAAAATAGGAAATGCATTGTATATTCCTAGAAATGTTCTGAAGCTTCATCAGATGCCGTTGTCAGAATTTTTTGAAAATGTATTTATATTTTTTTAAATGAGTTTACATTTTTTAAAAATGTTTATTTTATTGATTTTAGAGACAGTAAGGGAAAGAGCAGGAGGAAGACAGGAACATCTGTTACGTACGTGCCCTGACCAGGGATTGTAGCCAGAGCCCCATGTGCCTTGGGACAATGCTCTAACCAACCAGGCTATCTGGCCAGGGTATAAATGAGTTTACATTTTCACAAACTATAAATATCTTGACTAAGATGACCACATACTAGTATATGGAAAAGGCAGGATTTGAACTCGGGTGATACAGGTAAAGAGTTTTCTTTATCCTTTTAAATTTGAGAGTTGGGTATAGCTCCCTGTAACAGTTCAATAATACATGTTTTTAAAGGAAGTACAAAGTCAGGGTCGCCCCTGTGACACCCTCAATTGACATGTTCCGGGCAACCAATCATCCTGAGCATCTGGTACCAAGAAAGCAAGTCCAGAGTCCAAGTTTTCCTATTTGAATAGTTTTGGTCAGGGGTCCCCAAACTACGGCCCACGGGCCACATGCGGCCCCCTGAGGCCATTTATCCGGCCCCCGCTGCACTTCTGGAAGGGGCACCTCTTTCATTGGTGGTCAATGAAAGGAGCACATTGACCATCTCATTAGCCAAAAGCAGGCTCATAGGTCCCATTGAAATACTGGTCAGTTTGTTGATTTAAATTTACTTGTTCTTTATTTTAAATATTGTATTTGTTCCCATTTTGTTTTTTTACTTTAAAATAAGATATGTGCAGTGTGCATAGGGATTTGATCATAGTTTTTTTTATAGTCCGGCCCTCCAACGGTCTGAGGGACAGTGAACTGGCCCCCTGTGTAAAAAGTTTGAGGACCCCTGATTTTGGTAGTCATGGTTTTATTTTTAGAAGTAGCCATGGAGACCCCAAACTCCTTTTACCAATGCAAATCAATGTGAACATTAAATAAAAAGTGAAATCACCCATATTATTGAGATAGTAAAATCAGGGGTACAGTCACTAATGTAATCCTCAGGTGACCCTGATTTCCCGCTCCTAATACCACCCTGGTTCACATCTCTTTTGGATGTATTTACCAAGTACATGGTAAAATGTCAATCCTGTCATTTATAGGTGTAAACACAAGACCAGGGTAGTTAAATGACTTCCCCGGGCCACATATTAGGACGGAGCAGGGGCAAGAGCCTACTTCTCTTATCACAGATCTCTAAAACATCTCATTTTTGAACTAAAATTATTTTAGGTAAGAGGTTTGAAGGGAATTTTGTGAAAGTCAGGCCATCACTGCTAAAAACAGGTCAAGGACTCCTGTCCGAAACTGCTAGGAGCCACCCACCCACACTAGAAGAACAAGAGCAGCAGGACATTGTTTTTCTTCATCTCTTGAATTACAGCCACCCAATGGAACTGTAGCTTCTCCTCCTCTAGAAATAGACTTCGCTCAGGACAATCATGAAAAGTCCTGGACATACTTGGAAGGTAGGTGGTTTTGTTTTCTGCTTGTATGTGATCACCCATTCACACCTCTCTGTTCCTTCCCATCCACCCCCTTCTTTTGGCTGGCTTCCACAGAGGTAGTGTTTTATGTGGGCTCCCTCAGAACCCAGAGCCCTGGCATTGAACCTGGCAGGCATGCTAAGTTCAGTTATTTCCTTTACAGCCTGAGTTTCCATTACTCTCATTGGTGAGAACACAATTGATTAGCTAAGGAATTTGATTTGCATGTGCAGACCACGTTTGGTTGCACGTTTAAAAGAAAAGAGAGGTGTAGCCAGAGCAGCAGAGCTATTCAGTTTAGGCTTTGCACTCTTTTTATCATGCCAGGGAGAGGGCGTGATAAGGATTCCTAGGAATCCCGTGCTGGTGACGCAGATAACTCTTGCCCTGAGTTTGTTTAGTAACAGGTGTTAACCACGATACACTTAGGAAATTAAAGCACTTTTATTTTTACTGCAGAAATTAATAACTTCATCATTGTAATTCTGAAACTCTCTAGCCCCAAACTCATTCACATTGAAATGATAATTTTAAAATACCATCTTTTAAAAACTTGAAGGTTCTTAGATACAGCTATAATGGTTCAGCCAAACACACACTCACTCCCCACCCTTTCTCCCTTCTCTCTTTTCCCTCCTTTCTTTCCTAGGAGCACGGACTTTCCCGTGGACAGCTGCATTGTTAGACACAACCCCTGTCACCCTAGGTACCTCAGCTCATCCTCAGTTTAATTTTGCTTTTGTTGCCTGTGCTTCTGGTGTCACATCCAAAGTATCACAGCCAAGGACAGTATCGAGGGGTTCACCCATGTTTTCTTTTAGAAGTTTTATGGTTTCTGGCCTTATATTTAAGTCTTTGATCCATTTTGAGTTCATATTTATGGCATAAAATGGAGGTTTCATTTTATTCTTTTGAAACTCTCAATCTTTTTTTTTTTTAAACATTTTCATTTTGCTCTTAGACTTGTGAATTCATGTGCCCGCTGAAGAAAAGACTTGGATCCCTGTTTTAAGTGACCTGGGCCTGTTCAGAGCAAAGGCCTCTGTTTTCTAACAAGAGTTAGTAACCATGTTGCAAAATTACTCACTTCCCCCTCATTTCAATAAATTCTGTCTACTGAATATATCCTAGACTAGTTTCATAAAAGGGAGCAATAGTTCCTTAATCCTCCCAAGAAACCCCTTTTCAGGCAGCCTGGCCCCAGCGCAGGTAACTGTAGTTTCAGCGGGCGGGCTGGCACGAGAGGGTCCCGGGAGCTTGTGGTCCTGCCACCCTGGCGCGAGTTCTTCCGTCAGCTCCAGGCCCGAGGACGCACGTAATCTCGCTCTTGCTCAGTAGCCCTCCCCTGTTCCTCACCCAAGACCAGAAAGAGACATTAAGGGCTCCTAAGGTGACCAACGCCCTACTAACCCAGCTGGTGGCCGATGGGAAGGATTCAGCCCCCAAACTGGGTGTCTCAGCCCTCAGCACTGGGCCCTGGCCGGTTGCCTTAGTGGATAGAGCAACCATCTGCCTTCTCTCTTCCTCGCGCAGCAGCCAGTGGCTTGGTTGATCCGGGGGTTGCCGGGTGGATCCTGGTCCCCGGGCATGGGGAAAGTCAGTCTGTCTCCCCTCCTATATAAAATTAAAGTGAAGCAGCAATGAATTGACACTTCTCACTCCTTGCTCCCCTCTGTAGTCAGTAAATAAAATCTTTAAAAAAAAAAGAAACCCCTTTTCAAGAAAACACGTTAAATTAATTAGTCTCTAATTGTCATATTCTAGGGGGAGACATTGAGGCAAGGGATGGTTGCAGGGTGCATTAACTTGGGGCAAGTATATTGGGGTTTGAGGTTGGAGCAGTGTGGTTTCTGATCAAAGCCCGCCCACTGCTGAGTGCTGAATCGTAAGCAGATAACCCTGGATTGGGACAGTCCTTGGCTTGAAACTCGCTTCTGCTGCTTACGGCGTGTGACTCTGAGCAGGTTAGTATTGACCCTCAGTTTTCTCATTTAGAGTGACACTGTCCTGAGGCTTGTTTAGATTTCCCGAGACCGCCTTTGTTTGGAGTAGAATGGCGCTCTAACAGATCTTAATCGTTATCAATAACTGTCTACATGCTGGACTTCAATTTCTTATTGTGGTTCTCAGATCTATAACAAATTTCCTAATATGCTGTCCCACAATCATTGTTGCTTTTTAAAAAATTATTATTTACAGCTAGTAGCTGTATATGCTCACTCCTCCTCCTTTTTCCTTTCCATTTATTCTTTTCTTTAGTATTTTCTTTCTTCATCCTTATTGTTTCATTTGTCACTGGATATATTTAATCTTTTTCTCTAATATGTCTAGCATCTGTACTCTAGTTTCTCAGAATTTTCACAGAGAATTCAACAATTTTTCTTTTTCTTAAGGTCATTAAATCTTCAATTAAGTCAGGAAATGTCAATGTAAAAATATTTTTTAGTAAATAAGTGCATAGAGACAATTCTTATAAACACAAGTTCTATATTAGTTTCAAAATAGGTAACAAGTTTATTTTTATACTTTGTAGAAATTGAAATTCCAAGCTTAATTTTTTAAAGTATTAAAAAATAGCCTAGCCTGTGGTGGCACAGTGGATAAAGCATCGACCTGGAATGCTGAGGTCGCCAATTCGAAACCCTGGGCTTGTCTGGTCAAGGCACATATGGGAGTTGATGCTTCCTGCTCTTCCACCCTTCTCTCTCCTCTCTCTCTCTCTCTCTCTCTCTCTCTCTTCCCCCCTTCCCCTCTCTAAAATGAATAAATGAAATCTTAAAAAACAAAGAAACAAAAAAAAGCAACAAAAAACTTTGAAAATAAAAAATAATTGTTCAGAAACACGTCTGGTTCTTATAAACAGTCCCTATCTTCCAGTTACCTGTCCATGTCATTATTTATAAGGGTGTGGTTTTCAGGTGGCAGGTGTTAGGTCATTGTTTGGAGTGAGTCTTGGCCCAGTGCTTGATGAGATGCACTAGATGTTCAAGAAGCAGAGGCTCTTATTGGAGCTAGTTTGGTCTGTCAGCTACTTTTAATTTCATTCATAAAACATTTACAGAGAGGCCACAATGTGCAAAGAGCTATGGTAGGTAAGCATAAAGTCATGAAAAATGCATTTTAGGCACCCCTAGATTGTGAAATATTGTAAGGAAAATAAGACATCCGTCCTGTTACAACAGTCAGAGGCCCCAAAACAGTCCTGGCTGCCTATTCGTTCTTACTAAACAGATGGAACCAAAACTCTCGTGCTCAGGCCTTGATAACCACTGGGAAAAACACCTGTGTTTTAGAGAAACCGTGGTTTCTAAAATAGAGGAGAAAGCTGTGTAAAAGCAGAAGAACTCCGAGGAGTCAGCCAAACCACGTCACCCCACCCTCAAACCCCAGTATGCTTGCCCCAAGTGAATGCGCCCTGCAGCCATCACTTGCTTCAAATGTCTCCCCCTAGAATGAGACAGAGACTAATTTAACACGTTTTCTTGAAAAGGGGTTTCTTGGGAGGATTAAGGAACTACTGGTCCCTTGTGTAAAACCAGTCTGAGATACATTCAGTAGACAGAATTTGCTGAAATGAGGGGGAAGTGAATAATTTTGCAACATGGTTACTAACTTTTGTTAGAAATCAGAGGCCTGTGCCCTGAGCAGACCCGGTTCACTTAAAACAGGGATCTAAGTCCTTATCTCAGCAGACACACTAATTAGTTCCAGCTACAGAATTTACAAGCCTAAGAGCAAAATGAAAGTGTTTCCAAAAAAAAGATTGAGAATTTCAAAAGAATGAAATGAAACTTCCATTTATGCCATAAAAATGAACTCAAAATGGATCAAAGACTTAAATATAAGGCCAGAAACCATAAAACTTCTAAAAGAAAACACAGGGAAACTCCTCGATATTGTTCTTGGCCGTGATACTTTGGATGTGACACCAGAAGCACAGGCAACAAAAGCAAAATTAAACAATGGGACTACACCAAACGAAAAGGTTTTTGCTCAGCACAGGAAATCATCAATAAAATGAAACAGCCACCTATGGAATGGGAGAAAATATTTGCAAATCACATATCTGATTAGAGGTTACTATGTAAATTATATAAGGAACTCATACAACTCAATAGTAAAATATCAAGAAACCTGATTTAAAAAAGGACAAAGGATCTAAATATTTTTCCAAAGCAGACATACAATGGCCAACAGGTATATGAAAAGGTGTTCGATATTGCTAGTCATCAGAAAAATTCAAACCAATGTTCCGGTCAAGATGGCAGAGTTGGTTGGTGGACACCGCACTCACCTCCTCCCATGACCACATCAGAATTATGACCAAATTATAGAACAATCACCATCTGAACACAAGCTAAATAGAAGTCCTATAGTAAGAATATAGGAAGAAGCGTGTGGAGGCTGGTAGCAGGGGCCCTGCACCAGCGTGTGGCAGCTGAGAATCTGAAGTGACATCTCAGCTGCAGCGGTTCCCCCTGGAGAGTGAGGGGTCTCACTTCCACACTCGGCTCCCCAACTCAGAGCACCACTGTTGGGAACAGGAACCCACAGAACAGCCAATTGTGGGTGAGCCAAAAGACTGCTGGAAACACCAGTCCTCTTAAAGGGTCAGCACCCAAACTCTCACTGGTAAGCGCTCACCTTGGGATCCAGCACAGGAACAGCATCTCGGGCCCCAGGGGAAAGCACGAGAGACATCCAGGGAAAATCTGAATTGTTTAGTTTGGGGATGAGGGCTGGAGAGATGGCCCCCATCCTTCCTGTGTCGAGGCCCTCCTCTGCCCACAGCCGAATCTGAATCTGCATAGCCTGGTGAACTCCACTAGTTCTACCCCGATGACTCCCTGGGACCCTGCCCTACTTCAAAGGTCCGCTGGCCCCAGGCAGGTGGCGGCTTGCCTCGATGTACCCTGAGACTTTTGCGACATGGCCTCAGGCCCAGCACTGGTGCCAACTCTCAATCTGGATTAACCTGGTGAACATCACTCACCGCTCACCGCCCCCTCCCCCCTCCCCAGGGACTCCCTGAGACCCTGCCTTACCCAATACCTGTTCCAAACCGGAAAGGAGTGAAACTGCCATTATTTATGAATGACATAATACTGTATAGAGTGAACCCAATATATTCTACCAAAAAACTACTAGAACTGATAAATGAGTTAATTAATAGCAGGATACAAGATTAATATTCATAAGTTGGTTGCATTATATATGCATAATAAACTATCAGAAAGAAAAATAAAAAACCCCACAAATTTTCATTTACAATTGCATAAAAATATACCTAGGAATAATTTTAATCAAGGAGGTAAAAGACCTATACTTGGAAAATTATAAGACATTGAAGAAAGAAACTGAAAATGATACAAGTAAATGGAAGAATACATCTGTTTTCCTTAAGAGTTCTTTAAAGATTTTTTAATTGATTTTAGAGAGAGGAGAGAGAGAGAAAGGGGGGAGGAGCAGGAAGCATCAATTCCTAGAAGTTACTTCTTATATGTGCTTCAACCAGGCAAGCCTAGGGTTCAAACCAGTGCCTCAGCATTCCAGGTTGAGCGCAGGGTCATGGCATGAGCGTGGGATCATAGACATGATTCCATGGTCACTGGCTTGAGCCCAAGGTTGCTGGCCTGAGCCCAAGGTTCCTGACTTGAGCAAGGGGGCTCAATTGGGACCCCCAGGTCAAGGCACATATGAGAAGCAATCAATTGTAGCATAAAGTGCTACAATTATGAGTTGATGCTTCTTATCTCTCTCCCTTCCTGCCTCTCTCTCCCTTTCTCTCTCTCTCTTCCTAAAAAAAAAATAAAAATAAAAAAGCAATTCCACTTCTGGGTATATATCGGAAGAAATCCAAAACACTAATTCAAAACATATATGCACCCCTATGTTCATTGCAGCATTACATACAATAGCCAAGATATGGAAGCAATCCAAGTGTCCATCAATAGATGAGTAGATTAAAAAAGTGGTGGTACAAATATACAATAAAACAGTACTCAGACAAAAAGAATAAAATCTTACCATTTGTGACAACATTTATGGACTTAGAGGGCATGATGCTAAGTGAAATAAGTCAGACAGAGAGAGACAAATACCATAGGATCTCACTTGTATGTGGACTCTAACGAACAAAGCAAACAAACAAAATAGAAGCAAACGCATAGATACAGAGAAGAGACTGCGGGGTGCCAGGTGCAAAGGAGGTTAGGGCACTGGGTGAAAAAGGCGATGGGATTAAGAAGTACAGAGTAGTAGTCACAAACCAGTCATGGGTATGAAGTTCAGCATAGGGAATATAGTCAATAATACTGCAATAACTATGCTTGATGCCCGGCGGGTACTAGAACTATTGGGGTGACTACTTTATAATTACATGTGTCTAACTTTCATGCTGTACACCTGAAACTAATATAAAATAATATTGAATGTCTACTGTAATCGAAAAATAAAATAAGAAAGGAAAAGTTCAAACCTAAACCACAATGAATTACGACCTTACGACTGTCAGGATGGCTACTGTGAATAAGAAGATCACTCTGAGAGCGGGGTGGTAGAAAGGGAACCTCTGGGCACTGCTGAGGAGAATGTAAATGGGGACAACCATTATAAAAAAGTGGTATGGAAATCTTTTGAAAAATTAAAAGTAGGACTACTATATATGATCTAGCAACCTTACTCCTGGGTATAGAGACAAAGGTAATGAATTCAAAGGTAATGAAGAGCTACCCATACTCCACGTTCATTGCAGCATTATTTGAAATATCCAAGCTCTGGAAACAACCTAAATGTCCTTCGAGAGATGGATGGATAAAGAAAATGCAATATGATGGAATATTATTCAACTGTAAAAATGAAGGAAATCCTGACATTTGCAACAATATGGATGAACTTGGAAGACATCATACTAAGTGAAATAAGCCTGACACAGAAAGACAAATACTTATATGATCTCACTTATATGTGGAATCTAAAACAGTTGAGCTCATAGAGCCACAGAGTAAAGGGTGGTTGCCAGGGGCTTGGGGTGGGTTATATGAGGGAGATGTTGGTCAGAGGGTATAAACTTTCAGACATAAGACTTGATCTAACATACAACATAGTGACGATAGTTAATAATACTGTATGGGCCTGACCAGGTGGTGGCACAGTGGATAAAGCGTCGAACTGGGATGCGGAGGACGCAGGTTTGAGACCCTGAGGTCACCAGCTTGAGCGCAGGCTCATCTGGTTTGAGCAAAAAGCTCACCAGCTTGGACTCAAGGTTGCTGGCTCGAGCAAGGGGTTACTCGGTCTGCTGAAGGCCCACGGTCAAGGCACATATGAGAAAGCAATCAATGAACAACTAAGGTGTCACAACAAAAAACTAATGATTGATGCTTCTCATCTCTCTCTGTTCCTGTCTGTCTGTCCCTATCTATTCCTCTCTCTGACTCTCTCTCTGTCTCTGTAAAAAAATAAATAAATAAATAAATAAATAAAAATAATACTGTATGGTATACTTGAAATTTGCTAAGAGAATAAATCTTAAGTGTTCTCCCCACATACACAAAAATGGTCACAATGTACACACACACACACACACACACACACACACATTGTATGTATGACAGAGACAGAGAGAGTCAGATTGAGGGACAGATAGCGACAGACAGACAGGAAGGGAGAGAGATGAAAAGCATCAATTCTTCATTGCGGTACCTTAATTGTTCATTGATTGCTTTCTCATATGTGCCTTGACCAGGGCTACAGCTGAGTGACCCCTTGCTCAAGCCAGCTACCTTGGGCTCAAGCCAGTGATCTTGGGCTTTAAGCCAGCAACCTTTGGGCTCAAGCCAGCAACCATAGGGTCATGTCTATGATCCCACGCTCAAGCCAGTGACCTCACACTCAAGCCAGATGAGCCTACATTCAAGCCAGATGAGCCCACGTTCAAGCCGGCAACCTCAGGGTTTTGAACCTGGGTCCTCTGTGTCTTATTCCGACGCTCTATCCACAGCACCACCGCCTGGTCAGGCTGTACACATATATTAAATCATCACTTTGTATACCCTAACTATAAATAATTAGTATTTGTCAATTATACCTCAATAAAACTAAAAAAAAATTTTTTTAATTAAAAATAAAGCTAAAAAATAGAGCAAACATCCCAACAAAAGCACCAGATGAACAACACTGGAAAATTCAGTAGCGAGTTAAAAGACAAGTGGGATATGATTAAAAGGGAAGTGGAACATAGAGAAGAATTGCTCTCAGAAGTGAAAAATCAATGTGGAACACACTTGTGTGTGTTCCAAATAATGAAAGAATCAATTTGCAAGTTTGAATCAATCTACAAGTAGTCATGGCCACACTATTCTGAAATGTCCCACTCCCATCTCTTCCTGAGGAATCTCAGAATAAGAGAAACCATGTGACCATCAGATTTTTAAAGATCAGGACAACATTGGTAAGAGCAGAAATATCCAAAGATACCTTAAAGAGATAAAATGGCTTCTTGGCCTGAGACTCTAACAATAATTAGACTAAGGGTATTCACGTATTTGAAGAAAGGAAGTGTCTTTCAGTGGGGATGTTTGATCTGCCCTGGAAGCAAAGAGGAGGACAGCCGGGAGGCCAAGGTGACAGCTGGCACTTCCCCAGGACTCCCGGCCCCTTCCTTGTCCTGGCCTTGTGGGGAAGGATCAGGCCGCCTTGGCCTGACTCCCGTAAACGTATGCAGAGCATGGTTACCTCCCAGCGCTCAGACTGCAAGCGCAGAAAGTGCTCCACAGAGGCCGCCCAGAGGATAGGAAGCTGCTGGCAAAGGGACTCAAGTGTCCCGTGCTGTCAGCAGTCACAGCTTCCATCAGAGGAGAATAAATTGGCCTTCCGCAATAGTTGTCACTCTCCTGAGCCCGGTTCACATGCATCTACCCTCCGGCCACAAGTGAGGTGATGACAAATCAGTTTCTGAGCCTGCAGTGTGTCTGGCTACAAAGGACCCAGGCAGATGCACTGAGGGACCATGCCACCACGGCACTCTGGTGTGACAGGCCAGCATTCCCTGGGGAGCACGCCCCCCAGCGATGCTGCCCGTTGGGTACCTCTTGCTTCTTTGACTGCCTGTACAGTGGGCTGGACAGGAGAGAATAACCACGGAAGATATATATATATATATATATATTTTGGTATTTCTCTGAAGCTGGAAACGGGGAGAGACAGTCAGACTCCTGCATGCGCCTGACCAGGATCCACCCGGCACGCCCACCAGGGGGCGATGCTCTGCCCCTCCGGGGCGTCGCTCTGTCGCAACCAGAGCCACTCTAGCGCCTGGGGCAGAGGCCAAGGAGCCATCCCCAGCGCCTGGGCCATCTTTGCTCCAATGGAGCCTCGGCTGTGGGAGGGGAAGAGAGAGACAGAGAGGAAGGAGAGGGGGAGGGGTGGAGAAGCAGATGGGCGCTTCTCCTGTGTGCCCTGGCCGGGAATCGAACCCGGGACTTCCGCACGCCAGGCCAACACTCTACCACTGAGCCAACCGGCCAGGGCCCACGGAAGATAATTTTGCTGTTGTCATTTTAATTTCTATTACAGAAAATTTCAAAATTCAGAAGTAGATAAAATGGTAAAATAAATGACCACGTAGTCCTTATCCTGCCCCAGAAACCATCAACCCACAGTCAGTCCTCTCATTCTTGTCGCCCCCCCACTCCCATATACTACTGAATAAAATCCTGGACATCAGCAGCTCATTGGTAGCTATTTTAGGACATACATGCAAGAGGCATTTTGAACGAAGAACATGCCGGACTTAGTGACCAATTATATGTTTGTGGGAAGGAAAAACTTACGGTAACTGTGGTTCGGATGGGGGATAATAGTACTTGCTAACATTTTCTTAGCACGCACTTGGCGCCAGGTACTATTCTTGGCATGTTACATATTAACTCTTCTGGAGAAGCGTGAAGCCATTAGCAGAGGAAGCAGCCCAGTGTCTGACATCCTTCCTCTGCAGCTGGGCTTTTGCACCTCTGGGACTAACATGATCTTTGAAAAGAAATGTCGGTGACCAAGGCCCCACAACCCTTAACTGAGAGTCTCGGAAGTGGGGGAGGCAAAGGGATGAGAGGCAGGGATGGCAAGTTTGCAAAATTTTTATGATGATCAGAGGGTCTATGGACCAGACTCGTAAGCCCTTTCTTCAAGCCCCTCCTACCCTCCTGCTGGAGGTTTGCTTGCACTGCCATTGTCTGCGGCTTACCCCGTAGTGGTTTTGTTTGTTTGTTTTTTTACAGAGACAGAGAGAGAGTCAGAGAGAGGGATAGACAGGGACAGACAGACAGGAACGGAGAGATGAGAAGCATCAATCATCAGTTTTTTGTTGCGACACCTTAGTTGTTCATTGATTGCTTTCTCATATGTGCCTTGACCGTGGGCCTTCAGCAGACCAAATAACCCCTTGCTTGAGCCAGCGACTTTGGGTCCAAGCTGGTGAATTTTTGCTCAAACCAGATGAGCCCACGCTCAAGCAGGCAACCTCGGGGTCTCGAACCTGGGTCCTCCGCATCCCAGTCCAACGCTCTATCCACTGCGCCACCGCCTGGCCAGGCCCCTATAGTGGTTTTGTGTAAGCAGCTCTTCCACTTAGTGGCTTCGCTATCCCTAAAGTCTTCAGAGTCCCCCACTGGGTCCTCTGCATCTGCCCGGCATGGGGGGGGAGGTGAGAAATGATCACACTCACTCTACATTGGCCATATGAAGGCGCTTGACATAGGGACAAGACAGGCCAAAACGGAACACATAACTTATTTCATAAAATTCCCTCCCAATTTTACTCCCCTTTGTCTATTTCCGATCTTTTTCATTCACTGAATCTGTTTGTAGAGCGTCACCAGCCTTTCGTGCTAGGCAGCCCCTAGATCATCCCCAACGACCCCTGCTCCTAGTATTCATTCATTCCCCTGGATACTCCCCTTATAAGCCCCGCCCTCTGAACGTGGGTTGAGCTTACTGGATTGCTTTTAATGAATAGAAAGGGCAAAGGGGATGGATGTCACCACCAATGTTAGGTTATAAAGAGGCTGTGGTTTCCATCTTGGATGCTCTATGGCTTCCACCCTTCTCTCTCTGTCGGTCCTGGCCACCATGTCATGTGGACATCCAGGCAGCCACTGGAGGGTCCCGCATGGCCAGAAGCTGAGGTCTGCCTGCAAAAGGATGAATCAGTTTGGATTTTACCAGGACCGTCTGAGGTCTGCCAACAGTCACATGAGTGAGCTTTGCAGTGATGGCAGCCCTGGCAGCAAATCTCATCAGCTACCTTGAGCCAGAGGCACCCGACTGCACTGTGCACAGTAGAAGTGTTCATGGGTTAGAAAGGGGCTGGGGAGCGGCCAGCATGGCCCGAGTGAAGGGGCCAAGCGGGGAGGGGGGGCGTAGAAGGCAGTTGGAACAACCAATGGGACCAGATTGGGAAGTTAATCCCCTACAGATATTGTCATTGTCAGTGATCACCAATAACATTTTTGCAAACACTGTACTGGCTTTGCTGGTGCGGAAGCCAGCAGCGATATTTGTTTAGACTGGCCTAGGAAGGCAACTGGGTCCCAAAATGTAGCTGTCTCAATTTTCAGGTCATCCAGATATTCTGTTGCCATGACAAACTGAGTTTAACTTTCAGAAGGAAAACAGGTATTTGGCAATTGATTCAAGTCATCAACTGCCACACTGCAGTTCTGTAGGGCCGTCTAGCTGCGCAACAGGTGGGCCACCTTACCTCCGCATCATTCAAGGGTCAACTGTCCATCAAGACACAGCGTTGGTTTGGTACCAGCTGCCACGTCATTTGATTTTAAGATCATTTAGTAGAAATGATTAGTAGAAAGCGGGATACAGATAGCTATTTATTAAACATGTTTACTCTGGGATGTTTTCTTTTCCCCAGTAAATGTTGCATCGCCCAAATTGTGCCCTTGGAATAAAGTTTCACACATGTGCTCCTCCCCGTGATTATCGAATATTTTGGAGAGTTCGTGTCACTGACACATGTGTCGAGGGTGACTCAGTAGCCTCTGGCATTTGCAGGAAGGGAGGGTTGGAAATACGGAGACAGGAGAGGCCTCGGTGATGGAGTTACCATACAGGCAGAAAAAGCCGCCAAGAGCAAGCGATCGATGCCTCTCGTGTTCTTTTTAAAATGATGAAGCGTTATAGACTCTCTCCGTTTCAGGCCAACACTGTTTGGGCTGTTTATCTTTCTTAATAGCCTGATGAAGGAAAGAAACATATTTTTATTCTTTTTTTTTTTTAATATATGGAATTCCAATAAAATGTTTAAATAACTTTCAACTCACCGACTACTAGTGGGCTGGGTGTCTGAAACTGTGGCAGGCGCTCTAAACTTACTTCAGTTCTGGGCCTGTGGCCAGGAAAAACTGATGTAGGTGGTAGACTATAATATATCAGCCTTTCCTACACATCTGGGTATACTCAGTGCCTGACGGAGACACTCAATACATTCAGTTACTCACTTTGCTGAGTGGCTGAATATATGTGCAAATGAATACATCAGGGGCTTGAATAGGGCATCATAAACATATTTAGATAATAGGGAATACATCAGGGGCTATCAACAGGCAAATTGAGTGCAAATTCTATCCAAAAGAACATTTTAAGCAAAGTGAAACAATTCTAAGCTTTATTTTACATCCTCAGTTGGGAAACATAGACTTAAAGTTCTGCAGTTACAACTTTCGATTGGTGTCGTGTGCTCCCCCCTCATTTGTGGTGGGATTCAGTGTACCCCAACACTTCTATCTACCACAAAGCATTAGAACATTGTGTCAAGGGTCCCCTACGTCTGGCAAACTGGAGTAATGTAAAGACAGGTAGACAGGCAAGGATCAGAACCACAGCGTGTGCGTTGTTTTTCTAGAAACACCGGAGGCATACCGAGGATGGTTAGAGACACAGAGAAGGAACTGTGGGAGAAAAGATCAACTGGAAGGTTCAGGTAATAATAGTCCAGGTGAGAGATGATGAAAACCTGGGTCAGCACGGTGGCCCCAGGGGCAGAGAGGAGGGATATTTGGGATGATGAGACTCAGTGGCTGATTGGATGTGGGGAGAGGGCCCGAGGGAAGGTGAAGGACGAAGCCCAGGGTCCCGATGTGGATGGCTGGGTATAGTGTACTGCAGTCACCTGGCATAGCAGAGGCAAGGAGCGGGAGGCACGGGAGGCAGGAGCCGCTGGGTTACTGGATGAAGTCACAAGACCCCGCTAATATGACTCAGGGCCTCCAAACCTCACCGAGGGCTTGCTGCTGAACTGGCAATGCCTTTGGAAAGAACAACAAAACTTTTTTCTATTTATAAGTATAACTGCTAAAAGTTTGTCTTTTTAAAAGGCTGCTTCTACTTCTGGGCATCGCCCTGCATTGGGTAGTATTCCTCCATGGGAAAGCCCCATGGATAGTACTGGTGAGGAACAGAGCACTGACGCCTATTGTAGGAGTGAAGGTGGGCTCCTGCCTCTTCCCACGCTCCGGCCTCCAGGACGCTGGACTGTGCCCTGGGCTCAGCCAATGGAACCTGGACACTGTAATGGGTAATTATGTGTGTCAGCTTGACTAGGCTGCAGGACCCAGATATTTGGTTAAACACTAGCCCAGATAGTGCTGTGAAGGTATTTTTGGATAAGCTTAACATTTGAATCAGTAGACTTTGAGTAAAACAGATTACCCTCCATGGCATGGGTGGGCTTCACATAATCATTTGAAGGCCTTGAGAGAAAAAAGAATGATGTCCCCCAATGCAGAGAAAATTCTAGCAGCTGCAATGTCGGCTCTTCCTTGAGTCTCTCGCCTGCCTGCCTGCCTGCCTGCAAATGGAAGATACAGTTTCTGTTGCTTGCAATAGTGGGCCTTGTCTAGTAAAATAGTGTGTTCATTGTTGACAAATTGCAAACACTAGAAAAAGACAGAGAAACAGGAGGAATTCACTAATTTCAACTTCTCCCCACTTCCCTTCCAGTTTCCTCTATACATGTTTTACATAATTGCATTCACATGTGTGTGGTGTTTTATCCTCCTTGTTCACTCAGCAATTATTTTTTTAGTTTTTTTTTTAGTTTTTATCTTTCCAAAGCTGGAAACAGGGAGGCAGTCAGACAGACTCCCGCATACGCCCGACTGGGATCCACCCGGCATGCCCACCAGGGGGCAATGCTTTGCCCATCTGGGGTGTTGCTCTGTTGCATCCAGAGCCATTCTAGCACCTGAGGCAGAGGCCATAGAGCCATCCTCAGCACCCGGGCCAACTTTGCTCCACTGGAGCCTTGGCTGCTGGAGGGGAAGAGAGAGAGACAGAGAGAAAGGAGAGGGGGAGGAGTGGAGAAGCAGATGGGCTCCTCTCCTGTATGCCCTGGCTGGGAATCGAACCCAGGACTACTGCACACCAGGCCAACGCTCTACCACTGAGCCAACTGGCCAGGGCCACACTTAGCAATTATAATGCATTTCGGTGTGTCATTAAATACTGATGATCTTGCTGATATTCTTGGTCCCGTTTCAGACCTCTTGATGTATGCTTCCTGTTCATCATGCCTCCTCCTTCTTATTTTTTTTGTTTTCGTCTCTTGTCATCTGGGGTCTATGCTGCATTTTATTTGCTTTCATCTCCTAAAGCGGTTTGGAAATAGACATTCTGTTTCAGTCTAACGTTACCTTTAGGTTTAAGAGACACAGGGTTAAAATCAATTCCTAAAGTTATAAAAGTTAAGAATAACATTTTCCCTGTGTACACATCTTTGCCCATAACCTCCCCCTTTTGTGTTCTAACATAGGTTAGGTATTTGTTCATATAAATATTTTTTAAGAATTGGGGTTTTGGCCCTGGCCGGTTGGCTCAGCGGTAGAGCGTCGGCCTAGCGTGCGGAGGACCCGGGTTCGATTCCCGGCCAGGGCACACAGGAGAAGCGCCCATTTGCTTCTCCACCCCTCCGCCGCGCTTTCCTCTCTGTCTCTCTCTTCCCCTCCCGCAGCCAAGGCTCCATTGGAGCAAAGATGGCCCGGGCGCTGGGGATGGCTCTGTGGCCTCTGCCTCAGGCGCTAGAGTGGCTCTGGTCGCAACATGGCGACGCCCAGGATGGGCAGAGCATCGCCCCTTGGTGGGCAGAGCATCGCCCCTGGTGGGCGTGCCGGGTGGATCCCGGTCGGGCGCATGCAGGAGTCTGTCTGTCTCTCCCTGTTTCCAGCTTCAGAAAAATGAAAAAAAAAAAAAAAAAAAAAAAAAAGAATTGGGTTTTTTTTACTTAGTCAACTCTGAAACCATATTCCCCTAAATATGTATACGCTCAGTTGATTTCAATACTTTATTATTATTAGTAGTACTAGTAGTAATAGTATCATCAAAGATTTCTTATTGTTTGAATGATGTTTTCAAGAGGGTAGAGGATGGTGCATTTTTTGAGCCCTCGACTCTCTGAGACCATTTTTGTTACTTTCACACACGAATGACAAGTAGGCTTGCTCAGAGAAGAGCTCTCAGGCTATTAATAGGAACTCCTAATGGCGGTGAGTCAGAGGCCACTGCCTTCTTTTCAGCCATCCATGATTGTGTTGGCTTAGGGGGAAAGGCAGGTGTGAATCAGAAAGGTGATTTTCAACCCAACCTCGTCCACTCTGAAGTTAGTGGAAATTCCCCCCATTCTGGCCCGTGCTTTTCGCCCCCCTCTAATGTCCTGCGGCACAAGCAAGCTCATGCATTTTTTTTTTTTTTTCATTTTCCCGAAGCTGGAAACGGGGAGGCAGTCAGACAGACTCCCGCATGCGCCGGACCGGGATCCACCCGGCACGCCCACCAGGGGCGAAGCTCTGCCCACCAGGGGTCGATGCTCTGCCCCTCCCCCTCCGGGGCGTCGCTCTGCCGCGACCAGAGCCACTCTAGCGCCTGGGGCAGAGGCCAAGGAGCCATCCCCAGCGCCCGGGCCATCTTTTGCTCCAATGGAGCCTTGGCTGCGGGAGAGGAAGAGAGAGACAGAGAGGAAGGAGAGGGGGAGGGGTGGAGAAGCAGATGGGCGCTTCTCCTGTGTGCCCTGGCTGGGAATCAAACCCGGGACTCCTGCACGCCAGGCCGACGCTCTACCGCTGAGCCAACCGGCCAGGGCAAGCTCATGCATTTTTGTGTCCACTCATAGATGCCCGAATAGGACGTTCAGAAAGTCTATCAAGTCAGCATGGGGGCCTGGTGCCGTGGTGACTCCAAACTCTGTCAGACCTCCTCTTCTTAACTTCTTAATCCTATTTTCAGAGGCCATTTTAGATTTTCTTCATCTCTTTTAGTGAAACTTTCTTTGGCTATAGGTAACTGAAACTCACTTGACTTCACCTAAACTAAAAAAGGAACTATCGTAGAAGAAGACAGGAAAATTTCATGGAACCCAAGAGTAAAAATAAAACTGGTCATTAACAAGGAAATGGAAAGTGCTTAAGACTCCGTTTTTTACTTCTGTTCCTCTCTCACAAAGATGAGTAGAAATCACTGATGTTTTCTGAGAACTTGGATGATGCCGCAGGAACCGTCAGAGAGGGGTATTTTTTTTTTTTTATCATCTCCGGGATTCTTCGGGGGAGACAGACACAGGAAGTAAGTCGCTCCATTCTTGCAGGCACAGACCTTGGATCTCAGCAGCCTGGTTTCAGAGCTGATACCCCGTCACCGCTACCACATTCGGTGGGGCCAGAGAGGACGACATGTCCGAGGTCACCCACTCTACAGCGTCTGTCTGAACATCTTCAGCAGCACCTGGGGAGAACAGAAAATCAGGATTCCTTTTGGGAGCAGCCTTGACTGAGTAAATCCTTCCCTCATTGTGCTCAGAGATGCCTCTCTGGCGAACATTCACTGGCCGGGTTTCTGCCCCTCGGGTCACCCTGAGGCCCGCCGAACCGCAGGCTGCGTGACTGGTATGTCAGGACCGAATGCTGTGGCTGCTTTGGCCTTGCCATCCTCAATTCTCTCAATGGTTCCCAGGGATTTGTTTGTTTGCTTGTTTGTTTTTAATTGTTCCATTGATTTGAGAGAGAGTGAGAGGAGTGAGCGTTGGGGGGAGAGAAAATTGTTTCACTTAGTTGTTCCATTTAGTTGTGCACTTGTTGATTGCTTCTTATATGTGCCTTGACCTGGAATCACCTGCAACTTTGATGCATGGGATGACACTTTATCCACTGAGCAACCTGGCCAGGGCTCCAATTTCCCTAGGTTTTAATATGGCCCCATCACCCCATTTCCCGTCTTCACACGTGCCTCAGATCATGTGGGCACTCAGGTTCTCATCTGTATCAGACTCAGTACCCACCTCCTTCTCACAACAAATATTTTGTAATACCTCCCGTTATTAAGAAATAAAACTCATACACACACAGACACACGTACAGATATATACTTATACATATGAATATATGTAACTATCTACAGACATAATTCATGTACAAAGGAAGCACTGCAGAGTACCAGAACATTACTTTTTTTTAAGGGGGGGGTGCCCAAATTCCTTGAATTCAAGGCATACTGACAGAGCTACTTGCCTCACAATCTCATGTGACTCATTCCTGAGGGGGACATCGGATTCTAACTTCCTTTATTCCTACAGTGCCAAGTCTTCAAGTCACACTTCCTCATGCGAGAAAACACTGGTTTTGTTCACAGAGTCTCTCTTCAAGTTCTGACAGCTTTTTCCTTCATGGGAAGGTGAGAAGTACAACTTTTGTCCAGCAACTGGCTAGTTTGGTATTTTCCATATTAAAGATATTTTTACTGTTACCCTCATACCAAAAGTCATTCGATGCTGAAATGGTATTTATGGTTAAGTCAGAAGACTGTTGCCTGGACTCGGTGTGCTTTCCAATGTTGTTCACATGAGAACTGACCACAGTTTTGTGTGTAAAAGGAGAGAAAGGTATTCTCATAAAACTGTCTTTGCAATTGTACAGTTGCTAACGTGCTGTCTTACGTGCTTCATTTCACTCTTTGCTGAGGTCTCTTAAAACTAGTCTCAGGCTGAAAAACAATGAAACCTTTTTGTCCCCCCAACATTTGACCCTTTACTACTTCACTGCATGTCTTAAAAATAAAGATATTTTCTTACGTGCCATCGACATACCTAACAAAATTAACAATAAATCCTTCAGAATATCTGAAACCCAGTCTATATTCAAATTATCCTACAGATGTATTTTTGTATGTCATTTTTTTATTCAGCTTGATTTGGGACCCGAAGCCGGTCACATATTGCATTAAACTGTTCAGTTTCCAGTCTCTGTTTATCAATTTACTGTATTGTAAACTTTATCTTGATTTGTTTCTTTTCACTTTTATTACATTTAAAGAAACAATTCTACTCTTACACTTTTTTTTTTTTTTAATGAAGTGAGGAAAGTTTGAGCAAGACAGTATTCTCACCTTGTATCTGGGAAAATCTATTTTGAAAAAGTACCTCATAAATATAAAATGTATATAAGCTAACTGCTGTGTTTCTAAAGTAAATCACCGAAAATATCTAGATGCTAGAGGGCCGGCAAGTAAGAGCAAAAATTCTTTAGATGACGCGAGTTCAGTTTTACATTTTTCATGTTTGCCATGTTCATCTGGATCACAGAAAGAACTATTTTATTGTAAATCTTTAAGTCTAATGGCCTTCTCTCAGAATTAAGACTTTTCATACTCATTTCTCAAAGAAGTTTCCTAGTTAAAAAAAAAAAGATAAAACCTGCCATTTGTTTCAGCAGACTGTAAAGGCAATGTGATACAGTAGTAGGAAGAAATACTAGCTAGAGATTTAGGGAGTAAGAAGACTGGGTTTTAGTCCTGCGGTTATGATGAACTAATGATTGAATAAGTTGCTGTAAGTTGTCTGAGCCTTGCTTTCTTCTTGAGAAAAATTGGCCTAGTTGGTGGAAAAGATGTGCTTAGAATATTCCAGAATTTGATGATGCAACGTGACTTAAAAAGACCAATGAAATTTTTTGTTGTCTCCCAACAACTACAGCAGGTTCTCAGGCTTCCATAGGAGGGTAGTTCTTCAACCAGGCCCTTTGGAGTTATACAATGTTCCCACCTGCTAAGGATGTGGCGATCTGGGGGGAGGGGAAGATGTACACATACACTAACAGTTAAAGGGAATAAATGAAAAATTCTAGGGATGGGGAATTTCCTTGGCATAGCATTAATAGCTCCAAAGCTAAGATCCTCGAGTTTGAGAAATGGACCCCCTCAGCTATCAAGGCTTTAAATTATATTCTGAGGCTGATATAGTGGCCTCCATCTGATACTTTTCCGAAGTGATCCTGGTTTCACCATTCGGGCACTGGGCGGAGACAGGAACAATGGCTGGAAGTTAAAAAGTTCAGAGCATCCTTTTGGCAAGGCTGAAGTCAAACTAGACACACTACACCCTTGAAAATGAAAAAAAAATTAATAAATGCTCTTTTATGAAGAACATTGAAGGGTTTATCACACTACGAAGGAATTTGGCTACTTGTTTCCAGATAACCCCAACTGAGTCTTCTAGGGCCCAGGTGTTTCCAGTGGGGCTTGACTTCTGCTGGGTTTTTTCCAAACCCCTGGTTAAATGATTCCTTCACAACCACACCAATAAGTATCTCTTACGTTGACCAGGAATTTTAGTAATTAGTCGCTTGTTGATATTTCTTGGTGCTGACTCCCAGCTTAGACACTGGTAGGAGAGAAGCTGTCATTACCCCCACACAACAAAAGAGCTTATCCTATTGGACATGCCTAGGGTTTCCTTGAAGCGGTCTGATTAGCAATGGCTGTGGACTGACTTGCAGCTTGGCACGACTGATGAAGCACCCACAGTTTGTGCCAAGAAGAAAGGTGTCGCACTGCCAAGTGCTAGAGAATTATTTGTCGAAGAAGATGGGCTTGTCAAAAAACATTAATTAGCATAATCATGATTCTCATTTATTTATTCCAGAATTAGTTATTGAAAACCTACCAAGGGCCAGGCCTGGACAAAACCTACCAGGGACCATGGTTATTTCAGGTATGTTCTGTCAACCCAACCAGGTGACCGCCTGCATAGTCCCAGATGGGGACCGGGTGACATTCAAAGGCAGAGATTCAATTCAATCTTTCCTCCGCTATTAGGAAAAGCAATTTCCATGATATGTATTAAGACTACAAAAATTTAAACAACCCATAAAAATAAAGCAAACAAAAGACTACAAAAATTTCTTCTGAATGGAACAGACAATAATAATAGATTACCATCAGTGATTTAGACTCACTGAATTAATTTAACCTGCATATGCAGTTTGGAAAAGTGAAGAATTATAGATGATGGCAAAGAAATTCAGCAGCATAAGCCAGCCCTGCAGGAGTCTGATAGATGCTCATTTAAATATTCTCTAACACCGTCTGTTTATAAACAAAACAAAATGGATCAGCAAAAACAATGTTACTAAAAACCCACAGTCACAGACCTCAAACGCATCAAAGTGACTCAGATGAAATTGGCTCTCATCCTATGGTTTCCGGAGGGATTCCAACTGTGATTAGCAAAAGGGTTAGGAGCTGTTCCACCCTTTGGAGCGCCCAGCTCAGCACGCTGCTGGGGCTGCAGCTCCTGCTGCTTGGGGAGTGGGGGAGTGAAGAGAGGGAGGGAAAGGCTAAGCTTCCTCTCCACCCTCCACCCCCAAGTGCTGGAGGACGAGATGAGGGGAGACCCAGGCTGTCTGGGGATGGAGGGGACAATTGGCTGGGGGCAGAGTGTGGCTGCAGAGGCAAGCCCCAACTGCACCATCAAAGCAGAGCTCAGAAGCAGGGTCAGGCTCCTCCTCTGAGATCTGGGGAATTTCCCTGGCGACCCTCCCAGCCTCCGCAGCTACTGCCCTGCTCAGGTTGAGTGGAGAGGACAGGGAGGGGAGGAAATGCCTGCGTCTCGCCTGCCTTGGTAATGTGTGGATGTTGACAAAGAAGAAGGGCTGTCGGGCATGAGTCCTGTGCCCTGACCCGTCCTGTCCTGTCAACCTCACAACGAGCTGACCACAGATGAACACAATCTAGGAAACCATCTGTGCGGCCTTACCTTCCCTCTTTCCCTTCTCTGTCAGCTTTTCCCTGTTTCAAATTTCCCCTTCTCTATCAGCCCCCTTTCCTTACTTACACTCGCTATTAGTAGACCTTGCTAAATTAAGGATTTTGATTTTAATATACCAAGTTTTGGAAAGTGGAATTGTATTAGAGACCACTGGCTTCCCCCACACTTGTCTTTTCTCCTTATGAATAGAACTCAGTGGGGGAAACCCAGAATAAGGACATTTCCCAGCCTCCCTTGCAGCTCACTGTCACCACGTGACTAAGTTCTGACCAATGGGAAATGAGCGGCAGGGGTATGTGTAACTTCTGGGAATCCTCTCTGAAGGGAGAGTGCATCCTGCTTCTCCCGCCTTCCATCTCCATCTCCGGGCTGGCGGCCATGTGGAATGTGGCGTGATGGCTAGAACTCAAGCCCGCGCTGGGACCCACAGGTGGAAGCCACAGGCTGGGGCTGGAGAAGCAAGATGATGGAAGGAGCCGGGTCCCCGCTGCCTGTGGAGCTGCCCTGGCAACTCTGCCCAGCGACCTGAGGGCCAGATACAGCCTCTTATTCAATCCGGCTGCGGTTATTTTGCACGCCCTCTTGCTCAGATCTAATACTAACCGACAGAAGGGCTGTAACTTGCTTTGAGTTGAAATGATACCATTGAACACTTTATTTCAGGCAGCATTTTAAGCGGTTCAGGTTTATTATCTCACTTAAAACAACAAGCCTACGAAGAAGTACTATTATTATCTCGAGGGGACCCAGTGATGCTGAGCAGCTTGCTCAGGGTCAGAACTTGAAACCAGGCAGTATGATGCCCCAGCGGGTGTGGCCTTACCTTCCACAACACAGGCTGGCCGACGATGGCCGGTGGGCTGAAGTCGGCCTGATCTCTCCTTTTGTAAATCAAGTTTTATTGGAAGGTAGCCGTGCTCGCTCACTTATGGGCTGTCTCTGACTGCTCTAACCCTACCGCAGTAGAGCTGCGCAGTTTCAACAGAGACCAGTGACCCCAGAGTCTAAAATACTTATTACCTGCCCCTTTATGGAGAAAGTTTGCCAACTCCTATTCTATGATACACTGCCTCTAAACCTGACTTGGAAAATGTACACTGCCCTGGCCGGTTGGCTCAGTGGTAGAGCGTCGGCCTGGCGTGCAGAAGTCCCAGGTTAGATTCCCGGCCAGGGCACACAGGAGAAGTGCCCATCTGCTTCTCCACCCATCCCCCCCTCCTTCCTCTCTGTCTCTCTCTTCCCCTCCCGCAGCTGAGGCTCCATTGGAGCAAAGATGGCCCGGGCGCTGGGGATGGCTCCTTGGCCTCTGCCCCAGGCGCTAGAGTGGCTCTGGTTGCGGCAGAGCGATGCCCCGGAGGGGCAGAGCATCGACCCCTGGTGGGCAGAGCTTCGCCCCCTGGTGGGCATGCCGGGTGGATCCCGGTCGGGCGCATGCGGGAGTCTGTCTGACTGTCTCTCCCCGTTTCTGGCTTCAGAAAAATACGGAAAAAAAAAGAAAAAAGAAAAAGAAAATGTACACTTATTTAAAATATAAACCGAGGATATTTTTACTTTAGAAAGAATTGGCAACAGGGTTTCCTAAATGCTAAGAAAAAAATTTCCCTTGAGAGGCTCATACCAGGAACAGCATTAGGCCCTTTACACAACAATTTTATTTATTCTTTACAGCCACCGCATAAGGTAGTGTTCTTAGCCCTATTTTGAAGATGGGGAAACTGAGGCCCAGAGAATTAAGCAACTAGCCCACAAATGTTAAGCAGCCAAGCTAGGATCTGAACCCAAGTTTTCTATTCTAATCCTAGCCTCTACCTACTATCCCATGCCATCTCACTGAAATTAGTTAAAATATAATTCAACTTATAGAAAAGTGGGCTTTTCCAGGTATACAAATTATATTTGTATGTTGTAAGCTTTACTATAAAGCTTTGTATAGCAAAAATGTAATAAAGCATCGTTTAAGCCTTCCTTATAGGGTGACGATTTCACATCTAGTGGGTTTGGGTCTAATTATACACTGCGGGAAACCAGCTCTAGAATATTATTTTAGGATTTTGATTTTTCTGGTTGCAAGAAAAATTAACCATCTTCAGAACTGCTCTTCAAGTACAAGGGCCTTGGAATGAGAAAACATGGGACTCTCTCCACACCAGCCCTTCTAGACAGACATCATTGCGCATGCCCTACCCAGGCGATGACTTCTCATTTTCTAAGGATTATAAACCTTTAAGGGAATCTCTGGGTGTTTTCTCTTGAAAAAATTAATAAACATACTTAAACAGTTGTACAGGCCTTCAGAACCTTATTGACAACAACCTGGTGTCCCCAGACCCCCATGGAGAGAGTTTTCCTGTTACCTTTAGTATCTTCTCTCTATTGTTTTTAAGTGTGACTTTGGAAAAATTATTTAACATTACTTTCATCTGTACAGTAGGAGTAATAATAATATTTACAAAGCTACTGTGAAGACTGAGATAATGCCCATAAAGTGCTGAGCATATATGTCTGTCACTTAAACCTTCAATAAATATTAGCTATGGTTATTAGAGTTAATTTATCTAAATTTATTTCTAAATTTTTTTTTATTATTATTATTTTTGTATTTTTCTGAAACTGGAAACGGGGCGAGACAGTCAGACAGACTCCTGCATGCGCCAGACTGGGATCCACCCGGCACGCCCACCAGGGGCGACGCCCTGCCCACCAGGGGGCGATGCTCTGCCCCTCCAGGGCGTCGCTCTTTTGCGACCAGAGCCACTCTAGCGCCTGGGGCAGAGGCCAAGGAGCCATCCCCAGTGCTCGGGCCATCTTTGCTCCAATGGAGCCTTGGCTGTGGGAAGGGAAGAGAGAGACAGAGAGGAAGGAGAGGGGGGGGGGTGGAGAAGCAAATGGGCGCTTCTCCCATGTGCCCTGGCCGGGAATCGAACCCGAGTCCCCCGCACTCCAGGCCGACGCTCTACCGCTGAGCCAACCGGCCAGGGCCTATTTCTAAATTTTTAATGTTATGACCAAAGGCTCAATTCAATCACTGAGGACTCACTGGCCACTACTTATCTCTAACACTCTGTTGGGATTTGTAGGTGATATCAAAATTTCACAAAATCATGGGTCATTTAGTTGTGCTATAGATTTATGACTTGAGAATCTATAAGAGATTTAAAATTTAATGACAATTAATGACACTAAAAAATGACAATTATCGGCCCTGGACGGTTGGCTCAGTATGGTTGGTAGAGCGTTAGCCTGGTCGTGTGTGGAAGTTCGGGTTTGATTTCCAGTCAGGGCACATAAAAGAGGTGACCATCTGCTTCTCTACCTCCCCCTCTCTCTTCCCTCCTGCAGCCATGGCTCGAATGGTTCAAGCAAGTTGGCCCAGGGCACTGAGGATGGCTCTATATCCTTGCCTCAGGCACTAAAAATAGTTCAGTTGCCTAGCAACAGGGCAGTGGTTCCAGTGGGCAAAGCATTGTCTAATAAAGGGCTTGCTGGGTGGATTCCAGCTGGGGTGCATGTGGGAGTCTCTCTCTGCCTCCCCATCTTTCACTTAATATAAAAAAATGACAATTATCATTCTATTAATACAATCTGATTTTTTTTGATGTTTAGTACTTATATAATATTTCCTATATTTTCAGGAGCCATGATGATGATATTGGTGACTAATGTGTATATGCCCTACATAATCTTGGGCAGGAAGTGATGACATAATAATGTCCTGAGCTGCTCTGACTTTGGAAGCAGGGCAAGGATATTTAACGATGCGTCACGGGAAGCATCAGTATATCCATGGATTTGTGGAATAGGAGTCACGTTTAGACTCATCATGTAGGGATTCTTCTAGCCCCTCTCTTTGTTACAGGGCACAGAGCTCAGACCACTGTACACTTTCATTTCTGATCTTGAAAAATGGCCCTTTCTCTCCCTTTTTATCTTGATTAGTCCTATTAGGATTAATCAATTTGAATAACCTTCTTAAAGAATCAAGTTTTGTTTTTGTTTTTTTTAATTTTCAATTTTGTTGATTTCTGCTCTGATTGTTACTTCTTTCCTTTGCTGACTTTGGATTCATCTTGCTCATCTTCTACCATTTTATGGTGCTCACTTGATACTTGGGTAATTGACTTTAAGCCTTTTTTTTCTAATATAAACATTTAAAGTTATAATTTTTCCTCTAATCACTGCTTTAGCTAAGCTCCCCTCCTCCAAATTTCAATAGGTCATGCTTTCATTATCATTCAATTTGAAATATTTTCTGTTACTCTGTAATTTCTTCTTTGACTCAGAAGTTATTTAGAAGGCTCTTTAATTTTCTAGATATCGTATTGTTATTGACTTCTGATTGAATTCACATGTGGACAGAGGACATACTCTAAAATTTTAATCTTTTGGCACTCTTGCTCCCCAGAGCACTCCTGCTTGAATCTTCGAGTATACTTTGCTTTCTCTCTTCTAAGCTCCAAGCACCCTTCTTTCACCTCTATAACTTGTTTCCTGAGCCCATTTCTTCTATGAACCACATCCTCTACCTCTGTAACTTTCTAAATACTCTTTCTCTTATAAAAAATTAATACTCTGAAATTGATTGAGACAGCTGTTATAACTCAGCATATGGTCTGCCTTGGTGAATGTTTCATGGGTTCTTGCTAAGAATGGTTACTCAGAAGCTGTTATTATGCAGGTGTGGTGTTTTATAAAAGTCTGTTAAGTCAAGGTGGTTGATAGCGTTGTTCAAATTGTCTATATCTTTAATGATTTTCTGTTTTCTCTTCATTCTATCAGTTCTTGAGAGGAGGGTGTTAGAATCTCCAACCATAACTGGGGATCTGTCTGCTTCTCCCTTTCTTTTCTTCTTTTTTTCCTTCCTTCTTCCCTTCCTTCCTTCCTCCCTCCTCCCTTCCCCCCCTCCCCTCCCCTCCCTTCCCCCCTCCCCTCCCCTCCCCTCCCCTCCCCTCCCCTCCCCTCCCCTCCCCTCCCCTCCCCTCCCCTCCCCTTCCTTCCTTCCTTCCTTCCTTCCTTCCTTCCTTCCTTCCTTCCTTCCTTTTTTTTCTTTCCTGCATGGTTTTACAATGTTTTGATATCACCCACAAATCCTTGTGTAATTTTGAAATGTTAACCTTCCTCTTTAGTAATATTTCTTGCCTTGAACTCTATTTTGAGTCCATTTTGTCCAAAATCAATGTAGCTACCCCAGCTTTTTTATGCTTACAATTGCCAAAGTAAAATCTCACCTTTGTTTCCTTCATCCTATCTGCACACCCGTGTGTAGAGTGCCTCTCCTGACAGCAGCGTGTCATTAGGTCTTGCTCGTCTGAGGTGGTTGAGTTTACATCCACTCTTTTCACATTTGTTTTACAATTGTCCCATCCGTTTTTTCTTTCTCCTGTTTTTCTTCCCTTTCTTGTGCATCAAAAATTTTTAACTTCCATTTTAATCCTCTACTGACTCTTTACACCTCTTTGCATTTTTTTGTTAGTAGTTGCTCTAGGGGTTACAATATATGTCTTTAATTTATCACAATCCACTTAGGAGGAATATCGTTCTACATCCAATACCTCATGAGACCACAGAGCAGTGTGAGTCCATAGGCTACACACAAACACACTCACACACACGTACACACATTCCCTGCGCTGTTGTTGTGATTAGTATTCCATCTACCTCCAGCCACTAGGGCTGGTTCAGGAACTTTCCTCAGGGGGATAGAAAGGAAGCTGCAAACTTGCACATCTCCGCAGGCACAGTTCCCTCCTGCCAGGGTAAGTTCCACCCCGGCTCCTGCCTGCTTTTGGTCGCTCTCCGCTGCTTTCAAATGTTAGAAGAATTTCCCCTTATTTCTGAGGTTGAGTCGCACCAAGCTACGTGAGACTGTAAGCTTTACCAAAACATAATCTCTACAGTCCATCTCTTTCAGAGAATTTTGTAAGAGATTAAAGGCCTCCATTGGAATCGATTAGCAAAAAGAACTTCAGGAAGATGCACATCTCAGGCTGAGACTTGATCCTCAGGGCCTAAATGCAACAAGCAGGGACCCAGACAAAGAGGAGACCATGTGGTCACACGGAGTGGGTGGCTGGTCCTGACGGCAGACCCCGCTCTGCATCCTCACGTGTTCCTGCATGGCAGGCAGGCAGCCTCTGTGTGGAACCGTGTGAGATGGCCACACTGGATTCTTCCTGTGACCTTGACAAATATGGACGCTGCAAGTTCAAATAAACAGTGTCTTACAAAAGTGTGGTTTCAGTGCTTCTTGAGCATTTTCTCAACTTCATCCAGCCCTAGAGCTAAAGAAACCCTCTCTGGGTTGTTACATATAGACTCATAGACAGAACGGACATCACCTGCATGTTAGGATCACAGCCCCAGAAGGCAAAGCTCGGGGAGCAGCCCCAGTGAAGGACTTCTGCCTTAAGGAGGGTGTCCCTTGATGTGGGTAACACTATGTTACACATTAACAATAACACCAATAACAGATATTGTCATTTCTTGAAGGCAGGAGTTGATTATTGTGTCTAAACAGTATGGTCCTGAGGTGCTGATACTAAAACACTGTGGATTGGGGGTTCACCAGATTTAGCAAAAACAAACAAATAAATACAAACAGAATGTCCAGTTAAATGTGAATTTAAGATAAACAACAAGGCATTCTTTACTATAAGTATACTCTGCTTTTATAAGTATTACATGAAACATACTTATACAAAAAAATAAATTATTTGCCATAGATCTGAAATCCACATTGATCTGGGAGTCCTGGCAAATTGAACTGGGAATCCCATGGTCCCCATTCAGTGCTGCCAGAGAGGACAGAACTCTGGCCCTGGAAGGCCACACTCACAGGGACAGGGGCCTGCGCTTGGGATGATCATGACCCCAGTCCTGGGAGGAGGAGACACCTGGCTGAGAAACCCAGGTCACAAGCCACCCGACAGGCTCCCGCTGGACTCCTGTAAAGAAGATCTTCCTTTTGAGAGCTCCTATAAAAATAACATTTAGCTTTATCAGGAGCGTTCATGCGAGCGTGCTCTGTAATTATTCATTTGTTCGTTGCCACGGCATCCTGTTGATGTTGGCGAAAATTTCCCCAGCCCTTATTTTGCAATGAAGTAAACAGGGACAGAGGAGGGGCTGACTCACAGGGGCAGCCCAGGGGCAGAGCCCGGTGGGGCCTCCCGTCAGGGAGCCCAAAGCAAAACCAGAGAAGAGGAATGACAAAGATACCCCAAACCCCAGGAAACCACATTCTAAACAGCCCTAGTCTATCAGGCGGTCTACAGACTCGACTCAATTTAATCTTCACAATAAGCCTGCGTGACTCTCTCCACTATACTGATGGGACAGTGTAGGCTGGAGTGGGGGAGGGGGAGGCAGGAGACCTGGAGACGCCCACTGCCGTCCTGCGGAGGCATGGAGAGCAAGGCCCCGGCCCTGCCCACTCCAGCGCCCGACAGACGGCTCCGCACAGACCCATCCACCCACACACCGGAAGAAGCAGCACACCCATATCGAATGAAATTACTTATCTTTTCAAATACTATTTAAATGAGCTTCTCGTCGCTTGTCTCTGAAATCAATTCTAAAGCAATCTTGGGGCGAGGGCCATGCACAATCGCCGACGCAGCCCTGCCTAGGCCCCTAGCTCTGGGATCACACTCCTCAACACGCCATCCGCCATCCGGGCAGGTCTCCCAACAACACGACTGCGCAGGGGCCATCGTCTGCCCTGGGAGATAGCAAACTGACCCGCAGAGAGGTTAAAGGATTTGCGGAAGGTCACACAGGGCCAGGGGTGGGACCAAAACCTACCCTTTGACTCTTTCCATTGTCCTTGTTGGAAAATTGAGGAAATTTACAGTAATTTTCTCCAACTCACAATTTGAGTAATACACATTTCTTTTTCTTCACCGATGTTTTCCATCTCCTGTCCATTGACTGACTGTCAGAGAAAGAACTTTTTGCTAATTTAGTGTTAGAAGCTCCCTTCTTCTGTTAGCTCCTGGTGTGACACGGAAGCCTTCTACCACCCGCCTAACCCACCCGTCCAGCCTCAGCCATTACCCTCCCTGCAGGAGGCTCTGATTCAGGCCAGACCCGGGATGTTCATGGTCTACATGCCCCACCACCCACACCTTCACACCTGGTTTGGAGCCAGGCGAAGGTGACAGCACAGACTGAGGCAAGACATAATGTAATACAGTGCCCCTGCCCAAGCCTCAGCTCCCCCAAATGTACCCCAATATATAGATTTCCCCAAACATAAGGAAGGTGAGCCCTGGCGGGGTTTGCAGAGGAGCTATTTATATGGCTGATCTCCATCTGGGCGGGACCATCTCTGCCCCGGGAGCTCAGTCCATCGGTGGCCCCTGTCTTTACCTCTAGGCCCCTCCCACATGGCATCGCCCTCCCGCTCGGCCTGTCTCCCTCCTCCCACTTCTCTGTCTGGCTCCTCCACCTCCGCTCGGATGCTCCCGACCCTCTCCCCTGGGCTGCTAGGTGTCTTTCACTTGTGCCTCTAGAGACCCGGCTATTGTACTAGGAGGAATTTGCCAAAGAAAGTAAGGCCCTGGGCCTTGAGGTCCAGAAGGTGGCACCGGCTGGGGCTGGTGGTCTCCCAAAAAGCTGTCTCGTAAGGTGGAATTAACTCAAGGTGGAGCCCAGCTCTTGGCTGTGCCTGTGAGAATCCTGACTGTCAGAGCAGAAAGAGAGAGAGAGAGAGAGAGAGAGAGAGAAACAGGGAGAAAGAGAGAGAGAGAGAGAGAGAGAAACAGGGAGAAAGAGAGAGAGAGAGACATCTTTCAGGGACACACTTCTCATAACCCTGGCTCACACACTGACTGTCTGAAGCCAGAAAGCCACTTTATTGTGAGAACCATAGCGCTGGACTCCAGGGCCCCCCGGTCAATCCAGGCTTTCCCTGTCTTCCTACCTGGAAAGGTAAGTGGTCCTCAGAAGGTCACTTAAGCCTGCAGTCAGACAAGGAGAGTTTATCACAGGGTTTGATGCGGGGTGATCCCAGGTTCGGCAGCCTCAGGTGTTCTGCACTGCGCAGGCGCGCCTGCTGCTTGGCCCAAACAGGCAAGGCCCAGGCAGGGTCGGTCCTCATGGAAGAGTTTGAATGGGCACTGCATCCTCAGTCAGGTTCTTGGCTGTGTGAGGTGTGTGTTTAGGAGAAATTTTATAAAGTATAAGCATTTCGCCGAGACATGGGGGAGAGGTGGGGAACAGAACGGAGGAGGGTTTATACCAGGGCTGTCCAAAGTGGTCCGCTGGGAATGGGTTATAGATACGATGTCCCTTGGGGCATCCAGACCAGCCTGGGGACAGCAGAGCTGCCTGGCTGGTGACCTCCAGCTGCACCTTGTCTGCCTGTGGTGGGTTGAATTGTGTCCCTCCAAAGGACATGTTCAAGTCCTAAGCCCTGACACCTATGACTGTGACCGTATTTGGAAATAGGGTCTTTGCAGATGTCATTGGTTAAGATGAGGTCATGTTGGAATGGGGTTAGCTGCTCTCCATAGAAGGGAAATTTGGACACTCAAGAGGAGAACGCGATCTGAAGACACACGGAGGGAGACATGCACACAGGGCGAGGGCCACGTGACGGTGGAGGCCAAGGTTGGAGAGAAGCATCTACAAGCCAAGGATGCCAGCAACACCAGGAGCCAGGGGAGGCACGGGCAGAATCTCCCGCAGGAACTCCAGGGGGTACCAATTCTGACCACGCCTTGGTCTCAGATTTCCTGCCTCCTGAACAGAGAGAGAATACATTTCTGTTGTTTTAAGCCACCAGTTTGTGGAACTTCATGGTGACAGCCCTAGGATGCGACACAAGTAGTATCACTTTGCGGATGAACTCAGGGAAACACCAGCCTTTAAAGCTCAGCCTACTCCTCCAAGTGTGTCCCCTATGCCCCCTCAGGTGACACCAGCTCACTGACCCCTTTCTCTCCCATCCTCCCCACCCCTCAGTCCTTCTCCTTACCTCTTTTCTTCTGAGGGGAAAACACCAAATTCTCCACCTCTTTGTCATAAGCAGGATAGTTTAGCTCAGTAACAACTGGCCTCTGTCTTTAGTCACTTAGTGACTTATCAAAGGAGTGAAGGCTTACTTCTAAGAAAATTTACAAAGACTTACACAAATAACTATGCATTCAATTGTCCTTTAGCAGCTATTAAGAATATGGCTTAGGCCCTGGCAGGTTGGCTCAGTGGTAGATGGATGACCTGGCATATGGATATTCCAGGTTCGATTCCCAGTCAGGGCACATAGGAGAAGTGCCCATCTGCTTCTCCACCCATCCCCCTCTTCTCTCTCTCTCTCACTCTCTCTTCCCCTCCTGTAGCCATGGTTCAACTGAAGCGAGTTGGCTCTGGACAGTGAGGATGGCTCCATAGCCTCTGCCTCAGGCTCTACAAAGAGCTCAGTTGCTGAGCAATGGAGCAATGCCCCAGATGGGCAGAGCATCAACCCCTAGTGGGCTTGCTGGGTGGATCCTAGTCTGGGCACATGCGGGAGTCTGTCTCTGCTTTCCCTCCTCTCAATGAATAAAACAACAACAAAAATACAGCTTAAAAAATACAAATTATAGCCTGACCTGTGGTGGCGCAGTGGATAAAGTGTCAACCTGGAATGCTGAGGTCACCAGTTCAAAACCCTGGGCTTGCCTGGCCAAGGCACATATGGGAGTTGATGCTTCCTGTTCCTCCTCCCTTTCTCTCTCTCTTTGCCTCTCTGTTTTCTAAAATGAATAAAAAGTACAAATTATTGAATTATTGCAACACACGAAATACAAATAAAAAGCAGGGATTATCTCCATGTACATACAGAGAAACTGAGGCTTCAGGCTGGTAAAGCAACTTGCCCAAGATGGAGCCAAGGTTGGAACTTCAAACTGTCTGATTTCAAAGCCCTTCCTTTTAATGACATTACCAAACCGACTTTAAAATATGTAGCCTTGAAAATATTTGGAGGGGCTGCCAAATTTTTTCTAGTCTTCCTATAATTTTAATACTTTATAGATTTGCCATCTGTAAGTACATATAAGACAGTTAAAGAAATTCAAAATGGTGAATCCATATCTCAGCTGTTCTGAATAATATATTTTCTCATTTAATAATGAAAGTAGTAATTATTATTTGGTCTGGAGTCTACAAGCCTGCAAAGCAGTTCTAGTAAATTTGTAGACAGTTCCTCGAACAATCAGTTTACTGTGTTATATCTCAAGCTTCAGTAAAAACAAACCAGCAAACAAAAAACAAACAAAAACCCTCTTTTTCTTCCCTGAAGAGTCACAAATTTTCTTTTAAACCTTTCAATAATAATTTACTTTCAAATGCAAATTTGAGGTTGCATGAGACCCAGACATCCTATGAAATCCTTAGCCAAATAAAATAATAAGTCACTCACTCACAAAAGTCTTTTCTGCCAAACTGCATACCTATTTAGCTTTGGCTTGAGCTAACGGAATTTTCTAGCTTGAATTACTAACCTAAATGAAGTTCAGGGCGAGGGAAATTCCTGTTTTATTCAAGCAGCAAATTCAGAGCTCCTGTTATTAACATGCCCTCGGTCCCTCAGCGACTCCAAGCCAGGCAACAGCGTGTGTCTGCCTTCCTCCTGCCCTTCCTCCCGCTCTCGGGAGCCCTCGCACACCGTCCTGGATCTGCTCACAGACGCTCTTTGCACTGAGCTGGGTGCTGCCTCACACTCTCGTCCGGATACACCTACAATCTCAAGGCCTTGGACGGGGTTCAGGTCCTGTTAGCCAAGTGAAGATTCTGCATAAGCAAGTAGAAGACATCAAGCCCTGGGCAGGACTGGCTGTGTGATTTGCAGGCCTAGTGCAAAATGAGAATGCAGGGCAAACAATGAAGCCTTTCAGCTTTTAAACCGCTGGTCTCTCCTTCTGCACCCTGTCATCTGGGTCCTCTCTCTCACGCCACAGTCCATCGGTCTCTAGGTTCTACGGCCTGTCACCGAGATGGCTTGCAAACACACCCATTTCCCCCTTGTCCTCTGCAGATGTTTCTCACCCCTGGCCACTCTCTTCCTCATACTGCACCCCGCTCTCTGCAGCCTGTCCTGTTCACAACAGGGGTGCCGACTGCCCGTGTGGACAAGGCTTGGGGGTATCTCACTGCTCTGGGTAGAAGGCCACACACCAGAATAGAGGCCTGCAGACCTGGTTCTTCTGTCTCTCTGCCTTCCCTGGCATCTTCAGCTCCTGCCTCAGTCTCCCTGGCCCTGGGTATCTTGGTCCCCCTTGGCCTTCTTCCATGACACCCTCAAACAGAGATCTCCAGTCTCTGAGCCTTCTCAGGCCGCCCCTTCAGCCTGGGCCCTTCTTTCTCGGTCTTCACCCGACTCCTGGTCAGGTCTTGGCTTAAGAACAGCGCCCTTAGGCAGCTCAGCCTGCCTCCCAGAGCGGGCCAGGAGCCCTGGCCACCCACTCCCCGAGCTCTCCCTCTGCCAGTTGGTACAACGTCTCATGCCCTCTCAGTGAATCTCCGGCCCCTGAAGATGCCTGCAGTGCTGCAGAAACTCCAGGAGTACTTGCTGATTGATGAGTTGGCTGAGTCAAGGCCCTGTCACGAGTTCAGTATCAAAAAGCCAGAGAAATACTGACAGTTAGGAATGCGGGAAGTGTGCTTGCTGGGACTGCTTGTGCATGAAAGGCCACACACATGTAACATTCTGAGCTGCCGGTAGCTCTGTTGAATGACAGGGGCGTCCATCTGAACAAGAGGTGCCTACTGTTTGTGCTGGGGTGCACTGTGTTTTCAAAGGTACCATTCCAAGATTATATGATTTTTTTTTATTCCTTCTCTAGTTCTCTAGTTTGTCATAATATATGCATGTATTGCTTTCATAACCATAATGAACCACCCCTCCCCAGCAAATGTTGCTTTAAAAAAAATGTACCAGGCAAGAAGAATTTCCTATTGGGGTTTATTTTCTTTGCAAATACATTTCCTCTGGCTGGAAGGGGGAACCCCGCCCCTCACTGTTGCTCCACACGTGACAAGAAAGGGTGAGGAAGTTACTCCGGTGTCAATGGTGCCAATGAACATAATTAATGTTCTTTTAAAACATTTCTATAAAAGCAAGAAAGCGAACACACACAGCCAAAACCAAAAATAATAATAATAAAAATAAAGTGAAACCTGGACTGCTGCTGACCCCAGGAACAAGGTTTCTGCTGCGAGGCCCCAAGCCATGAGACCAGTGACGTCACTGCCTCCTGCTCCAAGGCCGTGGCTGGACAGGGCGATGGCTTCCAGGCACACTGGACGATCTGCCTCCAAACGCTCACTGCCTGTGCTTTTGTCTTCTGCTGTATCAGTGCCGAAGGGAAAGAAAAATCTGAGAAAAGTCTGTGGGGTAGAGCAGGCAGGGATCAGATGTCTAGTAAGGCTAAAGGGTTAGAGGCACACAAGGCAGGGCAGAGCAGAGCGGCTCCTGAGGGGGCGACCAGCCATCTCTGTCAGCCCAGGACTGAGGGGTCACCTGGACCCCGGACCTAAAACTGAAGTGATCCTGGACTAACCAGGACGCCACCCGATGGCTTGTGACAGAGAGTGTGCTCCTGCCAGTGCCCCTCCCAGTCCCGGAAGTGCAGACAGCCCCAGCGTGGGGCCCCCCGTGGCTCAGCCCAGGACCTCAGAGCATTCCCCCTTTCCCGGGCATTTCTGAGACTCAATTCAGGCCTGCGCTTGGGCACAGACCATAATTTCGTCTGTCGCATGTCACTTTGTCTTTTTATTTTCTAGAATAAAACCCCTTTAACTTTTGTCTTAAAAATGATTTGTGAGTAAAGAGAAAACGGGATCCTGGCACGAAGGGAGCTCTAGATACATTTGAACCGTCAAAAGTATTCCTATTAAGTTGCACGGAATGCAAATTTCAGTTCCTAAAACACCCAAATAAGGTAGTAAGTGTGAGAGGCCTGATTTATCTTTTTCCCTAAAATGATGGCCGGGTAGGAACATTGCTGATGGAGGGAAACTGCGTCAGGGGTTCATGCTGACACCGCCTTGCTGTCACAGCGATGATTCTATTTCTGCTGACGTAAGTGGAAGACAGGACAGTCAGGGTACATTCTGGGTGAGGGCTGTCATAGGAAATAATTAGCTTTGAGCACCACTTCATACACACCGCCTCCAATGTTTCTAGCGCCCCGAGAAGTTGATGACATCGGTGTCCCGGGTTTACGGAGAGGTTAGGTGGCCTGAGGGAACAGATCAGGTCTGGTTGCCTCCGGACTCGGCGGCATTCCCAGAGTCCTGAGTGGTGACTGATCTGGGACTTTATTCCAAGGCAAACCCCAAAGTTCCAGCTTTTTGAACTTTATCTCACTATTATTTTTCAGGTAGTTTCTCTGTTTTCTGATTCAGAGGACTCAGGATCACGGAGGCTGCAGGACCGCAAAGTTCACATCCTTAGAATTGACAGGGTGCACACCCTAGTCGCCCAAAGTCTCTGCAGAAGAACTCAGTGCCTGTGCCCATGAGAAGCCGTAAGGCTTTCGAGGTTAAAACAGCCCAGAGGGTCCTGGCCGGTTGGCTCAGTGGTAGAGCGTCGGCCTGGCATGCGGGAGTCCCGGGTTCGATTCCTGGCCAGGGCACACAGGAGAAGCGCCCATCTGCTTCTCTACCCCTCCCCCTCTCCTTCCTCTCTGTCTCTCTCTTCCCCTCCCGCAGCCGAGGCTCCATTGGAGCAAAGATGGCCCGGGCACTGGGGATGGCTCTATGCCCTCTGCCTCAGGTGCTAGAATGGCTCTGGTTGCAACAGAGCGACACCACAGATGGGCAGAGCATCGCCCCCTGGTGGGCAGAGTGTTGCCCCTGGTGGGCGTGCCGGGTGGATCCCGGTCGGGCGCATGCGGGAGTCTGTCTGACTGCCTCCCCGATTCCAGCTTCAGAAAAATACAAAAAAACAAACAAACAAACAAAAAAACCCCATGATACAGTTAAACAGTGCCTGTATTCCCAAATAGATACTTAAGTATTCATTTCATTAAAACCTTTCAGAAGTATATCAATATATATATATATATATATTTTGTATTTTTCTGAAGCTGGAAACGGGGACAGTCAGACAGACTCCCGCATGTGCCCGACCGGGATCCACCCGGCACGCCCACTAGGGGCGACACTCTGCCCACCAGGGGGCGATGCTCTGCCACGACCAGAGCCACTCTAGCGCCTGGGGCAGAGGCCAAGGAGCCATCCCCAGCGCCCGGGCCATCTTTGCTCCAATGGAGCCTTGGCTGCGGGAGGGGAAGAGAGAGACAGAGAGGAAGGAGGGGGTGGGGGATGGAGAAGCAAATGGGTGCTTCTCCTATGTGCCCTGGCCGGGAATCAAACCCGGGTCCCCCGCACGCCAGGCCGACGCTCTACCGCTGAGCCAACCGGCCAGGGCCAGAAGTATATCAATATTGATATACTATCAATATTGTCTTTATTGTTGAGATCAATTCTTTTGTTTAAGCTTTTCATTTTAAATGATTCTGTGATGATCGTTTAGTGGGGAAATGCACTAATATTGTCCCAGTCAACTATGTGGATGGGCCTAAGAACTCTCATAACGTTTTTGGTACAAAGGAGTCTGTCAGCAGATGTGAGATTTTTTGTCTCATGGTGGTGGGTGGATGCTGCCCTGTCTAACCTAGGTCCTTCCTCTCTGGAAAATTACTGAACTACATTCAGATGATAAACAAATCAATTAAAAAAAACCCAAAATGAATGCTTCAAAGCCCCGACCGTGGTAGCTGTTCATTTCTGCGGTGTGGTGGGGCAGGGAATATCCGCGCGCGCACACGCGCACACACACACACACACACACGTGCCCTTAGGATCTCAGATCTAATTCTTTGTGGAGGACTTGGGGTTAGCTGTCTCCGAGGCTAATAGTCATTGCCGAATGGAGCAATTGCCTTCTGATCTGGAAAGGTTTATTGACTCTTGGCCTTCTCCCGGTCCCTTTGCAGAAATCTGCATCACCGATTTACACCCAGCCTTTGTTACTATTTTAAGTTGAGTTGGATAATTTCCATGCAAACTCTCAAAGCACTGGTATCTGTAATTACATTTTGCAAGAGGTGTTGGGAGGCCAGCGTGGTAACTCTTGGACACGTGGTTATTTAATTCCCCACTGTGCAGAGGAAGAGGCTTGTGCCATCGGCCCCCACAAGGAAGTGTTGGGACCTTCCTGCTCCAGCCGCATTCCTGCCGGGTGCGGCCTCGGCCTGGGCCTCGCTCCAGGAAGCCCATTTCGCGCCTGCCATCTGATGGCCCCGCTGATGTCAACAAATGATTCATTGTCAGCTCTCAGGGAAAAACAGACTGTGTAGGAAGGTGCCATATGGTGGTGATACATCCGGGGTTTTTTCTGCCTTCTCCTGGGTAACCCTGACCTTATCATCACATGTTCGAGGTGGAAACGTGACGTAATTAAACTGATTTACAAAAGCCACAGAGAGAAACCAGGGTGACTTTTTTAGCCTCAGTGTGGTTAAGGTTCACTTCCTCTGCTCACTTACTGTACAGAGAAGGCTTCGGGACGCGGCTTGGGGAGACGGTCAGCTTCTGGTACACATCTTATTGGCCAAGACTGCTTCCATAATTCATGGGTCCCCCTCAGTTTTTTACCAAGGAGCGGCCTTTGTGGCCTCAGTTACATGTGAAGGTTGTGTTTCTCTGCATCCGTTGGCTACTCCGATGTGAAACCAACGGGCAGGCGCAGAAAAATGATTTAAAAATTCAGAGAGGGCGCGGGGATGGGACTCACTGCAGCAGATGCTTTTAGATCCAGAATATTGGAGTGAAAAGTATCTTGACTCAGTTACAGCAGCCGGCTGCAAAAAGGGTCCTAACAGAACATACCGAAAGCAAGTATCAATTTTGCATCTCATGAACATGGAATGTTAAAAGTCAGCCTCGGCATCTCAGTGTGTCAGTTTTAGAAAAGGTACTCAAGTGAGGTTAGTGAACCTTGGCTCCTGGCTTGCCTTCTTCCTCCGCTGTGACCGTCCTGCCCGAAGAGATGCTGGCTTCTTTCATAGAGGTTACATTTGGAGAACGAGAAGCAACGTGGCTAAGCAGTTTGTGCAACACACTAGAAACAGAACGAGGCTGATTCTAATTTTGCCAGTAATTAATTGGAGGCACTTGGCCGTGTTTCTTCACCTGCAAAATCTTCCAGGATACAATTTCATGTCTCCTTACTTCGGTAGTTTGAGGAATTGCCAATAAGGCAGATTGTCAAGCCCGTGGGAAATGTAAGCTGTTAATTGGCCTGGTGGGTTGGGCGCTGGAATCAGGCAGGTGCATAGGTAGGGGGTGACTCATGGAGAAGGTGGCCTTGCACCTGGGAGGGAAGCTCACCCGGTGTCCCTTCAGCTAAGAAGAGCAAGTCACCAGATTCACGGCTCCCTGCCTGACTCACGCCTGGATCAGTCAGGTATCTACACCCCAGGACCATCTTGGTGGCTTGCTTCTTCAAACCTGCTCTGTGACAGCAGCACGGATGGACCTAGAGGGTATTATGCTAAGTGACATTAGCCAGACAGACAAACACCATATGATTTCACTTATGTGGGAACTAAAGAACAATATAAACAAACAAACTAAACAGAAGCAGACCCATAGCCACAGAGAACAGACTGATGGTTGCCAGAGGGAAGAGGTGTAGGGGGAGGGGTGAGAAAGGTGAGGGGTTAAGAAGTACAAATTGGTAGTTACAGAATCGTCACAGAGATGAAAATTACAGCATAGGGAACAGAGTAAAAAATACTGTCATAACTGCTATGTACGGGGCCAGGTGCATACTGGAAACACTGGGTGACCACTATGTAAAGTACACAGCTGTCTAACCACTGTGCTGCACATCTGAAACTGATGCAGAATACGACTGAATGTAAACTGCGCTGAAAAAATAAATGCGGTCTGTTCCCTGCTCGGCCTGCCCCTGTGTGTTAAGCACTAGTTCGCAAAGCAGACTTTCTTCTGTACTGATCTGTCTCTGCCATCAGTTCCCTAAATTCCACGGAGAAGGCCTGGAGATCTCTGTGGAAAAGCTCCTTTCATTCTGGGAGGATCAGGCCCGGAAGCACATGGCACAGAAGCGCCAGCCACCCCTCAGCATCCAAGAGGGCCGGTGGGCTGTGCCTGGGAGGGCCGGCAGGCTACCACCCACCGCCCCAGTGCCAGCGTCAGACGCCTTCAGAAACAACTTGCCGTTCGTTTTTAGGTAGTAAGGACAAAGCTCAAACTTGACACACAGCGGTGCACAAGCTGTGCTGAGCCAGCCAGGAGGAGGCCGGAGGGCACTTGCCTTTGTTTTCTTTTCCATTTGATTGGGGAGCTTTGACGGGTTCACGGGATTTCTACCCCGCACCCCCACCCCCGCACCTCCCGGCCCTTTGTAGAAGAAACATCACTCTTCAAAAATGCAGCAAAGCCAATGAAAAGGGGACGGGCATCTGGTTACAAAGCGAATCTGCTAGTTGGCAAGTGGTGTTGGGGATGCCGCCCCCAGAGCTGCGTCTGGATGTAACTTCTTCCTCCCAGCCTGATCCAGGGACCCTGAGCTTTTGAGTGGTGCACTCCCCCTCCCACGCCATGTGATCACTGCGCCCACGAACCTGAACCTTCCTTTCCATTTGCTCCCTGGGGTGGCCCCACCCCTTAAGAGCCCAGGCCTGGCTCCTTTCCCCACTGAACTGTTACCCAGTGTACAAGTTCCAGTTTTCACTTTGCTGTCCTCAAGCTTTTTAAAGCACACTGTGTCTGCGGTGGAAATTGAACTTCCAGCTCCAAAACTACAGGTAACCTCCTCAGATGTGTTCACTCTGGGCACATGCTCCCCCTTGCTGGGTCCTGGAAAGCTCTAGAATATATTGCACGTCACCCCTTCCCACGCCACGTTTCACTGGATCTTATAATAACCCATCGAAAATGGTTAGCTTCATTTCACAGATGGGGAAACTGAGGCTCAGGGTAGCTCGGTAGACGACTGCCGAAGTTATACGGTTGGTATACACCGGCGCTTGTATCTAGGTCAACCCTTCCTCATCCTGAAAGCAGCTGTCTTTTTAAAGAATCCATGTTATGCTTAAAAACCTCTTTCTGCTCCGCAGGGTCCAATTCTAGAAAAATAGGAAAGCTGTGACTCATAACCAGCGTCTGACTACTTGCATTGTACACACAGAATCAAGCTCTCCACCTTGTTTGTCCAAAGAACGTATCACATCTGTAAGCATGCTCTTCAACTCTGAGCGCCCCAGACACAAAGCAGTCAGGGACCCTCGGAACAAGGTGTTGTCTGAACGGAAAACAAGACATGCCTCCATCACTCTAAAAATAAGTGATGCTTATGAAACTAACCCCACGGAACGAAACTAAAGGAGAATGTGTCAGCTGCTCTGATACACTCAATGCGTTTCCCGAGAAACTAAAAAATCCACGCCTGTGTGGAAGGTGGCTAGTTGGGGGTCGTCTTCCCTAAAGGAGGAGTGTTTTATCTCGGCCATCGCTTACCATCGCCACATACGGAGACAATAAAAAGCAGGCCAATTCGTTGGTTTTCTTATTATTTTCTTAGTTCTCTACAGACAACGCACCCTTGTTCCCATAACCCCCCCTCCCCCTGAGCACGCCACCAAGAGTAACCAGTGATTCATGATACCTGTCAGATCAGACTGTTTCACAAGTATTTTCATTGTTGTTTTTCTTCTTAAAGAAATAGACCTCACTTCCCACTGCCTGGTTGCCAGCCCCAGCCAGCCTGCCCACCCCCAGCTGCCCGCGGGCTCGTGGCAGCCACGCCAGAGGCAACGAGAACTGTGACCCCTCCCATTAGGGAGTGGGGGTGAGGTCTGCCGCTGGCCCCATGCCCACACAAGCACAGTGTGGGTGACCAGCCCACCAGGGTGGCCTCTGCTCTGATCCTGGGTTTCTTCTGACTCTAAAATCCAGCCCTGAGTGGCAACTGGCACCCCAATCCCTGCTCCCTACATCCTTCCTGTCCCCAAATCCTCTGTATCCTCGGTGATGGGTCTCCGCATCAACCTGGACAGAGCTCTCCGGGACAGTGGCATGGGTGTCCCCTGAAGCAAATGACTGTCTCTGCCTCTCCCCTATCGGCCCTCTCCTCCTCCGGCCTGCGGGCAGCTGGGGGTGGGCAGGCTGGGCAGGCCGGCTGGGGCTGGCAACCACGCAGTGGGAAGTGAGACCCATTTATTTAAAAAGGAAAACAACAATGAAATACTTGTGAAACAGTCTGATCTGACGGGTATCATGAATCACTGGTTACTCTTGGTGGCGTGCTCAGGGGGAGGGGGGGTCATGGGAACAGGGGTGCGTTGTCTGTAGAGAACTCAGAAAATAATAAGAAAACCAACGAATTGGTCTGCTTTTTATCACCTCCGTATGTGGCGATGGTAAGCGATGGCAGGGATAAAACACTCCTCCTTTGGGGAAGGCGACCCTCCCCTGAGCCACCTTCCACACAGGTATGGATTTCGACAGTGTTCTAGGGAGATCCGTTGATCGAGGGCAATGCTCCTCCCTGGGGGAGGTTGGTGGAGGGTGGTACCCTCCGGCCCGGTTTCAGAGCTGTGCTGGTGAATGCCAACAACTGGCTCTCCAGAAGAAAAGAGCCCTGCATTATGCAACCTAGTGTAAGGTCATGTCCGCCTCCCCTCCCCCGGGGCCAACCATGGCCAAGTGCCAGCGAACGCTGAGCTGGGAGGAGCCGCGTGGCAGCACGTGGTCCTGTAGTACTTCCGCCAGTCCAGTGGCGCAGATGTAAACAACCTCACAGCATAGAGAATGTAAATAAATAGGAAGGGACGAGTTTTAGGTGTTTATTAACTTTACGTTTAGTATCATTTGTTCCATTTGTAAGTTTATATACTTTAATGCAGTGGTCCCCAACCTCTTTTGGGCCACGGACCGGTTTAATGTCAGAAAATATTTTCACAGACCCGGCCTTTAGGGTGGGACGGATAAATGTATCACGTGACCGAGACAAGCGTCAAGAGTGAGTCTTAGACGGATGTAACAGAGGGAATCTGGTCATTTTTTAAAAATAAAACATCGTTCAGACTTAAATATAAATAAAATGGAAATAATGTAAGTTATTTATTCTTTCTCTGAGAACCGGTACCAAATGGCCCATGGACCGGTACCGATCCACGGCCCGGGGTTTGGGGACCACTGCTTTAATGTGTAGTGATGGCCGTGTTTAAGTTGATTCTCTTGTGCCTTGGACCAGCTCCGCACAGCACTGCCTGGTGTGCCTCCCAGCCCCCCCCCCCTGCACCAGTCAGCTCTGCTCACTTGACCTGCCAGCAGTCTGTGGGATCCTTGGGTTCCCACCAGCCGGGCCATGTGGCTTCTTTTTTTTTTTTTTTTTTTTTTTTTTGTATTTTTCTGAAGCTGGAAACGGGGAGGCAGTCAGACAGACTCCTGCATGCGCCTGACCGGGATCCACCCGGCACGCCCACCAGGGGGCAATGCTCTGCCCATCCGGGGCGTCGCTCTGTTGTGACCAGAGCCACTCTAGCGCCTGGGGCAGAGGCCATGGAGCCACCCTCAGCTCCTGGGCCAACTTTGCTCCAATGGAGCCTCGGCTGCGGGAGGGGAAGAGAGAGACAGAGAGGAAGGAGAGGGGGAGGGGTGGAGAAGCAGATGGGCACCTCTCCTGTGTGCTCTGGCCGGGAATCGAACCCGGGACTTCCGCACGCCAGGCCGACGCTCTACCACTGAGCCAATCAGCCAGGGCGGCCATGTGACGTCTGTGCTCCTGGTTGCTAAATGAAATGTATACATTCCAGTCCTCAGTCCGCTTGGCCTTCCAGAGGCGTATGAAACCAGCTCCTTGAACCTCTCCAATGTCATCCTTTCCTGCCATTCCTTTTAAACCGCTCCTGTGGGCCCTGGCCGGTTGGCTCAGCGGTAGAGCGTCGACCTAGCGTGCGGAGGACCCGGGTTCGATTCCCGGCCAGGGCACCCGGGTTCGATTCCCGGCCAGGGCACATAGGAGAAGCACCCCATTTGCTTCTCCACCCCTCTGCTGCGCCATCCTCTCTGTCTCTCTCTTCCCCTCCCGCAGCCAAGGCTCCATTGGAGCAAAGATGGCCCGGGCGCTGGGGATGGCTCTGTGGCCTCTGCCTCAGGCGCTAGAGTGGCTCTGGTCGCAATATGGCGACGCCCAGGATGGGCAGAGCACCGCCCCCTGGTGGGCAGAGCGTCGCCCCTGGTGGGCGTGCCGGGTGGATCCCGGTCGGGCGCATGCGGGAGTCTGTCTGACTGTCTCTCCCTGTTTCCAGCTTCAGAAAAATGCAACAACAACAACAAAAAAATAAACCGCTCCTGTGGCTCTGCTGGGCCTTTAACAGCCGGCATTTCCCAGGGTCCTACCATGATTTTTGGGGGTCTTCCATTCTCCTTACTCTGAAGGTGAATGTGGATGTTTCCCAGTCTATAACTTTGGCCTAGATCTCCCTTTTTTTTTAAAACAGTAATTTTTAAATTTTAAATTATAGTTGACATACAATAATATTATATTAGTTTCAAGTGTATATAACATAGTGGTTAGACTTTATATAACTTATGAAGTGATCACCCCAATAAACCTAGTACCCATTGGATACCATAAATAGTTATTTCAATATTATTGACTATATTCCCTATTGTTTTTATAACTGAAAATTTGTACATCTTAATCCCATCCCCTTTTTCACCCATCTGGCAACCATCAAAACGTTCTCTGTATCTATGAGTTCTTCTGTTTTGTTTCCCATTTATTATTATTATTATTATTTAGATTCCACATATAAGTAAAATCATATGATATTTGTCTTTCTCTGACTTATTTCACAGTACAATACCCTATAGATCTACCCATGTTGTTGCAAGTGGTCGGATTTTATTCTCTTTTTTATGGCTGAATAATATTCCATTGTATATAGGTACCACAGCTTTTTTATCCATTCGTCTATTGATGGGTTGCGTCCATAGCTTGCCTATTATAAATAATGTTGCAGTGAACATAGAGGTTCATATATTCTCTTGAATTAATGTTTTGGGTTTCTTTGGATAAATACTGATGGAGTCATCGGATCTCTTTTGAACTCCAGTCTCATATCTGTAACTGCCTGCAACACACCTTTATCTGACCATCAACAAGTACAATCATTGCAACTCCTCACTTGTTCTGTATTTCTGTTCCTCCCACAGGCACTCACTCCATCATTCGTTCCATAGCTACCTATTAACCAACTACCACTCACTGTGTGTTGATCATGCAGGATGGACTAAGCCCCAGTCCCAGTCCTCACAGAGTTTATTCAGAGGAAATGATGTCGCCACCTGCCCACTGACCTAAGACAGAACTCTAGAGTCACCTGGATTCCTGCCTCTCCCTCATGACTGATTTATAATCATTTGGTCAGTAATCTAATTCACTTCCTAAACAAGGCTGGCACCCTCCCTTCTCCCAGCCCCAGCTTGACTGTCTTCAGGTCTTTGCAATCTCTCCCCTGGGGGACACAGGAAGCCTCTCTGGTCCTTCCATACCAAGACTTACTGAGTCCTAGTCGACGCTCCGTAACGCTGGCCTGATGATATTTCTGAAATCACAGCTATTATATTCCTATTTCCCTGTATAAGAATTTCCCAAACATCTTTCTAGTCCTCAGAACAAAAAGCTATGCTCCTTGGCACAATATAGAAGGCCTTCTATGTGACTTGGCCCCCTGTCTACCTCTTAGTCTTCTTGTCACCGTTGCACTTGGGATCTGTGCTGCAGCCACAAGGTCCCTTCTCAGGCCTGTCCACCTTTTCCTCTGTCTGGAATCCTGCCACCCACCCACCCCACCCCCAACCCCATTCTCTCTCCTGATTGCCTGCTCCTCCCACACATCCTTCAAAACTTGTTCTGGGGCAGGTTTGCCAGTATGGCTGCGCCCTCGGCATTGCAGATCCGGGAGGGGTGCCACGCGCATCCGCATCTGTAGTCACTGCAGTTGTCGGCACCATGCTCTGGCACGTGGGGTGGTGAACAGTGCCAGCCAGGGCATCAACAGGGCCGCTCCTGTCACTTCCTCCTGCAGGTGTTTGCCGCCCTCCCACTCCGCGCTTGGTGATTCTTCTCTGTCATGGCCAGGTCATACCACACGGTAATCATCTTTTTATTAGTCCCCACGCTTTTTTGGAACATGAGCTTTTAAAGGAGGGGACTGTGCCTTTTATCTCCATGTCCCTGACAACAAGGAGCGAGTAGAGCCCCTAGGAAGCAAGTAGTCACCAAACCCTTGTTAAAGGAATGAATGTCTAAGTCGTAACACAGTGAGGGGGCTGAGGGCATGGTACCCCGTGTGAATCCTAGTGCTGACGTTCTCACGTAGTGCGACCTGGGCACCTCACTCACTGCACAAAGTAGCGACTTCACAGGCTGAGGGATGAGGAAAGAGGCTGCCATGCACTGGGTCCACCAGCAAGAAATGGCAGCCATGTTGTGTCTCACAGTCCACTTTCCTGTATCCCCTTTTATTGGGCCGTTAATTATCATCTTTTCTCCCTGATTTTCCCTAGAGACGTGGCATAAACCTGATGTTAGAGATATTTTAAACTTCTGGCTCTTGGGACGGGGGAGGGGTGGAATACGGAGGTGGGTGTAAGTGGGTTGAGTGTGAAAGATGGACAGCTATTCCAAGATCTAGTGTGGTGATGTGTGAGGTAGCATAACACACACATGATAGCTGAAATCCGAGGGAAAGGCCGTCAAAACCATCTGGATGATCAGGCCATTCCCAGCAGCGTGAGGGCTGGGAGCCTGGCCTCATTGCACATTGGCACTGCTTCCTTCATTCCCGACGGTGCTCTATCCCCGTCGCCGCGCCCTCTGCTGGCCGCAGCCAGACTTCCCGATGTGTTGGGCTATGTTGCCCCCTAGGGACCAGGCCCAGTTTCCAGTGAACATTTCTTTGCTATAGCTGGAGTTATCTCCTACGTGTGTGCCCTGTCAGAAACTCCTCCAGGGGTAGAGAAGTCATTCCTGCCCTCAAGGTATGATGTCCACGTTCAAGGAGCTAGAAGCTTCAATAATCTAGGAAAACCGTAAACCCGGACTGAAAGTCGGAAGAACCCTGAGAACCATGATACAGCAGTTCCCGTGCCTAGATGGGGATCACAGTGAACCATGGCAAGGAATCGCCTTTCTGGGGGCTTGCAATTTGCAGAGGGCTGTGACATGCATTTTCTAGCCGAACCCTTCCGACCGCACCAGAGACGATGGCCCTAGTGAAATAACATAGACATTCTGTCGGAGGTCGACACTTGCTGTCATCAGGTGTGACAACTGACAACAGTATTGCCAGTCAGCTGATGCTATGCCTCATCTCAAAGGTCACACTTGAAACGCAGTCTTTTTTCACAGGAAATAAAAAAACAAAACCCCACCAATATGACTCACCAGCATTATCTTTCTATAACACTTGAGCTTTCTTCCCCGCCTCACCAGTTCATATCTGGGAAGATAAAAGCAGACATCTTTGCGGGTGATTTTCAGTTTCCATCTTGCAGCCACCATCCTAGGAATTATGAAAGGATATGTTTAGGATTAAAAGCATTTAGCTTTGTTCCTTCGTAGGAACAAAAAATCAAAATCATTTGTAAGTCGTGTTTTATTTTTATTTTTTTTTAAGATGCCAAACAATTTTTTTCAAGTAACTGCTTTTAAATTCCTCACGTCGGCTTAGATCACAAGGACGTTGTCACATTATAATCTACTTGAGTAAGTTAAATCAAAGAGTGGAAAAGGGTCCTTTGTATCCCCTTTTGTCTTTGAGGGAAAAAAAAAAAAGGACCTTCAAAACTGTTCCCGGCTGTCAGTAGTCTCTATTCCTGCACACGTTCAAAGAGTGCTACGTGCCCACAAACTCAGACCGGTGTTTCTCTATCTTAGATGCATTCCCTTCCCTCCTAGGAAGGAAGGAGTGACTGACGCTCAGGAATATGACGCCACGAGAGGCCACTAGGAAAGAGACACTCCGAGAGAGAGACTTCCTCTCTGGAGACTGGGACATATTCCTTCGCAGGAGAGAAAACACCTGCCCTAGGTTCCCCTTCTGTCTCCCTGGCCAAGGCTGGGTCGCACCTCTGTTTCATGTCTCTTGCTCACGTCACTCGCTGGCTAGGGGAAAGAAGGGGGTTACCGTGAGTGGTCTGGATGATTCTTTCGGTGTGGAATGAATATTGGGGAGTTAACCGCCACTCTGATAGCCAGACCAAGGGTTCTTCGGTTTTAGGCAGATTGGGGGCTTTTGGTGATTACATGACAGCAAAAAAGGATATGCCAAATACATTCGTATTCCCAACTGGAAGTGCGGGACAAATCTGTCATTGTCATGTGGGGAAAATCTTCAACTGCAGGAGCTGTCCCATCAGCAAGCAGGAAAGAGAATGCTCGTTGGGTCTCTCTCCGTGACTCTCTGTGACAAGGAGAGACGCTTTCGGGGTAGCGGGGCGGTGCCTGGGTTATAAGGGTATTGCCTGAATAACTTCAATTTCCAGTGATTTGCTTTCAGCCAAAAGTAAGCCCTCTGATTTTGGATTGGATCATTATGGGTAGAATGAATCTTTGGACCATTTTTTTCAGGAGGGCAGCCACCAAGCGCAGGACAATTAGGGCTTGTTTAATGCAGGGTCCATCTGCCCTGTGAGGCCAGTGGGACCCCTGCGGTCCAGAAGCAGCAGGTACAGGGCAGTGTTCCCTTTTCCGGAGATCATTGTTCTTTCTGGAAGCGCCCTAGCCTCCTGTCGGAGTTTCTCAGGGGCTGTACTTGGAGAACGGTCCGACCAGTAGAGATGTTTCATGTCAGGCTGAAGTGAGGAGTGTCGGGAGCCCAGCTGGGAGATGGGGAAGAACTCCCATCCGTCACGGGTCTGGCTTCTTTTATTTCTGTGGTCTTGGGTTCCAGGCTATCCAGAGACTCACGTTTAACAAGTGTCTCTCGATGTATGCCGACCTTCTTGGGTGGTGGCACAGTCCCTTTCCTCCTCCCCGCTCCTTCTGACTACAGCATGCGATGCTTTGAGGTACTGATAACTGCACAGTAATGAGGGAAAGCTCTTATTTAAAACTTTGTTGTAGAAACCCAGAGGCATAGAGCAGAGCAGAGCATGGCGTGTTAATGTCTGCTTTTACAGCTTGGGTGACCATTTTGTACAATGTTATGTATATGCATAGACCCCGTTTTAAGAAAGTACTTTCTGCCATAGCCGGTTGGCTCAGTGGTAGAGCATCAGCCAGGTGTGTTGAAGTCCTGGGTTCAATTCCTGGTCAGGGCACACAGGAGAAGCACTCATCTGCTTCTCTGCCCTTCCCCCTCTACTTTTTTTTTCTCTCTCTCTCTCTCTCTCTTTCCCTCCCACAGCAAAGGCTCTGTTGGAGCAAAGTTGGCCTGGGCACTGAGGATGGCTCTATGGCCTCTGCCTCAGGTGCTAGAATGGCTCTGACCACAATGGAGCAATGGCCCAGATGGACAGAGCATCGCCCCCTGGTGGGCATGACAAGTAGATCCTGGTCAGGCACGTGCAGAAGTCTGTCTCTTTGCCTCCTCGCTTCTCACTTTGGAAAAATACAAAAATAAAATAAAATAATAAAATAAAGAAAGCACTTTCGGTCTCGACTCATGGCGGACATGTGACAAAAGCAGATACTGTTAGGAGCCCACCCCACAGCCATGCCGACCGCTTCCTTGCTGACGGAGCCCTGATTGTGTCCAGGTTTCTTTCCCCTCCACCTTTCCTGATTCCAGCCCTAGACGCAGAATCTGGATGGGTCAGGGCCAGTTACGGTGGTCCCAGTGACTGGTATAGAGTGACCAGTTCTGGCCAGTATGACATGCAAGAAGATCGGAAAGCTCCTGGGGAAGGTTTGTCTGGTTCTTTAAAACTATAGGGAAAAAGAGACGTTCTCTCCTGCACTGGGGTGAGGTACGTCATGTGAAGGAGAAGAGAACTAGCCAGGGGCCAACCTGACCTCCTGAGTACAGTACACTGAAGAGATGTGAATTACTCGGACCCTTGAGGGTCCTGAGTTATTGACTTAATCGACTCTGAAATGGCGGTGCCTCTGAACTTCTCGTTCTATGAGATTAAGCCCCCTTCTTAGACCATATTGAGTTCAATCTGAAAGCATCCTGAACAATAATCCATAATGAGCTATTGTCTCTGTTCACAGGCTGCTGTGTCCCGTGGCAGCTCTAGCAGTTTCTTTACCCTCCCCCTCAGCAAGACTTTCTCAAAGCTTTAGGTCAGAGGGCTGCATGCCTAAAGCTTGGTAGCACAATTGAAGAACAGAAATACATGTTAGCACAATTGTCTACACTGATGCTAACTACTCCCTTTTCTTCCGCTCCTGGGAGAGGTCAGTGCTAAGCCCTCTGTATATGCTATCTTATTTAATTATCAGATTGACTCCATGAAGTAAGGACTAAGTACTCCTACTTGATAAATGAGAAAACCAAGGCTCACAGAAGTTGTCATTTCCCCAAGTTCTCCAAGCTAGTAAGTGACAGAGCTCGGGTCAACCCATACTCTGGCCACACCCTCACCGGTCCCCCTGGACTCTCTGCCCCAGGAATCAAAGACAGCAGACACTCCAGGGCACAGACCTCTTCACCTGCATCTGACAGTGTCTTGGCGTCAGTACCTGAGTGCCCTGGGGGTGTGAAATCTAATTAGACTCTAGAGGTGATTGAGAATCTACACTCACTGCTTGACAGGAATTCTCTTAGGAGTTTTATTTACTCTCTCTGTTCTTTAGAGTCTCTATTTGTGAGATTGTGACAAAGAGACTTGCCACTTTCTGCTTCCTCGGGTTATGGAAAGATAAATGTGATAATGTATCTAAAAGCATTTCCCAACAACGAGAGGAAAAATACCACAGAATGGCAGGCCATTGTTAATGTGATTTTGATAACTCCTCCCAACTCCCAGGATGTTGATAGTGTAATGGAACATCTCAATTTGTTGAAAATTTTCCATACTGATATATAAACTCTCAGGAGAAAATGCTCAGTGTCTTACACTGGACAGAAGACAAGGTTGTGTTGAGTTGGGGTGTTCTTATTTTGACATCAGTGTTGGTAAAACGTAAGTAAAGGATTGACTGTTTCTTTTTTTTGTGTATTTTTCCGAAGCTGGAAACGGGGAGGCAGTCAGACAGACTCCCTCATGCGCCTGACCGGGATCCACTCGGCACGTCCACCAGGGGGCGATGCTCTGCCCATCTGGGGCATTGCTCTGTTGCAACCAGAGCCATTCTAGCGCCTGAGGCAGAGGCCATGGAGCCATCCTCAGCACCCGGGCAAACTTTGCTCCAGTGGAGCCTTGGCTGCGGGAGGGGAAGAGAGAGACAGAGAGGAAGGAGAGGGGGAGGGGTGGAGAAGCAGATGGGTGCTTCTCCTGTGTGCCCTGGCTGGGAATCGAACCCGGGACCCCTGCACGCCAGGCTGACGCTCTACCACTGAGCCAACCGGCCAGGGCCAGGATTGACTGTTTCTTAAAAGGAAAAATTCCTTACAGATATCTGACGTCATCCTAAATTATTTTTTGTGTTATTTAAATATGAACAAACTAAAACTAGGTACAGAACCTTACTCTGATAGATCTAACAGAATTAGAAAACCAAGGTAAATGTACAAATTAGATTAAAACAAAATGGCAAAACCAATAAAAGGCGGACTAATAACATTAATTTAACATGATGGATGATGTTGTTCCATTGAAATATAAAATAAGTTGGGTTTAACGATAAAAAGGCCAAAACTCGTGTTTTGTTTTGTATGATCAGACTTTCAGTTCTAGACTCAGGCTTTCTGGGTTAAAATCCTAGCTCTGCCTCTTACCAGCTGTGTGACTGTGGGCAAGTGAGTTAGCCTCCCTGAGACAGTAACTGCATGCACCTCAGAGTGCTAGTAAAGATTCAAGATGGAAACACCCATGGGTTACTTCGCACAGTGCCTGGTGCAAAATGCAGGCTCAACCAATGTCACCTGTCATTACGAATATTAGTTGTATTAATTCATTAACACTAAGAGGATTCCTATTTTCCATAAGTGTGCTTTGTGAAGAATTAATAATTTCAATACTTTGTTTGCAAGTTCAAAACGATCAAACAGTAGAACTAAGCTGTCAGGGAGCAATTGTTGAAAGCAAATGGTATCAGTTAACAACAGTGGAGAGTGGCCTCATCATCTGAAGATACAAGCTAAATTTGAGGCAGTATTAAAATTCACCTTAGTGAATAGTTCAAATGATTATTGCTGGATCTAAAAATAGTGACCTTTCATGACATGTTTAATCTTGTACTTGGCACAAGATGGTATGAATAAAAGATGGGACAACCCAGCTGTTCCCAAGGTCAGGGGTGCTGACCACTGAATTCTACTCTGTGCTTATGAAGTCTCAATTCGTTGACCACTTTTTAAAAAAAAAACGTGTACTATTGGAATAAGGCATTATTTGGTCAGGTCTGGCTAAGAAATAGATTCTGTTTCTGTTTGTTAAAAAATGTCTGTGTGGGTGTGTATGTGCATCCCCTCATGTGTGGGCATGCACACACGTATGGGCAAGCACGTGTTCGCCCGCACACAGATGTGTGCACGCGTTTTGTCCAGTTCTCTGCAGCCCTCTTTTGTTCCGTGCTAGAACGTTCTTCCGTGTCGGCTGTCTTTAGTCTGTGATTTGGAGACTGTATTTTCTCAGAGTTCATATTTCAAATAACAGAAATGTTTGTGGATCTAATCGCCAGTAAGTCTCTGGTTCCCTCCAAAAATCTGGGGAAATGCCTGTCCCCGGTTATGCAGCCGCCCGGTGAGCTCCTTCCTCAATCTCCTGCAGGCCCCTCCTCACTCTGAGCTGTGCCCTGGGCCGAGGATGGGGGGGCTGTCGCTCTCCGCTTGGCAGGAAAGCGACTTCCCGAAAACGTTAGCCCCGTGGGCAGACACACAGCCCCTTGACACTTAGCGTGGAAGGCCCACATCAAGTGTTGTGCCTGGTGACAGAAGCTTAGGAGTGTGACTCTTCACTACCTCATGCCCATCATCCTGTAGACCAGGGTAGTCAACCTTTTTATACCTACCGCCCACTTCTGTATCTCTGTTAGTAGTAACATTTTCTAACCGCCCACCGGTTCCACAGTAATGGTGATTTATTAAGTAGGGAAGTCACTTTACTTTATAAAATTTATAAAGCAGAGTTACAGCAAGTTAAAGCATATAATAATAATTATTTACTGAGTACTTTATGCCAGATTTTCACCAAGTTTGGCAGAATAAACTTTTATAAAACGACTTACTATAGTTAAATCTATCTTTTTATTTATACTTTGGTTGCTCTGCTACCACCCACCATGAAAGCTGGATCGCCTACTAGTGGGCAGTAGGGACCAAGTTGACCACCACTGCTGTAGACTATGTGATTACCACAAATTCCTTTGTCTATTTGTATTCTTAATGATTTTTTTAAAAAGAGAAACCACCATGTCATAAATATATACAAATGCAATCTTAGACTACTTCAACTTTTATGCATAATGCTCCTCACATATTTCAGGGTTTCACAGAAGGATTATGTATATATAAAAAAAGCAATAATTATAAATTAGAAAGTTACTTATAGTCCATCGGATTCCTAGGGTTCTGCTTGTAGGGTGCCATTTATTAATTCCAATATTTGGTACATTTTTATTGACTCCTGTTTTGGGTTCTGTATCTGTCTTTTTGTGCTCCTACATATTATACATACAGTAGAACCAAAGTTCCAGGGCTAGTGAGTTTAATGACCTGAATGCCATGTATTTTTGTAACATTGTACTGTATCCATGTATGCCATGTATTTATGTAATATTGTATTCATATATGCGATGTATATATGTAACATTGTAGTCACTATGCGAAGTATTTATGTAACATTGCATTCACACACAAGACTGAAAGTTCTTCCCTACATTTATGTTTTCATGCTTTCAAAGTGTAGTTGGAGAAAGAAAAACGAATAACTTTGAATTGAGGTAGTATTTAAGGAATTGGCTATGTTGGAGCATTTCAAAATGTAAAAAGCCTTCCTGAGTCCCTACCCAGCAAGCCTCTAACCCTGGGACACATATTGTCATACACGTATGTGTTCCTTCCACAGTTCCCCTTGTAAGTAAATCTTCTATTTTCTCGTTCTGGGATTCATTCAAAGGAGGAGAACACATGCTCACCCTGCTTCAGCTCGGGCAAGTGAGACTAAGGCTAACATCACTCCAGGCAGAACGAAGAAGCCAAACTTTCCAAATCCAGTTTTGCTGAGTTAAAACCAAACAGCGGCTGGGAAAGATCAAGTCCTCCCTTCTTGGATAAACAAATCACAGAGGGAACAACAACATCATCGTTTAATATACGGGAAAGGTTTCTGCGCCCGCGGAGGAGTTTATTAAGTTTGGAGAAAGAGGAAACATTTCTGAAGCCAACTATGAAAACCCAGGCCTGGACTTTCAGGTTGTCCCCAAATGGCTTTTTCACCCGAGTGCTGTTGCCTTCGCTGACACCAGGCTGCGGCTATAATAATTGCTGCTATTAATTGAGCACTGCTGTATACCAGGCTGTTGAACACTTGATTTCGACTTCTCACAACTGCCTAGCAAAAAAGCTAATCTATCTGTAACTTTGCACACGAAGGGGGCAGAAGCTCGGAGAAGTTTCAAACTTGTCCAGATCACGTACACAGGCAATAGTGAACGTGGGTTTTGAACCTGGCTCAGCTTGACTCAGAACTCCATCACCTCTGTCTCTCACTCTCCCTTTGCTTATTGCCTAGACCTCCGAAGTTACAGAGGAAGGCAGGGTACAGATGGAGCCAAGAAAATGCAGTTACCCCGTTAGGACCCTAGGGAGGAGTTAAGGGAATGAGATGCTGGGGTTAGCAGATTTCCAGGCCCTTCTTGGCCCCAAGTGGTGGGGACATGCACCCTTAGGAGAGCCGTGCATGTCCTGGGGCAGGGCAGGACTGACTGAGGAATGAGGGTGTCAGGCGTGGTTTCATCGGGGAGTTGGTTGCATTTGAATGCCTACTGGAAGTAGGAGAAAATAAGTGATTTTCCTGCTGACTGTCGTCTCGACTAACGCACTAATTGCTTTAGAATATGTGGATGTACCACAATTTGTTTATCCAGTCCCCTAGTGATGCATATATGTATCCCCCCCCCAATCTTTTACTATTAAAAATATATAGGATCAATGGATTTATGTGTTTTGGACTTTGCTAGCTATTGCCTATTGCTAACCCAGTGCAATCACTTTTACCCCATTGGCCAGAACTCAATCATAAAGCATTAACTTGGAAATGCAGTCTTTATTCCAGGCGGCGCTGAGCCTTATTAATAACGTAATTCTAATGGAAGAAGGGAGAACAGCTACTGAGGATAAGAAACAGATCTTCCTTGAAACTTTGACTTTTAAAAACGTTCTTGGCCCTGGCCGGTTGGCTCAGTGGTAGAGCGTCGGCCTGGTATGCGGAGGTCCCAGGTTTGATTCCCGGCCAGGGCACACAGGAGAAGCGCCCATCTGCTTCTCTACCCCTCCCCCTCTCCTTCCTCTCTGTCTCTGTCTCTTCCCCTCCCGCAGCCGAGGCTCCACTGGAGCAAAGTTGGCCCGGGCGCTGAGGATGGCTCTGTGGCCTCTGCCTCAGGCGCTAGAGTGGCTCTGGTCGCAGCAGAGTGACGCCCCGGATGGGCAGAGCATCGCCCCCTGGTGGGCATGCCAGGTGGATCCCGGTTGGGTGCATGCGGGAGTCTGTCTGACTGCCTCCCCGTTTCCAACTTCAGAAAAAAAAGCAAAAAAAACAACCAACCAACCAAACAAACAAACAAACAAAAAACGTTCTTGTCTGTCTTCTGTCTTTGGAGGACCCTGTGACGAGGGTCCGCACCCCGACCCGTCTGTGCTGGAGTGCAGGTCGGCTTGCTCCCTGCTCCTGTGCCCTCTCCCTGGGCAGCCAGGCCTCCCCACTGGCTGAACTCCCTCTCTGCGCTGTGCTGACCCCGTCCTCGTCCACACCGCTTCCCGGGCCTGGGCAGGGCCGTCACAGTTCTCTCCTGGCTGGCATCTCCTTAGCCACGAACAGAACCACCTGGGACCTACCCCTTTCCAGTCTCCTTCTGAAACCAAGATGTCTGAGCTGGCACTCACAGGATTGAAGTGAAATTCTTGTTCCCCAAATCTCAGGTGAGTCTGGGTTCGTCCGTCTCAGACCTTTTCAAAGGGTGACGGGTTGGTGCGTATCGGGGACTTGGATGGGTGAGACTCCTTAGGTAAAGGTCTCCACACTGGTGAGAAAGTCTCCTTTGCAGGTTTGCCCTGAGTGAGGTTCCTTCTACTTATTATGGGGTGGGGCCCTTGGGGTGCTGGACCTGGAGGACAGCCACGGGCACTGCAGAGAGGGGCATGCTTCACGTGTGTCCACCTCGGTCAGACTCCTCCGTGGGACTCAGCCCACGGCCTTACATCTGCTGCTCCCCTGATGAAGTGTAAACACATTCTAAGAGGACAGGCTAGAAGGTTCTGTCCTGTTCTCTCTGTGACACCATCCAGGACAGCACAGTCTTTGACCCTGGAGAGAAGGACCGAGCACTGATAGCCCACCGCCCCCTGGACATCTCCACCAGGCTGTCTTTTGGGGCCTGGGTAGGTCACTCGTCCAGAGCTCCGACTGCCTCCTGTGTGGCTGCCTGGGGGGTGGACACTCACCCACGAGGAACCATCTCCAGGGGAGACTAACGCCTCCCCGCCCCCTCCCCGGGCTCTGACCCTGTCCCCATCCCTGTCCCCCGCTCTGCAGCCCGCCCTCTCCCCTGTCCCCATCCCTGTCCCTCCACTCTGCAGCCCACCCTCTCCCCTGTCCCCACCCTTGTCCCTCGCTCTGCAGCCCATCCTCTCCCCCGTCCCCATCCCTGTCCCTCCGCTCTGCAGCCCGTCCTCTCCCCCGTCCCCACCCCTGTCCCTCCGCTCTGCAGCCCGCCCTCTCCCCCGTCCCCATCCCTGTCCCTCCGCTCTGCAGCCCGTCCCCTCCCCCGTCCCCACCCCTGTCCCTCCGCTCTTCAGCCCGTCCTCTCCCCCGTCCCCATCCCTGTCCCTCCGCTCTGCAGCCCGTCCTCTCCCCCGTCCCCATCCCTGTCCCTCCGCTCTGCAGCCCGTCCTCTCCCCTGTCCCCATCCCTGTCCCTCCGCTCTGCAGCCCGTCCTCTCCCCTGTCCCCACCCACGTCCCTCGCTCTGCAGCCCATCCTCTCCCCTGTCCCCACCCACGTCCCTCCACTCTGCAGCCCGCCCTCTCCCCTGTCCCCATCCCTGTCCCTCCGCTCTGCAGCCCGTCCTCTCCCCTGTCCCCACCCCTGTCCCTCCACTCTGCAGCCCGTCCTCTCCCCTGTCCCCATCCCTGTCCCTCCGCTCTGCAGCCCACCCTCTCCCCTGTCCCCATCCCTGTCCCTCCGCTCTGCAGCCTGCCCTCTCCCCTGTCCCCACCCGTCCCTCCGCTCTGCAGCCCGTCCTCTCCCGCCCCCATCCCTGTCTCTCCGCTCTGCGGCCCGTCCTCTCCCCTGTCCCCATCCCTGTCCCTCCGCTCTGCAGCCCGTCCTCTCCCCTGTCCCCACCCACGTCCCTCGCTCTGCAGCCCATCCTCTCCCCTGTCCCCACCCACGTCCCTCCACTCTGCAGCCCGCCCTCTCCCCTGTCCCCATCCCTGTCCCTCCGCTCTGCAGCCCGTCCTCTCCCCTGTCCCCACCCACGTCCCTCCGCTCTGCAGCCCGCCCTCTCCCCTGTCCCCATCCCTGTCCCTCCGCTCTGCAGCCCATCCTCTCCCCTGTCCCCACCCCTGTCCCTCCGCTCTGCAGCCCGTCCTCTCCCCTGTCCCCATCCCTGTCCCTCCGCTCTGCAGCCCGCCCTCTCCCCTGTCCCCATCCCTGTCCCTCTGCTCTGCAGCCCGCCCTCTCCCCTGTCCCCATCCCTGTCCCTCCGCTCTGCAGCCCGTCCTCCCGTCCCCATCCCTGTCCCTCCGCTCTGCAGCCCGTCCTCTCCTGTCCCCATCCCTGTCCCTCCGCTCTTCAGCCCGTCCTCTCCCCTGTCCCCATCCCTGTCCCTCCGCTCTGCAGCCTGCCCTCTCCCAGAAAGGCACACTGTACCTGTACCTCCCACACTGTGTCTCCCTCCTCCCTTGTTTTCCCTTTGATTTTATTTTATTCGGGGTCTCAGTTAGGTCGCAACTTTTCCATTTTTAACAAACATTCACTTGTGCACAGCTTTAGTTGTGGATCCAGCAAAATAACTTCCTACCGCGAACAATGTAGGACACGCTTTGAGATGACAACGGACCAGCAGACACTGGTCCCAGTGGACCAGGGAGCTCTAGGGTTCATCTGTTGTTTTCTCTGAGTCTTCGATGTCTCTCCAGTTTCCACCTTTCTCCCAGGCCTGAGGCCTTGGACACCGAGTCTCGCGAGCCTTGCACAGTGTAGAAAACAAGAGCGATTCAAGGAGGTGTGGGAGCTCGGAACTCATCTAGTCCATTCTCTGCTGCCAGCCGAAAAAGTACGGCGTTAGGGACGATAAGACGCAGCTTTCTGACCTGGCCCTGCCTCTGAGTGGCTGTGTGAGTTCTCTCTGAAGTCATATTGACCTCATGGGGGATTTTTTCCTGGCAGGGTGTTTGGCCCCTGCGACACTCCCTGCACGGTGCCTCGGACCTGGACAGAGGCCTCAGAAGTGACGGAGACCTGGCACAGATGATTAAGTTTAAAGTATACCCATAAAGCCTCAAAGCCAAAATTAATAAGAATTTAACGAACGTCTGGAAAAATATTAGCTCTACTCCTTTAGTTGTTAAGTGTCTTGTTCATAAAAATTTCATTACATGAGAATAATTATTTATGAATTAAAAAAAATTTTTTTTTTACTTTGCAAAAATTCTTAAGTATCTGGATGATCTCCAAGAAATGTCAAAAAAAGGTCAAAGTCATAAAATAAAATTTTATTTAAAGTGGGATGGGGGCTTTTTAGTATGTTTGCTGTGATGCCGGGGTCCCCAAAAGTCAGTCTTAGGACTCACAGAGATCTGAAAATGATGCTACCTGAGGAGATTGATCACATATGTGATTACTGAATCACAGAAAAATCTACTCATTAACTACTCAGAGAAATCTACAGAAGAACTGTCACTGCCCCAAGGCCAGCAGCCAGGAACCTCTGGGAACCACTGAGCCAGTGGGGCCCAGATGGACCCGATCATCAGATTGCTCAGAAAGAGTCAGGGCGGGGCAGGGACCCGGTATTTTAACCAGCATTGCAAATGAGCCCGACACCGGGCCAGATCTGGGAGCCACTGGATTATACCCCGAGCTCCTCCCATCTCATTTCATTCACTTGACCTCGGTTTGCCCTTTGGGAAAGGAGAAGCCGATCGCTCTCATGTCGACCACATTCCTTCATGAAATCTGACCGCGGCCAAGTCTCTCTCCGCCAGGCAGGATGAGCCCAAGGCTGTTCACAAAGGTCACACGTGGCTTTGCCTTCAGCCCTTTTCTTCTCGAAGTCTTCCAATCCAGGGGACCTTGCTGCCCAACGTACTCTTCTTCCCCACGAAATTCATCATTGGCGCTGTCCTTAGATTTCCTTCTAAATCCTCAGATGCTGGCTGGACCAGCTTTTTCTCTCCCCTGCCCTTTTGTTCCAAGTCCCAGCTTCTGCAAAATGTTTTCTATTCGAGTTTTGCAATCATGGGCAGTAACAGGGATCTCAGGGTAAGAGTCCTATCATTGCTGAAGCCGAGAGACTGGAAATAGGAAATAAACAGTGTTACATCCTCCCGAGACTATCAGCGGAGCCGAGAGCCGGAGCTGATGCAGTGGGGATAGGAAAGGGGGCGGGGAAGAGGCTTTGTTCTTCTGGGCATTGTACCTTCCCGGGGCAGGAAGTCAACCGGACAGACCGAATCTTATAGAGAGCCAGGCGGGACCCAGCTCTTCGCTCCTCCAGGCCAGAGGCTGTCTGCTGGAAACCTGACGCTTGATCATTTTAGGAAGAGTCTTATTTGGGCTACAAAGGTAGACAGAGGTAGCTGCCTCCCTTCCCTGGGGAGGGCCCTCCTACTCGAGGTCGGTGGGCTTGGTTGATTTGCACAAGGAGAATGCCACAGGAATGAGTCAGCATTTACCACAGGGACCATGGCATTCCTCAAAAACTGCAGATTTCATCATTTTTAATGGAGTGCAGATAATTATAGACAGATAATTAAAATTATGATGAGTTTTCTTGGTGCATGAGATACTCATCACGATCAGAACTCGCTCGGGAAGTAACAGACAGTAACAACGCCCGGGCACCATGCACCAGCAGCCCTTTCCCAGGGCGTTTCTCGGTGTGCGGCCAGGGGGTCACTGACGGCAGATTCACCAGGGTAGCTGCCGAAAATGCAGGTTCCTGGGCTCCGAGGCATCAGTCAGAATGCCTGCGGGGTGAGGCCCCGGAATCTGCATGCTTAGCTGGAATCTCAGGTGATGGACGCATAAGAGCGCCGAAGTCCAGGAGTCACGGGTCACGCGAGGTGAGTATGTGTCAGAGATTTTATCCGAGTGGAATGAAAATCTTGATGACAAGCTTGTCAAGTTGGTATCATTTCTCCATTTTTAAACTGAAGCTTCCAGACATTCAATAACACTTCCAAGGTCACACGGCTGGGGAATGGCAAAGCCGGGGGTCAGACGCAGGCCGCCTCGTGCCGGATCCCGTGCCGGATCCGTGCCCTTTCCAAACCGCCTGCCCTTTCCCGTAGAGCTACAGTGGCTGCCCGGCTGTTCATGCAGCCTGCGACGTTTGTGGTGACCGAGACAGCACTGGCTCCGGGTGAGAGAGCCGCCGGCAGGGGCCCTAACTGTGTGAGATGAGAAACTGGTGGCAGACGTGACCTCTCGTCTCTGGCAATCGCTGTGTTGACTCTCTTTTTACCGGTGGGGCCCAGAGCTCCCAAGAGTCCATGCTCCGCTCTGCCGGGTGCTCTCTGACCCTGGACACCACGTTATTGGAAACTGATGATTCGAAGCAAAGGGTGACGGATGCTATTGGGAACCCACTCTCCCAGTGTCGGGTGACTGTGGCTCGGGGGGGGGGGGGGGACTGGGCCCCACTCTAGCCCCAGGCCTGTAATTCCTAATTAGATCGATTATACTGGGAGTTCCAGTGTTTCCACTGATTCGGCTTCAGGCCAGGGACCCAGTTCTTGTCATGGACCTGTGACAGCAAGTCTGTTGGGTGGATTCCTTCCTTATCAGGAGCTGTCAAAGCTTTTCTACAGGCAGAGGCTGGGCTGACAGGCCGCACAACTGTAGGGGCATCAGCGCATCGGAAGCCACGTGGCCAGAGCCCCTCGGAGGGACGTGCCCTCTGGAGCTGCACAACTGTAGGGGCATCAGCGCATCGGAAGCCACGTGGCCAGAGCCCCTCGGAGGGACGTGCCCTCTGGAGCTGCACAACTGTAGGGGCATCAGCGCATCGGAAGCCACGTGGCCAGAGCCCCTCGGAGGGACGTGCCCTCTGGAGCTACACAACTGTAGGGGCATCAGCGCATCGGAGGGCATCAGCGCATCGGAAGCCACGTGGCCAGAGCCCCTCGGAGGGGCGGTGCCCTCTGGAGCTGCACAACTGTAGGGGCATCAGCGCATCGGGAGCCACGTGGCCAGAGCCCCTCGGAGGGGCGGTGCCCTCTGGAGCTGCACAACTGTAGGGGCATCAGCGCATCAGAAGCCACGTGGCCAGAGCCCCTCGGAGGGGCGGTGCCCTCTGGAGCTGCACAACTGTAGGGGCATCAGCGCATCGGGAGCCACGTGGCCAGAGCCCCTCGGAGGGGTGGTGCCCTCTGGAGCTGCACAACTGTAGGGGCATCAGTGCATCGGAAGCCAAGTGGCCAGAGCCCCTCGGAGGGGACGTGCCCTCTGGAGCTGCACAACTGTAGGGGCATCAGCACATCGGAAGCCACGAGGCCAGAGCCCCTCGGAGGGGCGGTGCCCTCTGGAGCTGCACAACTGTAGGGGCATCAGCGCATCGGAAGCCATGTGGCCAGAGCCCCTCGGAGGGGCGGTGCCCTCTGGAGCTGCACAACTGTAGGGGCATCAGCGCATCGGAAGCCACGAGGCCAGAGCCCCTCGGAGGGGCGGTGCCCTCTGGAGCTGCACAACTGTAGGGGCATCAGCGCATCGGAAGCCACGAGGCCAGAGCCCCTCGGAGGGGACGTGCCCTCTGGAGCTGCACAACTGTAGGGGCATCAGCGCATCGGAAGCCACGAGGCCAGAGCCCCTCGGAGGGGCGGTGCCCTCTGGAGCTGCACAACTGTAGGGGCATCAGCGCATCAGAAGCCATGTGGCCAGAGCCCCTCGGAGGGGCGGTGCCCTCTGGAGCTGCACAACTGTAGGGGCATCAGCGCATCGGAAGCCACGAGGCCAGAGCCCCTCGGAGGGGCGGTGCCCTCTGGAGCTGCACAACTGTAGGGGCATCAGCGCATCGGGAGCCACGTGGCCAGAGCCCCTCGGAGGGGCGGTGCCCTCTGGAGCTGCACAACTGTAGGGGCATCAGCGCATCGGAAGCCACGAGGCCAGAGCCCCTCGGAGGGGACGTGCCCTCTGAAGCTGCACAACTGGCTGCACATGGAGAGTTTCACCTTCATCCACCGAGACTGGAGCCACCTCTATTTCCAGTTTTATATTAACATGTTTACATTCAACTGAATAAAGATTGTAAAGCAAAGAACCGCCTGGGCACAGTAGGCTGGCTTTCTGGTTCAACTGTGTCATTCCCTGTTTAACAAAAGCCCGCTTCTAGTGTTTCCTGAAGTCAGTCCATGCTGAAGCTCTCAGGAGGGGATAAACACCCTCAGGTTGGCACCTCAGGGCGGGAATCTTGGCTGCCCAGGGCGCCTGCGGTCCTTGGCAGCTCTGGGGGACAGTCCTGGCCATGGAGGCCCAAAGGGAGTGGCTGGACCCTGGCTTGTCGGGCCTCGGCTGGCAGAGAGCTCCGGGCCCCCTGCGCCTGGCAGAGCCTCAGTGCCCAGCTGTCTTCCTGCCCCGTGGCCTTCACTTGCCCCTTCCTCAGGACGTCCATCCCGAACAGCCAGCTTCTGGATCTGGGTCTGGGTCTGCTCAAATGTTCAAATGCTTAAACCAGGGGTCGGGAACCTTTTTGGCTGAGAGAGCCATGAACGCCACATATTTTTAAATATATCATAATTCCATGAGAGCCATACAACGACCCGTGTACATTACTCATTATTCAATAAAAATTTGGTGTTGTCCCAGAGGACAGCTGTGATTGGCTCCAGCCACCCGCAACCATGAACATGAGCGGTAGGAAATGAATGGATTGTAATACATGAGAATGTTTTATATTTTTAACGTTATTATTTTTTTAATTAAAGATTTGTCTGCGAGCCAGATGCAGCCATCAAAAGAGCCACATCTGGCTCGCGAGCCATAGGTTCCTGACCCCTGGCTTAAACGTTTGCTGTGTATTCACGGAGTTGTGTATTCAGAGAGTTGTGTATTCACAGAGCTGTGTGTCCATCATCACAATCAATTTCAGAGTGTTCTCATTCCTCCAGCAAGAAACCCTGAACCCTGAGCTCTCACTGCCCGGCCTTCCCAGTCTCAGGCAGCTCGCCGCTCTCCTCCTCTCCGTCCCTACAGATCTCTCTTCTGGTCATTTCATACACATGGAACCGGGCATGACGGGGTCCTTGGTGACCGCCTTCCTGTCTTCTTTCCCTAAGCTTCCCGTGTCTGCGGTTTACTCATATTACAGCATGGGGGTGGGTAGTGATGCTGTGCCTAACAAGACCTGCCTCCTTCTCAGCTTATTAAAAGCATCTGTTACATCTTCTCCTAAAGCTGTAAGGGTTTAACGTTTAAAACTTTGTTTGGGGTTACTTTGATATCAGAAGTGACTTAGGAAGGCAACTTTGTTTCCTTTGACGTTACCACCAATTTTCCTAGCACCTTTCTTCGCTGATGGAAGGTCTACCTTTATCCTACTCTGAATTCTGGCAAATATGTATATTAACACTCTCTGCTACCTCTTTAAGAGAGTCTCCAATTAAAAATTAGAAAGGCAAGGCCAGGAAGGATTTCTGCATGATGTCTTCTCCGCTGGGCTTTGAACCTGTGCCTCATGGCAGCACAATGGTGCCGGGAGGCGCAGCGGCCCTGGACTTTCAATGCCGATGGCCCAAGGCTCAGCGAATACTGCAGTAATGGGGAATTTTGACCTCAGGTTTCTCATAGCGCATTTTAATGCAATCACCTTTGGAGGAGGCGTGAGGACGAGTGGGCAGGAGGAAACAGCCTCAACGTCCTTGACTTCACCAGGGAAAATTACCCAGAACACATTGAAAACCCGTCCCCAGGATCACTGATCCAGAGGCAGGAAGATCTTTAAAACCTGCTTGAAGACCAGTGTGAGCTGTGCCTTCCTTTGATCATTAGGGAGTTCTGGGTCCGTTTTACAGGAGAACTTCCTGCCTCCTGTAAATAGCAACACACATTCTAAGCAAATGTCAGCGAGTCCAGGACTCTGGGGCTGGGGCAAGGAATCACGGGTTACGGTCCAACCTTGAGGAGGAAAAGGTGACGTTGCTTTGGGGCTGTGCCATGATGTCATATTTACGGTGGAGAACAGATAACATCGAGAATTCATATGCTAAAAATGCTATAAAAAATTATTCTAAGAGTAGATGTTAAGGCAAAGGTGGAACTTTACTTCGGATATAGGTTAAGGCCACTAAGCCAGGTCCTGCAGACAGGCTCTCTCCTCTGAACTCTTATAATGCACTGCTGCTATCAATAATTTGAGAGATAATTATGTTTCATCTACTCATCAACTGGAGATGACCCTGTACTTGAGGTTTTGGGTGAAAGTGACTTGTGCCCCATCCCGTGTGTACCTGCGAACCCTTTGGGGGCTTCCTAGGGTGAGGGCCGTGTGTACGGCTTTTCTTTTGGTCACTTCCAGCTTTGAAATCCTGATCCCATAAAATCAATTCAGTGTATGAAACATTTTTCATCTCATCTTGCCCCTCACCGCCCTAACTGGTCATGACATTGATAACTGCGTTTTCCAAAATGCCTTTGACCAAGGCTGTGCACACAGCTGACTTCTGCTGACAGTTTGAGGCCAGGCAGAGGTTTATACAACAGCATCTGAATCTAAACTGGCAGTTAACCTAAAACCAGGAACAAGACAGGGCTGCCCACTCTCTCCGCTCTTATTCAACATAGTCCTGGAAGTCCCAGCCAGAGCAACCAGGCAAGAGAAGGAAATAAAAGAAGTAAAGGTATCGCTTTCTGCAGATGACATGATCCTGTATATAGAAAACCGCAAAGATTCCACTGAAAAACTATAAGAAACAATAACCAAATACAGTAAAGTTGCAGGATACAGAATCAATATACAAAAATCCACTGCCCTGGCCAGCTGGCTCAGTGGTAGAGTGTCGGCCCGGCGTGTGGATGTCCCAGGTTTAATTCCCAGTCAGGGCACACAGGAGAAGCACCCATCTGCTTCTCTACCCCTCCCCTCTTGCTTCTCTCTCTCTCTTCTCCTCTCTTCCTATTGCCATGGCTCAATTGGTATGCGTTGGGCCCTGGGCACTGAGGATAGTTCTATGGCCTCTGCCTCAGGTGCTAAAAAATGTCCCCAGTTGAGACAGAGCAAGGGCCCCAGATGGGCAGAGCATCACCCCCTACTGGGCTTGCTGGGTGGATCCTGGTTGGGGCGCATGCAGGAGTCTGTCTCTGCCTCGTCTCCTCTCATTCTCACTAAAAAACAAAACAAAACAAAAATAAAACAAAACCAACTAAGAAAATTTGAGGGAGCATCACTGCTTATTTGCAGGATGACCGGAGTTTTGTGCCTTCTCTGAGCTTCTGTTCATTCACCCCCTGCTGACATCACAAGGTAACTAAAGGCAGAGAGAAACCATTTGCTAAAATTCCTGCATAAGGGAGCAAACCTGGCTGCAGCAGCTGGGAGCTATAACACCAAGAGAAAAGTGAGAACGCAACAAAGTAATTAGAGAGGGCAGGAAGCTCTGTGCTCCTTAGAATGCAGATTCAAGATTGTGCCTGGCCACAGAGTTAGGCGAGGCTTACAACAATTTTCCTTTTCATCTTTTGTCTAGAGCACTTACATCGACACCACTAAAGGATTCGCGGTTTGGGAGCTCATTATCAGAAGGAGATAAACAAAAGAGATGATTTTACCTTCACTTATGCCAGCCAAAAAAGGAAGTTAATTATTGAAGAAATAGCTTTGGCCTTTGGGTAAGTGCAAGCATGAGGGAAAAAAATTACCCCTTTGCAGCTGAGGGGTGAGGAAGAGAACATCACAGCGCTTTACTGCTTGAGCCTCCAGCGCCCACATCAGACTGGATGGTTGTAAAGCACCCCCAGTGCTCTGGTCGCCTCCCCCACCCCTCACAGGTGAGCCTCGGAAACTGTGCTCTACACCAGGGGCAGTCAACCTTTTTATACCGACCGCCCACTTTCGTACATGTTAGTAGTAAAATTTTCTAACCACCCACCGGTTCCACAGTCATGGTGATTTATAAAGTAGGGAAGTCACTGTACTTTATAAAATTTATAAAGCAGAGTTACAGCAAGTTAAAGCATGTAATAATAATTACTTACCAAGTACTTTATGTCGGATTTTTGCTGTTTGGCAGAATAAATCTTTATAAAACAACTTACTATAGTTAAATCTATCTTTTTATTTATACTTTGGTTGCTCCGCTACCGCCCACCATGAAAGCTGGAACGCCCACTAGTGGGCGGTAGGGACCAGGTAGACTACCACTAGGGGGCAGTAGGGACCAGGTAGACCACCACTGTGCTACAAACTGGCCACGTGGGAGGGGCTGCAAGCTCCGCCCAGAGCCACTCTGCCCTGGGGGCAGGGGCCACTTTGGACTCTGTAGGTGGCTCTTTCGGGGGTTTCTGCCACTGCCTCAGTTTTTTGCATTCGTTCCTAAGCCCGGTTCATTGAAAGGACACATACGTGTTGGGCATCTCTGTGTGGCCAGGCATTGAGCAAGGGGTCACAGCATGAAGAACAAGGACTGACACACCCTGTTCACTTGTAAAGGCACTGATCAGCCAAGAGAAGCGGCAGGAAGGGCAAGAACAGGTCAACCAGGTTCTGCAACAAAGGAGCCTGACCTCCCCTGGGTGGGTAGAACCCAGAGGAGGGACAGCTGACTTCCCTGGGGGTGAGACTGGAGCAGGAGCAGGGAGGGGAGAGGAGGGAGGGGAGAAGGGGGAGAGAGGGGGGGAGAGAGGGGGGGAGAGAGGGGGGAGGGGAGAGGAGGGAGGGGAGAGGGGGAGAGAGGGGGGGAGAGAGGGGGGAGAGGGGGGGGAGAGGAGGAGGGTATGAGGGGAGAGGGGGGAGGGGGGAGAGAGGGGGGAGAGGGGGGGAGAGAAGGGGGGAGAGAGGGGGGGAGAGAGGGGGGAGGGGGGAGGGGAGAGAGGAGGAGGGTATGAGGGGAGAGAAAAGGGGAAGTAGGGAAGAGAGGGGAGGGGGGTAGGGAGAGAAGAGAGGAGGGGGTGGGGAGAGAAGAGAGGGGGGAGGAAAGGGGGGGAGGGGGAGGAGAGGGGTTCCCTGCAGTGCTCATGAAGCCCCCCACCAGAGGCTGAAGAGTACTGAGACCCCATAAACACTCAGCCTTTATCCCAAGAGAACTGGGCCACTGTCACAGCATCGTAAGCAGGGAGGGAATGACTGAACCTGGATTTTGAAAAGATCACCTCGTCTGTAGTTTGGAGGAGGAACTGGGGAAGGACTCTAATCAGGTTGGTACCTGAGCTCTCTGAGTAACTCTGACTTCACATTTTCTTCAAGGTGAGGGTGATGAATTAGAATAAAGCTTAGGTGTCTGGCAGTTAAGATTTGCCTGAAACAGTCTCAGTTTCTATCGGTGGTCCTGGTATAATTAGTAGTGGCCTTTTCACTCTCACAAGTGGCTAGGTTTAGGCAATGAAGTATACAGTCACTCCCGCTAGATGTCTTTAATCACTGCTCCAGGACACCAGACGGACAGGCCGCCCAGTAAGGGTGGCACTGGCTCGCCTTCCCAGAGAGGCCAGGGTGAGGGCCGCTGTGGGGACATTCGGTTACCTGGCTCCACGGTGTCTGCAAAAGCCTGCGTCCTCATGTTTCTCTCCCCTGTGGCCTGGAGGGTCAGTGTCCCCCTCAGCCCGGCTCCTTTCCTGCTGACAACAGCGCCTCAGCATCCACAGGACACACCGGCCGGAGGGAGAGACGGTCAGCTGCTTCCAGCCAGTTTCCGCTGTGTCTCATCAGCCCTAAGGGGCTGCAGCCCACAGCTGACCCGATGCTGTGATTGACAATCCCGTCCGCTGTGCCTGAGCCTAACCTGTGGTCTGAGATAGACACCCTGCTCTCCGTCTTAGACTAATGAGGGGCTTCCTGATTTGGGGGTCCACCCCTCCCCAAATCCACGGGCTGCACGAGGGAGAGGGGGCTACTTGAATGTAAATCTGAGTTCGCTTCGGAAAGCAAAGGGGAGGATGGATCTAGGTACAGTCCACAGAGTATACAACCCACGGCGAGGGGACATGAGGGTTCTTGCGCTGGTGAGGAGTTTGGGGGAGCTTGTTTGGAGGGGCTTCTAGCATATACCCTGGACAGAAGAATGGTCCTCCTCTTTTGGGGCCAGTGTGTTCTTTGACCGAGTGTACAGCTTCGGGAGGGGTGCACCGCCCGGAGTGGTGAGGGGGACAGCTGCCGCCCCAGCCAGATCAGCCGAGCCCACCCTGGGCATCCACGGGGCGACAGATGTCGCAGCCAGATCGCCTTCCCGTCCCCTGTAGCGCTCTGGAAGGGAAGCACGCTTTATCTTTGAAAGAGGACAAGATTCCTCATGACCAGTAACTTTCTCATTAGCGAATCTTTGTGACCAGACATACTCAAGAATATCCACGAGCCTGACCAGGCGGTGGCGCAGTGGATAGAGCGTTGGACTGGGATGCAGAGAACCCAGGTTTGAGACCCCGAGGTCACCAGCTTGAGCACGGGCTCATCTGGCTTGAACAAAAGCTCACCAGCTTGGAGCCAAGGTCGCTGGCTCAAGCAAGAGGTTACTTGGTCTGCTGTAGCCCCACGGTCAGGGCACATATGAGAAAGCAATCAATGAACAACTAAGGTGTTGCAACAAAAAACTAATGATTGATGCTTCTCATCTCTCTTCGTTCCTGTCTATCTGTCCCTATCTATCCCTCTGACTCTCTCTGTTGCTGTAAAAAATAAATAAACTCTTTAAAAAAAGAATATCCATGAATATCCAAACCTCCCGAGAGTTAAGTGTTGACTCTCAGGTTCATGTTGGAAGCTGAAGTTTACCTCCAGTTTCCTTTCTGTTTTGGGGTTTTTTGGTTTGTTTTTTTTTTCCACACTGAGCTCCTGACATGATATATGTATTTTTCCCCTAATTGTGACTCTTTGTCTTCAAAACATTTTCATTGAGAGTTATTGTCACCCACTTGCAGACGAGACTGGGCCTGACTCGGGAAGAGAAAACCTGGGTGTCTCCGTGTGTTTGCTTCTGGGTCTGAATCCTCGGCTTTAATTCCAGAAGAAAGCATAAGCATTTGAGGATTGAACATTATTTTGTATTTTCTGACTTTTGGATCCATTCGCATAACAGCTACCCTCCTAGTCTTTATGAAAGAATCGGACAGTTTCCCCCTGTTTTTGAACGTGGTGGACGGGATGGGTTTTCCTTGTTTCTGGAGCCAGGAAGACCCTCTCTCATCGTCACTGCAGCTGAGCCCACCTGAGGAGGACGCCGGGTGGAGGTCAAAGGAGGAGTCACTGGTCTCCTGCCGAGAGGTGAGCATTCCCGTAGGTCAGGAGACACCTGGCAGGTAGCCACACTGGAATCCTTGTGCCACTGGCCCCGAAACAGGAGGCTGTGCCCTGTCCCCTGGCTGCAGGGCCTGGGGAGGAGGCCCCCTGCCGGCCCTCCCAGGAAACACGCCTGCTCCCACCGGGCACTGACAGGCAGGGGAAGGCTTGGCCTCTGCCTCCTCCTCTTCCCGGCACGTTGGAAGAAAGCCCAGCAGAGGTGGAGGGAGAGCTCAGGCTGCGCCCCTCGCTCCGGATCTCTGAAGTGAGGGTGCCGTCCCCGCTGGCAGATCTGCGGGTCTGAAGTGAGGGTACCGTCCCCGCTGGCAGAGCTGCGGGTCTGAGACGGAAGCCGACCGGCCAGACTGAACAGAGCTGTGCTCTTTTCAAATAGCCCCGTGCCATCAAAGACATACCGGTCTCAGAACAGGACCGCTGAAGAACTGCTAATGAGTGAGGAAAATAAATCCATTTCACACTTGTTTAGCCCTGAGTCCCGAGTTAGGCTTGCTCAGGACGGCAGTTAGCCACGCATGTCTGGGATGCATGGTGCCAGACCGTCCCGCTTCCGTTTTTCAGTTCGGGACTGCTGAACTAGTGGCTGTAGGATTTCCTTATTCTGGCAGAGTCTTCCGTGTCTGCCACGTTGTGATGTCTTTTCAGATTACACAGAGAACTAAGGAATGGGCTTTGAGTTCAAAGAGGCTGGTGACAAGTCTCTGCAGCGACAGCACACGGCTCCGTCTGAACACAGGCCTGCTCGGCCTCAGTTCCCTGCGTGGGACCTGTTGTTTCAACAAAACAGCTATAGAGCTCCCACTGTGTGCAGGACCTGTGTCAGGGCTGGAGAGGCACTGCAGACCCGCCGGGCCACCCCGGGGGGACAGGCAGACGCTGGTACGACGATGCGAGAATGGAGACCCGGGGACGGTGCGGAGGAAGGAGGGGGAGGTGTGGGAGAGAGAGAGGTGCTCCTCCCTCCCCGGCCTGGAGAGGGAGAGGGCAGCAGGGCACGCACTGGGGAGGGAGGCCTGCCAGGCCCAGCCCAGCTGCTCTCAATGACAGATGATCAGGGATGATGAAGATGAACTCGAGCTAACCTTGGTTCAATTCCAACAGCTCCCCTCCCGTTCCCTGCAGAAAGTGCGTGATGGTGGGCGGACCGGCGAGAGCCCTCTGGCTGACCGTCTCGCCCTCTGGCTGACCATGCGGCGGAGGCCACGGCTATCAGGGCCCGTGAATAAGTGCAGCCCGGCCAGCGCGGCGCCCGCGGACACGGGCCACGGAAGCGCCAAGCAGGACGCGCCAAGTTATCGGACATTGAATTTGCTTTGTGTTCGTATTTACCCCTCCTTCCCAAAAGAGGCAGCCATGGAGGCATGGCATAAATCACTTACGGGCAAAATGAGACAAATTTCTAAAATGGGCTGCAGCGTTCAACCAATTTCCCATTAAAAGCTGCTCCTTCTACATGCTGAAAAGCTATAAATCAACAAGCCTAATGGATTTTGTCCTGTCTATTCAATATATTCTAGGGCGTTGAATTTAGAATGTCATGCATGGGGGGAAAAGCACACAAGCCTGAACGTCTTTGAAATGCAATCCTCCAAGCAGAAAGCTCGCCTGCGTCTTTGTTCCTAGGCCTTCGCCCCAGGTCGCCCTGCTGGCCTCACAAACTCACCTCGGGGTGCAGGGGACTGGACTGGAGAACCTGGACACAGCTTTCTCACCCAGCCAATGGACCTCTACAGAGTGATTATATATAAAAAAGGCGACAAAAGACTCAAGACAGCTCTTGCCTTATCACAGCTGCTTGCCACCTGGCAGCCTTGGTGGGTGGATAGTTTTTGTGTTTTTTTTGTATTTTTCCAAAGTTAGAAGCAAGGAGGCAGTCAGACTCCTGCATGCGCCTGACCGGGATCCACCCGGCACGCCCACCAGGGGGGGATGCTCTGCCCATCTGGGGCATTGCTCCGTTGCAACCAGAGCCATTCTAGCGCCTGAGGCAGAGGCCATAGAGCCATCCCCAGCGCCCGGGCCAACTTTGCTCCAATGGAGCCTCAGCTGCGGGAGGGGAAGAGAGAGACAGAGAGGAAGGAGAAGGGGAGGGGTGGAGAAACAGATAGGTGCTTCTCCTGTGTGCCCTGACCGGGAATCGAACCCAGGACTTCCACACACTACGCTGATGCTCTACCACTGAGCCAACCTGCCATGGCCGGGGCAGGTAGCTTGACATTATAGCGTCCGTCCCCTTACGGACGTCTCCTTCCTCACGTTTGGCTGAGAAGAGAGCCAGCCATGGCTGCCTTCCTGTTAGTGGACCTTTCTTCCTTTCTGTCTCTGAGCAGGACAAAAATGGCAAAGGAAGATCTCTGCTTCATCAAATTGCAAAGCACACGATGACCACACAGTGACCCCTGTCATTCGAGGAGATATTCCTATGCGGGCCCCACCCGGCTTCGGTTTCAGTAACGCTTGGGATGGGAGGGCTTCCCAGCATCCCGGGCCTCCTTGGGGAGCGGCTGGCTGTGCCCTGGGCTAAGCGGGCTGCTTCCTGGCTGGACTGACAGAGGCCCAGCCTCGCCCCGCTGCTCAGAGCCCTGCGGGGCCTGGCCCAGGCCAGCTTGGATTCGGGGTCTGCCAGCTTGGCCATGAGGCTTGCTCTCACTCACTGTTAAAACAGGGGACACTCAGGCCTGGAAAACAAGCTGTGTTGCAAGATTCCTTCATTCCTTGGTTGCACACCATCGAGTTACTCATAAATTTAATGTAATTTGAGCTTTTCTCACAAATGAGTCACATGGCAAGGACACAAAGGAATTGACTAGAGTCAGCCAGGACTCCTATTTTTTAGACTTTATCTTGATTTTTTTTCTAAGTCCTTCACCCCATAATCTTTAAAGAAGAGAATAATAAGAATGGATACAGATAGGGTTGGTTTGTCAGGCCAGTATCACCCGAGGGCTTAGAAAGGCATGATTCAGAAAAGCAGCCGAGCTCACTCAGACACTGGGCATGAGAAGGGCATGCGGAGGGGAAGAGCATTTACTCATTGCCACAGTTGGGTTTCTTCCGCTGGGGTAAAGGTTTGTTTCCACGGAAGCCTTTGTCCAGCTGGCGTATGAGCACCTGCTATATTTACCTTGGAATGCAGGGGTGGGCAAAAGTGGGTTTACAGTTGCTCAAATAAATAATACAACAATTAATAAAGAACACAAGAATCAATGCTGTGTTTTGTGTACTCACAACTGTAAGCCTACTTTTGCTTCCCCTGTATATATAACAGAGGCCCATGGAAGAGTGGTGGGTTAGACCAGGCATGTCCAGTTCACGGTCCCTGCACCATTCCTGTGCTTTGCTCATGGTAGACATCGCAACGGGACACAGTACTCTTTCTGGTGCAGCCTCACAAGCCTGCTCCACCACATACTCTGGATAGTTAGTTATCAACAATCCATCAGTGTAGACATAAGAAATACATTTTAGTCACCATTCTGATGGCCCAACTGTCATGTGAGCCTGGATTTGGAAGATGTTGTCAGCTCCCTTGGGGTAGAGAATGACCTCTTCTCTTCCAAAACACAAACCGTCAGCTGCTTCTCGTAAAGAGATTGGCCTAGAAAAGCGTGTTAGAGGAGCTGATGAAATTATTTTCGGACTTCTTCCATTCCCAGTTAGTTAGGACGCTGTTATTCCAAAGGTGATAGAGGTCGGTGAGGGATTGCAATTCTGAGCAAAGCAAAGCTCATCCAGGCAGGAGGCAGGCACCTGTTGTCATTTGAGGTGATGGTTATTTAGGGTCCCCTCGGAGGGACGCCTCGTCCTCTGGTCCCTTTTCCCTTTTACAGATTGAGAGTAATCTGCAGAAGCCCCTGGCAGGCAGAACTCCTCCAGGGCTGGGCTTTCGTAAGCAGCCAGAGGTGAAGGGAAGGGCGAAAGGCTGGACTAGCGAATGGAGGAGGAAGAGGTGAGTGGGGCTAGGGCTAAAATGATTCCTTGCCCTCCCTGGCAAAGCAGGTCTCCTGGGCAGCTCAGCCGCTACGGGCGATGATCAAGGGCGTAGTCCTGAGAGCCTCCTGACGCCTCCCACCCTGACAGCGCATCTCCTTCTGCAGGTGCAGATCACTGGGCCTGAGTGCACTCCTCCTGTGTACAGGCTACCCCTGCACAAAGGACCTCTTCTGGCCCCCACAGCTCCTGCTCAGTACAAGTGACGCCCATCAGCCTAAGGCAACTTACATGATAGGCAACGGACACTGTCAATCACCTGCTCAACAGCTATGCTTCCTTCCTCCTTCCTAACAGAATCCAAAGGATTCCAATAAGCCTAACCAATCATGGTAACCCCAGGCTACCTGTCAGTGATTGGCTTACCAATCCAGGCTAAGCCAATCAGGGTGCACCATCCAGTGAGATGCTCCTCTAATGAGAGAATGTTTGGGGCATTTTTTTATTTAGATATTAAACTTAATGGGGTGACACTGATCAGTAAGACTACATAGGTTTCAGGTGAACATCTCCCTGGCATGTGGCCTGCTGACTGTGTTGTGTGCTCATCTCCCAAAGTCAGCGCGTTTTCCACACCCCTGGGGTGAGGAGTTCTGAGCTAGGTTTCTCCACTATGCCTCGTACTTGCTTTGTCTTTATTTCTCCCTCCATCCCTGAGCAAGAATTGGCCACCAGACAGCGTGTTTCTGGTTGCCATGGTGTGGGCAGCCACTACCACAGCTGATAACCTAGTCTCAGGTCTCAGATGTTTCTTTAGTTTTTGGGGTTTTTTTTGTATTTTTCTGAAGTGAGAAGCAAAAAGGTAGAGAGACCCCCACATGTGCCCAACCAAGATCCACCCGGCATGCCCACCAGGGGGCGATGCTCTGCCCATCTGGGGTGTTGCTCTGTTGCAAACAGAGTCATTTTAGCGCCTGAGGCAGAGGCCACAGAGCCATCCCCAGCGCCCGGGCCACCTTTGCTCCAATGGAGCCTTGGCTGCGGGAGGGGAAGAGAGAGACAGAGAGGAAGGAGAGGGGGGAGGGGGGAGAAGCAGTTGGGTGTTAAGTCTGTAGGAGTCCAGTAGAGGTTGGGAAGGAATGTGTAGGAGAAATGCTCTTCTCCACAACCCTTCCTCGCTCTCCAGTGGAGGAACCAGCAAAGGGAGCAGATGCAAGTGTCCCATCCTCCCAAGGGAGACACTAATTACAAAGGGATAGCCCTGTTTAGCCATGTGTGTGCGTTCTGTGTCTGCAATCAGGAATTTCGGGAAGGGGATCCTTTGTTGGGGAGGGTCCTGTCTATCACATGCTAGGAGAGGCCAGCTCAGAGGAGCCAAGGTCCTGGGGGTGCTCAGTCCTTGTCCTTCTCTCCCACCTGAAATCTCAGGGCATTTCCAGAGACTGGGCTTTAGTTCTCTACACATCTGGCAGCCCAGGTCCCTAAGAACTGTAAGTCATGATGGCAGAGATCATAATAACTACTGCTTATTAAGAGTGACCGTATTAGCCACATGCTCTGTGGACCACCTCTATTCTTTAGTGATACCATAGAGCAGGGGTCCCCAAACTACGGCCAGCAGGCTGCATGCGGCCCCCTGAGGTCATTTATCCAGTCCCCGCTGCACTTTGAGAAGGGGCACCTCTTTCATTGGTGGTCAGTTTGTTGATTTAAATTTACTTGTTTTTTATTTTAAATATTGTATTTGTTCCCATTTTGTTTTTTTACTTTAAAATAAGATATGTGCAGTGTGCATAGAGATTTGTTTGTAGTTTTTTTTTTATAGTCCAGCCCTCCAACGGTCTGAGGGACAGTGAACTGGCCCCCTGTGTAAAAAGTTTGGGGACCCCTGCTGTAGAGGGTTGGTATGTTGCCCAAATAACAGACAAAACAAGCCAGCCCACCAGAGGCTTGCAGACACAAGGGCACTCACCCAGGTGTGCATGGGTAGTAAGAAGTAGGGTTGAAGTCCATCAGAGGTTGGCGGGTCTGTAAGCTGCACCCCGTCGCTAGGCAACCCCACCGCCCACCATGCTGGTGTCACCCCTCGCCTGCCAGCCCACTCCAGCTCCTGCTTGTCACTGGGGGGCTGACCTGGGAGATGAGAAGGCAGAGAAGCAGCCAGTCACCCAGCTCCCAGCCAGCTCTCAGACTCAGGGGCTGGGGGACAGTGTCTTAAGTCACACACCCCTCATGCCAGTGGGAACGAGGGTCACAGTGCCACCTTACAGCTCACAAGCAAAAGCCCAGAGGTGGAGTGGCCAGTGTCAAGCCACTCAAGGCGATGACAGGACCAGTTATTCAGCTGAGACCCTCTGCTTCTGCCTGGTGATGGTGCTATCCCTCAGGCCAGTCTGGCCAGATCAGGATGGCAGTTTAGACCAGCCCCCAGGGGACACTTCCTCTCTACCCAATGCCTGAAGGTCCCGGGGGATAAATGTGGCCCTAATTTAATTGAATGTTGACAACCTAAGGCTCACAAAATGGGCAGGTATTGTATTGATAGCAGTGCCTTGGTGACTCGAATGAGGGGGTCCCAGAGATGCTCTTGGGGTTTGTTGAAGCACATGGCCCAGTGGAACCAGGGTTCCTCCCAGGCCTTCAAGTCAGGGGCCAGTGACGCCACCGGCAGTCTCGGGTAGGCAGTTCTGATGGGCCCGGCACATGCTACGAGCCTCTCACAGTTGCTGTCACCACAACCCGGCCAAGTAGGCGATGGCAGTGTCACTTGAAAATGGGAACAGTGACGCTCTGAAAGATTGAGTGACTTACCTAAGGTATGAAATGTACAGGTAACTGAACTGGCACTTGGCTTCAGAGCTGCCTGAATCCAGCACCCACATTCTTTGTGTTTGTGAAGGCCCCCTCAACACACAGGACTTTTCTGCTCATAAACTTATGTTTTTCTGGCAGCCAGAAAAACAAAGGTGGCCACCACAGCAAAATCTGAATGATGGTTAGAAAATCAGCCTTTTCCATGTTGATCAGCCCAAGCGCCAGGTGCCTGAACCTCTCAGGTGAGTCTCACTCCACCCGGAAGGAGACACACAGACCTGTCTACCTCACCTGACCCCATGTGGCAGCTCTCAAGTGGATCCACAAACAGTGCGGGGGTTTTTTGCTGTGAACTCATTGTGGTCCCCAAATTCACGTGTTGAAGCCTTAACCCCCACCATAATTATATGTGGAAATGGGGCCTGTATGGAGGTTAAATGAGGTTGTAACAGTGGACCTCTTACACACACGCACACACACACACATGTGCACACATACACTTTCTCACACATACACATATATGCATGTACACACACACTTGCATGCACACACATACACCCACACATACATGCACACACATGCATGCATGCACACTCACATACACACATGCATGCATGCACACACATGCACATATACACATGCATGCATGCACACACACATACACACACACGAGAGGCCATGTAAGGCTACAGAAAGAAGGTGGTCATCTAGAAGCCAGGACAAGAGGCCTCACCGGAAACCAACGCCACAGGCACCTTGGTCCCGGACCTATAGTCTCCAGAACACTGAGGAAATCAGTACCCGTCAGCCTGTGGCGTTTTGTCTCAGCAGCCCAAGCGGACTAATCGAGTTTTCTTCAGCGATTCCCAAACCCCACACTCCAACACAGGAGTTACAGCACAGCCTTTGGAGTTGGTGGGGGGACTAAGATTCACCCTGGCCTTCTGTTTAGCAAGGACCTTGGGTGTTCCTGTACTGCCATGAGCCAGTTATATAAGATTGATATGATAATTCACTGAAAAGATGCACAGAAAGTGCTTATCGTGATGAGGGGGACATCATGCTATTATTATTGTCTGTGTGAAGTTGTCCTTTCTCTGGAATTGCTGGCAGATGGTATTGTTTTATTGGTTAAGGGATACTTGGGTTCGATTGCTCCGGGCCTTTCCAGCTGTAGTTGAGTAGTTCCCAAGCACATACTGACCCTGGGGCAGTGGTTTCAACCACTGGTCTTCATACAACATCGGGGTGGTTAATTCTTTTGTAGACCAGCATAAAATTTCTGGCAGAGAGGCACCCGTCTGCGGACCAGCAGCTGAAAACCACTGCTCTTAGGCATCCTTGGGGTAAGTCCAGGGGTTCGTAGCTTATTTATGGTATATTATAGTTTGTGGGAAGTCACCCACTTGCCTGCAATGACACCACACAGCCTGGTCAGTACATCATGTTCCTTCGCTTTTAGTTAGAATTAAACCAACTCACCATGGAAACAGTGCTTATCTACATGAGCAGAGGCTGAGCTCAATAGATAAACATGTCTTTGATTTATAAGAAAATGGGAACAAAATGATTATCTCATCATGGAGGATCCATGGAGAAAAGAAAGAATCCTAGTAGGTGAAAAGAGGAGAAACCTTTGCTGAAATTGCTGTACTAGTTTTGGGTATTTTTCCCCCAGAAATTTTTTAGCAATAATGTACTGTTAGAATGAGGACTTGCTTGCTCTTTGAGAGTTACATTAGGTTTAAATATATAATATTTTGCTCTACTACTCTGATCCACCTAGACCCAAAGCATGTCAAGAGCCTGTGGAAGCCTTGAATACTTTCCTCACACCTGCCAATGTGTGTTCACACCTGCCACCGTGCATCCACACCTGCCACCGTGTGTTCACACCTGCCACTGTGCGCTCACACCTGCCACCGTGCGTTCACACCTGCCACTGTGTGTTCACACCTGGACCCAGCCCCTGGCGGGGGTGCCACTTGCCACACTACTGGGTGCTAACTCCGTGCTGCACATGGGGCTGGCAATGCCTTCGATGACGTGTTGCTGTGTTTACTTGGAGGGCAGGATGGAGTGCTCTAGTGGGATGTCCTGATTAACCAGATTTGGGACATTTAGTGGCCTTGGAAGGCTCTGTGCTGGGTGCCTGCATCGTTTCATGTCACCAATAGGGAAGTGGCAGCTTCGGATGCAAACACAGCCCAGGACAAGCAGACCAAGCACTTCCATGTCCAGGGTCACAGAACGCAGGAAACGTGTAGCTCTGTATAACCAGGTCTTTCTGATGCTTTGACACCTGGGCCCTTGCAGACCCCGAGGGACAGCCCCTCCCAGGGCTACGGGTTCCTGGAGATGGCAAACCACCCGAGCAAATCACCCAATCCAGAGCCCATACCCGCAACCATCTCCTCTATCTGTCTGTCCCACGCTGGGCCACTGCCCCCTTGGCCTCATAAGCCCAGGCCAAGGTACCAGACACTAGGGACAGACCTTACACCCCAGAGCCTACTGAAATTCTTCAAGCTCGCCATCCTAAATCTGCTACCTGCCTCACCTGTTTCTTCCTGCAGAAACCACAACAAAGGCTCCTGTCTTTCTCCACCCCAAGCTCCTGACTGCTCCCGGTGCTCCCTGTGTGGCTCTGTACCGCAGCTCTGCTTCCTGACGCCAGGAATGCCGAGCGGACTTCTTCATGACGATCATTTCCCATCTGTGTCTTACCATGCCTGGTGAAAACAAATCATGGGTATCCTTCAAACAAGCCCTCGGGACAGGAAGTCATCCGTTCAGAGAACCGAGGGTGAAGCACAACCTCCGCTTACAAATTCAAGGCAGACGCAGTTGTTCTGCTAGGGACAGCAGTACCTGGGGGCGGGAGGGGGGTGCTGTTCAGAACCCACCTGGAGGATGCTCGGGGCCTGTGCGAATGTGACTCCTGCTCCCAGGCTGGTGGACAACGTGCATTCAAGAAGTCTCTGCAGAAGCTGTAGGGGGGGTGGAAGCAAATTTCAAGGCTTGCCTTCCCTGTCTCCACCTAAGAAAGACAAGAATCCCTTCTGTATTCTCACCTTTTCCTGAATACACTTGTTTCGCTTGTTCAAATACTTGCTGAGTGTCCTTTAGGCGCCTGGGCTCTGGAGGTCCAACTAGGACTGAGAGACTATCTCTGCCCACACTGGACCCCAGGCCAGTTGGCGAGAGAGGCACTTACAAAACCAACTATCTAAGATCGGAGACTCTCCTAAAGGGAAGTGTCAGAGAAAGGGTCGAAGAAAAGCTTGGGGGAATGGGAGGGAGTTGCTAGGGAGAGCTGCGAATGATGCTGAGGTTTCAGCGGGGTCTCGATGAGTGGCAGTTTCCGGGCTCGTCAGGAGGAGGCATCCGGGGGCAGGGAAGACCTGGGGAATCACTGCACACTCAGGATGTGGGGCCAGAGCAGAGCTCGGAATGCAAGGGGGTGGGTGGGGCAGAGGAGACCTGGGGAATCACTGCACACTCAGGATGTGTGGCCAGAGCAGAGCGTGGAATGCAAGGGGGGGTGGGGTGGGGCAGTGGGGACCTGGGGAATCACTGCACACTCAGGATGTGGGGCCAGAGCAGAGCTCGGAATGCAAGGGGGTGGGTGGGGCTGAAGCAGCAGGATTTCTAGGTGGTCTCAGTTACTGTTGCTATATGACAAACTGTCCCCAAAACGTAGAGGCATAACATAGCTATGAATCATTATATCTCATAATTTTGTGGGTAGGCTGGGCTCATGGGGGAGGCTCTTCTGTTCCTTGGGATGTTGATTGCCTTTAGCTGGGGCCTCAGTTGGAACCGAAACAACTCAGACGGCCTCATTCATGTATCTGGAGCTTCAGCTTGGGGCGGAGGGCTGGACCCCTGAGGTCCCCTGGGGAACCCCTGGGCCTCTCTCTCCATCAGGGAAGTCCGCTGGGCACATGGTGGCTGGGGAGTCCAAGATAACAAGGTCGGAGCTACCAAAGCCTCTCGGGGTCGGGGTCAGGGTCTGGGACTGGCTGGCACCCCTTTGCTGCGTTTGTCAGAGCAAGCCACAGGCCCGGCCCGGACTCAAGGGCAGGCGAAGGAGACTGCAGCTCTTGTCGAAGCAGCTTCACAGGTGAACAGGGGGGAGAGGATGTTTGCAGTCAATCCCACACGTGCCATCCCAAGGAGTTTGGAATTTGCCTTATGGATGACATGCGGAGCTAGTGAAGGGTGTGCGGGGGGGAGGAACATGGTCAGACTGGTACCTAGGCTATCCTCTGGCTCTAGTGTACAGACTGTATTGGAGAGAGTAAAATCACCGTCAGGAAGGACCACTAGGAGTCTGCCATTTATGGTTTAGGCAAAAGATGTGTTGGAGTCCTAGCCCCGGGCACCTATGCATGTGAACGTATTTGGAAAGAGTGTCTTTACAGATGTAACCAATAGGATGAGGCCATTAGGATTAGCCCTCGTCCTTCCCACCTAGTGTCCTTATAACAGGAAAACGCCATGGAAGACACAGGCACACAGCGGAATGCCATGTGACAACAGAGGCAGGGGCTGCCAGCTGAGGACACCCAGGACTGACGGCCACCACCAGAAGCTAGAGGAGGCCAGGAAGGGTCCCAGCCAGCATCTCAGAGGGAGCCAGGCCCAGTCAGCACCCTGGTTTGGGACTTCAAGCCTGCAGAACTGAAAGAATACATCTGTTGTCTTACGTTGCTAAGTTTGAGGTCCTTGGTTACAGAAGCCCCAGAGGGCCGGGGAGGCTCCCGGGACGGTGACACCAGGGTCGGGCTTGGCGACTGCTCTGAAGGCTCCCGCTCTTTGTTGTAGCCCCGAGAGCTGGCCCCTGTCAGACGCGCTGGGCTGCGTGTTACCACGCCCCCCACTCCCTGGGTCACAGAGGCAGCTGGACGCAGGGCAGCAACTGCAGGGTTGCTGCTGCTTTGTCCGCCCGGCAGCCTGTCCATCCCGATTTTCCGGTGGTGGACCCTCCTGCCCACTCTCGCTCTATGTGGTTTGGGGGGCTGCCTCTTCGCCCTCTGCAGAGGTGGGCACGTAGGTCTGGCCTGGCAGGTCCCCTGATGCTCTCTAAGCTCTGATTGGTTCAGGGTGGGCATGGGACCCCAGCTGGCCTCATGACACTGTCCCAGCACTTGGTGGGCAAGGAGGGGAGAACTTGTCTACTGCCCTGCCCTGGGGTTGCTGACCTGGGAGGATGTAACCGAGTCAGTGACCGTTGTCACTCTGAGCGCCGAGGCGTCTCAGCATGACAGCAGCCTGGGGGTGGGGCGACAGCAGAGCTGAGGGGGCAACAGGAGAGAGAGGCTGAGAGCAAGTCCTTGGGACACACACTGAGCCGTCGGTCAAGCCGGTCTGACGCTGGGTTATCCCTGGGGAGCAGAAAATTCTCATTCACTTCAGCTACTTTGAGTTGATTTTCTCTCCCTTGCAGCTAAATGAGTCTTCACCGAAGATGCGACTCACCTACCTTGCTGGGTGGCCAGGCTGATTGGCCGGGCAAAGGGACCGAGGGGCATGGGGCTGGGTGCCGGTCTCTCCGCTCCTTTCCCGGGGTGCCGGCTGTCCTCTGCAGAGCCTCGGGGAGACAAGGGGTCGCCCAGAAGAACGTGCTGGAAGCATGGTTCACCTGTGGAAGCCTAGCTTCTCCATCACGATTCTGTTACTCTACACCAGGGTAGTCCACCTTTGCATACCCACCACCCACTTCTGTATCTCTGTTAGTAGTAAAATTTTCTAACCGCCCACCGGTTCCACAGTAATGGTGATTTATAAAGTAGGGAAGTAACTTTACTTCATAAAATTTATAAAGCAGAGTTACAGCAAGTTAAAGCATATAATAATAATTACTTACCAAGTACTTTATGTTGGATTTTTGCTAAGTTTGGCAGAATAAATCTTTATAAAACAACTTACTATAGTTAAATCTATCTTTTTATTTATACTTTGGTTGCTCTGCTACCGCCCACCATGAAAGCTGAAACGCCCCCTAGTGGGCGGTCGGGACCAGGTTGACTACCACTGCTCTACACCAGCAATTTTCGACCATTTTCATCTCACAACACACACAGACTAATTACTAAAATTCTGTGGCACACCAAAATATATATATTTTTTGACAAACTGACCAAAAAAGGTATAATTTTGATTCATTCACACTGGATGGCTATTGTGTTGGCTGTTGTCGTTTTTATGTGATAACCTGGGGAAAAGAGGTCAGCGCATGTTTTAAAATTCTTGCTGCACACCAGCTCGGACCGTTGCTCTACACAATCATTTCATCGTCTGGTCAAGTCGCAGACACAGACCTGGAAGCCAAGGCTCACAGAAGGAACGGCCGCAGCAGTTGCCGGGGATGGCTGCAGGGCGGGCCCGCAGCTGGAGCCCCGTTGGAGGGGCGGTCTTTCTGGCTGCAGGGCCTGAGAGGCGGGGACCTGCTTAGGACACTGCAGGTGTGCAGGGCACATCCACAGCAGGGACTTAGGAAAGCCCAGTCATCTGTGGATGTGAGTGTGCTTGGGTAGCGACAAAGGTTCTAGAAAAACTGTCCTAAGGAGGCGCACATGTCCTCGGGGGCAATCACACACAAAGGACACGAAGCCCCGGGCTCCGTCACTTCTCCCTCTGGCAGCAGTAAATCATTTCTGTATTTTTCTAACACGTTTCCTCTTAGGATCCCCTGAAGTCCTTTGGAATCAGGCAGTCGGATGTTCGCCTGCTGAATGGGGCTTTTCCTCTGCACAGGAAACGAAGCTACTCACAGCGAGCCTAAAATAGCCCTAACCCAGGAAATCCTGAGCTGACTTCCCCAGCTCCCTAGGGACGCGGTGGCCTCCAAGGCCACATCCCACATCCCGTCTGCAGACAGGAACTGGGCGCTAATCAGGGGCAACCCACCCGTGGGAAAGAGAGCCTGCTGGTGCTGCCCGGGCCAGAATCAGGACACACGCACGCCGCCGCCTGAGGGGACATCTGTAGCCGCTGTGACTTTTCATGGGAGAGACATCTGAGAATGTCTTCTGTTCGTTTCATGATTCATCCCTTTATGTATATTAATTTGCTTTGGACATATCACTACTTTCTTGAACATGCAGCCACTGCTTTTCTTTTTTTAATTGATAGACTATATTTTAGAGCAGTGTTTGGTTCATAGCAAATTTGAGCAGAAAGTTCAGACAGTTCCCATATGCCCCCGATACACCCCCCACGAGCCTCCCTTACTACCAACATGCCCTGCCACCGTGGTCCTCGTTACAATTGACGGACCTACAGTGACACCATCATGACCCAAGCCTGTAGTTTACATTAGGGTTCACGTGTGGGGTTGCACATCCCGTGGCTTTGGACACATGTAGAATGACACGTGTCCATCACTACAGAACCATGCCGAGCAATCTCACTGCCCTAAAATCTGCTGTGTTCTGCTGATTCACCCCCCCCCCCCTCACCCGGACGTCACTGATCCCATTTCTGTCTCCCTAGTTGTGCCTTTTCCAGAATGTCACATAGCTGGGACTTTTCTACTGCATCATTATTCTTTATGTTACTTTTCTAGTTATTCTTCTTTATCATATTTTTATAAAACTATCAGCATGCAACAGATAAGAAAATTTTTAAAGAGAATAAAAACTGTTCTTTGTCCCAGATGACTTGAAAAACACTGACTTTAACTCAGTCCCTTCCAACTTGGACATGACATTTCAGCTTCCTGGTTTCCAGTTTTCTCTTTTGTAAGATGGGAGGGAGAGTAGGTGGCTGAAATCAGTACCTTTTTTCAAACTTTCTTTTTGACCATTGCAAGAAAACATATCATGGTCCACTCGCCACTTCCTGTCTAATGCTGTCTCTTCCATGCTATGTATTTGACACTTTCTGTTCCTAGTCTCTTCAATTCCTTCTAAAAAGAACGTGCACTTGCTGGAAACACTGTGTTGGGTGGTCCTTAAAGCAACATCCTGACACCAGGGGGCCCTTGGACAAGATTCTTATGCGTTTGAACTTGGGTACAGGTGAGGCATGAAACAGGAAGTTGCTTCTGCAGGGCTGGCTGGGACTACCGACTATCATTACAGGGGGCGGGAGTCTTCTGCCTTTCTTCCTTAGAATAAAACATTAAAAAACAAACAAACAAACAAGATACTCATGTGAGATCTCCACTGCTCACCACCACCATGGCCTGTGTGTCAAGGACACCCCAGTTTGTGAACTGGGAGAAAATATCAACACCGACTCACACTCCACCGAGGGCGACTTCAGGGCACAGCCCGCCCTTGGTGGATAGTGTCCCCCTCTCGGGTATGTGACTCCCCTTCCTTACTGCTGCCAACCCTTTCAGAATTGAGTCTACAGTCAAATAATTTCCGATGTCTTCTTTTGGAATATCTATCTATATACTCACTGGCTTTTTAAAAATAAAAGACGGAACTGAATGTAATTTGTTGGGTTGGTTACCATGGGTTACAAAAACGGAAGCAGATTCTGTTAGAAAAATGAAAAGCAAAAGAAGCAGCTCGGCTCCCTTCTTAGGACACGCCCGCCCTCCTTCGCAGCTGAGTGGCCGAGGAACGGTCTCAGGCGCCCTGGGCCACAGACGCCGCCCGCCCGCCCGGGGAGGACCCCACGCGGAGGTGTTCGCAGAAACAAATGCCCACCCCTTCCTCTGGATAACACAGAATTTAAAAATAGGTCGGCCGCAGCGACAGGAAGCTCACGCACGAATGGATTTCTGAAAATATACAGGAGCCCTCGGTTCCGAGGAAGTGCCACGTCACAGGGAGACTGACAGCCAGCGGTGGCCAGGCTCCTCCCCCCAGGTCTCTGGTTTGTGTCCTGTGCGTGACCGAAGCCGGGGGTCATCCTGGTGAGGAAGAGGCGCCGGAGACCCCCGAACCAGGGACAGGCGGATCTGAGGTGCTAACGAGCTTCCTCCAAGGGCTCCTCACAGTCAGGTTTTGTCACCTTCTAACGTGTTCGCGGATTAGGCTCTACTGCAGAAAGTTAGTTTTCACTCAGCTCCAGGGAAGACAGCTGCAGGAGGCAACCCCAGGCCTCAGGGAGAGAGCAGAGCACCGGGCGGGCGGGCTGTGCTGTGCCCTCCATACTGCCCGTCTGTGGCCACTGTTGAGAGACACTGGGAGAGAGTCTTGCTCGGCACTTCTATGAGAACAGTGGGTTTAGACAGTCCTTGGTGGCCTCTGAGTCCATCTGTTGTCATTATCCCCAGAAACTGTTTTCTGGTGCAGCTTCCAGACTGACCTAACAATCTAATTAAGTTTCAATCCTCAGACTAGATTTCAATAAAAAAATACGGATACTGCCAACAGATATGTTGGCTGACCAGCTTTCCCAAAAAGGGACATTAAAAACCTTTGCATGTTGCTTGACCAGGTGGTGGCGCAGTGGATGGAGTGTAGGGCTGGGATGCAGAGGATCCAGGTTCAAATCCTTAAGGCAACTGGCTTGAGTGCGGGCTCACCAGCTTGAATGCAGGGTCTCTGGCTTGAGCTTGGGATCATAGAAATGACTCCATGGTCACTGGCTTGAGCCCAAGGTAGTTGACTTGAGTAAGGGTTCACTCGCTCTGCTGTAGCTCCCCCTTCCCCCGTCAAGGCACATATGAAAAAGCAATCAACGAATAACTAAGGAGACAAAGGAGCAGCAATGAAGAATTGATGCTTCTCATTTCTCTCCTGTCCTGTCTGCCTGTCCCTGTTTGTCTCTCTGTCACAAACAAACAAACAAAAACAACATTTGCATGTTGTCCTCCTCCTTTGTACCTTTCCAGAATGTAGATTAGGTCTAGAACACCTTTTCAAAAGGCTCTGTAAAATAATCAGTATTATTTTTCAACATGACGTTCAGTGTCAGCTAGACAGACATGCCTCACAGCACACTGCATGTTTTGACTCAGGATATCAACAGCAAAAATAAATAAATTCTCAATCCCGAATGAGTCAAGTTGAATTTAGCTGTAGAGTCATCTAGAATTTCTGCCAGAAAATCATCTCAGCTGAAATTCCTGAAGGCTCTAAAGAAAAAGAAAAAATTTGTGTTCAAGAGATACCTTAGGAGAGAATTGAACTATTTTGAATCTCTGAAAATAAGGAATTTAAGAATTTCTTTTAGGTTTTTGTTTCTGGCAAAAATTAAAAAAAAAAAATCTGACGAGTTCCATGTGTTTTTTAAAATGAACTGAATCTGCTTGGTAGCGAGGTGGGAAGAGCAGCAGATGGGAAGTCCCTTGTCTAGGGGCCCCGGGCTCCATGGCTCAGAGAACCAAATTCAGGCTCTGACCTTAGAGAAGTTTGGGGCTCAGGAATGCTTAGGGATATTTAAATCCTAGCATTGTCATTAGTAATATTTCAGGCAAATTACACATTACTTTGTAGACTGGCTTAGGGTCTAAATACCACTTAGGAATTTTGCTCCGTGAAAAAATATCTTCCAAGTGTCAAGCTAATGTATTGTAATATAATTAGTCCATTGGTTAAAAACTACACACAATATGTATCATCATACAAAACTAGTATTTCTGCTATGTGACAGTCTATAATATATTTCAGGGTGCCATCTGCTTCTCCCCCATCCTCTCCTCCTTCTCTCCCTTTTCCCCTCCTATAGCCAGTGGTTCAATTGGCTCAAGTATGGCCCCTGGCATTGAGGATAGCTGAGTTGGTCAGAGCATGTCAGCCTCAGACTCTAAAAATAGCTCAGTACTCGAGCATGGCTCCAGAAGGGGTTGCCAGGTGGATCCCAGTCATGGTGCATGCGGGAGTCTGCCTCACTATCTCCCCTCCTCTCACCTGAAAAGAGGGGGGGGGGGATGGAGAAAGCAATAGAGAGAGTGAAGCATTCATTTGTTGTTCCACTTAGTTGTGCATTCGCTGGTAGCTTCTTGTGTGTGCCATGACTGGGGGATTGAACCTGTAACCTGGGTAATTTGGGATGAGCTCTGACCAACTTAACTGGCTGGGACTTCTGTATGGTTTTGTTTTTTTAATAGGAGAAAGCTTTGGTGGCCTAGAAAAAGTAACTAATGGAAAGGGAGAAACTGAAGAGGCAAGACAGAGGGGCTGGACCCTAGGGTCACAAAGAGATCAGGTCAAGCTTACTTTAGCAACTAGGAACTCCCTCTAAAGGAAAGGTGGGTGAGACAGCTCTTTTAGTGGAGAGAATGAACGAGAAAGCTCAAGCCGGAGGTCTCATTTTCTCCACAAAGGAGGAAATGCAGTTATCGTTTGTGATTCTCTGTAAATATTCATGTTTCCCTTTTCTTTGCTAACAGACCCCCAATGCCATTTGGGGCAGCAGTGCGCCCAGTGAAAACACCACAGTTCCTGGTCTCTTTTGCAGCCAGGAGTGGGTATGTGACTCGAGTCTGGCCACAGAGAAATCCCAGAGTGGGGTTTCTGGGAGTGCTCTTTAAAAAGAGCCGTCTCAAGTGTCAGGTGCCCAGTTCGCTCCCCACTCCTCCTTCTTCTCTTCCTGGAACGTGGCTTTGATGGTCGGAGCTGCAATAACTACCCTGTAACCAGGAAGTGGCCCTGGGGATGAGACCCAGGGCTAAGAATGGCAGCACAGAAAAAGAGGTCAGGACACTGATGACATTGCGGGTACCGCACTGACCCAGAATGCCTAGCTGTGGACTTCCTTTGCATGACAGAAAAGACATCTCTTTGTCTGAGCCACTATTACTTAGGGATTTTGTTATTAACAGTCAAACACAATTCTTGTATGGTACAGGTAGAGGCTGGTGTGTGTGTGTGTGTGTGTGTGTGTGTGTGTGTGTTAGAAGGTGGAACAGAGAACAAGCAGGTTAGGGGTTTGAGGATCTGCAGAGGTCTAAATTCACTTACGAATTGAAACGGTTTAGAATCACAACCGTAGGAGACCAATGTGATCAGAACATCCCATTATTATCTAGATGGGTGTCTACATAGTACAAATTGATTGCATGCAGGTTAATCCTACTCTTTCCTACACCTTGTTGACTTGGACAGTATCTATCATATAAAGATGGATGTTTATATTTGAGGCCATTAGCAATTTTTACTGAAGGAGGAAAATACTTTCTTATTTCAGGTTTAAGATCAATTCTGCAAATATTGATTAAAACATGCATGGCACTTAAATAAGCCCAATTATTCCTGAAAACACATGATGTCCTGTGTTATATTCATCATTGTTCAGGAGAAAATGTTGGAATATTGTGAAATGCCAACCCAGATGCCCTAATGCCCTGAGCCAATCGCTAGCAACACTTCAACCTTTATTATGTTGTTTTTTTGCCTATTATTTTTCTATTGCAGGCTAAGATCATCTCCGTTCATACAGAGCCCCGAAGACTCGTTTCCCTGGCTGTGCTGTGCCACTTCTCCTGTTAACTATATCCACCCTAAAACATCCAGGGAAATTAAGGGAGCTGTTCATTCATATGTTCATCAGAAAAGTCTCTGCAACTGTACGAGACACTCATCTGCTTTGCAATCCATTCGGTATATAATTCCTGTGCTTTACGAGGCTGAAAAAATAACTCCAGTTGAGGCCACTGATCCAGCCTCGTGGCAGCTGCAAATTCAGTTGCTCCAGAAACAATCTAATCTTCAACCTCCCAATTATTTTTAATGCCTGGATTGATGTACTAACCGCTCATTTTTTTTTTTTTTTTTTTCATTTTTCTGAAGCTGGAAATAGGGAGAGACAGTCAGACAGACTCCCGCATGCGCCCGACCGGGATCCACCCGGCACGCCCACCATGGGCGACGCTCTGCCCACCAGGGGGCGATGCTCTGCCCATCCTGGGCGTCGCCATGTTGCGACCAGAGCCACTCTAGCGCCTGGGGCAGAGGCCACAGAGCCATCCCCAGCACCCGGGCCATCTTTGCTCCAATGGAGCCTTGGCTGCGGGAGGGGACGAGAGAGACAGAGAGGAAAGCGCGGCGGAGGGGTGGAGAAGCAAATGGGCGCTTCTCCTGTGTGCCCTGGCCGGGAATCGAACCCGGGTCCTCCGCACGCTAGGCCGACGCTCTACCGCTGAGCCAACCGGCCAGGGCTCATATTTAAAATCCATCTTGGCCGTATTATCAGGATCGTGTGCAGTGGGCAAGTAGACAGAGGAGTTACTAACAACAACAACAACAAAAAACCTGTTAGCATCCTCGACATTTATCTGAAAGAAAACAACGCTTCAGCTTACTTAATATCTCAATAACTTATCCGTATAAGACAGAGAGAGACCCGGTTCAAGGGGGCAGATGAGAGGCAGGCTTCCCTCGAGGTAACACAGACCTCCAAGGCAGTGGAGGGGTCCGGGAGGAAGAAAAATTCATTAGGAAGGCTCTCTCATTCGGATGAGAATGTGCCAGACTCCCACAATGCACAGGGACTTCATAAAAAATGTAAACATCTATTTGATTTAAGCTCAGCTTCAAAACAGTTGTAAGGCATTCATCAGAGCAGTATGTTTAGCATTGGTTCCCTTTAGTCTCATCTCCTACCCGATCAAAATAGTGTCCTCACGTGGAGGAAGGAAAGGCAACCAGCTCTGGAAACGTCCTTTACACTACGCATGTGCCCCCCTGATCCTTCCAGCTAACTCAGCAACAAGCCAGGCTGGACGGGCACTGGGCTCCTGGCGGGAAGGATGCTTCACGGGCGGAAGGGGACAGTCAAGTTACAGAGACGCGCTGGCTGGGGTGGGGGGCCGGGCAGTGCTGACACCCACCAAGGGGCCAGGCAGGCCGCACCCCTCCAAAGCCTTGCCTCCACTGAAGGGTGGGCCCCAAGTCCCCAAGCGGCTCGGGTTCCAAATTTCCCTGGAGATGCCATCACAAGAGCCAGTGCCAAGGGGACCTACTGCCCATTGGGCAAATCCATTCTTCTTACTGTTGAGAAGGCCCAGGCCCAGCCCATGAAGAGTTAAGGGGCCTTTAAAGACACAGGAGTACTTGGATGGTTGGCTCAGTGGTAGCGTGTCAGCCCCACACGTGGAAGTCCCGGGTTCGATTCCTGGCCAGAGTACACAGGAGAAGCTCCCATCTGCTTCTCCACCCTTCCCTTCTCCTTTCTCATTCTCTCTCTTCCCTCCCGCAGCCAAGGCTCCACTGGAGCAAAGCTGGCCTGGGTACTGAGAACGGCTCCATGGCCTCTGCTTCAGGTGCTAGAATGGCTCCAGCCGCAACAGAGCAATGCCCCAGATGGGCAGAGCATCGCCCCCAGTGGGCATGCTGGGTGGATCCTGGTCGGGTGCATGCGGAAACTGTCTCTTTGCCTCCCCGCTTCTCACTTCAGAAAAATAGCAAAACAAACAAACAAACAAACAAACAAACACACAGGAGCCTAACCCACTCAGGAGTAGAAACATGGCTCACAACATGGGGTTTGCTCTGTTTTTTTGAACCCCAGTCAGTGTGCTACACACGGCAGGCGAAGACTGTGCTGCAGCAGAGGGGCGGGCAGAGCCCTGGGCAGCTCCTCCTGGGGGCTGCTCTGGACCTGAACAGGGACTTGGCATTTCACTGGTCAGAGTGGGCATAGGCCATCAGCCCCACAGGCTGCAACAGTCACATTGAAAAGCTGGAATGAGCCTGACCAGGCGGTGGCCCAGTGGATAGAGCGTCGGACCGGGATGCGGAAGGACCCAGGTTTGAGGCCCCGAGGTCGCCAGTTTGAGTGCAGGCTCATCTGGTTTGAGCAAAGCTCACCAGCTTGGACCCAAGGTCGCTGGCTTGAGCAAGGGGTTACTCGGTCTGCTGGAGCCTCACGGTCAAGGCACATATGAGAAAGCAATCAATGAACAACTAAGGTGTCACAATGAAAAACTGATGATTGATGCTTCTCATCTCCCTTCCTGTCTGTCTGTGTCCCTATCTATCCCTCTCTCTCTGTGTCTCTGTAAAAAGAAAAAAAAAAGAAAGAAAATCCGAAAAAAGCATTTTTCAAGTGGGTACAGCACATACACATGCACGCTGGGCTAATTCTGCCCGGGCACAGAACATGTCACCATGCCCTTTCAGACGCAGGCTTTGGGCTCCAGCCAGCATCCTTTCTAGGGACCAGGGTGTTCAGGTGCAATTCAGCCTTCAAGCGCCTGGGAAGCCTGTCATCCCTGGAGTCCTTCTGGGAGAATAAAAGCAGATGAATTTTTAAACAAGAAAATGAGTGTGCATGCGTATGCGTGTTTGATAACAGTCCAAGGTTTAATAGCATGGTAAAATATTTATCTTATTACGTTGTTTTATTTTTTATAGCTAGCCTGCAATCAATCTGTAACACACTGGCAGACTTTAGAAAGATCAAGGTCTACTCAGCCACAGCTAGATGGAACCACTCCACACTGAAAAGTATAGGCATCAATTCATGGGAAATGCAAACTCACCACCAGGCCTGTCAGTGTCCCCAGCTCCTGTCTCCGCCCACGTGGACGGGAGAGCCTGGGAGCACAGGCGTTCGTTCAGTGGACCCTCCCTTCCTCCCCAGGCAGAGTCAAGGGCTGTGGGGAGCTCTCTGGTGTGAGGCTGTCAGGAGTTAACTGACTTAGCAAATTGGCTCATTAAGTTACCCTCCCTCTTGGACCCTGAATAGCCTTGATTCGTTTCAGCAAACATCTCAATCTCCTCTTTGATAAATGACGTGGGGACGGGGGCAGGCTGGGAGGACTGATAATAAATATCAAGTAAATAGTCATCGTGTGTAACGACGAATGAATCATGGGCCCTCCTTCTTGGACTTTTTTCATAATGAGGTAGGATGAGGGGCTGGTTATGGGAAAACAGTGAACACTGGAGGAATGAAAAGACACTGAGCACTGTTGTCTTTGTGTTCCAGGTAGAGAAGCTGCGAATGGACCGGGCCCCTCAGACAGCAGAGTGAGGATGAGGCACCCTTGCCTCTCGCCAGGGCCCCCTGGCTGTCCCGCGGTCTCCGGGGCGCGGGGAGGCCTGGGAGGGGTGGAAGGCAGAGCGCGGGGCTGCTGCTCTGTGCCTGCAGGCAGTGTCTGCAAGGAGAATCCCTGTGCACTGATGATTGTGAGTGCTGTTTAAAGGGAGGACTTTGCTCCCCTTGTTATAAATTCCAAGGGGGTACAAGTAGTTAGGAGGTCCAGAAAATAAATAATAGTGACACATAATCTACCATTTGCATTTTCTATTCATATGTACAGTATAAAGCAGTGGTAGTCAACCTGCTCCCTACCCACCACTAGTGGGTGTTCCAGCTTTCATGGTGGGCGGTAGCAGAGCAAACAAAGTATAATATAAACAAATTAACTATAGTAAGTTGTTTTATAAAGATTTATTCTGCCAAACTTAGCAAAAAATCCGGCATAAAGTACTTGGTAAGTAATTATTATTTTATGCTTTAACTTGCCGTAACTCTGCTTTATAAATTTTATAAAGTACAGTGACTTCCCTACTTTATAAATCACCATTACTGTGGAACCGGTGGACAGTTAGAAAATTTTACTACTAACAGAGATACAAAAGGGGGCGGTCGGTATAAAAAGGTTGACTACCCCTGGTATAAAGCATAGAGAGGGTTCAAGGTGACCACGGAGGCAAGGATTCTGTGGTATTTTCAGCAAGGATTATTTTTCGACCTACGAAGACTTGGCTTAAACTGAAGGTTAACTGATCCTTGATTATCCCCAACAAGACTTGAAATTGTGCTTTTATTTCTCTTCTCTCCTTTCTTTCCCTTTTATATAAAAAGTAGCAGCTCTTTCTCAGATGGAACAGCCTTTTTTCCATAAAGGAAAATTGTGGGGGGCTTCTTGCATCACTGATCTCAGTGCATCGTGCCTTTCATAGGGTCGTAGGAGCCCGACCATGATTTTCAGTGTGAGTGGATTTGGCTGATGGATCTATGATCTGGAGAGAAGCACAGGGAGCCGAGTCCCCGCAGCTGCCTCCTAAGTGACTTTCTCCCCAGTCCCCAAGCCAGTGCCCTTCTAGACAGAAAGTGGGTGTGAACGGAGTGGTAATTTTCTTAATCCCATTCTGATTAGTGACCAGGTAAATAAAGCCTGACGAGCTACATGATCTGGGCCCACACTCTGAGCCAGGTTCTCCCCCCTTTTTTGATACCTTCAATGGGAGAGCAGGTTGCCTGTTCTGAGCGCTGGGGCCACATGAACATGGGGCCGAGCAGAGAAGACGGCCTCATGGCACACCTTGTCCCCGAGCCCTGCTCCCCTCCACGTGCCGCAGATGACCCGCCTCGGGACCATCTGTGAACGGGGAGCAGATGCCGCCACCACGGTGTCACAGAGAGATGACGAAAGAAAACCCCATGGTGCACAGCGGCTCTCTCATCTAAGACATCGTCCCCTACGGACCCCACCATTCACCGGCCTGCGTTTGGGCTGCTTTGGGGCCGTTCCTCGCTATGAGAACAGACTCCTCCGCGGCCATCGATGGCTGGGCCGTCACTACTGAAGCTGTGAAGGACAACTGCACGCAGATCCAGGGTGGCAGAGGACGTCATTTTATTGGCTGTCCACAGGAAGTTTGGGCACACGAGGAGGCGACGACCGTGGCGGTGTGGCACAACACAACACCTCGGCCAACTACTACACAGGTGAACTGACCCCTGGGGGGACGAAACCCCAGCAGCCCTCTGGCCCCGGCTCCACCTGCTGACCCAGGTGCATCGAGCTGAGGAGGCTGGCGAGTGACGGCTTTGTCCATCAGTCTTGGTTTCTTGCACTGTCTTCCCATAAAACAGCACATGAAAATTCACAAAAATAAAAAATAAAAGAAAAAGGAAAAGAAAGAATGGAAGCAGCACTGCCTTTGGAATACCGACACCACTGTAAACAGACCAGCGTGGCATGCAAATCCACGTCCGGGCTTTTTTTTTTTCCCTTTAGGTATTTTTTTAAAAAATTAACAAATGGAACGGCATGTCTATCTCAAATATTAGTAGCATAACACATGAGTGCAATTTCAGTCTGGTCCCAGGTCACCCAAACCTTCCGTGTGCCTGTCGCGCGCAGCAAGCAGACAGTGTGACATCAGGCAGTGTCCTTTCCCCTGAGGCTCTGATTGCAGACACCCCCACCCCTTCCCGCCAGGCTCCTCCGTCCCGGCCCGCCCTTCATATTCCAAATGCCTTAAAGTAGCTACTTCTCTGTTTTCATTGTTATCAAAGTGGTCAGGGTGGGGAAGAAGATTTCAATAAAACCAAGCTGTAAGCATTTGGGTCCTGCTGCCTCTAAAATCAGAGGGGCGTCTGTTTACTCTTCACATGGTCCTTGTGCCCAGGACCGGAAGTCGTCCTTGTCACCATGGCACCGAGTCATGAGAAAGTTGCTGTGGGGAGTGGCCCTTCTGCCGGCGTCCACGGCCTCCAGTCCCCCAGACCGGCCGCACGGCCACGCGGTCACACGGAGCTAAGCTTCACCAGGCCACGCACCGAGTCCTCGTGCAGCGAGTCCTGGCTGGCGAGGCCCAGGACATGCATAGTGCGGCTGTGGGCCAGCGGGCTGCCAGCCAGCAGCTGGGGTGGCGAGGGTGCTTCCTCCGGGGTCAGGAACTGGTGGCCCACGTGCTCCTCCTTCAGGGGCAGGATGTCTGTGAGCCCGGCCTCAATGGCGAGGTTGGGCATGGAGGAGGGCGGCGTGGGCTGCCCGAGCGTCAGGCTGGCACAGGGCGTGCCCAGGCCCGGCTTCCCGGACAGGTGCAGCTCATCGCTGGTGAGGCTGGGCTCACTCTGCAGCAGGGGCGTGGCCGCGGCCTGCAAAACGAATTTGGTGCTCTGAATGCACTGGTCTTGGTCGCACTGGAGAGCAGGAGGCAGCAGCAAAGAGAAGCCCAGACGAGAAGGCGCAGGGTGGGGAGGGGAGGGGAGGGGAGGGCACGGGCAGGGGGGAGGGCAGGATGCGAGAGAAAGAGAAACCTGTTAGTGACTCGGTCGGCCCGGGGCAGAGAGGGGCCTAGAGCGTGCACAGCAGCCTGGTTTCATTTGGAGACACCCAGCATGCGGTCAGTACTAACACCCAACACGTTAAAGAGCCACACAAGCTCACTGGTCCCCGCAGGCGCCCAAGGGGCAGAACGCAGCCTCAGGCCACCACGCTCCCCACCCTCGTTCCCAGACTGGACCTCATTTCAAAACAATCCCATTGGTGAACCACAGAATTATCCACTTGAAACCTATAGAACTTTATTAACCATATCACCCAACTAAATGCAACTTAAAAATGTAGCACAAATGAGTAAAAGCAACCCCACTGACAGAGTCACGGGCATTACCACCTGCCGCAGTGTGAGGTGACTGTGTCTCGTATGCTGCAAAACCACTTTTATCATGTTGTTTTAAAAATACAGGAGCTGGTATCCCCATGTTCACAGCAGCATCATTCAAAATAGCCAAAGGGTGGAAGGAAACCAAGTGCCCACAGACTGATGAATGAATAAACAACACGTGGTTTACATAGACCAAGGAATATTACCAAGCCATTATAAAGGAAGAGCATTCTAACACAGGCTACAACTCGCATAAACCTCGAGGACATCATGCTAAGTGAAATATGCCAGACACAAAGGACAAATACTCTGTGATTTCACCTCTGTGAGGCACCTGGAGCAATCACATTCAGACAGACAGGAAGTAGAATGCTGTCTGCCAGGGTCTATGAGGACGGGGTGATGATGGGGAATTACTGGTTAGTGTTTGGAGTTTCAGTTTTGCAAGAGGAAGAGAGTTCTGGAGATGGTAGGTGGTGACGACTGCATAATAATGTGAATGAACTTAACGCCACTGAACTGCACACTTAAAAATAGTTAAATTGATAACTTTTACAGGATGTACATTTTACCACTAAAAAGGAAAGAAAAAATACCGGCAGAAGGCCCTATGGGTCTGATGAGGCTGTTCATAAAAGTCCTAGAATTCCCGGCTATTAAATTTTCACCACGTTCAAGAATCGCTAATTGAGCTAATGTGGTTTTCTTTTTAATTTGTGAGAAAGAATGCCAACATTTTACAAGATAGTCCTTTTCTTCTAAGTGTTTTGAAAAGCGTATTACATCTCATGTTGTTTCTTTCACTTTACTCACTGGCCAAAGGAATGCAGCCGGTGGGATGTGGAAATCGGATTCCTTCCTAAACGCTCTCCTAGCTCTGGGCAAGTCTCAGAACAGCTAGAAGAGGCTTCACTTGGGATCGCACATGTGACTCTGTGCAGTAACTTGTTACAGAGTGTCTTCTATCAGCAGGGATATTAGGTGACCACACGGTGACTTTACATTCCAGTAATAAGCTAGGAGTACGCTCCATGACTTTAGGAGTTTGTGGAACAAACTTGTGTCCTCTTTATAAATGAGGACCCTGAGGGCAGATGGAGACTGTACAGATAGAATCAAGGACGGATCCAGGTTTGGGGCTGGGGATGCTTGACTGCAAACCTCTTTCTACCACACACCTGACACATAGTAGGTGCTCAATAAATGTTACTTGTCCTGTTACCCCTCTCTCCCTCTTTCCCAGAACTCTGGAGGTAGTGATAGCTTTGTGACGGTTGTGTTCCCCCTGCTTCTGCCCAGGTGCACCTAAAACTCTCACAATGGCCCGCCGCCAGGCACCAAAGCAACCAGGTCCACGCAAAATGCAGCCTTCAGGGAAGAGAGCTCACCCGAAGTCGCAATTCCTTAGGCTTTTCATCTCACCTGCTCCAGCACACGTGTCTTTCTCAGCCAAAGGCGCTTCTTTCTAAAATTACAGGTAACAGTCCATCCTCTGCCTGCCCCCAACCCTTCGTGAGGAGGTACAGGACTGCAGTCTAAGCAGTATATAGGCTTCAGAAGTTCAAAGACCTTGGTTCCAGCCAAGAGTGAACTCATGATGGAGCTTTTAAGTAAGGCTCAGGATTGACTCTGGCTTTTTTTTTTTTTTTAATTCAGTGAGGAGGGGAGGCAGAGACAGACTTCCGCATGTGCCTCAGCTGGGATCCACCCGCATGTCCACTAGGGGGTGACGCTCTGCCTATCTGGGGCATTGCTCCGTTGTTCAGCAACCAAGCTCTTCTCAGTGCCTGAGGTAGAGGCTATGGAGCCATCCTCAATGCCTGGGGTCAACTAGCTCCAATTGAGCAATGGCTGCAGGAGGGGAAGAGAGAGAGAGAGAGAGAGAGAGAGAGAAAAGCAAGAGGGGAGTAGAGAAGCAGATGGGCGCTTCTCTTGTGTGCTGTGACTGGGAATTGAGCCTGGGACATCGACATACCGGGCCAACACTCTACCGCTGAGCCAACCAGCCAGGGCCGATTCTGGCTTAACTATCATTGTTCCATCACAGCTAAGGGAACCTCAAAGACTCCGAGAATCTGGGAAAAGATGGGAAAGGGCTGGCGATGAGCGGATGCAATGAACCCCCATTGAAAGGTGCTTGGAAGGGGCTGGTAGACGTTAACAATGATTTAATGTAATCATTTCCTTCATCATCACCCAAATCATTTCACCACAGCAGTCCTTTCCCAAAGGGCGGCCGAGCCGCGCTCTCTGCCCTTGCCGGGGGTTTCAGCTGGGGGAGGGACACTTTCTGCAGGGAGGCGCTGCACAGCCCAGCTGTCAGGCTCAGACGGCTCTGGTGGGCACTGGTCTCGCTCCGCCTCCAACACTGTCCATCCGGTTCTGCACACTGGTTCAGTCTCGACAGGGCAGAGGCGGACCAGAGCACCCTTCCCGATTCAACACCTCTGGAAACTATCCCAGGGCCTTGCACAGATTGTGCTTTGCGAAGAACGTTTTATGAGAGTACCATTTAGTCTCCTTACTGATGGAACTGCTGAACCGTCTCCGTTTCCTGTAGCTTGCATGCCTCCGGCCCCTGGGGACCTGGGTCCCCTCCCGCACACATCTATCTATTGGTGCTTCCTGCAGCCAAGCTGACGACTCATTAAAACTGTAATAAATCTGTGCTCAGACTCATGGCCAGAACGCTACTGAAAAGGCTCTCCAGTTTTACCAGGGGCAAAACGTAAGGACTTAAAAATGTGAAAGAAAATATTTAGCCTAAATCATTTCACTAAAGATATCTATCAAAGAGCATCATAACTGCAACCATGAATCTATGTGTTTAAATCCTGCCTGTATTCCACAACTTTGAAGAGAGTTTGCCACGTGAAACTGACTTCCGTTTAGAAGACTGCTCCCCTTTGGGGGTACCCAGGAACCAGGCTTTCCTCCGCAGGATATGGCCCATATAAACTCCTATTGGCTCCCGACAGCCCCCTGCAATGGGACACTAGGGACGCTATTAGATTCCAACCAAGGACAGTGCAATGACTCTACCCAGTGGGATTTATAATTCTCATACTATTGACTTTGCAATGTTCTGAACATCTTCTTGGAAGAAACTCATTATTAGGGAATTCTTTTCTTTTTAAGGTCAGAACTTTCCCTCATTTTGCACACTACCAAACTTCTATGGAGGACGTGGCCGACAAACCCTTGTGGTGGCAAATCCCATTTGAGAACTTCAAGGGCAAAACAGGCCATCACGTTAGGGACCCTGTGGAGATGAACCCACGAGAAGGTGTTCTCACACCTCGTCCTCTTTACCTCTGCTTCTAGATCTCATTGGCCTGTTTCGGGCTGAAATGTCTACTTGACTGCTTTCTCTCGGGCCCTGCTAATTCTCTTTTCTTTTCCCTCCATCTCTTCCTTTTGTTGATTTTTCTCCCACTTTTTTTCTCTCTTCACCTTTTCTTCTCTTCCTTCCCACCCCTCCCTCCTCTCACCTTGACCTTTGACACCCCGCCTCCCGCCTCCCTGGCTTTTCCTAGGAGGACTCTTCTCCCATCCAGTAGAGGGAGCCATCACTGCTCTCTTGTTTCCCTCCCAGCCTCGTGGGGCTCATATCTCAGCACAAACCCCAAAAAGCCACCGGACCATTTTAACTCTCTAACTAGTTATATAATCTGAAAGAAAAAAAGAAAATCAAACAAGCTCCAGGCTATTTATGGAACAGGAAACTGAGAAACTCACGCTTCCATTTCAAAGCAATACTTGGTAAGTTCCTGTTTGTCAACCAGAAGGTCGAACCGTATGAAATTGACATTTTTTGAGGGGAGGGGGGGTGTCACAAAATCATCCACATGCTGAATCCTAGTAAGAGCAGAAACCTGACCCCCCGGGAGAGTGTCTATGGAGAGACCCCTCCTGTTGGCAGCAGGAGACGGGCACCGGCCGGTGTTGCAGTGAGCTGCCGTGACGGCTGCTGACGCACTGCCTACATAGAGTGCCGGCATTCAACTTGCAAAGGAGTTCCTGGCTTCAGCTGGTCGAATGTCATGGCATTATCACTTCGTGTTACAACTGAAAAACACCCCAGAGGTAATTTACTTTTGCAGATTTTCAAATAAAATTGCTCATGTTGGAATACATTTCATGTTACCCTGGCTGGCTGCGTGTCCGACACGACCCTTGGTGCTGTCTCGGTGGTCTTCACATAAATTAGGAATGAATGAAATGATTTACTCAGTTTGCTGCAATTCTGTCAATATATTAATGTTGGGTGTTGTTTATATCTGCCTGCCTAGGAAACTGTGTTCTGGGGTCTTATGAATGCTCACTTACAGCTATAAAAACATTACAAACTTCTAGGCCCTGGCCGGTTGGCTCAGTGGTAGAGCGTCGGCCTGGCATGCAGGAGTCCCGGGTTTGATTCTGGCCAGGGCACACAGGAGAAGCGCCTATCTGCTTCTCCACCCCTCCCCCTCTCCTTCCTCTCTGTCTCTCTCTTCCCCTCCCGCAGCCAAGGCTCCACTGGAGCAAAGTTGGCCTGAGTGCTGAGGATGGCTCTGTGGCCTCTGCCTCAGGCACTGGAATGGCTCTGATTGTGGCAGAGCGACACCCCCAGATGGGCAGAGCATCGCCCCCTGGTGGGCATGCTGGGTGGATCCCGGTCGGGTGTATGCGGGAATCTGTCTGACTGCCTCCCCATTTCCAACTTCAGAAAAATACAAAAACAAACAAACAAAAAAAAAACAAAAAAAAAATTACAAACTTCTAAAAATCTAGGTTGGGAGGAGAGCTTCCTTTTTATTCTTTTCTTTAACATTACCATGTAAATTTGTTTAAGTTATTTTTTTCTACAATATTTGATTTTTCAGATTATGCGTGGAGAGTCCTTTTGATCTACTAGTTTAATTACTCATACACTGACTGCTAGGTTTAGTTTTGTTTTGACATTGGATTAAGGGGAATTTAAACATGAGTAAATATAGCAAATGATTTTCTAAAAACAAAAATTCCAACAACTATGCACTATCTTTGTGATTAGTATGTGACCCCAAAGGAACTTTTTACCTACTCGTGCCAGATTAAACATAAACTGTAACTCTGATGCTACACAGAACTTGAATTATTTGACAATCAAATGAGATACGCTAGAAGTAGACCAGGGCTGGATGCCAAGACCGCATGCACACGCACGGAACTTCAATATTAGGTAACGATGAGAGCCAATAATGAGGACAATAAGACCATGATGAAAATGTGACCCTCCGCTGGCACTGACGGTATCTGTACTTAATTCCCGTGTGGCCCCTCAGACGCTCATAGGTGTTGAGACAATAAAGGCTATACTGGGGTTACACGCACAGTTTTAATGCTTTAGATGTCACTTCAATACTTCTGTAACCCTTTCTTCCTTGGGAATTTGTAGTGGAGGGAAGAGCACTTACATACTATACAACTATTTCCAACCCCAAAGTATGTGCGATGGTTAACAGTGCACTTCCTGTTTTTGAAATAATATAGAAGACCTCAGTGGGTTCTGGGCTGTTAGGGCTGCCTATCAAGACTTACCTGGTTTTTCTGTCCAAAAATGTCATTGTGTTTATTTAAGACCTAAAGCCTTTACTTCTACTTTCTAAAATAGAACACTTTTCCTATCCTTTAGGAAGTACTTTTCTGATCTGGACTTTGGTCCTAAAATAAAATAATGTGTTCATTTCTTTCCTCTGCCGATGATCATGCCAAGTTTGGTGCTAAATCTAAACATCTCCAAATGTTCCTCCTTCAAGAAAACCTCTGGCCAGAGCAGTCATGTCCCAAGGTTGATTCAGTATTTATTACTGGTAGAGTGAGTCACAAAAATGGGCATCTGGGTTGGTGGCAATGTTGGCTGCAATATGTCCTCCAATCTAGAGAGAGGCTCCTATTCCAAGGAGTAATGCATGACTGACAGGGGACGAGTACCCCTCTGTATACAGGGAGTATGTACAACTGCCCCAAATAAGACAAATGGTTCCCAACAATGCACAACAGACAATGTGAGACTGCAATCCCCGAGAGAAGGGAAACTCACAAGGGGAGCCCCACAGTCAATCAGATCTTTCTGTGGGGAAGCTTTTCCAACCATGAAGTAGGCTGACATCTGAGCAGAGCACAGCAGTTCAGCTGAGTGGGGAAAGTAGAGACCAGAGTGTGAGTGAGCTGAAACGGCTGGCTCATAGGGTAGAGCATTGGAGAAGAGGATGTTGTGCAGGAGGCGGGGCCAGAAGTCCTAGCGCCCCTCTCCCACAAGTCTGTGGCCAAAGGCTGTGGTGTGCACACTCAGGGTGGGCCTCCCCTCCTGCAAAGGCTGAGAAGACAGCAGCTACAATGGGGCCGAGAGAGGAGCAGAGATACCAGAGGTTGAAAGAAATAGTGCTTGGGGACACTGACCTTACTAACACATCCAACACCTTGTTCGCATCCCTGAACAAGGACATTAGGAAAACTGTGCCCTAGGAGCAAGAATTACGCCTTAATTGAGACCTTGGATAGTTCAAGACGATTACCCAGTTACTAAACTGCCTGCTAAAAGAAGATTCAACACTCTTGGAAAGAAGATATCAAAATCCAGACTCTACAATATATTGTCCAAAACATGCAGTATTCAATACATTATCAATAGACATTCAATCAAATAGGAAAATGTGATCCCGAGTCAAGGGAAATGTGGTCAACAGATACCAAACCTAAGATATCCCAGATACACTTAGGTAACGACTTTAAGCAATATTGTAATTATGTTCAAATAATTATAGAAAAATATGGTCTCATGGAATAAATGAACAGGAAATATCAGTAGAGAAATACAAGTCAGCAAAGAAGTAAAAATAACCAAATGAAAAGTCTTAATAAAATACTATAGTATAATACCCAAATGAGAAAATTTCTAGGTGAGCTCAATAGTAGATTAAGATGGCAAAATAATCGTTGAACATGAAGAGAGACTTAAATAAATGAACCAATTTGAAGAATTAAGGGAGAAAGTTTGAAGAAAACGCACAGAACCTGAAGGAACTAGGCTCCTGGGTGATAATATCAAAGGTCTAACATGAGTGACTGGAGTCCCAGGAGGAGAGAGAATGAGTTGAAGCAGGAACAAAAATTAAAGATATAATGGCCCAAAATGTCCCAATTTGATGAAAAATGGTAACTTTTAGACCCGAGAAACTGAATGAACTCTACATAGTTTAATACTGGAGATCATCCTTGGACCAGGTCAATAAATCACTTGGCTACTGTGATGTTTCCACCTGGACAAAACCTTCGCGTTTCAGTTAGACCAATCCCAAGTGTTGCCAAGTGGCTGGGGCTTCGGAGAGCACAGAGCGAGAAGAGAGGTTAACTCGTCATTGATTATCGCTGTCACTTATAGCAGAGCAGAAACTGAAGGTGCTTCACAGACATTTGTCTGGTCAAGTTGTAGCTTTGACTATGGAAAGGTTATACATTCAGTTCCACCGCTGGGTTTTGTAACTGATCGCGGCGAAGTAATTAATTGTCCTGCTGCATAAAAAGCCCATGTGATATGAGGTCTTCAGCCCTGGGAGGAGCCGTCATGCCACTCTACTCCGTAAACCGTCCCACTGGGGAGACTTGGGTATATGGTTAAGAAGAGCACGTCCTTGGGGTCAGACTGCCCAGGTTGAAGGCTCAGCCACAGAGTAGTAGTTAATCTCTCTCTCTGTCTCTCTATCTCTCGTTCAACCATCATTTACTGAAGCCAACCATCACAGGAACTATGCTAGGCAATGAGGATACAGTGCATCAAGTCATTAAATAATTATTGTTTAAGTCTGACGTGCTTTTAATAGAGAGCAAGATCTTTCATTCACAACTGAAATTCATATATCCCTGAAGTTTGGCTTCAAGTCCCTTTAAGGTACTAACGATTGATAAGAGATATTTTCCCCGAGACTAGACTTCGATAGGGGACAGAAGATGAAGATTAAAGCGTGTGGGGCAAGCTCGCCTTACCCAGCCCGTGTACGCAGTTATGGTGTAGTACAGGGGAGGGGTTACGAGCACAGACCACAGTGTCAAACTGGGAAGTCTGAGTCAAACTTGGCGAAGCTCTCTGTCCTTCAGCTTCGTTAATCTGTAAAATGGGGGTAAGACTAGTAGTAGCCGCATGGGGTTTGCTGTGAGGGTCAGCGTGAGCTGTCTGCGTAACGAGGGATGGGCTATAGCAAACACCGTGCGCGGGGAGCGTGAATGCACTGGAAAGAGGAGGGGTGGACACACGCACGCTCCCGTTCCGCTCAGCGCCAGCCCTGCCTGCGCGTGACGGTCCCCTCTCTCTGTCCACCTGGTAACACGGCACTGGCACCACCGAAGCCCATACAGAACAACCGGTGCAACACAAGGCACACTCTCCAGGTGCCTGAATGGCCCATACACGCAGAGCAGACTGGGATGTCATCTGGCCCAGTGCTGCTGCCCGCTGGCCAGCCGGAGTGGGCTGGAGGCCCCGGGGGACGGAGGAGTCTGCCTGGCAGGACCTGCACGGACAGGGACCCCATGGTCAGTGCTCAGCCCTCCCAACCCAGCCGCCTCCTCCATGCACATCGCTGGGAGGGCAGACTCCCCAGCCTGCGTGTCTCTGGGAGAGGGCTCCTGTCCCCCAGGGCTGCTGGCTGTGGGACACTTCCCTCTTGGATTGAACAGGATCTGCCTCCCGGCCCACCCTCTAGTCCTGGTTCTGAACTGGGGGCTGCGTCTCATCGTGTTCTCCACAGGAGTGCTCAGACCCAGCCTCTCCCGCTGGTTCTCTGGAGTGGGGGCACTCCCAGCAGCGGGTCAGAGCTTGGGACCAAAGAGGTTCCTCCAGGCTTTCAGCTCAGCGGGGACCCAGGCTTCTCATAACAGAGGCAGCGGGTGAGACAAAGTGCACGGGGCTCCCTGTGGGCTAACTTTTGAATTATCAGTCTACAAGCAGCTCCCTTGTTGTATACTTGGGTCATGATTTCCATGTAATCACATGTGTGCACGGGAAGTCTTACCAAGTAATAAGAACCCAACCTGCAAATCTGTTTCTAAAATGGAATAAAATTTTCATGAATGCTAAATTTAATAATTCATGAAGTTGACATATTCATGTGTCTTGTAGACATTAAACATTTACTAATTTTGATTTTGTAGTTTTCTTTTTGTGTTCGAGAACTCATTTGTTTTCAGGTCTTGAAATTTTTCAGTTCCCAGAAAAGCGCGTTGGCACTTTGCCTACGGCGTCTAATGGGTAAAAAGACCATGAGCTCCGGTGTCTTGGCCTGTGGATCAATTTGACTCTGCCAAGGCCATCGCTTCATGAAGCTGAGTTACCACGTTGCTTCACTAAGGAGAACTTCTTGCCTCTCGTGCCTAGTTCTACCTTCAGGGTGGGGCAGATGGAATGAAACTGGAGGAAGGAAGAACTGAGAAAAGGAAGACAGGAACAAACGAATAGCTGTCCAGAACCTCCCATGAGCAAGCCCCAGTGAAGGGAACCTTCACGTTCATTCCACTGAATGTTCAACAAGCACCTACTATGCGCCAGGAGCTATGCTACAGAGTGCTGACGGGAGGATGAAACAGACAGGGTCCCAGTCAATTCCAACCACAACCCAGGGAGGTGAACATCATTATCCCCTTCTTTATTGTTTTTATGATTTAGGAATTTAACACTCTGGAGATTAAGTGGCTTGCCTAAGACCACCCAGCCCCAGTGTCAGAGCTGGCAAATGCAAGCCCAGGTGTCTGGCCCCACATTCTGCTTTCTCTGCCTTTCCTGTTGAACTGGGGCTCTGCCCTGGCTCCCTGGCATTTACAGAACGAAATCCACACTGGGCCCAAGGCATGCCAGGCCCTCCGTGCACTGCCGGCCCTGCCCGAGCTCCCTGCGAGGACCGCTTTGCACCTGGTGCCCCAGTAACACCATCATCCCCGGCCCCACACAGGCAGGCGGGCTCACCTGCGCACGCCTGCGCTTCTGCGTTTGCTCTGCCGGAACAGAACATCCCTCCCACCTCTGGGTGGCTAGTTCACTGTAACGTATCTTTTCATACTTAGCTCAAATGCCAGCTCCTGCAGGAAGCTTTGCCCAAACCTGAGCCCCCAGCCCTGCATATGTTTGGGCATTCTTCCAGTTACCACGTTCTCCGAACAGACCCTGTGTGAGATGAGTCAAAGAGACCTCAGGTTCTTCAAGATAAAAGAAACTTTCTTTGCGTGAAAGCAAAACAAGGCTCAAAAACTATTTCTTTTAACCCCAAAGTTTGCAGGGTGCAAGAGAATTTGAAGACTACGGTGATGGTTTTCCAAGCTGCCATTAGAGCCATCTCCAGGACCAAGGCCTGGGCCCCACGCGGGGACCCTGACTGGGCTGGACCCGGGACATCAGCATTGTCATTGCTACGGGCTGAGGCCCACTGGGTTGTGGTAAACTCAGCTCCCAGAGAGAAGGGCCAGATCTGAAGAGGTTCCAACTTGAACCACTTGACACCAACTTGAGGGCTTTTAGACTGAAATGTGGCACATGATGAAAAGCGCCCAGGCCTGGACCACCAGCTCTGTGGCTTCGGGCAAGACAGTCGGTATCGTAAAGCGGCAGTGCCAGGCTTTCCAGAACGGCATCTCGCAGCTGGTTGTGGGGATGACCGCGATGAACTTTGCAGCAACAACAGCACCAATGCTGGCAACACTCCGCCAAGTGCAGAGTGATTAACCGCAGCGGAGGTCCGTTGGATCACGGTGTCATTCTATGTTACCTAAATGTGGCCCCGTTTTTAGAACTGCCTGAAAATTACCTTGTGAGCCTGACAAATCCAACATGAAAGGATTTGTGCATTTGTTTTCACATCTGTCTGACTGGGGATGGGAACACAGGCTCTTTTATTGATCGGGAGCTCTAATTATATCCCCCCAAATGAAATAAATAAATAAATAAGTAAGTAAATAAAAGGTGAGTTGGGGGATTGCTTGGCAAATTCAGGACCAGCTCTCCTTAGTGATGATACAAACTTTGAAAAGGGCAGAAGGTGGTGCCCTGGGGGTCTAAGGTTGCATCAGAGACAGGAACGCCCGAGGGTCCGGGTTCCTCTGGCCAGGCACTGCTGGTCCTGACAGACTGGCTCATTTCGTGATCTTTATTGGGGTGTCTGTCATAAGCAGACTTAAACAAGTCACAGAAAAGGAATATTATGAAGAGTTTGTTTCACTGTCAGTTTTGACATACTTTAGCTCATTTTTCCATATTTTGACAATTCTTGAAAATTGCTTGGCAAACATATTTCTCTAGGCCCTAACAATGTGGGAGAAAGCAGAGCAAACCTGTTGGGCACGCAGACCACACTGGGAGGCACCTCTCTAGACACACCCAGCTCCCTCACGAGGGACAGGCACCTGCATTTCACAGAACGTTAGAAAAACACACACACCCATTTGCCCCCTTCAGGGCTATTCCCCGTGTTTCCTCACTCTCAACAAGGTTCTCGGATACATCGTCCCCTTCAGGGCTATTCCCCGTGTTTCCTCACTCTCAACAAGGTTCTCGGATACATCGTCCCCTTCAGGGCTACTCCCCGTGTTTCCTCACTCTCAACAAGGTTCTCGGATACATCGTCCCCTTCAGGGCTATTCCCCGTGTTTCATCACTCTCAACAAGGTTCTCGGATACATCGTCCCCTTCAGGGCTACTCCCCGTGTTTCCTCACTCTCAACAAGGTTCTCGGATACATCGTCCCCTTCAGGGCTATTCCCCGTGTTTCCTCACTCTCAACAAGGTTCTCGGATACATCGTCCCCTTCAGGGTTCTTCCCCGTGTTTCCTCACTCTCAACAAGGTTCTCGGATACATCGTCCCTTTCCCTTCACTTTTACAAATGATTCTCATATTCTATTTGTTTTTCTATTTTTAGGGCTTAAGTTCTTTCTTTTGTTTATTTATATAATAAGATAATATTGAGCAAAACTGAAGCAATAACAGCAACAAATTAGATAACTTAGTGAAATAAACACAATCCTAGAAAGACACATACTATTGAAGCTGACTCAAGAAGAAATAGAAAATCTGAATAGACCTGTAAGTAGCAGTGAATTAGTTGTCAAAAAATTATGTGCATGGAATACTACTCAGCCATAAGAAATGATGACATCGGATCATTTACAATAACATGGATGGACCTTGATAATATTATACGGAGTGAATTAAGTAAATTAGAAAAAACTAAGAACTATATGAACCCATATATAGATGGGACATAAAAATAAGACTCAGAGACATGGACAAGAATGTGATGGTAACAGGGGGTGGGGTGGAGTGGGGAGAGGGTGAGGAAGGAGAGAGAGGGGGTGGGGGAAGGGAGGGGCACAAAGAAAACCAGATAGAAGGTGACGGAAGACAATTTGACTTTGGGTGAGGGGTATGAAGCATAATCAAATGTCAAAATAATCTGGAGATGTTTTCTCGGAACATATGTACCCTGATTTATCAATGTCACTGCATTAAAATTAATAAAAATAAGATAAAAAAGAAATAATACTATCTAATATTAAGCTAAAAAAATTATGCACAAAGAAAAGCTCAGGACCAGATGGCTTCACTGGTGAATTCTACCAAATCTTTAAAGAAGAATTAATCCCAATTTTTTCATAAACTCTCCCCCAAAATGTAAGGTGCCAACTCATTCTACAAGGCCAGTATTACCCTGATACCAACATCCAACAAAGATATCACAAGAAAAGAAAATTACAGACTAGTATCTTCTATGAACATAGATGTAAAAATCCTCAACAAAATACTAGTAAACTGAATTCAACAACATACAAAAAAGGCTTATACACACCATAATCAAGTGGGATTTATCCAAGAAATGCAAGAAATACAAGACAAATAAGAAGGGACACTTTGGGTACAAAGACCAGACTGCAGCATATCCCACAATCCTGTACTAAGAGCAAAGGCTTCCTAGGTCTCGGGTCTATTGGTCAGGGTGGGCTCCAAGGAGTCGGAGGGGCTGAGAAGCACAGTGTTTGCCCTCTTCCTGGAGGAAGAAGGGGGCTCTCTCCTGTGCACGGGTACCGGGAAGTTGTTCTCTGCTCTTCTGACCTATCTGTTGAGCTGCAGAGAGCAGAAACTCACAAACAGCTCTGAGCTGGATGAAGCTTTAGTGCCAGCTCCTATTTTGCAGCTGAGGAAAATTAAGGACCACAGGAGCAGAGTGACTTGCTCTTAGGGAGAGAATGGGTGAGAGCCAGGACTGGCTCTTACTCCCTCCCTGCTTCCCGTCCCTGGCTCCTTCCTTCGCCCCAGTCATGTCCATGTTGTCCAGTTGCTCAGAGTGAACACAACTGAGCTGGCTGGTCTTGCCATCCACGGATATCAGGGAAATACTAATACAAGAATAATAGCTAATAATTATATAGTACTTGTCAGTAACCTCAGGCTGCTCATTGGTGTCAATACCTTATTTATTTATTTTTTAAATCTCAAGAAACTATAGAGCGTGGTAAAAGCAGTATTATGGGAGTCACGGGGGGAAACTAACATAAGTTCATTGGTTTTGGTAAGGACCGTTGTCATCAGTGGTCTATTCCAGTGAAGCTTCACAATACTTTTCTTCACATATGTGTTTATGCCCTGTTCTTTGGCTTCTGACCTCGAGGGCAGAGAGCCTGTATCCTACAAACCTTGCATCCCTAGCACTAGTGGAGTTCCGGACACACAGTGGGGACTCGGGAGGGGTTGCTGAATAAACAAGAGGTCAGGTACGTAGTGTGCACATCAGAGAAGTGACCACAGGTGCCGTGGTCAGAGTTCCGGTGAGCTCTGTCCTTACAGGTCTTCTGTCATGTGCCTGCAGATAGCCAAGAAAGACTTCAGACAATGAATACACTGGTCCTTAAGGCCTGTGCCCTTGAAGGATGTCATATATGAAGTGAGCATCAGAGTCCTCAGACTGGGTTTAGACCCACAAATTACTGGCTGTGTGTCCTTGGGTACATGACCAACCTCTCTTAGCTTAAAAATAAAGTGAGAGACAAGCATACCCACATCCCACTGTTGGTGTGGGATTAAGTGAGATATCAATCATCACATGTCACGAACACAGTTGATGCCCAATAAATGTCATCTCCCTTCTTGGGGGCCTGTCTCTTTACTCTCTGTCTTCATTTTCCTCCTCTGAAAAATAAGAGGGTAACCCTTAAGGGCCATTTGTGTGGGCGAGTGAGAATAGAACAGGACGTCCCAGAATCACACGCAGTGATTAGCAAAGACTGATGTACACACGCTTTCTTTCAAAGAAGACGAATTATTAGCAAAGCCAAGCAAAACCACACAAACAAGACACCACTCACAACAAACGAGCCCACCCAGTGAGTTCTGCCGGGGACCAGGCCCTCTGTATAAACACGTCCAGGTCACGGGGACTAAGGGTTTCCCTGGGCCCGCGTGGTCAGACTGCTGGCCTTCACCTGGCCGGTCTCTGGGCTCAGAGGCAAGGGGCCCAGGAGGCTCTCATTGCCCCGTCTACCCTGGAAGGCACGTTAATCACGGAAACCCTGTCGTGGGTGACTCAGGTCCACAGAGAGCAAACGTACACACCCACACAACCGGGTCTCTTAGAGAAATGCGGAACTTCTTCAGGGAAGTTTGTTCCAGGTAAGGAGGGACCACTGCCTGAGGGGTCTGAGGGCATGGACGGTCGGGGCCAGCCAGGCTGCAGGTTCACGCGGGCACAGGAAGCCCCCGTCCCTGCCCTCAGCCTCCCGCCTGCAGCGAGGAGACGGCCTGGCCCTTCCACGGCCACAGCCTGTGACGCCCTCGGAGAGGCCCCGGGCAGCTCTTGCTGTGACAGCATGGACACCGTCTGAGTGCCCGCACGGGGGGGGGGGGGGGGGGCGCGCGTGGCAGAGCGGAGATTCGGCTAACGTGGGGGAACTGGCAGCTCTACCCACGGCACAGAAAGGGGGGCAGAGTCAGTACAGAGGGAGGCGAGGGGGTGGAAGGGGACGCGGACTGTCCACGCGGCCAGCCCTGCTTTGGGCAGCTGCGTCTCATCCCCGGGATGACACTGTGCCCTGTGTAAGGGGACGTCCCTCACGAGGTGCCACACGCTGTTTCTAGAGGAGATTTTCCGTGTCCCTCCCCCACAGAAGCCCGAGCACACCACCACTCGGCGGCCACACGCCCTCCCCTCACGGAGCCTCGCGGTCACCAGGGTTGGCCGCTTCCCAGGCACGCCTGGCCCGTGACTGGTTAGTGAGCACAGAAGCAGGAGGGAGCCTGGGCGGGGAGCAGGGGCCCTACCATATCACTCTGCGACGGTGTGGTCCCATACGCGGCCATCCCGTTGGAGGGGGTGGCTGGCTGAGGCGTGTCGGGCTGGATGTACCCTCTCCTGTCAATGAGGCTGCAAGAGAGAAGAAGTGACACAGGCGACGGAGAGTGAGTACAAAGCCAAAGGTGCCATCGACGCTTTATTTCCACTTCAGGGCCCCTCTTTCTGTGACGGGCCCACCTCGGACACCTGGGAATAGACCTCTACTCACCTTCACGTGTCGTCAGTACCAAGTTCTGTCACTTCTGCCTTTTCTGAATGCCTATGGCACCTGCTCCCTCCCTGCCACCGGCTGCAGATCCCGCCTCGCCCACTGGGCCCTGGCCCACCAGCCTCTGGTCTGGGGCCTTGTCGTCAGTCCTGATCACGTCACCCCCCGCTGGCACAGGACGCATGTCAACAACTTTACTTTTCCCTCCGTGGCCCAGTCTCCTGCACTGGCCTTCAGGCCTCACACACCTGTCCCCAACTTTCCTCTCCATCCTTAAACTCAGGTCTCCTTGGCACGCCCGTGGGGTTCCTCGTGTGCTCCTCCCACAGCCGTGTCGGAATGCCTGCCACACGCCAGCGCAGCGCTGCCCAGGACGGACGCGCCCGCTGGGATGTGCTTGGTGCCGTGCCAGCTCTGCTCTTCATTCAAACTGGGGTTTGTACCCACAGTCACCGTCTCTTCCATTCCACTGTCTGATCTTCACGGCCAGGGTCAAAAGTCCCGCAGCCCGTATCCTGTCCCTGTACCCACTTTAGTCCCTCATCTGGCCCCTCTTAGCGCTGCACAGGATCCGCCTGGTGGCACAGCTCACTGTCCGCCTGGTGTCACGGTGCCCTTATGCCTCACTGTCCGCCTGGTGTCACAGTGACTTTATACTGTCGAGTCGAGCAGCCTGCAAGCTCCCAAGGGCAGTCTTCATCTCTTCTCCCACATGGCACCTGGTCTCGGAAGATCTGGGGTGCGGGGTGCCCTGGGCACCTGTGTGCCATCTTGTGGCATCGCCCGCACCCACGTCTGCATCTGTCATGGTGTGTGGCCTCCACGAGGCCAGGACGGGGTCTTGTTAATCATCGTATCTCCACAGCTGGCAGCCAGCAGGTGCACACTCCTGCTGACTAAATAAAAATGGTCCTTTGTCCCCCACAGCCAAGTTTTCTGAGCAATGTCTCTAAATGGACACATGGTTCCTGTGCTCTAAGGCTTGGCCGCCCAGGTCGAAGCTTTGCCATGGCATCCAGAGAGCTGCCCTGAGCGAGGGCTCTGTGATCATGAGTCTAAAGGCAGAACCGCAAAGGTCAACAGGAGGCTCGGCTGGTAAGCGAGTTGCCTGTGGCGGTCCCCACTGTGTGGGGCGCGGGCCACGGGCCACACTGAGGTGCACCCACACACGCCTTCAGGGCGGGCGGGGCTGGCTGGACGCGCCTGCCCGTCAGCTTGGTTTTCAGAAGATGGGCCTTATCATCACAGCTACTGCCCTCGGGCTTCAAGAGACAGAAGAACAAGCTATTAAAAAATGCTCGTGATAGGATCTTGGAATGGAACTGTGTCTGCTGCAGTTTCGGCTGGGTCCCCAGAGGTTCAGGAAAAACAACAGGCACCGGGAACCTCCATCTGCGAAAAGGAGGCGCTGGACCCCATGTGGGGCGTCGGAGGGGGGCTCTCGGAGCACGTGTGCGAGGGGAGGGAAGGTAGGAGGTGATAAAAGCAACGAAGGAAGTCTTGGAGAAAGGGGCCACCAGCACCGACCCAGGAGGAGAACCCGGAGGCTGGGGCTGGGGGCGGTGGGGCAGGGGCGGGGGAGGCCAGATGCGGGGAAGACCCAGGGGGGGGTGGGCTTGGAGGGGGGTGTTGGGGTTCAGTTGTATCCCCCAAAAGATATGCTGAAATCCCAGCCCAGGGTGGAGAGGGTTAAGCTTCAATGACGTTTGGTTCTGATCCATTTTGGAGGAACTGAAAGTGCCCTGAGTCCTTTTTCGTCTCTTCAGTGACAGCAGACATGAAGGGCCTTGCAGGGGAGAGCATCCGGGAGGAGAAAAAGAACTAGGCCATCGAGAGGGTCTGAAGGGACAGCCGGGAGGAAATTCAACGTCGTCAACCTGTATCCTGTGTGTTCAGCCTGTCCGCGCACCCACCAGCACCCAAGGCTGACGTCCCGGTCTCCTCCAGGCCTCGCTGTGGCCCACGGGCCCTCCTGACCTGGCCACACTCTCTCTCTCCCTCCTGCCTTCCCTCCCAGCCCCTCATTCCCACTGCGCTGGCAAGCCGGGCTCTCCCCTCACCTCTGAGCCTTTGCACGTGCTCTTCCCTCTGTCTGTCCTCCCAAATTCCTACTCATCCTTTAGAACAGACCGCTGAAAGCCCCCTCCTCTGGGAAGCCCACCCAGGTGTCCCTGGGACCTGCGCCCCGCCCCCCTCACTGCCCCTCCACCACGAGGACTTGCTGTCATGGCTCTGTTCCGCCCCGTGGAGCGGCACGCTCTCCCATGCGTGTGCCCAGCACCCGGCAGAGTTTGCCTCTCAGCGCAGACTCAGTGATTGTGGCCAAGTGAATTCTTACGACCCGCTGACCCACAGCACTGCCCCACAGGGCCTGACCGACCACACCGTGGGACTTTCTGTCTTTCCAGTTTTCCATTCCTCCTGCCAGACCTGTACAAGGGCCCCCTTTCCCTCAAACCTGGGCATTTCCACCCTGCTGTCCCTACACCTCTGGGGACACTGCAGGGAGCTGAATGTGGGCCTGTCGCTCTCTCTGGGAAACAGGGAGACACACACCTGCCTGCTCATGAGCACAGGGTTGTACCGCTTAAGAGTGCTTTAGAGGCGACTCAAGTGCACGGTTCTGGGCACACAGGTGGTCCCTAGCCCCCGTCTGCAGCAGGGACATGGCTCAGTGGGCGGGCTGGCCGGGACGCCCACCCGTGGAAGGCCCTGGCCCTCTTGAGGGGAGAGAGGTGGGAGAGGTTGGGCAAAGAGAATAGAAAGAAGGTGACAAAAGGGAGGAGTGAAGACATGCACTCTGCCCCTCTAGCTCCAGGAGCCTGCGGGCCGAGCGGGAGAGGTCAGCAGCCTGCGGCCCCCGTGCGGTCCCTGTGGGCTGAGCGGGGGAGGTCAGCAGCCCATGGTCCTGCACGGTCCCTGCGGGCCGAGCGAGAGAGGTCAGCAGCCCATGGTCCCTGCACGGTCCCTGCGGGCCGAGCGGGAGAGGTCAGCGGCCTGAGGTCCCTGTGCGGTCCCTGCGGGCCGAGCGGGGGAGGTCAGCGGCCTGAGGTCCCTGCACGGTCCCTGCGGGCCGAGCGGGAGAGGTAAGCGGCCTGAGGTCCCTGTGCGGTCCCTGCGGGCCGAGCGGGAGAGGTCAGCGGCCTGAGGTCCCTGTGCGGTCCCTGCGGGCCGAGCGGGAGAGGTCAGCGGCCTGAGGTCCCTGTGCGGTCCCTGCGGGCCGAACGGGGGAGGTCAGCGGCCTGCGGCCCCTGTGCGGTCCCTGCGGGCCGAGCGGGAGAGGTCAGCGGCCCGAGGTCCCTGTGCGGTCCCTGCGGGCCGAGCGGGAGAGGTCAGCGGCCTGAGGTCCCTGTGCGGTCCCTGCGGGCCGAGTGGGAGAGGTCAGCGGCCTGCGGTCCCTGTGCGGCCCCTGCGGGCTGAGCGGGAGAGGTCAGCAGCCCATGGTCCCTGCACGGTCCCTGCGGGCCGAGTGGGAGAGGTCAGCGGCCTGCGGCCCTGTGTGTCCCTGTGGGCCGAGCGGGAGAGGTCAGCGGCCTGAGGTCCCTGTGCGGTCCCTGCGGGCCGAGCGGGAGAGGTCAGCGGCCTGAGGTCCCTGTGTGTCCCTGCGGGCCGAGCGGGAGAGGTCAGCGGCCTGAGGTCCCTGTGCGGCCCCTGTGGGCCGAGTGGGAGAGGTCAGCGGCCTGAGGTCCCTGTGCGGTCCCTGTGGGCCGAGCGGGAGAGGTCAGCAGCCCATGGTCCCTGCACGGTCCGAGTGGTTCTGAGGGGGGGCCATCTTTAGGAACAGGGATTTTGGAAAGAATACAGCCCCAATTCAGCCAAAACAGCAATTTCCATCTGGTTGTGGAAGCAATCACTTTGGTTGTGACAAGATTAGTATGTCAACAGTACAAAGCAGCGCCAAATGGAAATCAAAGACTCAGGAACAATTTGGACAAAGTGTGAGACTTTTAAACCCTTTTCCTGGATCCCGATGTGTATTCTAGACATCAGGATCTCGAAAGACTTGGGCTCGTATGCTCAGGCCTCCCTGGCCTCCGACACCCCTCCCAGGCCTGAGGCCCCACTGTCCATGAGTAACCACACCAGCAGGAAATGCAAGCTCACCTGTGAAGAACCAGGCACTTCCTGAGGGCCCTTTTGGCCCACGGAGCCTTAAGGGTGGTCCCGCTCTGGGGAAGTCCAGAACTCTCCTGGAGAGGGGCTGGCACCCCCACCCCAGGCATGTCTGACTCACAACCTGAGGCAGCCCCCCATCCAGGGCCCTTGGCTGCCCCTTCCTGCCCGCCCCGTTTTAGAGGAGGCCAACGAGGGGCAGGTCAGTAGCCCCAGAGAGCCCCCAACTCAGAAGAGTGGCTCCCAACCTTTTACGCTCAAACTGGAAAACAATCCAATTACCTAATAGCCCCAATAACAGTAATCCAGTACCAATTAATAAACAGCCTTGGAATATATTCTTGTTCTTTTTTTCTCTTTGGGGGGGATGAGGAGCATCACTCTTACTTCCCTAAGGTTTCCCTGAGGCTGATCATCAAATTACACTTGCATACTATGGGCACATATCAGCGAGGCCTGGCCACGAGGGCCAAGTGCACAGTGGAGCTGCCCGGAGGCCACCACAGTGACTTCCGTGGTTTCTCTCCATTCTACGCCTTGAGGGACCTAGAGGAGGCAGTAAATCCCAGTGGCTTGGGAACCCACTCCAGAGAGCGGGGTCCTTGCTCCATAAATATTTTTGATGACTGATTGAGCTGTTGGAAACCTTCCCCATGGGTGTGATTCCCAGGTAATCAGGAAGTGTCTGCACTGTGGGCTTGTAGAGTTCTGACCCGGAGGCAGCACAACCCCTGAACACATGCACAGCTTCCCACGGCATACGCCGGCTCTGAGTCCCGACTAGGAGGCTGTGTGATCACGGGCATATTATTTAACCTCTCTGAGCTTCAGTTTCCTCATCCATGAAAATGGGATACCATAGTAGCCGCTTTATAGGTACAGAGTGAGGTTCTGGAAGTTAACACAGGTAAAGCACTTAGAGCAGAGTCTAACCCTGCTTAATAAACGTCAGCTCCTGCCAGTATTAATGTCGCTGCTGCCTAACCATCAGCACACTCTCCACTGCTTCAGGCCACACTGACCTAACTCCCTCTGCACTACCTCAGCATTTACATTCTACACAACTCAGCACTTAATACTCATTTCCCCAGGTTTTCTAATTGCTTCCTACTTCGTGAACTGGTTCTCTTACTGGGCTAGCCACGGCTCCCTGCTCGCCATCGGCACGACATCATTCAACAATTAATGAGGCCACATGCATCAGTTTCCCTACTTGACCCTTGGGGGGTTTTCCCTTGAACTTGGAACAAATTCAGTGGAAGAACCAAGAAGGTGTCAAGCGTAACTCAACAAGGCATGTTTCCCTGAGGCATGTCTCCCTGGCACCAAGGTGAGCGCTGACCTGGCAGTCACCTGGGCAGTGTGATCAAATCCACCAGCTGTGGCCAGGTCTCCCCCGGGTGAGCCTGTGCCCACAGAGTTCAGGTGTGTGTACCCAAATCCAGTACAGAGCCCGTTGCTTCCTGAACCTTACCTTGGAGAAATGGGCCCACACAGGGCAACACAGCAATTTGTAAAGATATTTCCGTAGCTGTAGGGGTTGTAATTTTCTTTACCTCTTTTATTTGACCAAGACCCTTTAATCTGAAAGAGAAAGATAGTCAAAAAATAGTCAGTTACATAGTATCCTTCACTCCAATGCCACAGTTTGAGCCCACCAGAACACGAAAGGTCTCTACGGATACAAATGATCGCTACTCGATACAAATGATCTCTAGTCCTTTCTTCAGTGGGAGAAACAAGGAAAGTTGTCATTGTTCCCAAACTTGGAACTATCCCAGTCAGCAGCTCCGATGAAGGATAAAGTCACATTCTCTGGGGCCATCTCTTAATTCTACTACATAATATCAAAAGGCCAGCTCAGATTAGCCTCTGGAGACTTCCATACTCATAGTGTGCTAAAACAGTGCTGACATGAATGGCAACGGGAAGGGGTAACGTGGCTCCCCTAACTGCCAATCAGTAGCCCATCTGAATTCGGCCTCATGGTGTTGCCAAAGTAATTTGGCAGACTTTAAAATCCATAGTTAACAAATATAAATCACTGTATTTAATATTCTCTTAACTCTCCTATCTCATCGGCACTGGTCTTAAGCCTTTAAGGCGACCGGAGTGATTCAGAGACATGCACTGATATGGATTCTGTCAGAGTCTAAATATTTAGAGCAAAGAGAACCAGGCCTGTGAAAAAACGTTTTCCAACATTACATGTCTTGTCTTCCTGCCACCTCTCCGTCCACATGGCCGGTAACCCAGCACAGAAGTGACACTTTCGGTCTGGGCGAGCTCCAAAAATGACACGGAGACGTTAAACTAGGGAAGGCAGGCTCTGTGTTCACTCCAAGATGCCAGCCCGCCCTGGCCCCTCTGCAGGGGCCACGTGACAACTTGCTCACGAAACTACTGAAAAGGAATAATATAGAATCTGTGTCACTCGGCTGGTTTTTATAACTATTTAACTGACGTGGTCAGAAAGCAAGACAATGTAGAGACTTGCGGCAGAAGGCTCAGAGCACGGCAGATGGAAATGGTTCCTGGGCACAGTGCTTGCTCCGAAGGGCTCAGATCTGGAGTCGGGTGCACGGAAGACCTTGGCTCCTAACCTCTCCTGTCCCTCTGCCCCTCGGCTGCTGCACCCAGGACACACACAGCCAGCCCCACCCCGCCCAGAACTTACGTCCTCATTCGTCGTCTGGTTGGAGCTGATCAGGTACGTGTGGAACCCCGAGAGTCCAACGATGGACCAGACGGAGAAGAAGCACACCACGGCCTCCAGCACGGTGACCTGGAGTCAAGGTCGCAAACGGGGAGGATGGGAAGAGCTTCCGGAGTGCCCGTGGGGCTGTGATGACAGGCACTCACTTAGGGCCCTCGTGTCTGTCTAGCCCTGCATGGGTGTCGTCCCTAACCCAGGGACAGCCGCAGGGCAGGCGGTATGCCACATTCCCCTGCCACCTGCTCAGCAATCACGCTCAGCAAGTGACGGGTGGGCCTCCTGAACGTGGCCTGTGTGCTTCTCCATGGGTTCCTCTGACTGACCTCCCCACCTGACCTTCTTCACCTTTTCCTTGTGACTCACTGGACAGCCACTGACTGTGGTCAGGACACCAGAACTCACGCCGGCCGGAGCTGGCAGTGGCCCCGGCCTTCGATGAAAGGACTCAATGTGGAATATCACTCTAGTCACAGACTAATGTTTGCTTCTGAGCTCAGGGCTGCAGTACCCACAGGTCCATCCCCCCCTGACGCTGAGGCTGAGTGAATTGTCGTGGGGCTAACCGCAGGTGGCCGCAGCCCGGCGGGGTCTACCTCCATGGCTCCCTCTCTCCCTGGGCAGCCCTTCCACACATCGGTGGCTGCCTGCTCCCACTGTGGGTGGGCTTCTGACCAGTGGGGGCATTTCTCAGAGTGCCATCTGGGTGAGGGTCATTTTCATTTAGGGGACCCTTTCCCAGGCCCTCTGCCAACCCTGATACAGAAGGCTACGAGACCGGGATGCTCGCCAGACACTGAGTGACAGAGGTAGTCCCACAAGATGTGTCCTGACCAAAGGAGACGAAGGCTGTGGCATTTCTCAATACAAGAGATAAATCAACCACAAGTGTAGCAACTTGGAGAGACTAGAGAATTTTTGTCCCACAAATGTTTATAAGATTCTATTCACAAGATACAGATGTTTCTCAGTAAAAATATTCTCTACAGGCCTGGGAGTTTAAATGTCCACCATGCGCCCACCCCACCCCTGGGATAACAAATTCTAGGCCAGAGAAAATAAATCCTCATGATTTCCTAATACTCCCAAGGATGGAAGCCACAGATCATACTGTAATATACCACCATTGATTTCCCCCCCAGGATTGGCTATACTTCATCTTTAGACCGGAGAAATGAATACATTATCCAGGGCATGATTTGCCATGCCATAATTAATGAATGTCACTGTCTGGGCACGTGAGGCTGCATACAAAACAGGAGGAAGGTAGAGGCTCCTGCCCATTAACTGACTGTCAACATTGGGATAAATCACTGGGTTTGCTCTTGGAGAGGCAGGAGATGCTTTACTCTTCCAAGGTCTGAACGTCTAGACCAGTGGTAGTCAACCGTGTCCCTACCGCCCCCTAGTGGTAGTCAACCGGGTCCCTACCGCCCCCTAGTGGTAGTCAACCGGGTCCCTACAGCCCACTGGTGGGCGTTCCAGCTTTCATGGTGGGCGGTAGCGGAGCAACCAAAGTATAAATAAAAAGATAGATTTAACTATAGTAAGTTGTTTTATAAAGATTTATTTTGCCAAACTTAGCGAAAATCCAACATAAAGTACTTGGTAAGTAATTATTATTATACGCTTTAACTTGCTGTAACTGTGCTTTATAAATTTTATAAAGTAAAGTTACTTCCCTACTTTATAAATCACCATTACTGCGGAACCGGTGGGTGGTTAGAAAATGTTACTAACAGAGATACAGAAGTGGGCGGTAGGTATAAAAAGGTTGACTGCCCCTGGTCTAGAAGCTGCAGGCTCACAGAAAAGCACTGCTCTAAAGTGAAGAGACCTCTCGGGGGGAGAAGAGTCCTCCATGGCCCACTGGCCGAGAGGGACGCTGTCAGTTCTGGCTGGCCAACACAGACGCTCCCAGCAGGCCCTGCCGTCCTCACGGAGGGAGGAAGAGGAGAGGAAGACGGAGGTGGTTTCGGGAAAGGGGACCAACATGGATGGGCTGGGAGGATCGCGGGGGAAATAGAGAGATGCAGAGAAGCAGACCCCGACCCAGGGCTGCCACCGGTCTGGGCAACCCCGTCCATCTCCCCTGGGGCTACCCAGGTAGGCAATGGTTGCAGTGGGAGGCCTGGTGAGCACATGGGGACACACGGGTTCTCACAGGTGGTCTCACTGTCCGCTGCCAGGACAGGTCAGGACTCAACAGATGCCCTGTCTCCTAACCTCATCCCCCACCTACGAGGGGACAGGCTGAGGAGGCAACCCACGAGGGAGGCATGCCCCGTCTCGGTCTGAAAGCAGAGGTGGCGTCCAGGGGCTGCGAGGCGGCGCAGCGGGGGGCAGACACGGTCAGGAAGACCGGGTCCACAGGGAGAGAACTCTGTCAAGAAAGCTGAATGGGCTGGAAGAGAGGACAAGAGCTAGAAAGTTCGAAGAGGAGGTGACACATGACACCAAGCAGGAAACGGTCAAGGGTAGAGAAGAGAGAATAAAAAACAGAAGCCAAGATTTATTTACTGAACAACGCATGAGGAGTCAAATTTCATTCTCAGAAATACTATGTTCCCCCAAAGTTTACAATCCAGGTACTAAGATGGTGATGTCCAAATATATGTAACAGTCACCTTGTGTAAACCGTACAAAAACTGGCATCGAAGTGGAGGTGAAGGGCGGCATTTAAAGTGGCTCCTGCCCATATTCCGTCCCTCTGCAATGCCACTTACAATCCCTACCCCACAAGGAGGCATTGTTTTGCCAGTGGATGTGGAATTTTAAAGGTTTAGAGCAACAACAAAGAAAAAAAAAAAGCAGCTCTCTATATTAATATCTCATGTACTTTAGAAACATTTTATAAATAGAAGAATGTCATTTCCCCGTTAGCTCACTGCTGTGTCAAAATGACACGAATTCAAGGTAGGACGCATGCTGTGCCCACTCTGGCTTCTCCTCCACACAGCTGACGCCTCTCCCGCGGGACGTCTACAGGAATAATTATCACCATTCATAACAATGGCTGGCAACACGGGCAGTGAGTCAGGTGCTGCTCCACAGCCTTCACAGGGACTGACTTAACTCTCAGACCCACCGGTGAGAGGCACCACTCCCACTCAACGGACAGGGCAACTGAGGCAGAAAGCAGGTAAGTCATTTGCTTAAGAAATAGCTGAGCGAGGATTTGAACCCTGGGGCATGGCTTTTGCCTGTAAGACAAGATAAACCGGGGGGCTGGCTCCTCTTTTAATACTCGCTGAGGGACAGGTGGCTCTAGGCTCACAGTCCCCCACCCCACCGCCTCTGCTGGGGTCGATCCTCGTCAGGCATTCCCGAGAGTATGGCGGCTGAACAAGTCCATCCCCTCCAAATTCACTCTCCGAGGGTCGGACAAGTGTCTCAACAGTACATCGCCTCCCTGACCCAACAGCTGGATGCTGGGAATGTCTATGCCAGTGCAGAACAATATACATCTCTCTTAGATGTATAGAAACTGGTTTTCTGACATTTAAAAAAAAAGAGAAATGAGAGAAAACGTGCCAACTCCATGAGGAGCCAATTTAATAAGCACTTGGATGTTTACTGCATCAGAGATGAGTTCCAAATTGCAGCTGTTGCCACTGCCAGCCTGTGTGAGCTTCCTCCCAACTCCCAGCAAGACAATGAGTCCCCCTCTGTGGCTGTCAATTCCCTGTGGCCCCTGGCCCACGATGCAGCACCCCCAGGCACTCATTAGCTGATTATGAAATTGACAAAATCCTGAAAAATGTGATGGGCAGACATCCCTCCATTGGGTCTCCATGCACTCCCAGAAATGCTTGCTCTGAGCCTTCCTGTGACCAGCCCTGTCCTCAGGACGGGTGAGGGTAGGCAAGAATGAGCCCCGGCCCAAGGCGGACAGGGTCTGTTCACCCCGAGAGGGTGAGCGAGGGCAGACAGCCCGGCAGGGACGTGGAAATCATGCTGAGCAGAATGTGAGGACCCTTCAGTATCTGAAGAACCATGAAAGGGACCCATCATGGAACCAAAGCTTTTTAACCTTGTTGGGTTCCTCAAAAAAAAAAAAAATGCACACAAACGTATTTTTGGAGGCTTAAACACTCCCGACGCTGTTGCATGGATGCACTGGCCCCAAGGTAAGACGTCCTGATTTGTTCCAACCCTTTCATTACAGACGGAAGGTGAGGCCTACAGCCGTCACGCCGCCCACAGGAGCTCACACAGCAGCTCACGGCGAAACAGAATGAGAACTCGGGCTCCAGGCTCCGGGGGGAGCAAGAGCCCTTCCCAAGGCCCCCAGCTATGCCGGTGTCACACACCGGGCCATAACTCTGGGGCCTCAGACCTCATGGCAGCAGGACTGACACTGCCCGTGACGTCAAACCGGGTTCAGCATTCCATGGCCTCAGAGCCACCCCTGGGTGGAGAACCGGTCTCTGTTAATGTCTCTGCCTGTCTCCTCACATTCCAGGGGTCAGGCTCACGGCCCGATTTGTTTGCAGAGTGACAGATCCAGACGACAGTGTATCTCCCGTCTGTGTGTTTCCATGTGGGTTCTCTTACCGACCTCAATGCCCGGCTCCCAGAGTGGCCAGGGAATGCTGAGCACTGGGCCTGAGGCCCTGGGTGCCAGTGTGGAGGGACGCTGCTCCGTGGGCACCAGGCACGTGCCCCTGCCTGAGTCCTCATGCATCCTATGCTGCGTCAGGTGTCTGTCTTGGGTTCTGATATTTAAACACAAGAAATGGATACTATTAGGTATCATCCCCCCCCCCCCCCCACTAAAAACTGCAGTAGAATAGGCAACGCTCACTTACAGGAAGGCCTTTGATGGAAGGGCAGACATTTGTCCTTGTCTAGATTCAGTGTCTACATCAGTACTAAAGCTTTTAGATATTAAGGCTCAGGGACTTGTCAGCATATCACCCTCATCAATTAGATGGCTCCATGACCCTTGGACAGAGACAGGGAGAAACAGCTCGTGCCCGCCACCTGAGCACCCGCCGTTGTCTGGAATGCGGGCTGCTGACTCCATGCTGATGGACACGGCAGACACTTTGGAAACGGCAAGTCACTGAGCCCCTTCAGACCATCTGACCACCACCTTTCAGCCTCTCGACCCCTTTTCTCCTACATGCTTTTATGCCAGGCAGGAAAGGTCTGTAGTCCCAAATCAGTCTATGAATTCACGATCGTTCTAATCAAAATTCCAACTTGAATTTAAAAAGTGAAATGAGACAAACTGATGCTAAAATTCATCAGGTGGCCCTGGCCGGCTGGCTCAGTGGTAGAGCGTTGGCCTGGCGTGTGAATATGCAGGGTTCAATATCCAGCCAGGGCACACAGGAGAAGTGACTATCTGCTTCTCCACCCCTCCCCCTCTCGTCTCTCTCTCTCGTCTCTCTCTCGTCTCTCTCTCTCTCTCTCTCTCTCCCCCTCCTATAGCCATGGCCCTGGGCACTGAGGATGGCTCCATGGCCTCACCTTAGGCACTAAAATAGCTCGGTTGCTTGGTTGCCAAGCAATGGAGCAATGCCCCAGATGGGCAGAGCATCGCCCCCTGGTGGGCATGCCAGATGGATCCTGGTCAGGCGCATAGGGGACTCTGTCTCTCTTTCTCTCCACTTCTCACTTAAGAAAAAAAAAATTCATCAGGAAGACAACATGTAGAAGAAATATAATAAAATTTGAAAAATAAAAAAGCACCATGGAGTTGGGGGCGAGAGAAGACTTTCCTAGTAAACAAAACAAGGTGAGAACAGCACCAGAGCAGAACCCAGAAAACTCATGGGCACAGGGGACAGAGAAGACTCTTCAAAGCAGTGGTGGGAGAAGACGGTGCTGGTTCTCATGGGGTGGCCTGTAGGCCCTGAGGGTCCCCCAGATTCTTCCAGGCATCCTCTAGGTCAAACCGTTTTCCCATCAACCCCACACACTACTTCCCAATGCCACCATGCTATCATTCACTGGCTTCTCCTGGAGGCCACAGGATGCAAGATGTCCTCACTCATGCTAACGGAATGAGCACTTGAGCACTCTTGGGTTTTAAATTTTTGTTTTAATTTCGAATGCAATATATAGAAATAGGTATAATCTATATAATTGAAGCTCTTTGGGGTCCTCAATCATTTTTAAGCATGTAAAGGAGCTCTGAGACTAAACTATTTCAGAGCTGCTGGATGGGAACAGTGAGGTGTATCGAGCCATTTCACCAAACATTGGAGACAAATAAAGGTAACATTGTAGCTCATACCACTTAAATGAAATTATACTGCAGATAAATTACCATGCCAAGCTTAAGGAACAAAATAGAAAAGTGTTAGAGGAAAATAAATGAGTTATTAGTATAATTTTGAGATGAGGATTTAAGGCACAAATCCCAAGAGCCATGTAGTATAAGATTTATAGATTGATTGCATTCACAAATTAAACATTTCTGGATAAAAAAGGAAAGTTAATAGGTAAATGACAGACTGGGAGAAAAATGCTGACGTAGGATATTTAAAAGGTCATTACTGAGAATGTATAAAGAATATGTTAACATAAAAATAAGAACAGGCCCTGGCCGGTTGGCTCAGTGGTAGAGCATCGGCCTGGTGTGCAGGAGTCCTGGGTTCGATTCCCGGCCAGGGCACACAGGAGAAGCGCCCATCTGCTTCTCCACCCCTCCCCCTCTCCTTCCTCTCTGTCTCTCTCTTCCCCTCCCGCAGCCGAGGCTCCATTGGAGCAAAGATGGCCCGGGCGCTGAGGATGGCTCTGTGGCCTCTGCTTCAGGCGCTAGAATGGCTCTGATTGCGGCAGAGCGACGCCCCAAGATGGGTAGAGCATCGCCCCCTGGTGGGTGTGCCGGGTGGATCCTGGTCGGGCGCATGCGGGAGTCTGTCTGACTGCCTCCCCGTTTCCAGCTTCGGAAAAATACAAAAAAAAAAAAAAATACAAAAAAAAAAAAAAAAAAAGAACAAATAGCCCAGTTAAAAAATGGACAAAAGGTATGTTATCACATTGGGATAAGGAAAAAAAAAAGGTCAACAAACATGAAAATATGTACAAGCCAATTATTATCCAGAAAATGAAAATTAAAGCAATGGATTTTTCTCAGTCCATCAAACTGGTAAAAACCACAGCACTGGTAACACGCAGTGTGGGCTAAGATGTAAGGAGACGGGAGGATGAACAGGTAAGATCTCTTTAAGGGATAGTTTGGCATGTCAATCAACATTTAAAATATGCTTAACTTTCAACTCAGTGATTCCACTGCTAGCTGTCAGTCCTAGAGAAATACCAACCCTTATGCACAAAGAAATGCATCCAAGAAAATCCACTGCCCCATTTTTTCAGCAGTGAAAGAATGAAATCTAGATCTGTATATGGAATTCTACAAAGTGGTTGAAAAAAGATGAGGCTGATGTACATGTTGACACGGAAACATTTAAAGATGAAATTGTAGAGCAGTGGCGTATGGCTCCCTTAGGCGCAAGCCGTCCCCCCGCTGTGTGTCGGTGCGCATGTCTGCCCCGCACACGCGCACTCAGTCTCAGGAGAGCATCTGGGAGGACCCACGACAGCTGACAAGGGTCCTACAGCATGATGGGGGAGAGACAAGGGCAACGCTCCCTTTCCTCTACTGCTTTTCCATTTGAAGTTTCTTATGGTGAGCATATGTTCTTGCATTACTGGGGTGATTCTTGTTTTTTTTTTTGTGTTTTTTTTTTTTTGTATTTTTCTGAAGCTAGAAACGGGGAGAGACAGTCAGACAGACTCCTGCATGCGCCTGACTGGGATTCACCCGGCACGCCCTCCAGGAAGCGTCGCTCTGTCGCGACCAGAGCCACTCTAGCTCCTGGGGTAGAAGCCAAGGAGCCATCCCCAGTGCCCGGGCCATCTTTGCTCCAATGGAGCCTCGGCTGCGGGAGGGGAAGAGAGAGACAGAGAGGAAGGAGAGGGGGAGGGGTGGAGAAGCAGATGGGCGCTTCCCCTGTGTGCCCTGGCCGGGAATCGAACCCGGGACCCCTGCACGCCAGGCCGACGCTCTACCGCTGAGCCAACCGGCCAGGGCCGAGGTGATTCTAAAAACCAAAAAACCCCGCCCCCATGTTGTGACCTTGTGAGACGTAATCTGATGTTCATAGTTCAAGGAACTCCCTCCATCAGACTGGGGAGGGGCGGTGGGAAGAAGTCCCAGTTCCCCGGAGGGAGAGAGGGGCTGCTGGCTACTTGGGAGAATCAGACTCAAATTCTGGCCACGCCGTGCAGCATACACTGGGCTGTCTCACCCTCAATGCACGTCCAGCTGTAAGAACTCCGGACACCTGTCCGACCTGTTTTCTGGGGTCCTTCTGAGGATCAACAGGTATCCTATTGGTCAGGCCCTGAAAGCTGAGTCAGGGTAGCAGTTAGGAATTAAGAAACTGCCTTCGTTAATTTTCTACCATGCTGATGGTGTCCTTCCTTTCTGTGGGCACTCAGCCAACCCCAAGCCTTCTACCAAACCCCAAGCCTTCTACCAAACCCCATTAAAACAGAACGATGCCCGTTAGACCGCCCGTGTCTGAGATGATGGGCCTCACAGTGGCTGGGGCCTGGCTCAGGCCGTTGGCCCTGCCCGGGGCCTCTCCACTCCACTCCCCGTTAGAACCCACCCCTCTTTCCAGGCCCTGCGCAAAGGCCGGGCTGACACCGTCCCTGGAGGATGTGCGTCTTAATTCTGGACCCCACTCCCCACGCCTCAAGTGCACTCTCTGACTTTTTTATGACACTTAAGACTTATTCTGCTTTCAAGAAATCACTCATAGCCGATCTTGGCATCAACATTTGCTCGCTAAGAATGAATCACCCTTCCCCCATCACTGCTCTGCCCTCTGATAGAATGCGCTTCAAAGGCCACAGGCGGGGCTGAGGGTGTAGACCGGGAAGGGACCTGCTGAGTGCCAGAGAGAGAGAGAGAGAGAGAGAGAGCGCGCGAGCCAGGCATGCTGCCCACGGCCACTGCTGCTGGTTCCGCCTCTCCTCCCCTCCCCCCTCCCGGTACCGGCTCTCCTCTCCTCCCCTCCCCCCTCCCGGTACCGGCTCTCCTCTCCTCCCCTCCCCCCTCCCGGTACCGGCTCTCCTCTCCTCCCCTCCCCCCTCCCGGTACCGGCTCTCCTCTCCTCCCCTCCCCCCTCCCGGTACCGGCTTTCCTCTCCTCCTCCCGAACTTCCCGCACTCTGGAACTGGACCCCATCCAGTCTGGGCCTCCTTATTGAATGAGCTGGCTGATTCCTTTCCCTCCAAGTCCTGCTGGTCTCACGTGGGTCTGATGAAGAACTTTTCATCGATCAATGTTTCCATCCTTTTGTCAGTATTTCCGATCAACTGTCTTGTTTGGTTGCTGATTCGCCTTTTTTGTTTCTAATCTCACTTCCCAAAGATATTTTTACTTGGACCTTTTGTAGAGTAGATCCAAAGTGAGTAACCTTTGCCTGTGTCCTCATTTCTCATGAAAGTACTTTTATATCATGGCCAGGGGATCAGATTGAAGGCCACTGAAACATTTCATGTGTAAGTTATGTTCTTGCCCGAAAATACTCTGCAGAGGACATCTGCAAAAGTTACACTGGACTCCAGCCCTCTGCTCAGGGCACTCAGCCAGGGACCTTTTTCTTATTTTGAGAGCCCAGTACTTTACAGATTCTTCTGCACACAGGCTGCAGGTCTGGGCGAGCTGTGGGCAGCACTGCCCTGAATCAGAGGACAGCGGGTTTTTTGTTTTTGTTTTAGGTGAGAGGAGGTGAGATAGTGAGGCAGACTCCCACAACTACCCCAACCAGGATCTACCCAGCAAGGCCATCTGAGGCGGATGCTTAAATACCAGGCTATTTTTAGCACCTGAGGCTCATGCACTCTAACAGAGCTTTCCTCAGTGCCCAGGGCCACACTCAAACCAATCGAGTCTCTGGCTGCAGGAGGGAGGACAGTTTTTAGGAGGCTGGGTTTATCAGAGTCTTTTCTGTTGGTGGAGGCAGTTGCCCTGGGTTACTGTGGCTTCAGAGTTAGGTCACCTTTTTCCAGGCAGGAGCCTAGCAGGACAGAGGGTCAGGAGGTGCCACAAAGCCAAGTGGGGACCAAATCTGTGAAATGTCACAGATCAGTATCACCCATCATAAATCAACCACCTTAGGAGAGACTCCCAAACTCTCAGGCCTCAGCAGTGGAAGGGAGCTTAGAGCCATCGACTTTTACATGTATCTGACACTGGGGTCTCCTGCCACACTGACATCATGGTCCATCCTCTTTCGAGCACCCTCACCCCACTGTGGTCTTGTTGTTTCCCCAGGCGATCCCATTTCTGAGCGTCCCCGTGGTTCACACACCTTTTCTCAGGGATCTGAGGGCTGCCCTTCAGAGGGTTCTGCCAGCCGTGCCCACATCACCTCCAAAGCCACACAGACGTCCAGATGGGACGCAGGGGCCAGACACACTGACCAGCTGTTCCGAGGGGACCCAGCCCCACTCATCACATAAACATGATCACCCATGACCAGAACTTCACGTATTTTTCAAACACACATCACAACCCAGTAGAAGCGAAAGTGTACTTCTTCTTCTGCAATCCAAACGTATGCTGCACCAACATAACATTTCTTAACAGATTCACTCCATAGAAGGAGGTATTCTTCTCCAAGGCACGAATTTGCAACGGAAAGCACCGTCAGAACAGGGGCCCTCTGGCAGTCACACCACTGACTGGGGGGGGGGGGTGTCAGAGGTGTACACAGACCATTTGTGTGCTTTTTAATTAAAAACTCAGCACCCTACTTTTGAGCACGGGCATGTCTGACGCTCCTGGAATTCTCCTCTACTTCCAAAAAGAACAGAGAAGACCAGGGCTGGGAGCGCTGCCCGGACTGCTCGGCTCCCCTGCCTGCTGTGCCCCGGGGGATGGGCGGCTCTGTGTCACATTCCGCTGGGTCTCATTCCTGCTGCTCGTCCTTCTCTGGGGGAGACACGGGCTGCGTTTATCAGAGTCCTTTCTGCTGGCCGAGGCAGTTGCCCTGGGTTACTGTGGCTTCAGAGTTAGGTCACCTTTTTCCAGGCAGGAGCCCAGCAGGACAGAGGGTCAGGAGGTGCCACAAAGCCAAGTGGGGACCAAATCAGTAGGAGCAAAGATATCAGGGTAATAATCCCTGTAAACTGTGATGGGCTGGCTAGGTCAACAAGGGGTTCATGGGGCCTTCTGCGCACATTTTCAACCTGAACTCAGGGAAGGAAACATCTATCTATCTATCTTTTTATATATGTCTCTGTGTGTGCATATACACACACACATACACACACACATACACACACACACACACACACTCTCTCTCTCTTTTATCCATCACTTCCTGTCTCTCCTAGATTAACAGAAAGGGCAGAAGGGGTGCAGCAGCTGCTGTAGAGCAGACAGACTATCAGTGATCTTCACAAGGCCGAGGGGCCAACAGAACAATGGCCCCCCAAAGACACCTAACCCCTGACACCTGACAATACATTACCTACATGTCCAAAGGGTTTGTGGATCGAAGGTCATGGACCTTGAGATGGGGAGATCACCCAGAATTAGCAGGGTGGGACCCATCTGTAACAAGCAGAGAGGTTCCCGCTGAAGCAGGAGACAGCGGAAGAAGAGGAGGGAGAAGTTCAGAGTGGGAGAGGTACGAGTCCAGGTTGGCAACACCTTGATTCCAGCCTTGTGGACCGGGAGCAGAAACTAGCCGAGCCCATTGGACTTCCACCTGCAGAACAAACACATGTTTGTGTGATAACAAACGTGTGTTGCTTTCAGCCTCTGAATCTGTGGCTATTTGTTACAGCAGCAACAGGAAGCCGACACGGCCAGCACGTGCCTGGAGGTGCAGGTGTCCTGCAGCCGAGCCGAGTCTGGAGACGCGTAAGGGGCCTGTCATGCACTCAGAGCAGATCGTGGCCACAAGCTCCTGAACGTGGCGGCCACAGTTAGGGAGCAGCCTCAGAGGGAGACACCAGGCTGCTGGGGGTGAGCCAGCAGCTAGATATGACAACACTGGAGAGAGACAGTGGCTCAGATTTTTACGAGTTTTCAAAAACTGGGCCACAGGGGAAATCTTTACCTCCACCTGAGAATGAGCTGGAGAGAAAGCAAGCAATTTGGAGAGAAAGAAAACTAAAATTTGCTCTGGACCAAATTATGTTTCTCGCCTTGCTTTTCCACGTGACTAGTTCCTCCAGCAAAGTCCGCACCCCACCGTGATGACATTGCCACTCATTCTATCAGCCACATCTGTCTCTTCCCCCGACGGGGAACACAATGCTCTTGATTATAGATTGCGAGCACAGCACACGTGAGAACGAGCAGACCTGTGTGCTCTAATGGAGGTTCGGGCGGAGCCTGCCCCCCACACCCTCTGCCACAGAATGAAGCTTCCTCGGACCCTGCCTCCCACGCCTGTAAGCAAGGCGCTGGCATTGGCGCTGGGCGTTCTCACACACATTCCACACGGCTCACTTTGTCAGCACTGTCGAGTACAGAGTGGTTGACTACCGCGGGTCAAAAAACGGAGACACAAGAGTGTCCCAAGGAATGACCCGGACCTCATAATTAGCTGTGATTAAAAGCTGCTACCCCTGTCTAGGACTTGTGAACGGTCTTTCCTTATGACTCACTCCAGGATCGTGAGATGACAAGATCCCTGAGTTGGGAGGTGTGTAGTGGACAACACAAACACCGGCAGCAACAAGCCCTGCTACACACCTCCTGCTCCGCCAAGGAGGGCTGTGTCCGAAGGGGCCCAAGGAGAACCCAGCGCAGTAGCTGGCGGCCCGGAGGCCCCAGGGAACGGAGCAGCTGCCGTCCTCCCGGCCTCGGGCCAGCCTTTCCCACGGGGAGGGGACACCAGTCCGTCCACTGAAATGTGTGCACGTGATATGTGCATCTCAGTAGAGCTCTCCACTCTTTAAGAATCGTCAGCCACAATATGATGACTCCTGGGAATAATGAGGAGTCTGCATCCAGCCCACCTGGTTACAAGAAGAAGAAAGAGACCTGGGTCCCAGATGGAGCCGTCTGTGGGCCCAGCTGACTGACGCCATGCCAACCAGTGTGAGACCGAGGGAGATGGGGAGGGAGTGGCAGCCCACACAAGCAGTTTTCTTTCCAGAAGTTCAAATTACTATGGTGCATGCCAGTGTATCCTATTTGAGAGAATGGGATTAACCCAAACGACTAGAGATCGACCATCGTTAGTTGGTCCATTCAGGGCTGTCAGAATGTGTTCTGTTTCTGGAGAACAATTCGGTTCTCTGTACTGCCCAGAGGAATGCCAAGCTGGCTCCCAGACAGAATCCACACAGAGACTCCTGGGATTCCCAGCTGGTGGCTGCCTACCAAGAAAGGGACCCACACAGGGGCATCCGTAAATATTCTAATATTCTATAGGGACTGCTTGCTGATCACAATGAAGGCAGTTGTGGCTTGCAGCCTTACTTCTCCCTAAACCAACCCAATTTAACGCAAATCAATGTGGGTTTGGGAGGGGGCAAGAATTCACACTTGGTTTTCTAGCTAAAGAGCACATCAATTGAAACAAGGCTAGATGAGTCACTGCCAAGTTCGAGCAGACACCACTCCTCATGCAAGTGGATGTTACGGAGTCCTCTGGATGCTTTACAGCAATGGTCCCCAACCCCGGGCTGCGGACCGGTACTGGTCCGTAGGCCATTTGGTACTGGTCCGCAGAGAAAGGATAAATAACGTACATTATTTCCGCTTTATTTATATTTAAATCTGAACGATGTTTTATTTTTAAAAAATGACCAGATTCCCTCTGTTACACCCGTCTAAGACTCACTCTTGATGCTTGTCTCGGTCACGTGATACATTTATCCGTCCCACCCTAAAGGCCGGTCCGTGAAAACATTTTCTGACATTAGACCGGTCCGTGGCCCAAAAAAGGTTGGGGACCACTGCTTTACAGGACAAAAGAGACCATTATTTCGGAGAAGACAAGCCAAGGCGCAAGGTGAGGAGGTCACGGAGCAGAGGGTCAGCTCAATACTTAACAAGCGAGCCTCGCCAACGACACAGCCGCCAGGATGGAAAGGATATCTCGCGGGGCTGTCCTTCAGCGCGTTCAGGAATCCTGCTTGCTGTGAGCCTGTGGGAACAAAACCAGAAGTCAGCCAGCGTCCCAACATTCACCTCCGCGGAAACAGCCCTCCTGCTGCATGCTCTCTCGTCAACATAAAAATCACAGGTGTCTCAAGAGCAAGGAGATGGTGAATCTTGCCCGTGCCACGGCCCCAGTGCCGCGATCCGAGATTGGGATTCCACCCGTTATTCAACCAGAAAACGGCAGATTCAGAGCCAAACCCAACATCTGCAGGGTGTTTTCTCAATAAAAGCAGATGGATGTCTGCTCATACTTTCTCCTAAATTATAGTTCTGATTACTCCTTTGTTTTCTTCATTTTAATAGGAAAACAGAATATGTATGTGATTTTCCCCCCCTCTTTTGAAAGACTTGTTTGCCCAGAGTTTGTTAACTCCTGACCCCTGGGTGTCCTAGGAACAAGGCGATGTATAAAAGACGTCTTTCTCTGCACCCAGAGTAAACAAGCTCATAAAGCCGAAGTTTATTGCTAACTCTTTGTGGGTTTAACACATTTTAATGTGAACCGGCTGTGCCAGAACCCATTTTGTTAAGGGCTCAAGCAAAGATGCATCTGACAAGAAGCAGCTTTTTATTTTATGTATTGGCATTATGGATTTTATGAATAAAAGCCCATAGAAGGAACTGTACGTGTTCCCAATCTTGGGGTGGTGGTGTCGGGTCCCTGCTGTCCTGCATGAAGTCCCGTGTTTGGGGCTGTGGTCCGGCCCCGGGGCAGCGATGAGATGAACAGGGAGGACTGACAGGCTAGAATGGGTGCCAGGGCATTCCTGCGGCATTCTGGGCTGGGGCGGCCACAGCGTGGGCGTTAAGAGGCAGTCCCGGGCCCCTCTGTGCAACTGGAAACCCTGTCCGGCTACGGGAGGGTTCACATCTCCCTCCAGTCCCCGTTCCCTCTGCGCCCTGTGCCCACCGGCACCACATGCGGATGTGCGCGGTGCGCTAGGATGCCAACCGCGGGAGAACTAACAGGAGAAGCTCAGGGCTGTCTCCTCCGACCCTGCCAGGCCAGCAGGTGCACTGCTGCAGGTCCTCCTGCAGACACAACCCTGAGGCTAGACGGGACTAGAAAAAATTCTTTCTCTTCCCTCTGGGACTCATTGTTCTAGCTTTCCCAAACTCTCCTTCCTCTGCGGGAGTCACAGATGTCACCTCGCCAACCAGGAACCTGTGACGGCAGGTTTCATCGTCCCCCTCTCCCCTCCCGGTCACGTCCCCTCTCAGAGCCCATTACCTGGCAGGGAGAACTCAGGTGACAGCTCCCCAGCTGCAATCTGAGGGGAACCCTGGGGGCCACATAAAAACTCGGCCCCTTCCTGAGAACCTCTCAGGTCAAGCCACGAAGGGGGTGAGGCGTGGGGAGGGAGTTGTTGGGGTACAGAACGAGAGGGGAGGAAAATCCTTATTTGCTTTTGTCCAAAATGTTCGAGTAACTTGCAGGCAGATATATCCTGAATGCTTTTCTGTGTGGAAGGTCGAGTTAACAATATATAAGCATTCAACGCAGCACACTCCGGTTTTCCAGAGCCCGGGTGTGACACTAGAGGAAACGGAAGTGAAATGTACATCACAGCCCTGCTGTGGGGTCAGGCGTTGCTTCACTGCGCATGTGTGTGCACATGTGTGCGTGTGTATGCATGTGTATGTACATGTGTGTATGCGTGTGTACATACACACACGTGTTTTCCCAGAGTTTATGTGTGGTGTGCAGTGGAAGCAAATGGAAACAGGCCCTTGCTATCCAGAATGGAGGGGCTAGGCCGTATAACTATGATGTGCTAATATATACAGGAAAGCATGTTGGAGTTACTAAAGATGATATAAAAATGTAGCGTGTAAACACTATTTTGTAGTGTCATGGATAACATGCCGCCACATCAGAGCTTATTTCTCCCACAGCCATGTGCACGACTGCGTCTCTCTGGTTCTTTTGTCTATCAACGCACAGAAAGGACCCTGGTGACTGAAAATGGAGAGGAACGGGTGCCCCTGCCAGGGCAGGGTGGCACTGCCCCCAGGCCGTGTGGGAAAGGTCTCCGAGGAGTGTCACCTGCTCCCGGAACCCCGCCAGGTCACGGCTCTCAGGCATCGATTACAAATTTGTGTCACATTCTGACAAAAGGATTTCAGTAAGATTTAAAAATGCCTATGGCAAATTTCAGATACTCCATTTAACATTCAAAAATTGACCAATACATAAAAAAGCTAATGGGAAACTTTCCTCACCACTCGCTTCCCGGGGGCCCTACAGACCCCACGGGGAGAAGGGGAGGAAGACACTCCTAACTTTGGCCTCAGCGCACCCCCTTTGTGGTTGGGGCGCTGCTGCTTAGAAAGAAAGGGAGGCATGTCCTCAGAGACTCTCTGGGACACTCCAGAGAGAGGCTCTGCCCTTGCCAAAGGGTGGCTGTACTTCAGGAATGTGGACAAGAGGCTCCGCTGGGTCTTTAATGTTGCTAATGGCACTGTAATGGAGTTTAGAGGCTGAAGTTTATCGCTCAGAGCCAACTTCCTTCTCAGCCGCTGCCCACTGTAGGAAAGTGAACAGCCAGAGACAAAAGAAATTCAAAGTGATGACCTTCACCACGGGGAACGGAAAATGCCATTTGCTTAGGCAAATACATATTAAGGTCATTTATATCCAAATCTCATTTTTAATCAAGTTGCTCCCTTTATATGCCAGGGGGTAGCTTACTAAGGCTCTGGGGGATACGTGAAGATCTTACCGACGGTGCACCTTTAACACGCAGCTGTGTGTGTAAGGAAACCCAGTCTCTATCCTGAGACACCCTTTTCCAGGGAGGGAACTGTTCTGCTTAAGTTGCTATCACGTTTAAAAAAAAAAAAAAGGAAAAAGAAAACAGCTCTGCTGCTCTGTGGGGACCACTGCAGCACCTCATCCTTTGTGCAAAATGTGGGACGGTCCGTCTGGGGGTCCCCGTAGCAGAAGGGGAAGTAAGAAAGGTCGCTGAGGGACAGGCGTATCAGGAAAAGGTCTTGTGAGTGGAGAGAGCCTGTCCCGGGTGTGACCCCGGCAGCTGCCCTTGGGTGGATTGGGGGTGAGGGACGGAAGGGAGAGAGGGGGGATGGATGGAGGAAGGCAGAAACAAAAAGGGGGACAGGCCGGAAGTGAGGCGGGGCGACAGGGAGAAGGGGGAAGAGAAGAAAGAGAAAGCCCGAAATGATCAAAATATATAAATCAAAACCAATAAATCAGAAAACCAAAGTCAGGCACACAGTTACGTACGTAATCTGATTCCGCCAGCATACTTACGAAGAATGACGTGGGTGATAACGAATGCAAATATAAAGACTGTCAGAAAAGACAGAGATAAAATAAACATATAAAAAAATCTGTAGTTTCTTTTCCCCACACAGTTGCCTACCCAGGGACAGTGGTGATCAAACCGTTCTGAAATGAGAAGCAGAAAAGAAAAAAAAACAAAAACACAGAAAAGGAAATCAATTAATAAAATGTCATTCTATACGAGGGAGCCCCCCTCCACCACCCAATGCCCTGATGATATAACAGAATGATAATCATAACGTATTTAGAAATTAACCGCTCAGAGCAAGGCTTAACATTAAGACACTTTACGAACATAATTATTCTTTCACCAGAACTTAACCATTAAAAAAATTTTTTTTAAAGAATATGCATTATTCTCATTACAATTAGAAAAGTAAAGATTTCACCCTTTTGCAAAAAAACCCCCCCAAAACAAAAAAAAATCCCTCTTTGGTTCACAGAACAGTCTTCCCATAAGATGGTACCAACACCTCTGGCTTAAGTGCTGGGCCGGGCGGTGCTGGTCTCCACCTTTCATAGGTACACACGCAGAGTATTAAGAAACCATCCCAACACTCCATGGAAAGTGACCACAGAGAGGGGTCCCAAGGGGCCTGGGGCAGGACAGAGGGACAACCCCTGGTTTCCCACCCCAATTACTACTGTTTCCTAAGAAATGTCTCCACTCCTTCAACAGCCACAGGAGCACTGGTATTATTCTTTCAAGTGAACCATGCTCTTCGTGCAACACAACACACCAGATATCTCAGCACACAATCCTCAGCTCCCTTACCTGTAAAACAAGGATATTCTATGGGGTTCTCGAGCGGTTTAATAATGTCTGGGAAAGCTTATTTTAAAAAAACCGTATGTGATGCTTTAGAGTTTATCAAGAGAAGTCACATTACATTAGCGCATTGGTCTTGACATGTTCCTATGAGGAAGACGGTCATGCTGCTCTATTTTACAGATGAGCTTAGAGGGAAGGGAGACTGCTGCATGGGCCACACAGTTCAGAAGCAGTGAAACTGGACCGTGAGTTCCAGTCTTTCTCTGGGCTGGTCTCATCTTTCCCGTGGGTGGGCTGCCAATCGCCAGGACTTTGTAAAGGATAGAGCACTGGCTTTGCCCATTCTCACATTGCCGCCCCAGGTGCTCTAAGCACAAACCCACGCCTTCTCACTTTGGGAATTTCATGTGAATGCATTTGTGATTTGTTCTCTCCTTTCAAAGTAACAGCTAGGTGCTTCTCCTTTTTTTTTTTTTTTCCTGAAGCTGTAAACCAGGAGGCAGACAGACTCCCGCATGCGCCCGACCGGGATCCACCCGGCACGCCCACCAGGGGGCGATGTCCTGCCCATCTGGGGTGTTGCTCCGTTGCGACCAGAGCCATTCTAGCGCCTGAGGCAGAGGCCACAGAGCCATCCTCAGCGCCCGGGCCAACTTTGCTCCAATGGAGCCTTGGCTGCAGGAGGGGAAGAGAGACACAGAGAGGAAGGAGAGGGGGAGGAATGGAGAAGCAGATGGGTGCTTCTTCTGTGTGCCCTGGCCAGGAATCGAACCCAGGACTCCCGCATGCCAGGCCGATGCTCTACCACTGAGCCTACCGGCCAGGACCTAGGTGCTTCTCCTTTGCAGTAGCAGCTGATGTTCTATTGGGAAGAACTGCGAGAGTGCGTTCTAACACACCCACTCAGCTCAGACTGCCCGTGTGTGTGGGGGGGCATGCTAGCATACAACTCAAGCTTTCCATGTGGGCTCCAAGCTTAGGTTCTGATCGAGGTTCACAGCTTATCTATCCACATGTGCTTTAAGAACATACAGAGAGGGCTAGATGAGGCGTGACTACGTAAATAAAACATCATAAGGTTACACGAGGCGGTCAACTTCATTACTTTCCAGTCACCTATCATAAATCACTTGTCTCGTATTTGATGTCAAGTGCGAGCTCACTTCTTACAAAGGGCAGGAGGACCCCTGGAGGCAATGGTGGGCAGAGGAACTGGAAGGTCGCTTTTTCTAAGTGACATTAACAAGCAGCAGCCAGGGAGCGCAGAGGACCCAAGAGAAACCCCAGAGCTCACTGTGCTGGTGACGAGCGCGGAGGACAGCAGTTCCGACGGGTGTGCCCACGTGCGGCTGGAAGCGCACCCCTGCGCACACGTCCCCTCCCCCGTCCGCGACCCACACGGGTTGCGCCACGGTGAGGTCTACACAGAGAAGTGCAAAACGGAGAAAAACATCTGAATCGGCCTGATTTTTCTAAGACTCAGGCTGCCCCTGGAGAGACCTCTTTTCTCCTTTACACAGGCGTGTGGGCAGTGGGGTGAGCCGGGGAGGCTGGGGCCCGGGGCCCGGAGGACGGGCCCTCCAGGCTCCAGCGAGTGGGGGACAGCCTCTTCCCTAAAATCCCCGGCTGCTGAGAGGACAGCAGGGCCTGGGGGCGTGATCGGCACTGCGGAGCCCCACCCCAGGGGGCGTGATCGGCACTGCGGAGCCCGTGATCGGCGCTGTGGAGCCCCACCCCAGGGGGCGTGATCGGCACTGCGGGCCCCGCCCCAGGCTCCCTGTGCATCGTTCTGCGAATCATTTCTGCCGGCAGGCAGTCCTGTTTTTAACTTAGAAAGTCCACTATTAGCTAAGACACCAATACGGAGCTTCCCTGAGGAAGCACAGCAGCCCGAGAAGAGAAAGCAACAGGTGATGCATGTGAGACACTGTCACGGGGTCTAGGAGCCTCGGGGGCACTAGCAGTGACTCCATGTCTCGGGTGTGGGTGTGAACACCAGGCGCTGGCAGTCTGAGCTGAGAGCAGTTTCCACTTGGACACCTGCCTTATTAAAACCTTTCCTATGGCTGATGAAAATCCCACTAACTGTAGGCTCACTGAGCAATCCTCACATCCTCCTTTGGGTTTGGACTGTTTGTTGAATACGTGGTGGTGGTGGTGGTGGACGAGCCTAGCCTCAGCGGCTCCGTGGGCTTCTCCAAAGAACACGGAAGCCTCCCTCTCTCCCTCCCTCCTTCCTGCTCGACCGGCACCCGACCCCCTTCCTCCTCAGCGGCCCCCTCGGCCTGACTTCTGGTAGTGGCCACACCCTGGGCTCAGGCTGGCCTCTTCTCATCCCCACGGACACTCTCCCTCACTGGGCGACCTCTCAACCCCAAGGTCAAGGGCCAACTCTATGCTGATGGTGCTGAAATAGCCAGACGCAGTCTTCAACAACAGCCTCGCGCTGCACGACCTGGCGTCTCAGCCTTGACAGCAGAGAGAACCTCCTGTTATCCCTCCCTGAATGCTACACTTCCCTTCTGTTCAACCCACAATCCCAGGCACCATTCCTGACCCCGTTCTTCCCTCACCCTCATGCCCGATCCACGAGCAAGTCCCACCAGCCACCCACCTCGTTATCTAAAATCATCTCGGTCACTTCCTTGCTTTTATCTGCCGACCTGTTCCAAGCCTTTCACAAATATACCTGTCAAAAGACTGGATAAGCCCTGGCCGGTTGGCTCAGTGGTAGAGTGTTGGCCTGGCATGCAGAAGTCCCGGGTTCGATTCCCGGCCAGGGCACACAGGAGAAACGCCCATCTGCTTCTCCACCCCTCCCCCTCTCCTTCCTCTCTGTCTCTCTCTTCCCCTCCCACAGCCAAGGCTCCATTGGAGCAAAGATGGCCCGGGCGCTGGGGATGGCTCCTTGGCCTCTGCCCCAGGCGCTAGAGTGGTTCTGGTCGCAGCAGAGCGACGCCCCGGAGGGGCAGAGCATCGCCTCCTGGTGGGCAGAGCGTCGCCCCCTGGTGGGTGTGCCAGGTGGATCCTGGTCGGGCGCATGCGGGAGTCTGTTTGACTGTCTCTCCCCGTTTCTAGCTTCAGAAAAATACAAAAAAAAAAAAAAAAAAAAAAGACTGGATAAACCATCCTTCTACCAGAAAGACATCCATGCGAGCAAACACGTTGTCCAACATCACAAAGTTGACATGCAGCAAGGCTGGGACAGCATCCAGTGTCACCGGCCTCCAGGACGCTTGGCCACTAAATGCCGTGTGCCTTTGGTGAGTCTCTGCTCCGCGCCCAGCAGCGTCAGGTGCTAAGACTGCGAAGAAGAAAAACCACCCTGCTGCACGGCTTCAGGGACTTCCTTATCTCCTTCGGTGAAGACGACTCGTTTTTAGACTTCAAAATGTTCCCCAGACCCAGGACATGAACTCCTGACAGAGGGACACCTGATTCAGTGTTGGAATCGGCTGCTCTGTACCACACCTGTTCTCCAGGATGGAACGGGAAAAGGCTCACCCAGCCCCTCCCGGCTCTGCCCTGACCACATGCCCCGTAGCTCCAGGGAGGGGGGAGCCTAGGAGCCCCTGGGGTCGTTCTGAACGGGAGGCTTGTGATATTTGTTCCTCAGTCTCCAGGGGAGAAGAGCTGGGCGGAGGGGAAGCCGACAGCTGTTACTAGAGGTCAGTTTGTGTATCTGTGTGCAGAAACACTGACTGGGGTGCGCTATGTACTGGGGGCGGGGGCGGTGTGTGTGATGGGAGTGTCTTCAAAAAAGCACGTTGGGGTTGTTGCCACATCCCTAAGTTCTGAGGAGGGGATCCTGTCACAAGGTTTTGGGGGGGGGGAGATCTCTATGCTGCAACATCTCTGGAGGATTCCTACGACGTTCCCTAAAAGAGGGCCCACAGGGACAGGGCCTGGGGGAAGGCACAGGGGGAGCTGATACACCTGGAAGGCTCTGATCTCACGAGATCTGAGTTAGCCGGGTGGGGTGCGGGGGTGGGCGGCTCTCTAATCTCACGAGATCTGAGTTAGCCGGGGTGGGGTGCGGGGGTGGGCGGCTCTCTGATCTCATGAGATCTGAGTTAGCCGGGGTGGGGTGCGGGGGTGGGCTGACCACACCTCAGCATCTCGCTGCCCTGGGACAGTTTGTAGATTTTCCTCTCCTTCCCCAAGGGACGCACGAGGTGAGAGATCATTCTTGTCAGGTCGTAGCCCCGGCCCCTGGGGGAGTGCCTGGCCTGCGGCAGATGTGCCACAAATAGGCTCTGAGTGAAGGAAGAGCCGCCTTTAACTGTCTTTGGTAGGTTTCCCAGCGATCGCTGCTCCTGGTAGCCAGGCAGAGACATTGGAAAATGATATCGTGAAGGTAAGATTTCGTGAAGGTATGATTTCGTGAAGGGAAGCCAACCACAGGAAAAGGCAGGGGTCTGTGAAATCTGAGTCTGCTCAGAGAAGGCTGAGGGCTGGAAAGCAGTGACTCGAGGCTCAGACAGCTGAGTGGACAGTTGCTGGTATGAATCGGCTCATGGAGGGCAGTGGCCTCCGGCCTGCCCTGCTACCAGTCCGGAGGCAAAGGTGGGCTTATTAACAACAGCTCCGCTGGACGCCACAGGGAGACAGACCCAGAGGCCAGGGTACTGCAGTAGGGGCAGCCATGTCGAAAAGTCACCTGCCCCTCGGAATCTAAGTAGGAAAGAAGGTCCCATTAACACGGGCAGTGGAAACGTAGTCTAGGAAAAGGCATAGGGTCCTATTCTGTTGACCCACAACTCTAAATAATAATGAAAAGAATATTACTAATGGTGATTAAAACTACCATTCGGTATGATGTCATTAGGTCATTTATCCTTGACAACAGCCCTACGCTGCCCAGAGGAGGCAGCCTCCCAGGAGGCCAGGTAGTGCCCCAGGGTTGGCAGGCGCTGAGCTGGTGACAACACCAGTCCCCTGATTAAAGGAAGGTTTAATTTCCAGGAGAAAGGGAATACAAAAAAGAACCCTTAAAACCGAGGAGAAATGGAGAAGTATTAAAATTGGCCAGGACAGAGAAACCCACTGTAGCATTAAGGGAAAAAAATATTCGCAAATGTCATTTGAATACAATGTTCAAAAATGATAAGAATTTGAAACCTCCCAGAAGTTGGGCTCTCATCTGGGTCGTTGGCATCCAGCAGCATAAAAATCAAAACCTGCAGGTCAAGTATGGGGAGCTGAAAATCCCGAATTCTCCATGCAGCTGCGGCTCCGGTCCGGAGACGGGCCGGGCCGACCCAACTCCGCACGCTGGGAACGTCTTCAGAGGTGCGGGAAATAACAGATGCAAATATGCAACTGGAACATGCAACTTCTAATTTAAATGGTAGTTAAGAGTTTACTTAAGTGTTTTTGAAGGTACGAAGTGGAAAGGGGCTCTTCTTCAAACCCAGGCCATTTTTCCTCCAGGATGAGTGAAACTTGGCCCGTGTTCTTGAGGCTGATGACTGCTGGGGTGGGGTGGGACCCACTATTGACTTGGCTTTCAGGGCTCCCACATAATTCATAGCACTAGGGACTAGGAAATGCGTGCATATTTAACCAGCTAAGTATTAGACACGAAATCACTTGCATTCTTAGACATTTTATATATATATATATATAAGTCAGGCCGTTCTAAAACTTGTAGTAAACCTTGAAGTCACAACAGCTCTGCTCCTGCGTTCACAGACGGGTCACATTTCTGGAACACGCCCTCCTGTGCTCACTGCCCTGTCCTCCTCCTTTCTCTTTCGGCCACCCTCTCCTGAGCCCTTGCCACATGCCCGGCACCGAGCTAAGTGTGTCACATGAGCTGCATCGTTCCGTTCTCACAACGCCGGGGGAGGTAGATGCTATTATGCCCGCCTCACAGACAAGGGACTTGCAGACGGAGGAGTCGGCATCAGAACCAGGCATTAACCCGAACTCTTAATTCCCCCCTGGTACCGCCTCCTAAGCTAGTTCTCTGCTGCCCCGGGGCCGGGTGGCCTGGGGACCCGGGTCCGTCTGTCTGTCCTGCAGCAGCAGTCCTGCGTGCCCGCGGCGCCCGCAGCTCATCGGTGGGGTGGGAACGGGACCTGCGCACTGCCACGTTGGAACTGCCCCTTGTGTGGTGGCTTTTCGGGCCTCTTCTGCATTAGGGCGTCTGTCCTCTGTAGCCGGGGGTGCCGGCCCTCAGTCCAGCTGCTCTCTGGGGAGAGGCAGGATGGCCTCATTCTCGGCGAGGTGACCCTCTGAGGAGCGGCAGATGGCCTCATTCTCGGCGAGGTGACCATCAGAGGAAGCGGGCACGTCTTACAGAGACGTAAGGAAGTGACCAGGCTGACCTGGCAGAGTGACTGAGAATGCGGGCTCAGAGGCTTATTTGGGGCGAAGGCATCTATCGGGGAAGAAGGCTCCTCCCCCCACCTCCCTGCCTCCTTAACTCTTTCTCTGAAGACAGTTCTATCTGTTTAATTTTATGAAGGAGCAAACACCAAGAAGTCGCATCGCCCATCCTGTGTTTCTGTCTCCTCACATGTTCTAGGTTTGCTTTCGTTTTTAACTCCGGTTTCTCTTATTGGGGACATTTTGTGCTTCCAGGAGCAGGACAAGCAGCTCACACCACGGGGCCGATCTGCGAATCAGGAACGAAAACGGCTGCAACGACGCTGTTGAGCAGAGAACAAGCCGCCTCCGCAGAGGAGCAAAGAGAAACAGTGGTTGGACAGTGGGGGGAGGCAGAAGATTTATTATAGCTCATCGCCTCCATCGTTTCTGAGAGGGACCAGGGGATGTGTGCAACCGGAGAGAAGTAAGATTACAGAGAGACTCGGACGGCCACCGGGCAGAGGGAACCTCGCGTTCACCCCGTTCTGCATCTGGGAGGTCGTCCTGTGAAGCAGTCTGTCCTAACCGGGCCGGAGAAGTACATTCCCCTCTGTCCTCTGCTACTCTCAGAACCCCCACCCCCACCCCACCACACCCCACCCTTTTCTGAGACTCAGAACCAGAACCCTCGCCCAGGTCTGTGAGCTTCCTGGAATTTGGTGGCTGGATTAGGGTTCTGCGTCACGATGATGACATCAGTTCTCTCAAGGTCAAACATGAAGACCCTCAAGGACCCGGTGCCGGCCCGCAGGTGGGCCTCGGTAATCCTCCCGCTGCCCCTCGCCGCGTCACCAGTCTCTGAAGTCAGCTCCCCCGTAAGCAAAAGCGTGAATGCTCGGGGAGCCACACAGCTCGCTTCTTGACCCCACCGGCCCCCTCTCAGCCTCGGCCTCGCACTGTTTTTGGAATCGCAGGGCCAGAAACCATGCCTGGAAGTTCTCCTTAACTCTCCACAGAATGAAACGACGGTCTTCCAAATCCGAGAATAAAAAAAGCACCCCACCCCCCACCCCAGACACCTCTCCATCTCTCTCTAGAAACTGCGGGCCTCGAAATCAGTGTCAGTAACCACCTCACATCAGAATGGCTCACGCTTCTGCTGGGCTCTCTGGTTTTCGGCACTCACGTTCATTTTCTTCAATTCACTTGTCCCCAGCAGACGGTGTGAGGTAGGCACCTCACATTCCCACGCCCGGCAGGAGAACGTCAAGCTCAGAGGCAGATGGAATCGCCACAGTCCTGGGTGGCGTGGTGGGATGTCCGGGCCTAGAACCAGCTCTGATGTGGTCTTACTCCCTGTCCCACTCCCACTGCCCCCGCCCTCCTGAGACACACATTCTTGCATGTCCATTACTATGATTTTTGAAGCCTCAATTTATTCTCAAAATGGTTTCAGAACTGAGTCACTTCCTGGGTGCATTACTCGTGTAGAACTAGCAACCCGAAGGCTCTTCAAAACCATTTAATTTGAGCATATACATAAACAAATAGAAAATTATATTCACAGTGGGCTGCTGTTTCCAAAGTTAACCTGCTCCCAAGATCCTGTAGCACAGAATCTACGGCATCTGAGACACAGAGGGCCGTGTAGCGAGCAGAACACACAGCCCCATGGAACCGTGGATGGTGTTCCCCCTTAAAGGCAAACTGTGACGTGTCCAAAAGAAAAAATGTATTCAGAATGAGACCTCTTGGCAAAACGTCTGAGAAATCTCACGCTGAAACTGCAGAGCCAGACTCATCATGAGTGCCGAGGGTTAAACCGGAAGACCAGCTCCAGGAAAGGGAAGCATGTGTGCAGCGTGCTCTGTATCTCTCAAGGTGCTCTGCGATGTAGTATCTCACTGGGTACTACTGCGACACACACACTGCGTGCCTCGTGCCGACCACGGGTGCCTGTGTGCCACCGATTACGTGGACAGAGACGGGAGCGTGAGGGGCGAGTACACGCCCCAACCCTTCTGCAGTTTTTGCTCTGAAGGATTCACCTAGACGAAATATTTTTAAAAGGCTGATACTGATGTTTATAATGTTCATACTTGTCCTCAGTTTCCCATCTCTAAAAGGTGGGCCTTGGCCAGAAGACCCTCGGATCCCTCCTGCTCTAAGTTCTGGAGCCCCGGGGCAGAAGGGCACCTCGCTTTCCAGCAGTCCCAGAGTCAGGGTTCCGGCACTCGGTACAGTTCTCTTGGAACAAGTCCTGGCTGTACCAATTCGTGATACAGAACAGAAGCAAAGCCAGACTCAGGGGGCAGAAGGGGTGTTTGACACTCAGGAGTCATCTGTGGGGTTTCCCCAAATTCTCATGGCACGATGTCACCCCACACTGGTCAGCCCTCTGAGTATCTGCTTCTCCAGCTGCCCGTGGGGTTGGCATTTCAGGGTGTGCACCTGACATTCCAGAGCCCCTGTGTCCCTTCAGTTCCCGAGTGGCGGTCGAATGTGAACGTCCAGGCTGGGAGTGTGCATCTGGGAGTGGAGGAGCCCAGCGGCCGTTCCTGCTCAGCACACAGGCACCATCGGAGGATGCGTCTGGATGCCACTGACACCGGGCTCCATCCCTGGGCCCTTAGGCTTCCTCGGGTGAGCCATGCCACCTTTCCAACCGCCTGGGAGACAGTTCTACGGACTGCCCTACAGCCATCTTGCATCCAGAAGTCCAGAGCTCCATTCATTACGCTGTATTCCTCCTCCTCACAAACCCGCCCCTTCTTAGCAAACGGCAACCCATGTGTTCAGTGGCTCAGTGTACAGAATGCCCCCCCCCCATCCAGGCTAGTCCTCCGTTCCGTCTTACTAATATTTCCCAGTGGCATAAAGGGACGGAGACAAGAACAGTGGGAGGGAATATATTCTCCACAACTATTAAACAATTTTTAAGATGGGTTCTATTTACCCAAGAACACAAAGAGGTGGTGAAGACTGAGCAGGGAAGGGCAGCTACAAAGACCTCTTCCTGCTACTCAGCTCTCTGTTCCCTTCTTTGTAATAAAACGGGTAAACAGACGCTTCCAGAAAACAACCAAAACACTGGAGTGGGCTGTACAACCAGGCTCAGCAGACCACCCAGGATGGGTGGTCCAGGTGTGCCTGCCCTCAGGAAATGCTGTGTGTGTGTGTGTGTGTGTGTGTGTGTGTGTGTGTGTGTATTACATACCCATGTTTAGGTTGAGAAAGAGAGAAAGAAGAAACAGAGGAAGGAGGAAGGAGGAAGGAGGAAGAATGAACCCAGTGTAACTGGTTTTGTTTTATTTTAAAAAGAGCTTTTAAAATGGCATCCTTGGGAAAAAATGTTGTTATATATTATGTGAAAAAGAAAATCCACACCAACGCTCTTGGTGGGGTGGAAAGAAGAGGTCATCTTACGAAGTCTGTTTTCTAACAATTGAAAAGTCTGGGTATGTATTCCTCGATAGAAGACAGGGTAAATGTGGTCCACAGAGACAACGGAATACTACTGGGCCACAAGAAAGGATGAAATACGGCCATTTGCGACAACATGGATAGGTCTTGGAAATATCGTGCTAAGTGAAATAAGTCAGTCAGAAAAGATCAAGAATCATGATTTCACTCACGTGTGGGATAGAACACTTTAAGCAAGAAATGAACAAACAAGAAAAACAGACAAAAGCTCATAGACACAGACAACAGTACGGTGGTTATCAGAGAGAACGGGGGTGGGGGTGGAGTGGGGGGATGGTAACGGGTAAAGGGGATAAATATATGGCGATGGAAGAAGATCTGACTTTGGGTGTGCACACACAATGCAATATACAGGTGATGTAGCACAGACTGTGCACCTGAAACTTATAGAATTTTAACCAGTGTCACCCCAATAGATTTAATTGGAAAAGCGTCTAAACAGATTTCACCAGGGGTTCTTCACTTTCTTCGTGCCATGAACCCTGTCAGCAGCCCCAGGAAGCCTATGGACCCCTTCCCTCCCAGAATGTTTTTAAATACATAAAATACAAGAAGTAATAAAAGAAACCAAGAATGAATATTGTTTTCAGAATAATTTAAAAATTGTGACATAGTTTAAATACATACTTATGTATTGATCTGCCTAATAACAGGAGCGACAGCTTATCGACTGCCATCCTGTGAGGTGGTAACAGGGTGGGCAGTAATCTGAGGTATCTGTCACAACGTAATGCCGTACGAAAATGTCCGTGGTGTCTAGTGGTGACTCACTCTACTAATGTGGTATGTGGCTGATCTCCGTAAATGGAGGAACTATTTAATTTCACTGAGAGGTTGTGAGGATAAAGATGCAATTGTGTTTCCCACCCAGGTTCACAGACTCCCCTGAACTGCATCCCTAGTGCCCAGGTCAGGAACCCTGGCCCTAAGCAAACCCGGCGAGCAAGGGCGCCAGTCCCTGGCCAGGGCCACGGAGAGAGCTGCGCTCTGCAGGTGGGCCACCATCCTGGCCTGCCAGCATCTGACCACCGCTGTTTCCCGCTCAAGTGATGAACTAGTGGCTGAGACGAGTCCTTCTTTCTTGGACGGGCACCCAAGGGCCTCATTTTTCCAGCCTTTCCTCCCATTTCTCCCCTTTTTTTGGAAACTGGTCTGACATGACCATCCTGAGGTCAGAGCAGCTATTGTGAGTGCTACACCCTTGTCAAATACTTCTTTCCATGAGTAGCCAACTTTTCACGGGTAGGCAAAAAACTCATGAAGGGCAGGAAGCCGTCTTATACTAATCTGCATTCTACTTGCACAAAACAGCCAATGAACGAATCCTCTCAGGTTAGCTGTAAATGCTTGCTTTGCAGGGTGTTCCACAGACAGGGCCCGACTCCTCACCTTGACTCCCAACATGCACTCTGTGGACTTCTACCCTTGCTGTGACGTCAGCACCTATCTCAGGCGCCCGCAGGGAAAAGGGCTCTAAGGCGAGCGGGAGGAGAAACACAGCCTGACCTGTGGTGGTGCAGTGGATAAAGCGTTGATCTAGAAACGCTGAGGTCGCCGGTTCGAAACCCTGGGCTTGCCTGGTCAAGGCACATATGGGAGTTGATGCTTCCAGCTCCTCCCCACCTTCTCTCTCTGTCTCTGTCTCTCCCTTTCTCTCTCTTCTCTAAAATGAATAAATAAAATTAAAAAAAAAATGGAACGTATCTTTACCTGTACAATCGCACTTACAGAGCATGGCCTCCAACTGGCTTCAGAAGATGGTAGCTATTTATTGATACTGATTTTCTAAGCTTGCAAATCACCTTAGCTGTGCTATGCTGGACACAGACGCCCGCTGGAGGCCACTGCTCTCCGGGACAGTTGAGCCATCCCCAACGCATCCGAAGGGACAGACTTTGATGGTGGAACCCAGACAAGGTCAGAGAAAGTCCACTCCCAGGGCTCATACTTGACTCTGTGAATTCTCTGGGCAGCGTGCTCAAATGCAGACTCCTAAACCCGGGAATTCCACTGTAAGGAACTGACGTCCATGTATCATACATGTATGTACTTATACCTGTACCAAACATGTTATGAAGTCAGTTCTGAGCAAGTCAAGACTTGGTGGAATTAATTATACATTTTCTATTGTCTCAAAAGCATCTCTAGACTCTTTTACAATTTTAATTTTTATGGAAGGAAGTCTTGGTGGCAGGACAGGGGGGATCTGATTGTGGGGAGAGCATGTGGAGAGACTGCAGACCCCGGGGGGGGCTCAGCTGGCTGAGACAAAGCATGGGTCTGTTCAGCCACCACACAGAGACTCAGGGAGGACAGAGGAGAGCTGACAGAAGAGAGAGGGGCCGGCCCGGGGCAGGAGAGGGAGCCAACGTGAAATACAGGAAACGAGAACTGGCAGGAAGAGACGGAGAAAACGGAGTACTGACAACCAGGAATGATTGTAATTTGACATAAGAAGAACTGCAAAGACTTCTGGGAAAGGATGTTAGAAAGGTCACTTGAAATTCTGTCGCTTGTCCCGTGAGCTAGCAACACTGAATCCTTGATAATGAGCAACAGAATTAAAAGTCCATCTCTTCCTGAAAAACACTTGGTGGCTTATAAGAAAACCGGGAATGAGTCAGTGCCCCCCCCCAAAAAAAACCCTCAAGTTCTTATTTACAGTGCTTAGAGGTGGGTAAATTTGGCTCTGAGCTTCTTATATCGACAAATAAAACCTTTTATGAAAAGTGTAGTCTTCGGCACAGTCGGGATGAGTTCCGCTCTAGCTAAATCTTGCCGAGTGTGAGTTACTTCACAATGGTGGTAACATTCCTTGAGTTATCTCTCATTTTACAAGTCTCATTAAACCCTAGGTGCATGACAATAGATGATCTGTGAAAAAGAAACACCTCCAAGTTTGCTTTCGGCTGAAAGTCCCGTGACCGTATGTATTCATTTCAAGTCAGAGGCAAGAACACAACTACCGGAGGCGTGCAGGAACTTCCCAGAGAGGTCAACGAGTGGAGAGGGACACTACGCAACAGGTAGCTTGGATCCAAGAGCACTAATTAGAGTGTTTGACATATTTTAAGACAGGCTAATGCGAAGGGTCTGGAAGCCCCAGGAGCAGCGGAGCAGGTCTCGGGCGGACTTGGACCCTGGTCCGTCCAAGCTCAGTACAGCTGGCAGGATCTACTTCCTTCTCCCCCTTCCCATGAGCCCCCAACCCATCTTCAAGCCAGCGACATCAGCTGACTTCTCCTGCATAGAATCTCTCCTTCATTACTCTTTTTTTTTGCATTTTTCTGAAGCTGGAAACAGGGAGAGACAGTCAGACAGACTCCCGCATGTGCCTGACTGGGATCCACCCGCACGCCCACCAGGGGCGATGCTCTGCTCACCAGGGGGTGATGCTCTGCCCATCCTGGGCGTCGCCATGTTGCGACCAGAGCCACTCTAGCGCCTGAGGCAGAGGCCACAGAGCCATCCCCAGTGCCCGGGCCATCTTTGCTCCAATGGAGCCTTGGCTGCGGGAGGGGAAGAGAGAGACAGAGAGGAAGGCGCGGTGGAGGGGTGGAGAAGCAAATGGGCGCTTCTCCTGTGTGCCCTGGCCGGGAATCGAACCCGGGTCCTCCGCACGCTAGGCCGACGCTCTACCGCTGAGCCAACCGGCCAGGGCCTCCTTCTTTGCTCTTAAAGGGCCCTTGTGATCACAGTGGGCCCACCAGGGTTCTCTCCTCTTTTTTTTTTTTTTTTTTTTTTGACAGAGAGAGAGATTCAGAGGGAGGGTCAGAGAGATAGGAAGGGAGAGAAATGAGGAGCATAAATTCTTCGTTGAGGCTCCTTAGTTGTTCATTGATTGCTTTCTCATACGTGCCTTGACGGGGGGGGGGGGGTACAGTAGACCGAGTGACCCCTTGCTCAAGTCAGTGCCCTTGGGCTCAAGCTAGAGACCATGAGGTCATGTCTATGATTCCACACTCAAGCCACCGACCCTGCGCTCAAGCTGGTGAACCCACACTCAAACCAGATGAGCCCACGCTCAAGCCGGCGACCTCAGAGTTTTGAACCTGGGTCCTCCGCGTCCCAATCTGACGCTCTATCCACTGCACCACTGCCTGGTCAGACGTGTCCTCTCCCTAACTTAAGGTCAGTTGATTAGCAACCTTCCTGGCACCTGCAGAGCCCCCTTGCCATGTGCGGTGAGAGAGCGTGGGAACACACCCCAGGATGAAGACCATGGAGGCTGAGGCTCTGCCGCCCGCACCTCTGGTCTTGGGCTTCTGCATTTTAGAGGTAGAAGTAGGTACCAAGTTGTAGTAAATCTCTTTTTTAGCATCCTTTTTCATGATCCTATACTTTTGGCCTCTGACCTACTGATATGTTAATAGATTTCATAACATTGAAAAGTAATCACATTCCGGGAATACACTTGTCTGTGCCACAGTGATTATTTTATTATACTGCTAGATTAAATTTGCTATGTCATCATGTTGGTTTTAACATGTATTTATAAATGAGAACCTTTTTTATTTTTTGCAGTGTTATTTCTGTCAGGTTCGGGGGTTATACTATCTTGCTGAAACGAACTGAAAAGCTGGTCAACCTACTCTAAGCTCTGAGACACTATTCCGAGCACAGAGAGTAAGCTGTCCGGGTCCAGTGTCTCTCGGATGATTCTTCAATAAGCTTCTCTATTTTTCATTGTTAGTCGTCTAAGTTTTCCTCTCATTCCTTGGCTAATTTCCCATAAAACAATGTTCCATTGAGATTTTCTAATCAATTGGCATGGAGTTATACAACGTAAACTGTATTTTCCAACAACTAAAAAAACCCACCTATATTTGTCTCATTTTATTCTTTTTCCACTTTGTTACTTTATCTTTTTTTGTTTCTTTTCCACAGAATTAGTTCGGTATCCCATTGACTCCATTTTTCTAGGTCATTAATTTTTTTTCTTCCTGTCTTTCTTAAGTTTATTTTGCTATTTTTTTCTATTTTCTTGAGATAGATCCACTTCTTTATTTGCTTCTAAGTACACTTCTTTTTTGAACTAGACTTTGAAAAACTATGCTTCACGGGCCATCTATCATCCAAGTAAGCTTCCTGTTCAGGGAGACTCCCAAAATAGATGAGAGGCAAGTCTCCTCCTTCCCACCTGGTGCAGAAGCTCAAAGTGGGGCAGTCACCTCTCCCGCCTCGGTAGTGTTTGGGTGTGGAGGCTGAACGGGCCCAGGAGCTCCCACGAGATCCCTGAATCCCACACCCACGGCCCCTACAAACAGCCAGCTCTCAGCTGACATCAGCAGCAGTTAGAACTCATAGGCAAACATCTTGTCAATCAGTGGCCCTTGCACCTCCTGTGGTGTCCTATGCAGGCGTGACTGGCTCTGGGCAGCCACCCGCCTCCCAGGCTGCCCCTGGTTTCCGAGTCCGGTTCTTCAGCCTTTGCCTTCACTTCTAGGAGCTACCTGATAGTTTTGCAAATAATTCCTTTTCTGCCTGAGTTAAGGGTTAACTGCTTTGTGTGTTTAAAACAGAATTCTGAGTCTGGCATAGAGTTTTCTTTTGCATGGGTCTTACTGTCATTTCCTAACTATTTCACAATTGCAATTTTGAAGTTTCTGCCACCCAAGAGCTCTGATGTAAAACTTTTGAAAAATATCCCAGTTGGTGAGGTTTGCGTATTATATGCTTGTGGTCAGTTTCTAGTTTCCTTGTTGCGTCATAAATACATGGTCTGTGCATCATCTGCTTTTAGGAAGTTAGAAATTTTGAGGGTAGCCTCATATGATTAATTTTGTAAATTGTTCTATAAACAGTTTTAAAAGGTCAGCACACTTCGTAGCAACCAAGTTCAGCACCTACTTATCAATTATATCACTTATTTTTTTTCTTTTATTTTGCTTACCTGAGCCGTCAAAACGGGAGTTATGCTACTGTTTGTCACTAACATTATGTTTATACCAAATTATCCTTGTGTTTTCTAACCAATTTAACTTTACATAATTTGATGCAATGTTATTTGGTACATATATGTTAATGACTAAATTTTTCATTATAGCCTTTACTACAATTACTCTCTTTGGCCCATGTTATATGATAAATATGATGCTTTCCACCTTGAATTCTCCTTGGTCTGTTCTTAATAATGATCCACAGGGACACGGAGACTGTCTTTTGTTTCAATGTGTCCAGCTGTTGTTAACACAGTGCCCGACACACAGGTGCTCGTTAAATGTGCGTGAGAAGGAAGGGTCCTGGAAACCAGGGGGACAGAGGAAAGCCCTGTTGGTCAAGGCTCCTGCTTGCATACAAATGCCAGTTCACTCATTCCCTTCAAATGACGGACTTTCCTACGGGAAGTGAACAGCCCTCTCTCCGCGCCTAAATAGTTAAAAGGAAATTCCAGAGTGCTGCCCCACTTTAGAATTAGGGCAGCTGCAATTGTAAATCTCGGAAATAAAGCTCTTCGTGTCGGTATAAGTGTGAAGCAGCAATGGGCTCCCTGTGCAGCAGGGGCACACGGCAGGGTGTACACACAGAGAGGATTTCCCAGCTCAGGAACCCACGTCCCACAGGAGGCAGCTGGCCCAGGGGGCACCGAGGGGCAGAGGGAGAGGGTGGAGCAAAGCGCTCCGGAGGGAAAGAGCACAGTAAGAAAGGCAGGGGAATGAGAATGAGGCCACATGGATTCTTAGAAGATGGTGAAGCTCTTCCAAACACAAGAGTAACAGACACCAAGTCCCTGCAGAGGGCATCTGAAGGTTCTTTGTGCCACCCATACCAGAAATGACAGAAGAGGACAGAAGAAAGTGGGAGCAGCCACCCTCCCTAAAGTGTCTGACAATGCTGAGAGCTCCCAGGGCTTCCTGTCCATCTTCTCTGTCCTTACAGCTCCTCCAGGGTGGCGCAGCAGTGCAGAGAGGGTCCCCCTTCCCAGACAGGGTGGACGTCTGGGACCCGGGTGGCCACTGGGCCCGGAGGCCACCTCTTGGTCTCCAGGCCACACTGCCTTCTGTCCTCTCAGGGTTAGACAGTTAGACCCTGGCCCAGAGTCCACTCAAGGACAGACTTCCCTGAAAGCATCCGCCCTGGTCAGGGAAGCGGGAGGGACCCGTGCGGGCCTTCAGAATGCACATGGTCAGTCTGAGGGGACCTCCCTGGGCACGCCTGCTCACCAGCTCTTTGGTGACTTTTTGTGAATGACCCAAGGAGCCCAGGGAGCTGAGAGAGTAGAGTGGGCTCCCCCTGCACCCCACCACCCACCCTAGAGGCTGGCTGTGGCCGGGATGAACAAACAACTCAAAACACGCTTTCAAACGTGCAGAAGTGACGTGATGACAACAGAGAGAGAGAGAGAGAGAGCGACAGAGAGAGAATCAGAGAGAGACAGAGACAGAGATAACAGCCAGAAAGAGAGAGGAGATCGCTCAGTATGGCAGATCACCTAAATCCTACTAGAGCAGTGGTCCCCAACCCCCAGGCCGCAGACCGGTACCGGTCCATGGGCCATTTGGTACCGGTCCACAGAGAAAGAATAAATAATTTACAATATTTCCGTTTTATTTATATTTAAATCTGAACGATGTTTTATTTTTAAAAAAATGACCAGATTCCCTCTGTTACATCCATCTAAGACTCACTCTTGACGCTTGTCTCGGTCACATGAGACATTTATCTATCCCACCCTAAAGGCCGGTCCGTGAAAATATTTTCTGACATTAAACCTGTCCGTGGCCCAAAAAAGGTTGGGGACCACTGTACTAGATGACAGAAAAACAAGGCGACTCCTGTCCCTGTGAAGATGAAGCTCGTTCTAGGCAGTATCTGGGAGCACTAGGCAGCAGCTGTCCCGTTACTCATGACAAGAGCATTAATGACATGCACTTAGTCAGCCCTCCGTGGGCACCAGGGCTGCACTGGGCCCTTGCTGGTTACTAGCTCACCTAATCCCTAGAACACACCTAGAAGGCAGTACAAGGGTAACTCCATTTTACAGATGTGGAAACAGCTGGGGGTGGTCAGATAACCCTATCGTTCTTCAGGGACAGGACCAGGAGTCAGGCCTGTCTTTAGAGAATGTCCCCGGTCCCTAGGCTCTGCTGACAGGTCCTGTGCTTGCACCAGAGTGTGCTCCCCAAGAAAGCTTCTCCTCTGTCCCCAACCGAAACACAGACCTCACGACTCTGCTCTCCTTCCAAACAAAATGCACAAAGGAAAAGGCTCTTCTGGACCGCCTGGGAAACTGCATCTTCCCTCTCTCCTCTCCCGGCACCAAGCGACACTTACCTGTGTGCCCAGAAAGGACCAGCCCAACCCCCTCACCGTCCCCAGGGGGAGGGAAGCCGAGCGTGCCAGCCCCGGCTTCCAGCACATCATTGTGTTTTCCCCCTGGCTGCAAAAAGCAGAATTCTTCCAATAAAAACTTCCCATCTAAAAATAAAACAGTGGCAAACTCTGCGATTCTGCTCCTCGGCTGGAGACATCTGCTTTCCACTCGACTTCCTGAATGCAGAAGGAAGACTTCACCGGTCTGCTAACGGGCCCCAGCAAAGGCCCAAATTAGCTTCACAAACCAGAAAGACAAAGCTAAATAGGTCTGAATCACTGGGTGGCTCTTCCAGGAGGGCTGTGAGTAACTTCATTTTAAAATTAACTGTATGTTATTTATCTCACCCGCCCCCCTCCCCACCCCTGGAGTGGCCCCTGATCAGGGATTGGCCAGGCTCCAGCCCCAGAACCATCAAGTGATGCTTTTGGTCCAGTGTTCTTCCTCTTGAGCCCACCCCCCAGCCTCCCGCCTTCTCCCCCTTTCCCTTCTCTGGTCTGCATCTACCAGCTATACGACACCAGCACGCTTGGCTGTGGAGTGCTGCTGTATGTACTACCATGGTGACTCGGACCCTTTAGAAAGGCCACGGAAGGGATCTTGGATATTATAGGAGGGGATAAATCCTAAGCAGTTGTACCACAGGAGAAGCCCATTATTAACTGGGGTTAAGATCTCATGTTGGCAAGGGGATCTTACATCTAATTCATCAGGCCTCTTTAAGGAACACGTAAACCTGTAGGTGACGGAGGGAACACATGAGAGTACGACGTGACTATTTAGAAAGCGTTCTATATTATCCAAAGAGAGTTTGAAAACAGTATGAGAAAAGGAAGAAAGTTTTGTCACGGCCAGGAATCTAGGCTAGATCCTGGAAATGGAGGACTGAGTCCAACGGACACAAACGGATGAACAGAAGCAGTCAGGTGTGTAGTAATGGATAAAAATTTTATAAACAATACAGAGAAGGAGGTGCCCAGAAGCCTCTTCAGGTTTGCAGTTAACAACTCCCTACCTATAAATACCAACTGGACTAAGTCATTAGACTCCACGGGAAAGTGTGCAAAACAACAAACGATTCTATGTGAAAAAGTGTAACTTACATACTATTCCATCATATCTGTACTATACGTAATAGCAAAATTACAACCCAAGAAAGGATCCTGAAAATCCCTATAGATTATATCCCTGAAGATATTTAAACCACTGTGATATTTTGGCTTAAAAGTGTTCTCAAGATGAGCACGGGGCAGGAGTCACCAGGAAGCGTATGAGAAACCAAGCAAAGACTGTCACGTGTCCTTGTGAAACCCTGATGTGCCCTCACATAGAGGACCCGGTATAGTTTTGGTCCTCCCACCTGCAGAAGGCTATTGAAGGCCAAGAAAAACTGTCCACAGAAACCAATCAAAAATACCGATGGAGCAGCAGTGATAACAGTAACACGCGACAATTACAGAGTGTTCACGGTACGCCAGGCAGGGCTCTTAAGTGCTTAACGTGAATTAAATAATTTCTTTTCTCAACCATCCCACCAGGAAGGTACTGTTGTTGACCCCATTGTAGAGGTGAGAAAAACCAAGGCACGGAGAGCTGACGTAGCTGTCTAACTCACGAAGTTAGCATCCGCACCCAGGCCACGTGGTATGGAGTCCAGGCTGTTAACTATAGGCTACTCCCTACCCAGGAGAGACTGAGCAGAAGTCCATGCAGTTTCACTCGGGGTGGGGGTGGGGGTGGGGCTAAAGGTAATTGATGTAGCCTAATAAAACCAAGACGAGACCTGGTAAGGAAATCATGGACACTAAACAAGCTGAAGATGGTTCAAGTTCAAATAAAGTAAATTCCAGGCAAATGAAAGGGAACCTGCTTCCCACAGCAGGAAGTACATCATAACATTTTACTGTCCCCAAGGAGAACGGGGACTACAAAATCCAACGGGCTCAAAGAGTGTTGGCAATCGATAACGTGTCACCGAGGGAACCAGGTTTGCTCTGAGGAGTTTGATCCTTTCTGGTATGAAGGAACAGTTTTTCGAGGCCTACCGCCCAGGAGTCTCCGTGGGAGTTTCTTTCAGAGGCAGGTTACGGGACCCGGGGCGCGAGGGCCTTCCCTAGTGCGCAAAGCCTTCGCCTGCCTCTCCCTACCCCTCCTGTGAGGCGGGTCTTCTGCCATCTCCTCGTCAACCTCGTCTCTAAGGGGCTCCAGCCCAGGCAAGGACGCCCTCTGCGGCTGTGGGTAGCCGCTCTGCTCTTGCTCTGAGCCCACAGGAAGTGCTTGCCAAATAATTCTCAGGGGCTGGGGACCCAGTCCGCTGCAGAAATCCTGCGCTGCGTCGCCGGTGGCCTAACAGTAGGGCCAAGTCTTACAACCGAGGACCTCGGGGCCCCACTGTGTTCCCTCTGCTTCCCTAGTCCCTCCTGGGGACAGCCAGTGGACAGGGCGGATCTTGGCGGTCTTTGGGGAGAGTGACAATCCTAACTGTGGGCCTGGAAGTCTCCTGGTCTCTGCCCCTCTTTCTCTCTTTCATTTCAAATGCCTCCAGCTCCCCTCACCAACCTCCACTCCAGGACTGGGGAGGCAACACCTGCAGCCAGCTCGCTGGGACACCAGCGACCCAGGGGTAGAATGCTTTTATTTCAAGGGCCTGCTGATTGGCAGCTCCACGGAACAAAGAACCCCCATTCGGGTGGGGTGCGAGTGCTCAGGACAAAGGCCTCTGGCAGTGCGCTGGGCCAGGGGTGTTGCAGGGTGTGAAAGAGCAAAAGAAAAAGTGTGCGCTGGGCTTGGTGAACAGGACCCCTGGCGGGAGGCAAAGACACTGAAATATTAACTGTTACTGAGCCGCTCAGTTTCAAAGGATTAAAGAGACACACAGGCCGACTCTCCCCAGCCCAGGCCTGTTCCGTCCGCTCCCAGGTGGTTCAGCGCAAGCGTCAGAGGCGGGAACGGAGGCGGCCTCTGCGTCTACTCACCTACGCAGTTATCGCAAAGGCTACAGTGAGAGGCACGAGGGGGCCGGAAAATCTTGCAGGTGAAACAGTATTTAAGTTTCACAGTTTGGCCATTGATGATGACTTCTTTGGTTCTGGGAGGTGGGCGGTACCCCCCTGAACTGGTGCCGTTGGCGATATCTGTGGAGAAAAGAAGAGAAAGAGCACAGGCTCTTAACAGAGCACGTCACCTCTGCAGGCCCTCGCACCGAGGGGGGCTGCCCACACGGGCCCCTCGGGGTACCTGTGCCTTCCTGCGAGGCTGCTGACACGGGTCACACAACCGAGCTGGGGCCCAGCGGGTTGGCTGTCCTACAACCCTTCGAGCTCCTGGCCAGGGCTGGGGCTGCGCTTAACAGCCCATGCAGGTGGGAGTGGCCACAGGCTGAGCTCTGGCCAATGGGGTCTGAGAACATTTTGCACAGCCTGGCAGGTGGGAAATCTCTCCCCAGTTCCACCCACTCAGGGGGCCACAAACTGGGGACCTTGAATGAGCACCAACACACAGTGTGGCCGTCCCTGAGAACTCTTCACTGGGCCTCACTGATTACCGGGCGTCAAACCCCGAGTGTTTGTTAAATATCTGAAGGTCTGGGTTTCATTTGTTACAGCTGTCAGCGTTTGCCCTAATTAATTACTACTGTGGGTGATACTTACATCAGGGGCACTTTCCTTCCCCTACAGTGTACTACAAATCCAGCTCAACAACCTCTCTATTTTGCCCATTGGCCTCCTCAAAAGGTAACAGGGTATTGGATGGGAGGAATATAGATGTAAAAAAAAAAAAAATATATATATATATTAAAAAATCATTAAGTATATCTCTTCCCCCACTGCAAACAAAATCATTAAGTGTATAGTTTAAAAATAATGTCTATATTTTGTTTATTGCCTGCCCTTTTATTTTTTAGAGTCAGTTTTTTTAAATGTTGAAGAAAAGACAAATATGTCTAATTTTTAGGTTTTGTGTTATCTTACAGCCTGGCCCTTGTCTCTGAGTTCACATGAGAATCACCAGGGAGCTTGTAAAACTCTCCTGATACACTGGACCCGGCCCCAACCCCATTACATCAGAGACACCTGGGCTGATTCCAGTGAGTCGCAGGGATGCGAGTCTCTGCTCCATGGGCAGGGAAAGCATCCAGATTTATCCTCCTCTGGGCCCCTCACAGCCCCAGGAGTTTGCCAGAGGCACTGGAGCAGCTAGCTGTGCAGTCCCAACAGGCCACAGGGGGAGGCCGGACAGCAGGAAGATCCGTGCGCGCTCAACCAGCACCCTGTGACTGATAACACGGGCGGGGCGACCCTGGTGGCTGGAGGAGACCGTGGGAACCTTCACGGTGTTCCCGCAAAACAAAGCCAGGACCTCCAAAGGTAGCTGTCCATTTTAGTCCATCCACATTTACGGGGCACACTACCCACAGCGACAACAGCGGCACTCTTCCGGTCAATTTCCAAAGAGGCAGGAATGAGTCCCACCACCCACTCAAGCCCCCACACAAACTCAACCTGGGGACCGGGTCACATGGAGAGCTTTCAAAACTACTGACATTTGCTTCGGCCCTGAGATTCTGATTTCATAGGTGGGGGGCAGTCCGACATCAGGGGTTCCCAAAGCTCCCCAGGCGTGGGACTCTGCGCCTAATGTGGGGACCACTGCTCCAGGGCCAGGCATGGACCAGCTGCCGCCCGCTCCTCGGAGTGCCCGTCAGAGAAGCAGGTCCTGGGCCCTGCCCCCGAGCCAGTGCCTCAGAATCAGCAGTTGCCAAGGTCCCCTGGGGTTCGTGCACATGGGAGCTTGAAAACCCGGCTCTGGGGGCCTGTGGATCCTCCCCACCCACACATCACACACGCCGTTCACCCTCACATTCCTGTGTCACACACCCGAATACACGCACGTGTGTGATGAACAGCCAAACTTAGAGGACACAATTTCGCTCTTGTGAAGCCATTTCACAGGTCACTCCCAGCCACCCAAGCACTGTCCTGGGGAGAAGTTGGTTGTTTGGAAGAGCCGGTGGTATCTGCCCCCAGCACGGCCGCCCCGAGTCACTGCCAGAATCCACAGCCCACGGGTCATGATTGCAGGCCCCTGCCTGTACCCCAATTTCCTTTAAGAGCCCTGAAATTTGCCCCTAGCCCTTCAGCCTAAAGCTTTGGTATTAGTGGAAACACCAACCCCACTGGCAGGGGGAATGTTTTGAGTGATGACTCTTCATGGAAAATGAAAGCTCCACAGGCAGGTGTTGGAGGGAAGAAGTGTCGAGGACCCCTGAGGCCCTCTGAGGGAGGGAAGGCAGAGTGCAGGGCGGGGCTGGGAGAGGGAGGAGCAGACGATCTACGCGACCTCTGCGAGGACACCTTCCGCCCAGAGTGATTACCAGCTGTGGAGCCGTCCCGAGCACTCTGGGTGAGCTCGCCACGCAGGACAGCCTCTCTCAGCGGGTGCCCCACCCGCCGGGCACCCCAGGTGCCTGCCCTGTGAATGGTGCTAAATTCAGTGGGCACATGGGGCGGCACTGGGCTCCCACGTGTACACCTGGGCGGGCGAGGGTCTCCACCGATTCTGTAATGAGGAGGGAACAAAGACACCACATGGCGCGTACCCCCCTGAGTGCCGGGGGAACAGAGCGGGCTTTGAACACATCAAAGATAAGGTCAGATCTCTGCCGGGCCAGCTGGGTGCCGCTACGGCTTAAATTAGTCCTGACGTGGTGCCTCGCTGGCCTCGTGTCGGCTGTGGAACCCACTGTGTCTGTTTAGCTCTTGCAAACATGGGCAGAAAAACGAGAAAGTCAGATACAGGTTTAAACATCAATAGTGTTTGTGTTACTTTAATCAGAAAGATTTAAAACCTGATTTGCCAAGGAGATATTTTAAAAAGCAGGGGGCCTGACCTGCAGTGGCGCAGTGGGATAAAGCTTTGACCTGAAACGCTGAGGTCACCGGTTCGAAACCCTGGGCTTGCCCGGTCAAGGCACATATTCCCACTTCTCCCCTCCCCTTTTCTCTCTCTCCTCTCTCTATAGCAACAAATTTTAAAAATCTTAAAAAGATAAAGTAACAAGGAGGGCTGACAAACTTATCTGCACTAGAGCACTACTGAAAAAGCCTAGTTCTGCGTGGCAATGACTTGAAAGAGAATTTGTTAGCACTCCTGAAGACAAACCCTAGTGATCTTGTTCCAAAGTACATTTCTGAAGGATTAAACTTTTGGTACAAAGTGAGCTGAAGGCTAGAACTCAACAGACGTGGCAAACGGATGCTTCGGAAATCAACTAAACCCCAAAACTCTGTGAATAAGTATTTGGAGAGCTCTTCATGTAAAAGAAATGGAAGAATCAGTAAACACGGACTCAGGGCCCAGCTGGGCCACCGTTAAGTGACTAAAGGACCCCAGAACAAACCAGTGTTGACTAAAGCAGAGCACCACGCGGAGGCCGTGAAGCACCTACGCACAAGACGAGATGACTGGGGGGGGCAGGGGTCCTGCGGGGTGTTTGATGAGCAGTGGGCCCCCGGCTTCCCCATCGGTCTGCCCTCCTCATGGCTTCAGAGCCGCGTCCAAGTGCAGGTCTGATGAAGAGGCTCAGGCATCTGGTGAGGCACAGACGGTCTCCAAGCAGCTGGCCCCTGTCTTCAAGCTGCACAGCCTCGCCCAGAGCCCGCTGCAGGCATGGTGGCGTCCGTGCTCTCCCCAACACGCAATGCTGTTACATACATACAGGCGTCTGCATGTGACCTCTCCCACACCTGGGCCTTCCTACCCTGCCGGCTGTGTAGACAGCCCTGTCCTTCAAGGTCGAGCCCAGCTTCCCTGGGGACGCACCCGGCCAGCAGAGGTGGTTGTTTGCTGCTTCAGGTGGTGCCTGGACTTAGCTCATTTATTTATCCAGGCAGTGGCTCTGTATTGTGCCATCTGGTGCCAGCGCTGTGTTGGGGGCGGACGTGGTGCTGTAGCTGACCTGTGGTGCAGCTGGCACTAAGCAGACTTCTCTCTGCTGGCGGTGCTCACAGGCGGGAGCGAGGCCCAGGGCCTGTGTCAGGCATCCAGGGCCGGGACTGATTTCCATGTCTTCTCCCAGACCCTGCCGAGGGCAGGTGCCATCCTGGACCCTCTGCCGTGTTCGCAGGGTCTAGCACACAGTGGGTCCTCAAGAACTGCCTGCTGAATGGCAGGCCACCTGTCCTGGCAGGTCGGGAGCAATGATCTGGTGTCCCCACGCCTGCATGCCCACCTGCCAGAGTCACCCTGCTCAGTGACTTCCCTCTCTGGAAATGCCTGTTGCAAGGTCCTCCCGAGTCTGTTGCTCCCCCTGAAGTGTGTCCATGGCTGCTGCTGGTCCAGAGAGCATCTCTCACAGCTGGTCACCCGCCTGGGAGGGCCCAGCACCACGGGCTGCTAACCACTCAGGGCAACCCCAAGCTGCTGTTTCTTCCACAGGATACGTTCAGCTGCCGCCCCAGGCCTGCGGCTTCCAGCCAGGCCCGCCTGCAGGACGGGTGGGGGATAACAGCCCCTTAAACCCCGGGCTTCACACACCCACCCGGGGACCGAAGGAGTCTCTCGTTAGCGTTCAGACTGACGCCAGTGGCCTGCAGGAAATCCGTTCCTAGTCCCTGGGCGTGACGGGCACCTGCAGCCCTGCGTCACGGGGCACAGACGGCGGAGTTCCTGTCTAATCCTGAATCGCTTGAGTTTTTGGTTTTGGTTTTGGCTTTTGGCAACAATTCTGCCCCTGCTTCTTAGGGCCGCTCTTTGCGGTTGAAATGCAGCTGCTGAGAAGGACCTGAGGAAGCCTGCGACAGCTGGTGGTTACAGACCCTAGTGCTGTGTGGGGGAAAGGCCCCTAACCGTTCTGCAAGTTTACGTGAGTCAGTATTTCGCAAGGTCATTCTATACACAAGCGTTTTAGAAGAAAACTTAAAAGCTTAAAATGTTCTTGCCTTTCTAAACCCCGACCCCGATCTCCCCCCCCCCCCCCACTGCTGAGAGTTGAAGCAGAAACAGTGACCGAATCAGCCTTTGGGCAGAAACTGGGGAGAGAGGAACGGCGTGGTCTGCTGAGGTCAGGGACACAGGGCCTGCTGCCTGTTGTTGTTTTTTCACTCAAAGAGAAGTCTTGGGCTTGCCAGAATTTTAAGTAGGTTTTTGTCAATATCTGCTTTTCTGCCACTCCCCCCCCCCCCCAAAATAAGTCATCTTCGCCCTGGCCGGATACTTGGGTGGTTGGAGCACCGTTCCTAAGTGCACAGGTTGCCCGTTCGATCCCTGGCAAGGCACGTACAGGAACAGATCGATGTTCCTGCTTGATGTTCCTTTCTCTCTCTCTGTCCCCCTCTCGCTCAAATCAACAAATAAAAATAAATGTTATCTTCGTTTCCTGAGGGAATCATGAAGCTCACATCCAGAGAGCCCCTTTCGTCTGCCATCTCATTTACTCCTGCCCCAAAAGGACAAAACTGTTGAACTTTCCACACTGTTGATCACCGCCATATACAGTGGACTCTCCTACCCACGGTTTTGCTCTCTGTGGTTTCAGTTACCCACGGTCAACGTGGTCCAAAAATATTAAAAGGAAAATTCCAGAAATAAATAATGTATTAGTTTTAAATCATGTGCTGTTGCGGTCATCTCACTTTGTGTCATCACATAGGCACCGTGTCACCTCATGTCACCACAAGAAGAAGAGTGAGTCCAGGAAATAAGATATTTTGAAAGAGAGACCACATGCACATAATTTTTATTACAGTGCACTGTTACAATTGTTCTATTTTATTATTAGTTATTGTTCATCTCTTACTGTGCTTAATTTATAAATTAAATTTATCATAGGTATATATGTATAGGAAGAAACATAGTCTAGATAGGGTTTGGTACTTTCCTCAGTTTCAGGCATCCGCTGGGGGTTTGGGGCATATCTTCCATAGAAAAGAGGGGACTATAGTACAAAGTAACAAACTCTGCATTTTTTAAATGCAAAAGAAAAAATTCCAACTTTTAGAAGACATTGATTAAGATTCTTAGCCTTTACCAAAAGAATTCAAAATGGTGGCGTTCCCTGGATCTCTGATGTCTCACAGACCATTCACCAGCTGACAAGGACACCAGCTGACAGAGAATCACCAGAGCAGGAGGAACCTCTCCTGATAGGCGTTCAGCCCGTATGGAGATAAAGCATCTCCCCATTAGGACATACGTCCGTCCTCGGGGAAGCGCAGTGCGCTTGATCTCAAGTCTTCACGACTTCTGCATGTGCCGCGGGACGGCGGTTGGAGCTAACGGGTCTGCAGTTCGCCTGAGGCCCTTGCCCTGGTGCTCTTTGGCATCTGGGGCACAATCCACCCAACCTTGGACTGGCTGATCTATTGTGATGGAAGATGGTTAAGAAATATCCAACCCGGTCTTTTGCCTCATAGTCTGTAAACTTCTAAGATTAACAATGATTAGCTCTTAGACAAGTCAACTATTATTTTAAGTTGTTAGGGGGAGAAAGGAGAGCAAATTCTGCCCTGTCTACAGACGCGGGTCAGGTTTCTAGTCAAGAGCGTGCAAATGTGAATGTTTTCCCACTAACTGATCAGACGGAATCCGCTTTGCCTCCACCAATGTCTGTGTGCAAACGTGCACAGGAGGAGTCCTGGAGAGGGGACAGTCTCCAGTCCTCTTCCTCCAGGTAAACCTTCGCTACGTCGCTGCATCTTCAAGGACTAAGACGGATACCTCGGGTGAGGCTGGTGCAGGCAGAGCTTCAAACTGAGCCACGGGGCAGGCAGGCAGGCAGGGGAGCCTCCGCTGCTCGGCGGGGCCCTTCCCAGGAGGAGCAGAGAGCCCCTGCGAAGCCCGGAGCAAGAAGACAAGGAAAGACGATGTGGGGAAGCCACAGGCAAGGGCAGCCCCAAGCCTGCCGGAACGAGTCCTACAAGGAGTGGAGGACGTACCACACTTAGGGCCCCGTTACTCTCTCCAAGCCCTCTGTCCTCTGTGGCTTATATTCTAGGGAGGGCCGACAAGCCCGGGGTATGGATTTTTCCTAAAATAAGTATACAAACAAATCACATTTAATGATAGATCTTAAACTTGGCTGATGGTCCAGACTGCCCAGGGCAGCGATCCTCAACCGGGGTGATTTTGCCACGGTGGGAGGGAATGCTCCTGGAACAGAGCGGGGGGGGGGGGGAGCTCAGGGAGGCTGCTTAAACACCCGCAGTGCACAACACAGCCCCCATGGCAAAGACTGACCCAGCCCCAAACAGCGGTCACGCTGAGGTCGGGAAGCTCTGACCTGGGGCCTCGCTACCCATGGTGCGGTCCCTGGACCAGCAGAATCCGCATCACCCGGAAGCTGGCTAGAAACGAGGAGGCCCAGGGGCTCCAGGCGCACGGGACGGTCTGAGAAGCGCCGCTGCAGATGCGAACACTTGTTAGCAAGCAGGACAAAAGTCCAGTGAGTGTCCACTCTCCTCCTCTAAGGTCCTCTGATAAGCACACGTGTAAATACCTGCTTACCTGGGAGGCTTTGAAAATACGTGGATTCCTTATTCCAAAAGATTCTCGATGATGGTAGGAGCTAAGAATCTATCTCCTGTAGAAAAGCGCCCGGTGTACACCTGATAAAGACAGGTTTGGGATCCGCAGCAAACATCGTGCACGGAACAGCGGAAGCCTCGGGCCGAGCTGCAGTGTCTTCAGCCGGAGAATTGACGGGGTTGGCTAATCAACACACGCTAGAGAGAAAGGCATGTGTGCCATGTACAAAGAGGCTGCCATCACTCAGAGCTGGCATTATCTAGTTAATTATGGAATGTCTGCTGAATGAAACAGCCAGGCCAGGTACTCAAACTGCTCATTTGGTATATACAGCAGAGGAATGTTTTGTCCAAAGAAAATTTTACAAACAATCTCAATATCCAAACAGGCAAGAGGATTAGCAGACATCTGGTCCTGTCCAAAATTGTCCATGCTCAGAAAATGTTGCTGGGTTTAAACAACCCATAACATTTATTTATACTTTTGGTTTACAGGATTAATACATACAACAACAAAAATACTATCATGGACCAAATGTCTCAGTGGACCTTTTGGACAGAACCAAATGTCCTACAACGGACAAGAGTAAAGCTCTGGCCATAGTCATTAATTTACTGATTAATGCTCTGATCCAAGCATTAATCTTGCGCTCTGGTTCCAAGGGGTACAGTTTGAAAAACATCTGGCAGACAACAGCGGTCGTCCGGAGTGGAAGCCACCTTTAGGTAAGAAAGTCTTGATTCAATGGAACTTTATTACGGGAGAGCACAGGGGTGCGTTCTCAGAGAGGTAAGGCACGAGCGCCCCAGGCTATGAGCATGACTGAGAGTGGCCACCACCGGTCCTCATGCTGCTGCAGAAATAATCCTGTGAGTATGAATCAAAGTAGTTCTGAAAGTATCCATTCCCAAATGCAGGCGCACAGGGTGCCATTGGTAAAGAGGGGTTTTTTTTTTTTTGATCTGGTGAAGATAACTGACCTCAGTGTGTCCATATTTAAACTTTGATAATTTGGACGCCTGTCATTTGGGGGCACTGTGTTTCATGGAAAGACCTGGAACTGTCAAACGTGATGATTTTCACAGCTATATATCAAACGCTCTTGGGAGGGGGCTGTTTTATATATATATATATATATATATATATATATATATATATACACACACACACACACACACACACACACACATATATATATATACATATACACTGTATATCACTAATTAATACAGTTAAAGACAAGAGATGTAAAGTACAGCATAGAGAATAGTCAACAATAGCACAATAACTTGTATGGTGACAGATGGATAGTGGCCTTTTTGTGGTGATCACTTTGTAAAGTGTATGAATGTGAAATCTCACTATGTTATACACCTGAAACTAATAGAATAGTATATGTCAACCATACTTTAATTAAAAAGACCTTTACCTTTCAGAATACAAATCAGAACCGAAAAAAAGAAAGACAGGAGAAAAAGAAAGTGCTTACCAGCTATGACCTTTTTAATTTTAACCGAGCTAATCCAAACTATGCGTATAGCAAAATGAAAATTAATGACCATCTTATTGTCTGCCATACTCTATTTTTTCCACATGGATGCCAAAGCCTCTCCCTTCGATGTAAAAGAAATAAAGTTTGTCCTTGCAAAGTTTTCATTTCCTTTAAATTTTGTGCAAGTTCTCTGAGCACACACACAAAACTGCCATGCTGTTGTAAATGAAAATCAATTCTGTTGACGGCCAGAGCTAGCAATATTTGTGTCATCTCTACTCCACGGGTCCGGCCTCCACACTGTCAGAAACTACTAGCTATTGTACGACTATAAGGATCGACTTGGGAGGTCAGTGTTTGCAACATTATAAGACAAGTAGGGGGAACAAAGGTAACAGTTGGGCACTAGAAATCGTGCCAGGGCAGGACCGTGTTTCATTGTCATCACCAGGGATATCGGACAGGCATTTTTTGAGGTCCGAGTGGCACTAATATGAGGGCATTAGCAAGGACCTGAATGCAGGAACCAGCTCATATCTCATTCTGTACAATAATGTTATAATATTTTATCTTTATTGAGGAAAAGAAAATTAAGAATGCCAGTAGAACAAATAGATAGTGTTTGTAAATACTATATAAAAATGATAGTCTCATATGAAGAAAATTATAAAACAATATAGACCAGGAGTCGGGAACCTATGGCTCACGAGCCAGATGTGGCTCTTTTGATGGTTGCATCTGGCTCACAGACAAATCTTTAATAAAAAAAAAATATATATATATATATGGGGTATTTTTTCAAAGTTAGAAGCAGGGAGGCAGTCAGACAGACTCCCATATGCACCCAGCATGCCCACCAGGGGGCGATGCTCTGCCCATCTGGGGTGTTGCTTCACTGCAATTGGAGCCATTCTAGCACCTGAGGTAGAGGCCATGGAGCCGTCCTCAGTGCCCGGGCCATCTTTGCTCCAATGGAGCCCTGGCTGTGGGAGGGGAAGAGAGAGACGGAGAGGAAGGAGAGGGGGAGGGGTAGAGAAGCAGATGGGCGCTTCTTCTGTGCCCCGACCGGGAATTGAACCCAGGACTTCCACACGCCAGGCCGATACTCTACCGCTAAGCCAACTGGCCAGTGCTAAATACTCTATATTTTAAAGGAAAAAAAAATGCCTATCCATTATGATCATATATTCTTATCTCTTAGTCAAGGGCACAGATTGGTTAAAATGAATAAGACTCTTTGGTGACCAGTATCAATCAATCAATATCTTATCTATCTATGAACAAATTGCAAAAGTTTTAAAATAGATAATACAAATCGCCATTTGTTAAAACTAAAAAGGGTAAAATGCCATTTACAACAGAAAAGAACAATCACAAAACTTTAGGAATAAACCTAATTTAAAAAATGATAGTCTTATATGAAGAAAATTACAAAACAATATAGACCAGAAGTCGGGAACCTATGGCTCACGAGCCAGATGTGGCTCTTTTGATGTCTGCATCTGGCTCACAGACAAATCTTTAATAAAAAGTATAATAATGTTAAAAATAGAAAACATTCTCATGTATTACAATCCATTCATTTCCTACCACTCATGTTCATGGTTGCAGATGGCTGGAGCCAATCACAGCTGTCCTCCAGGACAACACCAAATTTTTATTGGATAATGCCTAATGTACACGGGTTGTTGTATGGCTCTCATGGAATTACATTTTAAAATATGTGGCGTTCATGGCTCTCTCAGCCAAAAAGGTTCTCAAACCCTGATATAGAGAATTAAGAAGGTTTTGAAAAATATGGAACATTCTATATCCTGGAGTGGAAGATTCTGTATTTTAAATATGTCAGTTTTTCCTACATTGCTTTATGCATCTATTGTAATGCTAATCAGAATCTCAATATAGTTTGGGGAAATTCTGAGAAACTGAAAAAAATGATTCTAAGCTTCATCCGCAAGGATAAACAGGAGAGAATATTTATGAAAGTAAAACTGAGGGGGAAATAAGTGTTCCCCAAAAAACATTGAAACAAAATAGAACATTCCCAAATAGATGTTAATTCAATAAGATTCAGTATTTTATAAATGTAGCCTTTTAAGTCAGTGAGGAAAGCATGGATTATCCAATAAATGGACTTGGGATAATCAGCTAATCATTTCAGGGGGGAAAATCTGAAGTAGAAGCCAAACCTTAAATCTCATACCAAAGATTTTAATGTTAAAAATTAAAAATAGCCTGAGGAAGTGGTGGCACAGTGGATAGAGTGTAGGACTGGAATGCAGAGGACCCAGGTTCGAAACCTCGAGGTCACTGGCTCGAGCGCAGGCTCATCTGGCTTGAGTACGGGCTCACCAGCTTGAGTGTGGGGTCGCAGGCTTGAGCACGGGATCATAGACATGACCCTATGTTCACTGGCTTGAGCAAGGGGTCACGCACTCTGCTGTAGCCCCCTGGTCAAGGCACATATGAGAAAGCCATCAAAAAACAACTAAAGCAGCCGCAACAAAGAATTGATGCTTCTCATCTCTCTCCATTCCTGCCTGTCTATCCCTATCTGTCCCTCTCTCTGACTTGCTCTCTGTCTCTGTCACACAAAAAAACAACAAAAAACATACAACCCCCCACCCCAGAAACATACAGTAACTAAAAAAGGTACATAATTGTATCAGATTCGGGGTGGGGTGGGGAAATCCTTTCTAAACATATGACAAGACAGCATACACAAAGTAAAAATGAATAGTTCTGACCACATAATAATTTTTAAACCTATATGCCAAAACACTCCATAAAATGCAAATAATAAAGGAGAAACCTGTATGTTTTATATCAAATGAAGGGAAACATCTTTAAAGAGCTCTTACAAATAATTAGGAAAAAGACAAATACAATATTCTAATAAGAAAATGGGCAAAAGAGACAAGCAGGAAACTCACACACAAAGAAAAAAATATATTTAAGAAGCTTTGACAGGCCCTGGCCAGGCCAGTAGCTCAGTGGATAGAGCACCAGCCTGGCGTATGGATGTCTGGGTTCAATTCCCAGTTAGGGCACACATGAGCCACAATCATCTGCTTCTCCCCTCTCCCCTTTCTCTCTCTCTTCTCCTCTCACAGCCAGTGGCTCCACTGGTTTGAGCATGGCCCTGGGCACTGAGGATAGCTCCATTGGAGCATCAGCCTCAGGTGCTAAAGATAGCTTGGTTTTTGAGCATCAGACCAAGATAGGGTTGCCCGGTGGATCCTGGTAGGGGCGCATGTGGGAATCTGTTTATCTCTTGTCCTCTCACCTAAAAAAAAAAAAAGCTTTTGATTTGGTCTCCCAGTTTCGGGTTAATTTTAAATGATAATATTTAATGTTGGTGAGAGTAGAGAGAATAGGCATGCTCATTTACTTTTGGTGAGAATATAAATTAAGACAGTTCTCTGAGCACAAGTTGGCTATGTGTCTCAAAAACCTTAGCAATCCTTTGGCCCAGCAAGAGCACTTTTAAACTTTTGACCTGAGGAAATTTTCATTAATATTGACTGTAATACTGCTTTTTATTCTTAAAAATTGAGAACAACTTACATGTCGACAAGAGGGAAGTGATTAAACAAATTATATAGTCATATAGTGGATCACCATACACCTATTAAAGATGGAGTAGAATGGTTCATGATATATTAAGAGGCAAAAAAAAAAAATGTTTTAAAAATAATGTACTATGTGAGCCCATATCTGTATAAAAATATATTATGCAGAGAAAAAATTACTGGGAGGATACATAAAAATGTTAACCCTGGAAATCTCTGATTGGTAGAATTATCTAACTAAATAAATCCATTAAAAATAAAGAATTAAATTTTTTTTTTGTTTTTCAGGGTTTCTATAATCAATTTATATTACTTGATAACAACCAAAAATAAGAGTTTGGAAGGAGAGGCATAAAACATTGTTTTGGCTCCCTATAGTTCATAACGGTAGATGTCAGTGGAAATCTCTCTGCTGCTTCAAAAATAATGACACATTCACAGGTTTCATTAATAATTTTCAAAAAACCTACCCCTCCTAAAGACTGGTTTGTGTAACATGTTTTTAAAATTCCTTTTTCATCCCTGAAACTCGTTAAGAAGGAGGTTACGTGACTCATCGGGGCCACTTGTAGCTCTTGGAATGTTAATTCTCCCGAGCCTCTGGCTGCCACACACGGCTGGACGAGGGGCCAAGTCACAAAATTCAAGACAGATTATGATCTTAGCATAACTTTTACTCTAAGGAAAGTGCCCGACCTGCTTCTGGGCACTGCATCCTTCCACCTGCCCAGGTATTGTCCAGATTTCTGCGCCAGGAGAGAGCAAAGGGAAAAGATCATTGTCCCCGGCGTCAAGAGACCCAGTTCTCTCATCCACACTCTGCCTCCGCCGCGTGACCTCCTTCTCTGGGCTCCTCAGATCCATACAGGGTGGGCAAAAGGAGGTCCACAGGTGTGAGCACACAAAACGCGGAGTTTATTCCTGTATTCTTATTTATTAATTATTGTCTCATTCTCCACACGAACAACTGTAAGCCTGCTTTTGCCCCACCCGGTCTAATGGGGGCTGGAGAGACGACTAAGGAGATTCCTAACGGCTCTGGGGTGTAGGATCATGTACAGGGCATGTACTCCCCAGCTTTCTGACTCCACTTGGCTTTGGGTTCTTCAAAGGCATGGGGCTAAGTTTGAATTAATGCTGAGTCACTTGCCTGTCCTGCCCATAAACACACGTCTTGTGTTTTGTTTTAGTCCCACAAGCACAGGGTTGAAGGTGCACTTAGTGAACGCCTTGTACTCTAAACCCGGCCCACCATCCAATCAACAGCCGAATTCCACACCTTGCCACCTACAGCAACTGCGACCAAATGATCTCAATCCGGACTCTGGATGTGGCACTGAGGACACGTTCCTTTATGAACGAGAGCTCGCCCACAGGGCTCCACCATCTCGCCCGAGGCCCCATGCCTGCCGTGGTGAACCCGCCAGGGCCCTCCGAGGCCCACACCCGGGAGGTGTCCGGTGCCGGGTCTGCACAGAGGCCGAGAATGAGCTTCATCGAAACTTGGGCGTGAGGCTGGCCCTGGTGACTGTCTGCCCTTCCCACTCACTGGCACTCGAATCAAGGACGGTAAGCGCTGCGGAATCAAACGTGTAGGCGTGGGACGGAATCCAGATGAATTATTTACCAGCAAGTGCCTTGTGATCAATAACCGCAGAGTCTGGATTCTGACAAAAACAAAACAGTTTCATTTTCTTTGTATTCTTTCCAGTGCTTACACTGTGATTACAGTGATGGTCACTAAATGCCTGTTGGATTGGCTTCGAAGAGGAGCAGAATGAGTATCCACTTCTAGAGACTAGCAGGTAGGGGTCAACCATATGCACATATTGTAAAAACATGCATGCATAATATAAAACACAATTCCTAAATGCCTCCCGCTTTCCCTCCAGCCTCACAGACATGGTGATACCTCTGATTTATTTTTCCCTCCTGACTACTGAGGTGACTGGTTTGAGTGCAAGGCTTGGTTGGATGAAGAGTGCAATTACTAACTGAATCTTTATACCTTTTGTCTCCAATTACCCAAGTGCAGCCCCGCCCCGCCTCCATTAAATGACAGTCAGCTGACACCCCCACAAAAGGATGGTTTTAACGGTAAGGAATGTGATGTTTGATTTTCCTGAATTACCTGGTCTACAGCTACGGTAGGAGTGTCTCAATTCTTCCGTCAATGACTTAAAGCAGGGGTAGTCCACCTTTTTATACCTACCGCCCACTTCTGTATCTCTGTTAGTAGTAAAATTTTCTAACCGCCCTCTGGTTCCACAGTAATGGTGATTTATAAAGTAGGGAAGTCACTTTACTTTATAAAATTTATAAAGCACCGTTACAGCAAGTTAAAGCATATAATAATAATTACTTACCAAGTACTTTATGTCAGATTTTTGCTAAGTTTGGCAGAATAAATCTTTATAAAACAACTTACTATAGTTAAATCTACCTTTTTATTTATACTTTGGTTGCTCCGCTACCGCCCACCATGAAAGCTGGAACGCCCCCTAGTGGGCGGTAGGGGCCAGGTTGACCACCACTGACTTAGAAGAAAGAGGACTGAGAAACTCTCTGAGTTTCTGGCCCGCTTCACCTGGGAGGTCCCTGACATTCTAGGTGTGAGGCCGGCCGCTGGAGTTGTCTGTGGACTAACGGATTCTCAGAATGGCCCCCTTCTGGGGTGACTGAGTGCCCCCCGAACCCACAACAGGAGCGCATGGCTCACTCCCATTCAGGCCGCCAGAAACGTCCCAGCACCCGTTGCAGCCCCACAGCCTGGACTAACCCAGGAGTCGGCCTCCAGAGGCCTTCGCTGCTAGCGTCGGAAACGGAAACGGAGAGAGCGGTGGGCAGTAAGCAATCACCTCACTGGGCACCCACGCCCTTCCAAGGGTCTGGGCCACAGCATGTCCGGCCTGAGCCTGTGAATCCACATCAGCGCTCAGTCCCGGACGGAGCCAGCTGGACGGCCACTGCAGACTGGGGACCGTGTCCAACCCCACTCCCATCTTTTCTGCACCCAACAGAAAGAAAGGGCCAAATTTGTTCTGGACACATCCAGCACTGATAAACGGAGCTGCTCAGACTGGACGGCTCTTTACTGGGGTCTGTCTTTCTATAAGCACCTTCCAAGACCAGGTCCTGGAAAGAGACAAGAACACACCTCCTTGCCATTAGGGACAGATATTCTGCTGCGTCTCACCCCCAGGCAGCTCGTCAGTGGGCTCCTTAACGAACGCCCGCTGCAAGGAGACCTATTTGAGCTGATGGAATGACATGTACTTTGTTTTTCTGATTGTAAAAGTAATACATGCTTATTATCATAGAGAATTTGGAGTATCAGAAATATATAAAGAAAAAGAATTTTAATTAAAATTTTGTGGTCAGTCTAACCACTGAAAAACCCTCTTTATATTACTTTCTGTTTGTTTTTCTATGTTTATGTGTGGTTAAGATTGCAAGGTACACACAGTTTTATACTTTGCATATTTCCATTTGACACAGTATCAAGGTCATTTTCATAAGTCATCATGTATTTTTGAAATCAATGTTTTGATGACTGCCTTCCTAATAGTCATTCTAGAAGTATACAATAATTCATTTTCCACTTCGCTATTGTACAGTTAATCTGTTCCCAACTCTTTCCACTATTATAAATAAGTCACTTATCTTTAGAGTATGGTTTAAATTATGCTCCCTGAAGCTCTGTAAAGTGGGTCCTATTGCGATTTTCTTTCATATTGGATTTCTTTCATCATTTTGTTAATTCAGTCCCCACATTTATTTCTAAAACTTGATACAGTGTGGAAAGATAATTCCTAATGCTCCTTTTACAAATTCTAGGTCTTTAAAAGCTTTTCTTCCAGATGTTTTTCTGGGCACCACATTTATAACTGGCGTACTACAAAATAATATTTAAGACAACCTGGAGCCTGGAATGAGGGAACACAAAACAATGTGTGGGACAAATGATATGAATACCATGTTCAGCTGAGAAATGAGAAGGGTCCGTGAAATACGACTAGCCCTCTTCTTCGGTGATGGCGCCCTGCGGGATGGCAGGGGGTGGAGCTCGTTCCATGAGAGGAAGGACCGGTGAGTCCTGACTTTGTCGGACTCCTCCCACCCGCACAGGCTCGGAACTGCTGCCCAATGGCCAAGCGCACCAACAGGAAGAGGCGAGCGGCTGCCCTGGGGCAGGGTTTTCAGGGCACCTGCTGGGATGCTGAGCTGTCTCTCGGAAGGGCGAGCATCAGAGAGGAAGGCGGCCAACTGCAGCCCCATCCGTGGCGCCATCCGTCCGCACTGACAGCCCTCAGCACACCTGCGTCAGAAGGCTGCCAGGCGGCCGGGTGCCTGGGCGGAAGCCCACCTGTCACAGAGAGGTGGTGTTGCCTCTCAAGGCCAACCGCAGCCAGTGAGGCCCCTCCGCCATCTGCCCCTGGAATCACCATCAGGCTCTCTGTGTCCGTAATTGCCAAAATGTGCACACAGTTACTAAAATGTGGATGAAAGAAAACCAACAACCATTCATCACCACTGGAGAGCAGTGGCTAACCGCTCTCATCTCGGGACAGCGTCCAGGGAGCCCCGGGAACCTCTCGGTCATGGCGCCATTTGTGTGCTTTGAGCTGTAATAATGCTGAAGGATGATTAGGATCAGAAGGGGGCCGTTTCTCCTGAAGAGTCAGAGGGGAAACCCAGCCCCTGGAGACGGGGAACCGGGCGGCCTTCTCCAGGGAGAGGTTGCATTTCCAGATGTTTTCTCCTCTCGCTAGCTCCTCCCTCTCCGGCTTGGCCGGGAAAGAGAAGGAGCCTCCAACAGAGGGGAAATCTCCACTCCACATTATGTGAGCTCAGTTATACACTCCCGGAGTTCACTGGGTGACTTCTGCAGAACGCCACAGCAGTCATCTTCATATTAGAAGTGACGCCCCAGAACCACCCTGTGCGCTGTCAAGTGGGAAACGGAATCATGAGCACCTCAAATGAGGCTCTCAGACGGGAGAAGAGATAACACCAGAAACACAATTCTTCGTCGTTCATTGCGTTAGCCAGAATCCAGTCTTTCTTTATGGACGGGCTGTTACCTTCCTAATATGAGAAATTCCTCCTTCCCCACGCACTTGAATTCCATTTCAGCACCGAAGTTACTGGTTTTGTTTCCCTTCTGGCATTGGTGAAGCTGGAAGGCTGCACCCTGACTGGGCCACGCTTGTCACCAAATGGCCCGCCTGGGGCTCTCCGGGTGACAGATGGCTCTGAAAGAGCTTCCCTCTGGTAACGGTGGGCAATGAGCCACAAGCCTGCATTCTTGTACACCAGGCAGCAGAAGGGAACTAGGGTGACAGGGATGCCACCCAGCTCATAGAAGTTACCAGTTGTTCTCGAGGAGGGCAGCACTGTAGTTGGGGACTTCAGAGCACCGCTGTCTAATGTAGTGGCCACTGCCACTTGTCGCTCTCAAATACTAAAAATGTGCCTAGTCCCAACTGGGATGTGCTGCGGGTGTAAAATACACACCAGATTGGAAAGATTTCGTACAAAAAAGGAGAACATAAAACATCTCAATACTCTCTGAGTACTGGTTACACGTTCACATGATAATATTGGGAAGAATCGGGTAATATCGAAGAAATCGTTAAAATTAATTTTGCCTGTTTCCTCTTACCACTAAAATGTGGCTTCTAGAATATTGGAAACAAGGCATGTGGCCTGCATCTGGAGCTCACAGTACATTTCTATTGGGTCGTGCTGGTTTAGGAAATCAGAAACACCGGTGCACAGCCTTCGTTTCTTTTCTGGTCTATTCCTCAAAAGACAGCAAGCTTCTCCTTCTCCTGCCCCTGGAGCTCACAGTACATTTCTATTGGGTCGTGTTGGTTTAGGAACTCAGAGACACCGGTGCACAGCCTTCGTTTCTTTTCTGGTCTATTCCTCAAAAGACAGCAAGCTTCTCCTTCTCCTGCCCGCCCCCCAGGAGAAGCCCCCTGGACTCCCCGGCCACCTCCTGCTCAAAGTCCCCACTTCAACCTCAGCCCAACCCACCCTGCTCCGATTCTCCAGGCCGGCGGAGCTGAGCTATCTGCCTGGACTCTCCATCTCTCACTTTCCTGTGAAACCTGAGAATCTATTTGACTCTTCATACAAACTCCTGACACACTGGGGAACTAAGGTAGTTTATTTTTATTCGGTTCAAACCTTGCTTGACCACCTGGATCTCAGACCCACTCCTCCTGGGGTGGGGCGAACTCCATCACCCTGGCACGGCCTTGACTGACCCCTGTCCCAGCGCAGCGGGTGGGAACATGGTCTTTGCAACCAGATAGCTCGCTCTGGTGGCTACAGTGGCTCTGCCATTTCCTAGCTGAGAGACGTTTGTAAGTTATTTATTCCTTCCATGCCTCAGTTTCTCCAGCTGTAAACTGGGACTAACAGTGGCCCCTGCCTCCTAGGATTGCCGAGAGGATTATGTCGACACCTGAAACCCTGCAGGGCATACAGTCCGTGCTAGGTAAGCATTAGCCATTCTCATCCTTTCCTGGTCCTGCTTTCTGGCCTGTTGAACTCCGGGTCGAGCAGCTATTACCGTGAGACACTAACCAAATCCATTAACCATTATCCTTCGTTCTCGTACACCAGTCCTGCCAGCCAAGAAGTCCAGTTTGGGCCCCAGTGTTGCCCCTTTTGGGCACTATTTCTGAAACAACACCTCCCCTCTCCTATTTGCTGTTCCCCACCCACCCCCGCCCCCAAATCCCATCTCCTTAGGCCTTTCTTATGCTCACCCTCCTGCTTCTGAAATCCGATCAGCTGTTTCCTCCAGAAAGGCCCCAAGGACCCATCTCTTGATTCGACCCTAGGCCCACGGTGCCCACTCACAAACTCAGTTTACATTATAGCACGGGTTCTCAACCAGGGTGCTGTTGCCCCCCCATGCCCCCACCCTCTCCGGCACCCCTGCAGCGGATATTTGGCAGTGTCCGGAGACAATTTTATTGTCACGATTCAGGTACGGGGTATGAGGGTGCTAGTGGCATTTCACAGACATTGGTTGGGGAGGGATATGCAGTACCACACGCACAGGACAGCCCGCCACCACCAGCGTTCCCTGGCCCACACTGTCAGTAATGCAATGGCTATACACCCTGCAGTAAGCATCTGTCCTCATTGATGCTCCTCTTAAAACATAAATAAATAGGCCCTGGCCAGTTGGCTCAGTGGTAGAGCGTTGGCCTGGCGTGCAGGAGTCCTGGGTTTGATTCCCGGTCAGGGCACCCAGGAGAAGCGCCCATCTGCTTCTCCACCCTTCCCCCTCTCCTTTCTCTCTCTCTCTCTCTTCCCCTCCCGAAGCCAGGGCTCCACTGGAGCAAAGTTGGCCCAGGCACTGAGGATGGCTCCATGGCCTCCGCCTCAGGCGCTAGAATGGCTCTGGTTGCAACAGAGCAACACCCCAGATGGGCAGAGCATCGCCCCCTGGTGGGCATGCCGGGTGGCGCATGCAGGAGTCTGTCTCTCTGCCTCCCTGCTTCTCACTTAGGAAAAAAAAATAATAACAACATAAATAAATAAATAAAAAGGCTTGGCCACCTGCAAGCCAAGGGGAGAGGTGTCAGGGGAAACCAAACCTGCCAACCCCTTGATCTTAGACTTGTAGCCTCCAGAAGTGTGAGAAAATACATTTTGTTTAAAAGGAAAAGAAGCCCTCCTTGGTTCCACTTGAGTAGGCTAGCCTCCAGCTAGGTTTCTCTCGATCCTTCCACAGTACTTAAGATGGTGCCGAGTTTAAAAGAGAGTGATCACCGATGATGATTAATTTTCTAACTAAACAGGCAGCCAGGGATATTTTTCATTAAATGTCTCGGTTATGTCATCTCAAAAAAAAAAAAAAAAAAAAGAAAGCCATATAAATGTTTGAAACATTCTACACTTATTAAGAGAAAAATGCAGAAGTCACTCTTGAGCAATCACCCCAAAGTCTGTCCACCTACCGCAGGGCTGGGGGGGCCAGACAGCCTCCTGACAACACCGGGCACACCACCCAGACAACCTGTTTGCAACGGGTGTGATTTCTGCGTTCTTTTCTAAGAACTTAGCCTTTATGTTTGTATTCACGGGATTACCATATATGATAGCAAAACCCAGTCATCTGCATCTAAGAGAAAACGTTTCTTTTCTTTGAAAATGGGCGTGGTGGTGGAGGAAGGTGCATCGGTTATCTGAAGTGGATGCAGAGTTAGTTAAGGCACAGGGGAGCAGACACAGGGAACAGAACACCCGGCCACTGCCCCTGAGCCCGTCACAGGTCTGCCCCGAAGCAACGATAACTGAACCATGGGGGAGAAAAGACCACCCCTCACACTGCACCTCTGGTGGCGGCACCAGTAACTCCCCGGGCCTTTACGTAGAGCGCAGGTGACCAAGCTCTTGACCCACTGCTGGCCGAGGCGCGGACCGGAGGAAATTCTTGTGTTACTCTTACTGCTTCTTCGCTGCAGTGGTGAGCAGCAGCGCTCAGAAGGGCAGCCCCGCCCCAACACCCATGCTGAGGTCGCTGGCTTGAAAAGCCTAGAGTTCTGATCTGTTAAGGAGACCTGCACACCCTGTAGGTGGAATTGACAATGACATTTAACAAAAGGTCTCTGACTTGGGGTAGAGTACGTGTCATCTTTTCAGACAATGCGCCGATGACCTTCCGAGTTCAGTAAGACACACCTGACCTTGCTCAAATCACACAAACTAAAACAAATGAAGGATCAGAGGTCACCAGTCATAGTGGGCCTCTTCTCTGGGTGCTTCTAAAATTCAAATTGACTGTATGACAACAGAGTGTCACCAGGACCCAGTCAGGAAGTGCTGGGCCTCACTGACACCTGGGATGGCCCAACTCTGACCCTCCCAAACGCATTCAATATATGTCCCCTGGGCCCCCCTGTGAGGGTCTGGGCTTTGGAGCAGGCCTTGACGGATCGCACACTGCCTGGGAATGACAACAGCCACAGCTGGCTGCAGGGGCCAGCTGTCCTGTGACAGGAGGCAGAAGGAGTGCCTGCTACATTCTCTGCAGGTACACGGCACCCAAAGGCTTTGACGACCATGGGCTGCTCTTCCCAACCTCTCCCCTCCCAGTTCAAGTCTGAGCTCTGCAAACCCGTGGCAGGTTCAACGACAGCTGCTCAGTCCTTTGCACTCAGTGGGTCTACGCAGAGGGGCTTGCTTGGGCATAATGTGTAGTGCTCGTGGTCCCAGAGCAAAAACACACTGAAGCCTCCCTCAGGTGAGCCTACACTGGATCATTCCGTTGGGGGCTGTTCTTAAGTAAATTTCTCAAGGAATTTCCCATTTGGGTCACTCCATCTGTATCTTAGAAAACAGGCCACAGGAAGGCGATCCACCCATTCCCCAACGAACCCCTTGAGACTTGTAACTCCTGTGGTTGTCCAACCCTCCGAGATGCTCTACTCAGCCTTCAGATACGTGGGATACATAAAAAGTGAAGGACCTCAAAGGGGAGACTGTGTCTCTAACCCAGCAGCCCTAACAATTTCCAGGAACTGGTCAGGAGTTCAAATAACAGGGCCACACCTTGCCCCAGTGACTCAGGAACTCTGGAGGCGGGCCCAGCAGTGGCAGTCCGTTCTGACAGGACCTGCAGGAGATTCTGGTGCGTGCTCAAGTCTAAGAACCAGGGGCCTAACCAAGTAGCATGGAATTTGACCCTAATAACGAACAACAATATGAGTCTATTTAGGTATTCCAGGTGATTCCATCCTTTAGAACTTCACAATTACACTGACAGAAATCCAAAGAAGAAGAAGAAGAAAGCTGCTAAGAGTATAATTTATCATGATCACGGTACCTAGTACTCAGTAAATAATAAATACCTGTTCAGTGAGTGAGTGAGTGAATGAATGAATGAATGAATGAATGCTAGGAAGTTCTCCTTCAAAAACAGGTAAGCAGGCCTAACCTGCGGTGGCGCAGTGGATAAAGCGTCAATCTGGAATGCTAATAGGGTCACCAGTTCAAAACCCTGGGCTTTTCTGGTCAAGGCACATATGAGAATTGATGCTTCCTGCTCCTCCTCCCTTCTCTCTCTCTCTCTCTCCCCCCTCTCTAAAATGAGTAAAAATTAAAAAAAAAATTTTAAACCAAGCAAACAAAAAATCATGAAATTAAAAACCATTCTGCCCAGCTTTTCTTTCAAATAACCCAAAACAAGATAATTCTGAGAGATTACAACAGCTATTTAGGTCCATCTGTCTGTCCTCTAGGTCTGTGCTGTCCAGAAAGGCAGCCACTAGTCATACGTGTCTACTGAGTGCTTAGGATGTGGCTGGGGTTAAAACATGCTGGACTGTGATATACACGCCGAGAAGACAGAACAAAAAACAAAGACGCAGAAGATTTTATTAGTACTTTTTTTTGGTTTTAATACCGAAGGAATATTGAAATGATAGTATCTCGGATATACTGGATTAAAATATATTATTAAAATATATTTCACCTGTCCTCATTTAAAGAATAATGTCACTACTAGAAAATATGCAATTACACGCGTGACTTACATTATATTTCTACTGGCCGTGCTGATCAATATGGCTCCGGGTGTGTTACTGTTACTTGGTGAAGGCCACTGGAGGTTTTAGCCTCTTTCTAGTCTATTGATTTCTAGGGAGTGTAAGGAGCAACCCAGCCATTCAATCACTCAAGGACTGTGGAACTTCAAGGTTCCACCTGCCCTTAAAGGAAAAGAGGTTTTTTAAAACGCACACTCCAGATTGTGATGGTGTGTCATACGGCATTCGCCCCCTGGGAGTTCTGTTTTCCATAAGGTGTTCATCTAGTTTCCAAATAAATGGCTTTCACTTCTCTCCACCTACGTAAGCCAAACTTTGGCTACAGGAACAGGTAAATTTGGGTAAATGACAAGTGTGATAAATTCTTTTCTTAACCGTACATGGTGGCAGAAACAGCCCTCACCTGAGGACCCCACCCACCATTCTCCGGGCGGGCGCCACCTAGGCCCCCTCCGTCCATTCTCACACGGACTTTCTAGCCACTGCGCACTGGCCACAACTGAGCCTCACTGCCCACGTCCACCTCAGGACCACACAGCAGATACCACCCTACTCATGTGCTCCGGCAATGGCTCTGAACCTCAGGACTTATCTACAAGCAACACAAAACATTGCGGCTCTGCCTCCCGCGACTCAGACTTGAGTTTTCTGGGGCACAGGAAAGAAGGGAGACACAGGCCCCCACAACCCTGGCCGTAAACACCATTCTGAGCACAAAGGAGAAAGTTCACTCTGAAAGCCAGCCGTCAGCTGGTCTGCCGGTCACCGGGTGCCCAAGGGCACACTTTCACACTGGGTGCCCAAGGGCACACTGCGGCACACTTTCATTAAAATCACAGACCCCAGAGGTGACATCTCAACCAAGGTCTACGCTCACAGAGGATATGAGCACATAAATGACGCAGGGGCATCGACAACAGTAAGGGACGAGCAGGGACACTGAGAGCAGGTCGTTTGGGAAGTGGCTCTTGGTTAAGTCGGCTCTCTAGCCCAGACGTCAGCCACCAAACATGCAGATGTTTAGTAGGAAGCAGAGTGTGGGATGGCCCCCTGGTCTGTAAAGAGGGGGAAACCTTCCCTAGAACACATCAGAGGACCGCCACCTACTGCTTCTCTGACCCTTCTTTTTTTATTTATTTATTTATTTTTTTTTTCATTTTTTATTTTTTTCTGAAGCTGGAAACAGGGAGAGACAGTCAGACAGACTCCCGCATGAGCCCGACCCCGACCGGGATCCACCTGGCACGCCCACCAGGGGCGACGCTCTGCCCACCAAGGGGCGATGCTCTGCCCATCCTGGGCGTCGCCATGTTGTGACCAGAGCCACTCTAGCGCCTGAGGCAGAGGCCACAGAGCCATCCCCAGCGCCCGGGCCATCTTTGCTCCAATGGAGCCTTGGCTGCGGGAGGGGAAGAGAGAGACAGAGAGGAAAGCGCGATGGAGGGGTGGAGAAGCAAATGGGCGCTTCTCCTGTGTGCCCTGGCCGGGAATCGAACCCGGGTCCTCCGCACGCTAGGCCGACGCTCTACCGCTGAGCCAACCGGCCAGGGCTCTCTGACCCTTCTGACGGGCTCTCCAGCTCTCGGCGGGCCGGTGCTCCTTGCCCTGCACCTGCTCAGCCTCCCTGCCTGCTCCCAGCCGGGTCCGCCACCCCCCCCTCCTCCTTGTTCAGGCCCATCTCCTCCTCCTCACAGAGTCCTTTGTTTCCTGTGTTCCGGGCTGCCTTGTCTGCTTGTACTAAGAACATGCCTCCCACTTCCAGGCACAGAGAGCCCGCCCTGCCCACTCCTCTGATTACCCTCCCACAGGGGAGCTCTCCTCTGAAAAGCTATTCTCTCCTCCCCTCCGCTTCCACCCAGGGCCCCCTCCAGTGCGGCCAGGTACCGTCCAACACGCCCAGCCGGATCCTCCGTCCTCAGATGAAGCGCCTTATCTTTGATGTCCCTCTAAAACCTCACTGACGACTGACTCACTCCTTCACTCAAAAGAACTATTGTTTCAGCCCCTTGCTCTATCCTCCCAGCCTACCAGTTCCAGTAATAATAACAGTAATATTCCGGTGAGTCACTGACATATCTCACCTGGTTTGCAGCACCTACAGTTTACCTGCTGGATTTATGTGGGTGAGCGTGTAGCTTTGTGTTCTAAAATTATTAACAGAATATATCTTTTCTTCATTTTAAGTAGTTCAACAGTCTAGATAACCTTCTGAAGTCTTTAGATTCCTGGAGGTTCATGGGCAAGCCAAGGAGGAAGAGGATTTATTTCTAGAACCGGAATGGTAACGTTGAAATGGCTCTTTGTTCTCAATGGGTGTATTGTACACACAGTCAGACAATTTGGCTATGGAGCCTGTCCCCATGACTATGCAACTTACTTCTAATAAAAACATATGTGGACTTTGAAATTGGTAAAGCACTCTCTAAAGAGAAGGTATTTATTAATATAGTTATTAATAACTAATAATAAAGAATAAGATACCACTTATAGGCACCGCAAGGAAGTTATTATACTGAATGCTCAAAATAAATGAACCTGTAGTTACCCAGGCTCCTAAAAATCTGACCCAAGAGCTTACGAGGAGGGGAGGTGGATGCTGACTGTTGGAGAGGAAGTCACAGGTTCAGTCACGGGTCACGGTCACTGCTGGGAGGTGGAAAGACATCAAGGCTGCACTTCTCAGCCTCCGGGAACCACGGCAGTCTTGATGGAAGAGCCGATTCTGGACCAGTTGGTGGGCTGGGGCCTGAGGGTCTGCTCTGTGGCTCTCCCACGGACCTCATGTTGAGTAGCAAGGATTTAAGGATTCGGTCTCAGAAGCAGAGAAGTCCAAAGAGAGGTATAGGACCAGGACCCCAGGGCCAGAGTCCAGGGACTGTCACTGATTAGTTCTGGGTGAGCACAGGTAGATTTGTACCTGTCTCCCTCTGAGCCTCAGTTTACTGGTCTATAAATTGAGAGGGTTGTTCAGGATGATCTCCATGATTGCTGGAATATTCCTGACTGCAGCAGGCCACTATACTTGAAGTCAGAAAGCCCCTTGATTAGCGTGAAGGGTTCTCTGCACCAGCGTGGTCTCAGTGCCCCTGGCTGGGCAAAGATGGGCCGTTAGCCTTTAATTTCCACTCGTAAGCTCCTGACCACTTGTTCTTTCCTTTGGCCATCTTCTTGAACCATGTGGTCCCAATTTTTATTTACAGCTTTATTGAAATGTAATTAATATACATTACTGCGTGCATTTGCTGTGTACAACTGGGTGAGTTTGGACAGATGCAAATACCCATGATACAAGCAGGACAATCAAGGTAACAGACACCTATCACCTCTGGAGTATCCTGTGTCCGTGTGTGTGTGTGTGTGTGTGTGTGTGTGTGTGTGTAAGCACACTTAACAGAGATCTACCTTCTCACTTTTGCACAGTGCTATGTTATTAACTGCAGGCATGAGTTCTGCAGCAGACTGCTCACATAACTGAATGTCATACCCCTCGGCTGCAGTCCCCGGCCCCTGGCAACCTCCAGCGCTTCCTCTGCTTCTGTGACTCCCTCCTATAAGAGGAGTCATGCAGCGTTTGTCCTTCTGTGCCTGGCTTACTTCTCTTCGCAGAATGGGAGAATGGGCTCCAGGTTCATCCATGTTGTCACAAATGTCAGGATTTCCTTCTTTTGCAAGGCTGAATTCTTGCAATAGCCAAATTTCAGGTGAATTATTTCTAATTAGTCCAGGCCAGTGGAATTCTCCCCACCTTGTCTGTATTTTCTTAAACATAGTAACGATAGCGCCTTTAAGGACCCTAAGGATTCTGAAATACTAAGCCATCTGAGTTGGGCCCTATTGTCTTTCTTTTTCCTGTTCAGTTTGTTTCTTAACACAGCTGGTGATGTTTCAGAATGACTGCCGCATGGATACACACGGAACATTGTAGAGCCTCTGTGGATGTCACCCTCTGCTAGGCCGATAGCGTGTGGTCAGCGCGCCCCGACCCAATCAGGGGCTGAGATTTCCCTCTGGGCTCACAAGGCTACTTGGACCTTAGATTCATCTCACTCCACGGGTTTCAACTGATGACCCGGTGATGTGTGTAGGACCCATCCTCCTGCATGGGCTGTGGACTCCCAAGTTTTGTCTGCTCGGCACACTGATGCCCCATGTGTTCAGTGGCTTTTCGCTGCACCAGTTCCAATTTTCTGCTCTTTTCATGCCACTTGATCCTCTGCTTCCCCTCCTTGAGGCCTCTGGCTTCCCCTCTTCCCTCATGGCTGGCCTGTTCCTCACCCTGTGCTGTTCCATCATCCTTCCCCTCCAAGGCCTCATGTGCAGAACCGATTATAATTATAGTGCGTTTCTTTTCTCTCTGAGCAAAGCATGTCAACATTGCTCTATGCCATCATTTTGCCAATTTAACATGAACTCTTTAAAGGACGTGACATTGGTGCTGAGAGAGACAGAGACAGAGAGACAGACAGCTTCTCCTCATCTGACATGAAGTGAGGCCGTTGCTTTCAGGGAAGAGTTGCACACTGATACACATGGTAAGTCACGTCTTCCGTCTTCAACTATATTAAGGGAGATACCAGGGGATTCGGGATGAGATATGCAGAAGCCACTAAATACCTACGTGGACGTAGGTAGAGATTTAGATTCCTAGGCCCAGGGCGGTGTGAGCTCGAAAGTGTGAACGCCTCAAGTCAAAGAGTGCCCCTTGTCTAAATTTCTTCTGTAAGAAGGAGAGAAACAGCGCTTGCCGCCCACACAGCGATCTGGAGGACTGTGAAGACAGTCCTGTAAAGGGCATCTGTCACAAGAGAGGCGGTGCGGGTGGCTGTCTGTGTCATTATAATTCTCCACTCCGACCAACACACAGTCAGCATCCTAACCTCACAAATGGGTACATACGCTTGCGTCAGAATCTGGCTCCGGTTCCGACACCACGAGCATTCCCCCAAATTTGGATTTCAGAGGAAGAAGAAATCCCATGGGCTCCAACGAACGTCCTGGATGGAGAACACCCACCCTTCCAAATCCTTCGGAAAAGCAAAACCTCCATTCCTTCCCTCCTCCGGAACTGAACCCTTTAAAATCTTGTGGTATTTCCTCAAATACTGTCATTTTGATTGTGACATCTGTTTTCCAGCTCTCCCAGGCTGGGATTTTTATTTTAAAGAGACAAGGAGGAATTCTGGGTTTTTGAGCCGCTGTCCTGCCTTTGTGGGGAGACTCACACCCCCCCTTCCCTAGCACCAGTGCACATGACACAGTTCCAGCACCCTCCCCCCACCTAATAAAAGATCTACTTCTTTTAAAATAAAAGATCTACTTTTTAAAGTTATTATTTCTAGAATGCCAGTTTCTTCAAAAGAACTTTGTATCTTCCAGGAGGTGTTTCAGACCTGGTGGAGGGTCGCGCTGCACACTTCCCCTGCTCCTTCACAAGCGTCGGGGGAATCGGGACAGCAGCGAGGTTCCCGCTGGACAAAAGGCCCTTATATCTTCAGGCGGCTCCCAGAGGGGCGCGGGGCCATCTGGAACTTCCCTCCTCCACTTCTTGCTCTTCTACCTATGGGGACCCAGGACACGAGAGCCAGGCCCTCTGGCCACCGTGGCTCTGATGAGAGGGGCAGCGACGGGCAGGAGAGCGGGAGGGCTGGCTGATGCCCACAGTCTGGGGGGCGGTTATACACTGGCAGTGGGAGGTGCCCCCTGCTTGGTCCTGGACACCAGGAAATCGGCCCCATGGGGCCTGGCTCCCTAGGGCGACTAGACAGTGGACAGGGTTGCGCCGCAGCTCCCCGGGGACTGGACGGTGGACGGGGCTGCGCCGCGGCTCCCTAGGGCGACTAGACAGCGGACGGGGCTGCAACGCGGCTCCCCAGGACTGAACGGCGGACGGGGCTGCGCTGCGGCTCCCCGGACACTGGACGGCGGGCGGGGCCGCGCCGCGGCTCCCCGGGGACTGGACGGGGGACGGGGCCGCACCGCGGCTCCCCGGGGACTGGACGGCGGACGGGGCCGCACCGCGGCTCCCCGGGGACTGGACGGGGGACGGGGCCGCACCGCGGCTCCCCGGGGACTGGACGGCGGACGGGGCCGCACCGCGGCTCCCCGGGGACTGGACGGCGGACGGGGCCGCACCGCGGCTCTCCGGGGACTGGACGGCGGACGGGGCCGCACCGCGGCTCCCCGGAGACTGGACGGGGGACGGGGCCGCACCGCGGCTCTCCGGGGACTAGACAGCGCACGGGGCTGCGCCGCGGCTCCCCGGGGACTGGACGGCGGACGGGGTCGCACCGCGGCTCCCCGGAGACTAGACGGCGGACGGGGCTGCGCTGCGGCTCCCCGGACACTGGACGGGGCTGCGCCGCGGCCCCCCCCCCGGGACTGGACGGCGGACGGGGCTGCGCTGCGGCCCCCCCCCCCCCCGGGGACTGGACGGCGGACGGGGCTGCGCTGCGGCCCCCCCCCCCCCCGGAGACTAGACGGCGGACGGGGCTGCGCTGCGGCTCCCTGGACACTGGACGGGGCTGCGCCGCGGCCCCCCCCCCCCCCCCGGGGACTGGACGGCGGATGGGGCCGCACCGCGGCTCCCCGGAGACTAGACGGCGGACGGGGCTGCGCTGCGGCTCCCTGGACACTGGACGGCGGACGGGGCTGCGCCGCGCCCCCCCCCCCCGGGACTGGACGGCGGACGGGGCCGCACCGCGACTCCCCGGAGACTAGACGGCGGACGGGGCTGCGCTGCGGCTCCCTGGACACTGGACGGCGGACGGGGCTGCGCCGCGCCCCCCCCCCCCCCCCCGAGACTGGACGGCGGATGGGGCTGCGCTGCAGCTCAGAGCACCGCCCTGCATTAGACTCCCAGCTCGGGCCGAACGACCGCTGGCAAATCCCTTTTTCTTCTGAGCCGGGACTCGCTCATAAATGAAACAGGGACATTTATGGTAACTGGACATCAGCGAGTGGCCGTTGTATTAAGTGAGATCATCGTGGACCGAGCTCACAGGATGCCTGACACAAGAAAAGCACTTAATGGAAACTAGCTATCGATATTCTACCTGTCCACTGTGGACCAATACGCCAATTCCCTCACAGGAAAAGCACAGGGCTATTTTATGGTAATGGACGCAGGTAAGTGCTTACGCTGCGCATGGAAAAGAACGCCCCAAAGCTGATGAAATGGCATCGCAGTGACTCCGGAAAGAACTGGGCAGGGAGCGACAGGAGAGAGGCTCGAGAACGGGTGTGACTGCATGTGAACAGCGTCTGGGGCCTCGCGGAGTGGTCACAAGATACCGAAATGACCACTCCAAACAAAAATTACACAAAGCATACATCGCGGTGACTTTGGAAGTGAGTGGGGGACACAAATAAGGACTAAGGGAAATGGTCAGAAGACGTCACCTTCCGAAAAGAGAACTGACAAAATCTAATCAAATCAGCCGCCTATTTCTTCTCCTTTCTTTGGTACATTCAGTAAGCACTGTGGATGTCTAGCGCCCAGCACACAGGACTGCAGAGCGTGGGACAGTTTAAGGGCGGACCAACTATAGACCGTAGAACCGTCATGAGGCAAAACATAAGAAGCCATAAAAACTTAAAGCAATTTTATGGTGACTACTACCAGCAGAAATAACCAACACAGACACATACATACACACACAGACACACAAATGAATAGTGGCTTAAAATTCATACATGGTAAAAAATTAAATCATCAGGAAAATTTGTTTCAGTAGAAATAAGAGTTCTATAAGAAAATTCCTACTGGCAATGTTCATGATATTAAAAAAACCCACAAAAACCAAACAATAAGAAAAATCCTTAGTTATAAATTTTATGCAGAAAAAATTACTCCAATAAAAATAATTTTAATGAAATAAAAATGTAAATGGGCAAAATTGGAAATAGTTTACCTTTGCAATGGAGAGAATTGATTAAGGTCTTCAACTGGCTTAATAGTGTTCCCAGAAAGTATTTTCTCCCACAAAAATCCATCTGTGTTGTTAAAATTGCAATTATAATGATAATATTTCTATTCTGAGATACAGAATTAAGGTGTCTTTGGGGGAAAAGTCTAGCAAGTCAAACTGGTGGCAACACCACCTTGTTCCCACAGAACCGCTCCCGGCACGGCACTGGGCTCTCTGGGATGGTGCAGGACCGTGAACGGGCTGCTAACAGGACCAGTTAGCAGGATTGGGAAGCCACGCTTCCTAAACCTCCTGTCCAGAGGAGACCCAGTTCAACGACTCATTTAGGAAACAGTGAAAGATAAACTTCAGTCTTGGAAATGGTGATTGGTTCTGTGTACTGCAAGAAAAAATGCTGTATGAGAATTTGACCAAAGCCTGACTAAGCAGTGGCACAGTGGATAGTGTTGGACTGGGACATGGAGGACCCAGGTTTGAAACCCCGAGGTTGCCAGCTTGAGCACGGGCTCGTAGGGTTTGAGCAAAGCTCACCAGCTTGAGCCCAAGGTTGCTGGCTTGAGCAAGGGGTTACTCGGTCTGCTGTAGCCCCCCCCCCCTGTCAAGGCACATATGAGAAAGCAATCAATGAACAACTAAGGTGCTGCAACGAAGAACTGATGCTTCTCATCTCTTTTCCTTCCTGTCTATCTGTCCCTCTCTCTGTCCCTCTCTCTGTCTCTGTCATAAAAAAAGAATTTGACCAAAGAGTGGGGTTAGGGGAGGGATAAGAGAGGGAGAAAGGAGAAGAGGAAAGAAGGAGGGGAGGGAAGGAAAAGAGGGTGAAGCAGGAGGGGGAGGAGGAAGGGGAGGAAGGAGAAGAAGGTGAAGGTAAGGAGGAGGGTTGGAGGAAGAGAGGGAAGAAAAGAGATGGAGGGGGACAGACCAAGAGAGAGAAGGGATGAACACACACACACACACACACACACACACACACACACACACACACACGCTGTGTCTAGCAGAGTGGTATTCATTATTCAGATTCTGCCAACACACAGGTGACTTTTTAAAGACTTCCTTTGATATGATTCCCTTATTGGTGTCAGGGTAGCCTTGACGCGGGAGACACTTTCCTAAGTAACTAGTCTTGGTTTGGGAGCGCTTGATTGAGGTCCTGGCGTTCACATCCTTAGGACTATGGAGGGGCGGGAAGAGAGGACGCACGAGGAAGTGAGCAGAAGCAGGCCTGCTGCTTTGCCCTGTTTTCACCTCTGGACAGGTCCATCTCTAATTGAAACAAAATGCTTTGATCCCAGACTAGTTGCTCAGTACCTGAGTGTCGCTGAGTGAACAAAGAGATTGAGTTTCGAAAGCCAGTTTCCAAGCAGGACCCCAGTGACCCCAGGGAGACCTCCCTGGACCCCTGCTGCCATTCTTTGCTATCTCTTTAGCTGCCATATAAGTTTTTTGTTTTTTTTTTCATTTTTTCTGAAGCTGGAAACAGGGAGAGACAGACAGACTCCCGCATGCGCCCGACTGGGATCCACCCAGCACGCCCACCAGGGGCGATGCTCTGCCCACCAGGGGGCAATGCTCTGCCCATCCTGGGCGTCGCCATGTTGCGACCAGAGCCACTCTAGCACCTGAGGCATAGGCCACAGAGCCATCCCCAGCGCCCGGGCCATCTTTGCTCCAATGGAGCCTTGGCTGCGGGAGGGGAAGAGAGAGACAGAGAGGAAAGCGCGGTGGAGGGGTGGAGAAGCAAATGGGCGCTTCTCCTATGTGCCCTGGCCGGGAATCGAACCCGGGTCCTCCACATGCTAGGCCGACGCTCTACCGCTGAGCCAACCGGCCAGGGCTGCCATATAAGTTATTGGGGAAAGTTCTTTCCGGAAAATGCAGTGCAAAGGAAGGTGTTTCAAGAGATGTGTAACAGACCCTGAGACACACAGCCTCCTCCGGACCACCTCCTCCTCTCCAGAAAGCTGGGGAGGAAGCTGTTCAGATCCTTGGCAAGTCTTGAACAAATTACTCAGGTGGGCAGTTTCAAGCAGCTCCTATGGGCTTCGATAAGTAGAGGTATACTACGGATAGTTAGAACTCATAGCCCTAGTGATAAAAAGGTTCCAAATCTAATTTTTCATTTTTTAGTTAGACAGCACAAATAGATGCACTGAGAGCTCACGGAAATGTCATCTGACTTTGCGCAGCTGAGAACTAGATGGGGGTGGGGGGCGCTGCTGCACCGGCCCCTCTATTTCCTCCTGTCACATTGCAGGTCACTTTTCATAAGAATCTATGTTTGTAGAAGGTGAAGACAGAACTGGGAGGGGAAAGAGGAGAATTTCTCTTCAAAACATACTGTTATGCGCTGCGCCAACCCTAACAGGAACCTCACAGGCTGTGTGTCATTGTTCCCATTTACAGATCAGAACAAGGAGGGATGACATTTAGAAAGTGTCCGACCAGCCTAAGGTCATGCAACTCGAGACTGGTGAGCCCGTCTCCTTCCTCTCCCCCTCCCCCTCCTCCTCCTTTTTCGTTTTGACAGATTTGTTGTGGTATAACTTACACACCAAGTAGTTAACTGTTAGAAGTGTGCCACAGAGTCCATTTATTAGCATGCACAATGATCACTGCAATCTAATTTTAGATAACCTTCACATTCCTCCAGAAAGTTCTGTCATGCCTGTGTGCGCCAACCCTCACTCCTCCCCCTGCTCAGGCCATCACCCATCTGCTCTCTGTCCCCAAAGATTTGCCCTTTCTGGACATTTCATAGACACAGAATCATGTAAACACAATACATGGTCTTTTGATCTGCCTCTTTCACTTCGCCCGATGTTTTCGAGGTCCGTCTGTGCTGTAGCATACGTCAACACTTAGCTCTCCTTTATCCTTCGGGGTATTTCTACGTGGGGACGTGCCACATACTCATCGCTCATTTGTTCTGCCCGCTACTGAACACTGAGGTTGCTTCCAGTTTGGGGCTGTTCGGTATAATGTTCAGCTACGGACACAGGTTTCCATTTCTCTTTGGTCTACACCTAGGGAAGAGACTTGCTGGGTCACTGGCACCTTTGAGCTTAAAATCTTGAGGAACTTTGAGGAACTGTTTCCAAAGTGGCTGCCCCATTTTATATTCCCACCAGTAATGCATGAGGGTTCCAATTTCTCCATGTCCTCATCAACACTTGTCTCTGTCAGTCTTTTGGACAAGAGTCACTCTAGTGGGTATAAAGTGCTATCTCATGGTGGTTTTTATTTGCATTTCCCTAATAACTAATGAGGTTAAGCATCTTTTCATGTGGTAATAAGCCATTCAGACATCTTCTTTAGAAAAATATCTGTTCAAATCTTTACCTATTTTTAGATGGATTGCTGTCTTATTGTTGAGTCATAGAAATCTTTATATATTCTAGGGACAAGAACAAGATACTTTATCAGATATATGATTTGCAAAAATTTTCTCCCACTCTGTGGCATGTCTTTTTGTTTTCTTAATGGTGTCTTTTGAAGCACCAGAGTTTTACATTTGATTAAATTCAGTGTATCATTATTTTTCTCATACAGATCATGCTTTTGGTGTCATGTCTAAAAACTCTTTGTCTAATCCAAGATCAGGAACATTTTCTCCTCTATTTTCTTCAGCAGTTTGATAGTTTTAGCTCTTTTATTTAGGTCTCTGGCCCATTTTTAATTAAATTTTGTGTATGGTGTGAGGTAAGGATTCACATTTATCTTTTCACATATGGACAACCAATTTCTTTACTTGTTCTGGGTTTTTTTTCAGATTTTCTATTTCTTCTTGCGTCTTTTTGTTGTGGATGTTGTGGCTTTCTAAGAATTTGTCCATTCATCTAAGTTGTCTAATTTGTGGCATAAAGGATTTTAAAAGTAGGGTCAATGGTGATGTCCCTACTTTCATTCCTGATCTTGGTCATTTGTATCCTTTCTCTCTCTCTCTCTCTCTCTCTCTCTCTCTCTCTCTCGATGGGGAGGAAGTAGTATAATTAAAGGTTTGTCTATGTTGTCAACCCCGAAGACCTATCTTTTGGTCTCACTGATGTCCTCTGTTGTTTTTCTGTATTTGAGTGCACTGACTTCACTCTCATGGTTAATACTTCCTTATGATGGCTGCCTTTGAGTTTAGTCTGCTCTTCCTTTTCTAATTTCTTGAGGTAAAAGTTTCAGTTACTGTTTTTTTCCACACATCTGTCCAAACCAAGTCAGCTCCTCAGACAGGGAGGCTGGTGGTCTCCAGGGCTCTGCCTGTCCAGGTGGCACCCCTCACCTCAGGAATGCAGGGTGGGGCTGGAGCAGCCTCAGGTGAGAACACCAGAGACGCCCACTCTTCTTATCTGAAGTCCAAGTTTCATGTCGATAACTACTCCTCAATACAGTCGAATTCCAGATGGGTGAAACGCTCGTTCCCGACCACTTTGTCCAGTTTTGTCATTTCCTCACGGGGACAGGATGCCTTGGGCTAGTCATGTCTGCCACACCAGAGTCCTGTCTCTATAGCCTCTCTTCTCTCCTTCACAGGAAACAAAATTTGGTTTCAGCCTTCACCCCCATCTAGTTCTCTTACAGAATCTGTCTCCAGGGGGGACGAGGGCAAAGCTGGTTATAGAAATAGATTTATGTTGCCCTGGCCGGTTGGCTCAGTGGTAGAGTGTCAGCCTGGCGTGCAGGAGTCCCGGGTTCGATTCCCAGCCAGGGCACACAGGAGAAGCGCCCATCTGCTTCTCCACCCCTCCCTCTCTCCTTCCTCTCTGTCTCTTTCTTCCCCTCCTGCAGCTGAGGCTCCAGTGGAGCAAAGTTGGCCTGAGCGCTGTGGATGGCTCCATGGCCTTTGCCTCAGGCGCTAGAATGGCTCTGGTCGCAACAGAGCAACGCCCTAGATGGGCAGAGCATCGCCCCCTGGTGGGCATGCCGGGTAGATCCTGGTCGGGTACATGCGGCAGTCTGTCTGACTGCCTCCCCGTTTCCAATTTCAGAAACATACAAAAAAAATAAAAATAAAAATAAAAATAGATTTATGTTGAAAAATACTGCCCTGAGGTTATCAACTAGGAACAAAAACAAAATATTTTTAAATGTACTAGTGAATGGCTCAACTTCCTCAATATGAATATGGATGAGTGAAAACAGGGCCTTGTAGAACCTGCATTTCTAGCAGAGAAGTTCAAGTGTCAGAAAGGCAGAAAACCGGGTCTAAGCTTGACGATTTAGCAGAGGCTCCTCGCACTAACTGGGAGGTAGGGACAGAAAGCAGGGTCACGGGGTTGGGGGAGACACTCTGACCAGTGCGGGGAGCCGGGCTCTGTGTGCACTCCCCGAGGAGAGGATTTCCAAGCTATGTGCTAACGTGACGCGGGCATCGACTACCCGGTTTCTACAGGTCAGGTTCTAGGCCTTGAGGACACTGGGCCTGACCCCCTTCCCCCTCTGACGTGACAACCTGGGAAGAGCGAGGGCTGAGACCCAGGAAACCTGCGTTTGAGGCTCTGGCTCTGCCACTTTCTCCCGTTTGACCTCTTTCCCACAAGCTTGCTTGGAAGTGACCTAGTTCAATGACAGCCTTTACAAATTATTAATGTGCTATAAATGTAAGGCCTTAAATTACAAATTAATGCCCTGTCTTGAAATCCTGTGATGCAATGACTAAGAAAAAGATGTCTCCCCAGTGGAAGAAATGGATCTTCTTTCCCCTTCTTCCCTACCTCAGGACACAAAAGGGCTGCTGCCCACCTGACTTCTCACCATACACTCCCACTATCGACTCCTTTCCTGCTCTCCTCCCATAAGACAGGGGTGAAGGGTGGAGGCAGATGCTCAGAGAGGGACACAGCTGTGCTTTGGTGCTTGGGGATGATAGAGCAGACACTACCTACGAAGGCCCACACCTGTACACTGTGGAAATGGGCATCTTTCAGCTGGGTAAGGCTCGGCAAGGAAGCCCAGGGAGTCAGAGGACCAGGGAGGGAACTGTCTCTGCCAAAGGTTTCACATGCCTCACCCACCATTCAGCATCATCGCTGCCCCAGTGCCACTCTTGTCAAACTTTCAACGTGCCACAGCGCAGCCACACGTTCACAAATGCACACTCCTAAGGGCAAGAACAAGCTCTCTTTTGAATTAGAAAAAAGTACTTTAAAAGTTTGTGGTGTAAGGGGTTGGGATTTGTTTTAATAGCTTTAAAATGGATCGCAGTGAACTCTTTGTCCTAGGATTTCAATGTCTAAGGAAGAATAAAGCTGTCTGTTTAGATAAATATCACAACTAATGTATCTTTGTGGTGCCACAGTCAAGAAATTCTGGACCCTAGGCCGGAAGTTTAAGACAGCAGTCTACAATGTAACCTTCCCGGGTTCCTATCATGGAAACCAGAGGTCAGCTTCGATGGTGACACAAGGTACCCACAATGACAGACAGACCTTCACGACGGACTCAGACACTCGAGCTTCATGGAAGCGTTGGGACACACAGCTCAGGGCGGTACCCCGGCTGCCCGTACCACGAGCTTGCCCTGGGGCACCAGGCCTCGGCCTGACCTCCGGCCACTCTACATCCCAGCTCCTGCTCGGGCCATCCTGCTGCCAAAGTGCACGGGCCCCTCCCCGGTTACTCGCCACTGTCCAGTGCCCTGCCCCTCTCGCACGGGCACCTCAGCCCGGCCTCCCACGCTGCGGCCGAGCACGGGTGGGAAGGGACCAGCAGCTAAGGGCAGACCTCCAGGGTTACCTATTTGCCTTTCCAGGTCGGCGGCCTCATCGGGCGTGGCTCGCGGGAGGACGCCGGGGTCACTGAAGCTGGTGCGAAGCAGGGTCCCCATCACGAAGAAGAACAGAATGCCACCCACCACAGGAATGGCAGGCGTGATTTCCACCGCTAGGTACGGGCAGCTGGCCAGCAGGTCGGGAGGAGAGGGGAGGGGAGAAAAGAAAGGAAAGACAATGTCAGTAATCAACAGTAAGCGGTTCGTATTTTCCAAGAAGCGAAAGGTTTCTTTGGAGAAGTAAAATTGATTTCCATTAAAGATTCATCTGTGCTAAGCTTTTCCATCTGGGGAGGTCTACAGTTCTCTCTGGCGGACGGTTTAACCCTCCGTTCCCAGCCACAGCGACCACACCACCCAGGCCCTCCGCTCCAAAGCGCCACCCGGCGAGGATGCTGCGAAAGGAAGAGAGTCCTGCCCGTGCGCTCAGGGTCAGATGCACAGAGCTGGTACCTCGGGGCCGTAGACACAGCCCATGAACCTACGTGATCCTCCTACCCCTCCCTGGAATTGCATGAGTGAAGAAGACACCGGCTTACAACTGACTGGTCCTCCCCGGGTCAAACAACTTGGAGTACAAAATGCTGAGAACTGCAAATTCACCCTCAAAAGGTAAAAAAGCATTTTTCAATATTTCGGAGCTAATCTCTTCAAAAGAGGTTAATGAGCTATGGACATGAACTTGCAGGCCAGTTTCCGGAAAGGATTAAAGGGACTCCATGGCTGGGATATTATAATCCCATGCCCTTCAAGGAAGTATTTGAGCTGCCAATGATGAATAAACATGGCCCCATTCATGCTACGAGACCCCTTCACTGGCCTTCACCCTGTGAGCTGACATGGAGCCAGGACTGTGGTGAGTCAGGCAGAGGGAGGGACCCTTGGGACAGACTAAAGTCTGTGCCAGCTGCGCTCTGGGCACGCAGGAGCCAGAGCAGCTTTAAGCAGCACACCCTGGCTCACTGTCACGGCCCTTTGACACCACAGAGTGGGCTAGGGGCCCCTCAGTGAGAATCAGCTCAACGCCTGGAGCTGGGTGAAGGATGGGATCTACAACGACCATGATCAGTCTGTCGTCACCAAGCTCAGTGACATCGTGGGCATTGAGGAGCACACCGCAGAATCACATAATTACAACACCTAGAGTAGAAGGCGCCTCCTAGAGGACCATCAGGGAGACACTTCCAGACACTGAAGATGAGACGGGACGCTGGGGAAGGAAGGACTGGAACGCTCTGCTCAAGACGAGGAGGTAGGCGGGGCTCAGCCGCGGGGGCACTGGGGGCTCTGATCTTGTGCGGCGCTTGCAGGGGAGGTGGGGAGGTCCCTGGTGGGATAGAAAGGGGACGTCCAGGCTTTGAGGACCGCAGGTCATGATCTCCTTTGCCAAGACCAGAAACTGGCATGGCGGAGCACGGGGTCTTCACGAGGCACATCGACGTGGACATATGGAGTTGTCCTGGGAACCGAAGTCCAAAGGCCTGTCCTGAATTCCCTGCTCTGAAGAAACACAGAGACTTCCCAACAACTCTATCAGGGAGGACGGTGACTCCAAACACAACCAGGTGGGATTTCCTGACAGGCAGATAGATGATCTCTAAAAGAATCCTGTGACTCAGAGAGACAAAAATATGATTCTAGGTACTGAAAAGTGTTAAGTGAGATAGGCATTTAAGAAACTGGCAAATAGCCTGACTGGTGGTGGCGCAGTGGCCAAAGCAGTGACCTGGGACACTGAGGTCCCAGGTTCGAAACCTTGAGGTCGCCAGCTTGAGTGTGGGGTCATCCGATTTGAGTCAGGCTCACCAGCTTGAGCGTGGGAGCATTGACATAACCCCACGGTCACTGGCTTGAGTCCAAAGGTCGCTGGCTTGAAGCCCAAGGTTGCTGACTTGAGCAAGGGGTCACTGGCTCGGTGGAGCCCCCACCCACCCCATCAAAGCATGTAGAAGAAGCAATCAATGAACAATTACAGTGACACAACAACAAACAAACACCTTGATGCTTCTCATCTTTCCCTCTCTCTCTCTTTCAAAAAAAGAAAAAAAGAAACCAGCAAACAGCACTTAGTGTATACTCCTGGATTTGCAAAGGGATATTGTCCTGCATCTATGAGCCCCAACAAGGAGAGAAAAGATTTTAAAGGACGGCACTGCTCAGGGTGCCTCCCTCTCGCATGGCCTGGTGCAGAACTTCACTTCAACTTGAGGCACGGAGAGAAAAAAGACTGGTCAGGAAGTGACCACCTTCCCCTTAGAGAGTCAATATGAAGTGACAATAACAATCACATTCCTACTGCATCCAGCTCGGTCTTCAACATGGGGTCGCCCCCAGCTGTGCGGTGCGGTGCAGGGGACTACGACACAGCCCCCTTTCCAGGGCGTGTCTCTAAGCGGGGCACGTGTAGGCTGCCACATGGAACTTGTATGACGAGCCGGTGTGAAAGGTCCATTGCTTCAGGTCTGTCGATTAAATGAATCTCTGATATCAACCTGGAGTTCATTGACATCAAGAAACTCAGGCTCTAGAAGCAACCATGACCTGTAGTAAGCCTCAAAAAGGTGCTCGTGTTCCACGATCAGAAATAAACACAGTTCACATGGAAAGCATAAAATTGACCCCAGTAATACTAGATTTCAATTTATATGTGTCAGACCTATTTTAAATATATATATATATATTTATTTTATTATTATTTTTTTAGTCTAAAAGAATTCACTCCAGGTGGGTTTTTTTTCTTTTTATTGGCTAAGGAAATGAACAATTGTGTAGAAGAGAATTTTCCAGAATTTAAATTCAGACATCAACAGAAGAATGCCTGTTTGAATAATGGTAGAGAATAAAACAGGCCAATGTTCTTCCTCTTTACCATTATTCATGAGTTTGAATAAGAAACAATTGGTCCAGTTGTTCGGTGACAGCATCCAGGGCACAGCTGCACCGTATGACAGGGACGGACCAGCCAGCAGGACGTGACCCACCTAGGGTGTTTGAGCTGTGACTTGTTCAGCTTTGTGCGGCTTCTCCAAGGACCGATGATTCCTTCCCTCCTGGGAAGGTGGTTTAATAGGTCTTAGTTTTCGGTGTGTTTGTTTTTTCCCTTTAGGGTCTAAAATGTAACCTGGTTGACCCCAAATTTTGATTCCTATTAAGCCATGTCCTGAACTGTTTCTTGTTGTCCCAAGTGCACGACACCGCAGGAAGGGCTGACAGATGGCTCTAGAGGCCACCTCATCACCTCCACCCGCCTCTCTCCACCTCCCTCGAGGACACCCCCTGCCCTTGCTAACAGCTGACATTTAAAATGGAAAATAAATATCTTTAACCTAAGGTTTATGTCCACTGACACATTCTCATCCCAGAGACAATGCGTTGTGGTTTAAGTTACTGGCACTTGAGCGTCTGTGAATTTCTTCAGCCTTTCCAGGAAACGAGGAAGAGGAAGAGTCTCGCTGACAGGTGAACCCCGACCACCTGCCCAGCTGCTTCTTCCTGTGTGCCTGGTCATCCGATGTGGAGGAGTCTCACCGGAGGCTGAAACACAACTTTTTCAGTCTCCCTTTTAAACCTGTTCCTGCTCCTGTCCCTGCGTGAAAACTCAGGCAGGTCCCAGGACTTTTCTGGTCATGAGATGAAGGTAACAGGAAGTCCTTCAGTCACATTAAGAAGCAAACAGTCTCATCTAGGTAACTAGAAGTGCAACAACCCCAGTGAATAGTGGAAGCTTCTAACTGGATTGAGTTAAAGCTCCTCCACATCCCCGTCCGGCCATGGGCTGTTTCTAGCCCTTGGTGGCTCAGGGTGGGAGGGGGCTGGAAAGTGCTGCTTTGAATAGCTCTGTCACAGGTGGCTTTGCACACTCGGGGTCTACCAGATGTTTACATCTGGCTCTGAGTCTGAGTTCTTTCGTAGGCCCTGTGAAACCCAACCGCCTTGCCCCTAGGCGCCATTGCCTTCCTTCCCTCTTACACAGCCAGCGGGCAGCCCTCTTCCTGCCCAGGGCCCACTCTTCCACCCCTCTTCCCCCATCCTGTCTTCTCAGGAACCTGGATTGCACTAGAGTGTCACCTGGGGGATGGCTGACCAGCCATCTCTGCCCCCTGCCCGCCCCAGGCTCCCTTCACTCTGCTCTCACCACGCTGCCAGCCCTGTCCCACATGCCTTGGCTTATAGGCCTGCAACGACTCCCCTTTTCCTGCCAAAGTACATGCCGGCCCCTTGTCTGGCCTCCATATCCCGTTGCACGTACCAGTCTCTAGTTTCTCCCTCTCCTCCTCCGCCCCCAGACCCCTTTTCTCGCACGCGAGGGCAGGCTGACCCCTCAGCCCTTCCAAACAGTCTCCCGCCCACCCAACCCCTGCGTCTGCAAAGCCCTCATTAAGGCCTCCCCAACTTCCAAGTCCCTATAAAGACGTTGTGAAAGAGCGGTTCTTGGCCCAACCCCAAGCAGAAGTGATGGCTTCTATGTCTGAATGTCAGTAATATTTTGGTTTCCCCCTCCCTCTGGTCCTGGAGGCTGTTTGTGGACATGCCTCAGGTACCCCACGGGGCTGGAGTCCTGCAGGGTGAGACCGGCCGCCGTTGACCTCTGTGTCCTCTCCAGCACCTGGCACAGTGTGTCACACACTGTAGGTGCTCAATAAATACAGACTTGCTGAGTAGCTCAATGAATGGGACCCATTGACTGAATTTTACTGCCACACGGAATAGCGGAAAGTCAAGTCAGCCAAACCCTCAACGGCAACAGTGTGTACCTTGTGTCTCGACCTCACTCCTCTGTTCTAAGCTTGGTAGGTCCTGTGACTTTTTTCACACAGGTGCAAAGGATCTGCCCTGTCCAGGAGGCGTCTGCAGCTGACTTTATAAGGAGTGGTCTCCTGAGTTGAGGGTGTAACATGAACACATAATTCCCTGGCGTTAACTAGAACCTTTAACCCCTCCACACACTGAAGTTCTAGCAGAGAAAACACCTTGTTGGCACAACTTTATACAATACCAGGGGCTCTATGACAGCCCCCTGTCCTACCAGCCTCTGTGTGACAAAGAACCATGTTAGTTTCTCTTTGAAATTGTGGACAGTACTCTCTATAAAAGCAGCAGAATCCACATCCCTAAGCAAACCGTCCGATCGCTGATACACAGACCCCTCCCAGCTGCTGCTCAGAGAAGCAGAGAGCGCCTGTGGTCCTTCCGGTAAAGGCAAGGCAGTGAGCGGACCCTGCCCCTGACAGCCAGATCATTAGACTTACAGAAGGAGGTTGGCTAGTGGGAAATCCCAGCCAACCCACAGCCACCGACCGGGCTTAACAGTTAACACACTGGGAGGAGCAAAGAAAAGCTCTTAGCCCGTGTTCAGACCACTTGAAAATGGCTCCTTTCTATCTCTGAGCCACGGTGCGGGGATCTCCAACACCTAGTACCATCTGCGATGAGGAGCGCTCCTTCCCCCGAGGGGCTGGCTATCATATAAGATGGCGGTGCAGCTGCCAAAGCTATAAACACCAAATGGAGTCCTCTTTCCGTCTGAAGAAGTGTGACCTACATACAGCTCGGGGCCACGCGGGAAAGAGGTTAGGAGAGTCTCAGTCTTCAGAATGCTCAATGGGAAAGCGACAGGAGGAAAAACACAAGAACTGGAAAGCACGCATTTTCATAACATAAAAGGAAGGAGCTATTGTAGCGCCAGACCAAACAAATGCTCACGTCATGAGAAGCCTTTAGAACAGCCCCCTTCTGGCCCACACACCGCTGTGAGCTGCTTGACTTTTGATACAATGATTGAATGCCTGTTATAAACTGTCAACTCATTGTGCAACGCAGGTAAAGAAAGGGCCTGCCAGGTAACATGTAAAAAATGTAGCATTGCCGAAGATTGGAAGGAGTTTTTCATTTGGTTTCTTTTTGGGTTTTTTTTCAGTTCCAAGAGCAATCTTCTCAAATCTTTAGGAAAAACAATGAGCTGTGCGTTGATTTTTTTTATACATGAAGAGTGAAACCATTTTCTGGGTGCTATATTACCTGCAACCATGCAATTAGTGTGTTTTGTTATTATAACAAAACTGGTTCCCGTGACACAGATACTGACACCCCAGAATCCGTCCTTTCTGTAATTCTGCATTCAGACTTAGAGACTGTGTCACATGCTGTAACTTGATGTAAAACTGATTCCTTGGACCCAAATCCTGGGACTAAATTAATTTCTGAAGCATTTCAGATAGAAAACCTGGATTTCATTATCACGTAGCTACATCTCTCTGTTTTTCCACAAGACATTGTTTGGGGAGGAAGATTAGCTTTACTTAAAAACAAAACAGAGTTAGCAAGCTGTAGCAGAAACATTAAAGCCAACTGGCCCCTGGAAGAAAAAGTGGAGAATCTTTTCCCGTATCAAACGGTTCAAGTCATCTGTTAATATTTTGCCTACAAACGGATGTGTGTACAAAACAAGCATTAGCGGTAGCTCGGACCTGTTCCTGCAGCATGGCCTAGCGCTGGTATTCTCCTTCGGTGCTGTGCTGGTGAACACTCTTCTTCGTCTGCCACAATGGAGTAGGCCATGAGCCCTCGCTCAGGAAGGGGCGTGGCCTCACTCCGTGGATGCCACTCGCCTAGACGGCTTCTGTGTCTCAGCGATCACAACGTTAACCTGCTGGTTTAAACGTCAGTCTTCATTGCGATGCGTTCCCATAACAAATAGTGAAGGCAAACGGTCACAAAATGAAATAATCTGAGCCCATGACTCACATGTCTGAAATAACAACAGAGTGGCTTTGTGAAGAACGGAGGTTGTGAGGGTTGCAATAAAAATGATCTTTTTATCCTTTTCATATGAGTCACTGTAAAATAGATGTCTTTTTCATTTACAGTCAAGGACATAAACACGATTAAGTTTATGATTTGTTCCTTAATCACATACTTAGCAACGTACCATTACAGGGCAAAGATAAGCATATTACTTGGAGATAAATAGAGGGAAAGGGAGACTCAGCAATAACAGCCATTCACAACTCCAAAATGGGGGAAAAAAACCCAAATAGATGATTTCATAAAACTCCTAAGAGTGCCATCCCCCTAGCAAACACCTCATGGCAGTATTTGCAAAGCCCCTTCTTACTAATTGCACATAATGATGAATCTACCAATATTATATGGAAGGAGGGAATTTAAATAAATAGACCCAGGGACCAAAGCAGGGAAATTTAACAAGAGAAGACTGGGAGGGCCTAACCTGTGGTGGCCCAGTGGATAATGTGTCAACTTGGAACGCTGAGGTTGCTGGTTCGAAACCCTGCGCTTGCCTGGTCAAGGCATATATGGGAGTTGATGCTTCCAGCTTCTTCCCCCACACTCTCTCTCTGCCTCTCTTCTCTAAAATGAATAAATTTAAAAAAAGAGAGAGAGAAGACTGGGAGGAATAACTCGAAACCAGAAAGAAGGGACGGGCGAGAGGATAGCTCCACTTATAAATCTGTGGACTATAAAGATGACTGACCACCGCCTGACCTGTGGTGGCGCAGTGGATAAAGCGTCGACCTGGAAATGCTGAGGTCGCCGGTTCGAAACCCTGGGCTTGCCTGGTCAAGGCACATATGGGAGTTGATGCTTCCAGCTCCTCCCCCCGTCTCTCTCTCCTCTCTCTCTCTCTCTCTCTCTCCTTCTCTCTCTCCTCTCTAAAATGAATAAATAAAATTTGAAAAAATTAAAAAAATTAAAAAAAAAAAATGACTGACCACCTCATCACATGCTCCACTGGTTCATTTCTACAACAACCTCTGTCTACCTTCTCATCTGACAGCTGGGGCTTCTCGGCTCACTTAGGGAAGATGGCAGGAGGAGCCACCCAGCCGAGGAGAGGACAGTCCTCAGGGATCTGGTTTCTCCCTGCAGGACTCCCCAGCAAGGTGCCTACAACAAGGATGTCTCCAAACACAGCCCAGTCTTACCTGAGGCCTGTAGCTCTCCTATATGACAAAGTCAGTGCGTCTATTGTTAACTCTGGGGCCCCTAGACAACCCAGAGAGGTCCAGTGATAGACAGAGAACTTGGGGCTCTGTAGTTGAAAAGTGTAGGCTTCAAATCAAAGTGTGTAAACAGTCCAACATACCCAGCTACCACTGAGAATGTGCAAGGGCTTGTTAGGGAAAACTGGTGTTTCAAGGTTTTTGTCAAGTGATTTTGAGTCAAAATTCCAGGAAGCCAAAGGCTTCTGGCTAGTCTGTAAGTAACAGGAGCGAAGTCAGCATTTTTCTGCCCTGAAACTGGCCCTTTGTTGTTGTGTTGCTCCTTCTATACTGTGGATATCTGACTGACAGAGCCAGGCGATGTCAGTCAGAAATTCACAAACCAATGCAGTATGAACAGCGGAGCACCGTCATTTGAAAAACAGTACGTGGTACTTAGATAAAGTGTAAACATGATGCTTTCAAGTAGAGAAGAAAAAGGCTACACATATATTTAAAGGAAAAAAATGTTGTATTTCTCGAAAAAATAGAAATAAAAGCAAAATAAGGCAAGCAGATTCACATGGCCAGGTTCGAGGCCACCAGGTTGGGGACCACCAGGTGAAAACAGCAGGAGCACATATGGTGAAGGAGCACGTATTTCGTGGGAAAGGGAATAAAATTGACTTCTGCAGGAGCTTCTGGACACTGGGTGGCTGCTGCGGCCTGCTGACCTCGTTTTCCCTTCTCAGCGTTCAGGAACCGATGATTCATTTCTCCCCAACTAAAGCACTGCCCATGGTATTGACTGTTCTTTGCAAAGCACCAAAAAATGCTGAAGGCATTCCTCTTCCCCGGTGGCGGGGGGGGGGGGGGGGGGGGGGGCTCCTACCATGTAATTATCCGGCCCATTAGAAGGCAAAGTCAGAACACACAGATACAGAGGGAGGTCCACCCTTGCCAGACACACAGGTGTGGCCACACAGTTTTTAAAAGAACAGGCAGCTGGACAGGGAGAATATGAAACTTCACTTTTTAAAAAAAAAATTTTCTTAATCAAGAACCTATGTGTCAAGCAGTTTCACATATAATGTTTTGTGCATTCTCTACAAAGTCTATGACCTTGGTATCATGGAGACCATTTGCAGATGAGGAACGTAAACCCTAAGAGGACCACGAATCTGGCTGAGGCAACCCAGCTAGTGCATTGCAGAACCAGCATTCGGATCAGATGAGCGCGTCTCCTGATCCCGCGTGCCCGGGACAGCTTCTCTCCACGGTACCACCGTGAAGCCCGAGTTTCTGGTTGGCACATCTCTCCGTTTTCTTGGTGGCATATAGTAACAGTTGTATCTGTTTTCACCTTTTTATAATGATCTCAGTTACCGTCATTCTATGTCCTTACAAATGCCTGAAATGTGACTTAACATGATGGTGCCTTGCCCAGGCTGGGGAGAAGACAGGCTCAGGAATCAGGGGTGACAGCACCTCTCAGGGAGAGAGAGGGCCAACAGATGGGCAGGAAAGGGACTGATTGGCGAACCTGCCCAAAAGACTGCCAAGCGCAGGATCCCGCCTGCCCAGAGCACAGCTGGAGCTCAGGAGCACAGCCGTGGGAGGTGGCTGCTGTCCAAGCAGGGCTCCGGCCACTGACGCGTGGACACAAGGTGAGGGATGCAGGCCACGTCTGGGTTTCTGCACCTCCAGGGACACACAGGATCCTCCTCTAATCAGAACTCAAGCCCCGAGCTTGAGTTAAGAGTCACGAGCTCTGAAGGCAAGAACATTTCTCCCGGGCTCTGCTCCCCAGTTGCACTCGAGAAATAACAAGCTCCGTGATTTCTACACGGAATCGTTCTTGGAACTTCCCAGAGTCCCTGTTAACCCAGCGTGGACAGGGAACAGCAAGGCAGCCCCTGTGATTTCAAAATATGTTTATGCCAAACAGCCGTCTTCACCTGACTTGCTGCAACATCAGGGGGGATTCTGATGGGTGTAAAGCTGAAGCAAATCTCCCGTTTGTGAAAAAAGAGAGGTCTCCAAAAGTTCCCAGGCTGGGCTCGAGGAATACCGTGCTTCCCATGAAAAGAGGTCAGGGTGCGGGCAGGGTGGCAGGGACTAGACTCTCTGATCCACTCCTGCAGGTGTGACAAAGAACCCGGGGAGAACACAGGTGGTGAGTACCGGGTGACGCCATGAAGTCTGAGTGTTTTTACCAAATACTACTAAGCACAACGACACACGTTTCATGAACCTCCAGACCTCACTGGGAAGCACTGAAGAGGACCCTGTGCTGTTGACCAGTTCACACCCCCCCAGGTGGCGCTTCTCAAGTCTATTTTCCATGGTTACACTTTCCTATTGTCTCTTCCGTTTTCTTTCAGGCCACACACTTCAGAGAGGAACATCTTTTCAGTTCATTTTTAAATAGAACAGGGTTTCTGAGGACTGCCCAGTGGCGAACATGACTATGAGTTAAAGTTTAAAAAGAGGAGGTCAAAAGGCAAAATAACGTTCCCTAGTTCTAGGGGAAATCGTGAAAACGACCTTAAAAGGAATAGAGTGGAGTGACCTTGGGGGAAAACGTATTTAATGAGCGATCACCAGCAGGGATTCGGGCAGAGGAAAGCGGGCCCGGCGGTCCCGGTGGCACTTCTGGACGACGTTACTGCCATGAAAGACACAGTCCACTCCCCGCCGCTGCCACGTCCCTGACAAGTAGTTGCCAGGCAGGTGGCGAAGCCGGAGCCTCACCTGGGAGCTGGAAGCAATACTCAGAGAGGGAGACGGTCAGCACGGCAGCGCGGGCTCCGGCCCCGTTCCCCGAGAGCCTGTGCCCCATGCTGTCCCGTCGGTTTAAACGGCAGGGTTAGTGAGTCCAGAGAACTGCTGAGTTCTAAAGATGGTCTCTCACGTTTCCAGAGGCAGCTGCCTCGGAGGGCTGCCCTGTGGCTTCCCAAACACATCACTCTGGTCTTCAGCCCTTGAGAAACTTAACGACGTCGGAATGCAGCGGTCCACCAAGCAGGGACACCGGGAAGGGGGGAGAAAGGGCTTTTCATTGCTCTGGCGGCCCCTCCACGCCCAGGGGCCCACTCTGTGTCTGTGGTGCTGGTTCAGGACCGTTCCTGAGCCTTCTTCACCCAGAAGTTTCCATCGGTTTGGCTTTTGACTCCTTCCTCGCTCTGTGGCAGGCAGCATGCCTGCTGCACCGTCTACGACGACAGGTGTCAGTGTCATCCGCATACAACGGCAAGCTTCGCAAAAAGGCTTCTCTGATGAGAGTTCTTGAGTAGGACCTCTAGGAAAATGGGGAAATCGAGCCAAGGAATATCAATTGCTGCTGTTCTGTAAACAAGCTGAGAACTCAGCCTCTCCTCCACAGTAGACAGGAGGAGCCGAAAGTCTGGGGGGAGGTGGGATGCGGCGGCAGCCAGCCCCCCTTCATGTCCCCCATGGAAACCTGCTTGTCGGTCGGTTGCTCAGCTCTAGGGAGGCTCACTCAGCAAAGCTGCCGCAGGCCACGGCTTACCCAGTCTGTGGGGAGAAGATCCAGGGTGCTCCATAGGGCTGGTGACCTCAACAGTATTATGGACCACTGCTCTTAGGAAGGCAGGTATGGACCCTTGTACCTACACAGCAGTACACTCCCGGGTGGGTGGCTACGGGTGCTGCCCGCAGTGTCGCAGTGCCCCGCCCCTGCCCCTCCCCTCTCCTGTACCATGCGAACCGCGCCCCAGAATCTAAATAGTAAAACCAGTGTCTGCCACCTGACCTGTGGTGGCGCAGTGGATAAAAGTGACGACCTGGAATGCTGAGGTCGCTGGTTCAAAACCCTGGGCTTGCCTGGTCAAGGCACATATGGGAGTTGATGCTTCCTGCTCCTACTCACTTCTCTTTCTCTCTTTCTCTAAAAATGAATAAATAAAAATCTAAAAAAAAAAACCCAAAAACAGTGTCTGCCCAGGTTGGAGTGGAACCAGCCTTCTCAGCCAGCGCGGTGCACATGCATCAGTCTACTCAATAGATGGGTTCACCACCACTGATGTGGGCAGGAGAAGGGGGCCACTTCGAAGCTGGTACCAATGTGGGGGCAGGCAGTGAAGCCCCTTCTTCCATGAGCCCGAGGGTGGGCATGACTCCTAACTGCTACAACTCCTGTGTGAGGAAGACAAACAGCCAAGGCGAATGGGAGCGTGTAAAGAAGGTTCTGGCAGTGACTGAGGAGGGGTAGCGTTCTGTCCCCCGCCTTGCCTGGAATCTGGGAACTGCACCTTGAAAGATCAAGTGGACTGACAGTCAAGAGAAGATCCTGATTCAGCTCCACAGTAGGATCTGGGTGGAGGGTCAGAGGGCGGCCATGTAAAGTTCCATGGTATTGTGGGAAGACCTGAGGCAGCGGAATCAGACCAGCGAGCCTCAAATCTTAAATCTGGCCCATATTGCTGTAGGCTTGAGAACCTGTCCAGGAAGCTTCATTAGGCAGGCATTACTGATTCAATCTCCAGCTCCTCTCCTCTCCCCGAGGTCAGGGTAGGGACTGGAAGCTCCAACCCTCTAATCACGTGTTTGGTTCTCCAGGTGACCAGCCCCCACCCTCAGGTGCTTCCAAAAGTCACCTCATTAACTAACAAAAGACACCTTTGTTCCTCTCAACACTCAGGAAATTCCAAGGGTTTCAGAGGCTGTGTGAGCCAGGAGGAGTAGACAAAAACTGAATACCTCTTTCTCATTGTAAATCACACTATCACAGTTCCTAGGCAGCCTCTGGGGTGACTCCAGGGGTCCCTGCCACCAAGGTGTTCACAGTCAGGCGTTCCCGAGTGACCAGTTTCTAGAAAATGGTGAAAGGGATGGAGTACCACTTGGGTGAGGGCTGACCCGAGTGACCTGCTTCCAGAAAATGGTGAAAGGGATGGGATACCACTTCCAAAAACTAGATTACCAAAAAAAAAAAAAAAAGCAACTGCCCTCTGGCTTTCTCACACTCTCTTGCTGGCTGTCTCAGAAGGAAGTCTGATGTCATGCTGTGAACTGTCTATGGAGAGGTTCATGTGGCAGGGCTCATGACCATGGACAGCCTCAGGCCAACAGGCTCCTGGGCAGGAAGCTCAGAAGTAGATCCTCCCCCAGTCAAGCCTTTAGGTGATGACAGCCCCGCCTATTTTGATTGCAGCCTTGTGGGCCGCCCTGAGCCAAAGGACACAGCTATGCTGCACTAAATCTCTGACCCAGAAGCTATGAGATAATAAGAATTTGTTGTGTTAAACTCCTAAATTCCGGAGTAATCTGTTACCCAGCAGCAGCTGCCTAGCACACATGCCTCTATCAGGCCCAGAATACACTTGGAAACTACATATGCCAAGTAAAATGGAATACTCTTCCTCCTATAGTGCAGGGGTCGGGAACCTATGGCTCGCGAGCCAGATGTGGCTCTTTTGATGGCTGCATCTGGCTCGCAGACAAATCTTTAATAAAAAAATAATAATGTTAAAAATATAAAACATTCTTGGCCCTGGCCGGTTGGCTCAGCGGTAGAGCGTCGACCTGGCGTGCGGGGGACCCGGGTTCGATTCCCGGCCAGGGCACATAGGAGAAGCGCCCATTTGCTTCTCCACCCCCCCTTCCTCTCTGTCTCTCTCTTCCCCTCCCGCAGCCAAGGCTCCACTGGAGCAAAGACAGCCCGGGTGCTGGAGATGGCTCCTTGGCCTCTGCCCCAGGCGCTAGAGTGGCTCTGGTCGCCGCAGAGCGACGCCCCGGAGGGGCAGAGCATCGCCCCCTGGTGGGCAGAGCGTCGCCCCTGGTGGGCGTGCTGGGTGGATCCCGGTCAGGCACATGCGGGAGTCTGTCTGACTGTCTCTCCCCATTTCCAGCTTCAGAAAAATACAAAAAAATAAAATAAATATATATATATATAAAACATTCTTATGTATTACAATCCATTCATTTCCTACCGCTCATGTTCATGGTTGCGGGTGGCTGGAGCCAATCACAGCTGTCCTCTGGGACAACACCAAATTGTTATTGGATAATGCGTAACATACACGGGTCGTTGTATGGCTCTCACGGAATTACATTTTAAAATATGTGGCGTTCATGGCTCTCTCAGCCAAAAAGGTTCCCAACCCCTGCTATAGTGAATAGAATGGCATCACAGTGAATAGAGTAAATCCTGAACATCCTTTCTACCTGAAAACTGCTCTGACCAGCCAAGTGGTATACAGCAATCCTTCTGGATGGAAGGAAAACTTACAAGTGATTAGATCTGTCTCTAATGAACTAAAACTTCAATTACCTCTCCACGGGCTAAATGGCAATGTTCAAGACTATGTGAACATTTTATAGAAACAGTAACCAAGACAATTTGACTTCTTAATATATAAAAACAGATCTGTAATGAACTAATAATGGAAAGAGAAAGCATATGTTTACGCACAACCACATGCCACAGAAAAGGAGCTGGAAAATGGCTACCTCATAAAAAAAAAGCAAATAAACAAAAGTAAATACACAATAAATCCATTCTTGACTGGCAGTTCCTAAGGATCCTCTTACAGCTCTTTGTTTATCCTCTGCATTCTTTAATCCTGTGCTCGATGCCACCAAACATCCATCCCCGCCCCCCTTTTTATTTCCTAAGAAAATATCTCTCTCTTTTCTATAAAATGGTACGAGATAAACACTTACCAGTAAGCAGTGAGCCTTTGTTTTTGAATGAGATTAAAGAATATTTTTTTCTGGAATCGGGCTCTGCCAACTGTGGTGGTTCTGTGGTTTTATTGTTGCGAGTGGCGTGCAAACATGAAGTCAGGGTCTTGGTGGTGGGGTTTGCCTAGCAGCTGACTAGCCGTTTCCATTAGAACCCTCAGGATGACACAAAGAGTAAAACAATGTCAACAGCAATGATGGCTGGAGATAAGAGCACACCACACGCCAGAGTCCGGGGGGCTTCCCATTTATACATTGCTGACGGCACGCGCTGAGAGGGGCCTCTCTGGCTTACACATCACACGTTACATAAACCACGAAACAGAACAAAGAGCGTGGCCCTCCAAAGGGCAGGAAAGGACTTAAACACAGAATTAGAAATTAAAATGCATCAGCCTCACTAGTAATCAAATAAGGGTAAATTCAAAATAGCATTTGCAGCTTCACATTGACAAATGCCCCCTAAGGATTGAGAGAAAAGGAGAGAGGGAGAGGGAGAGGGAGGCAGAGAGAAAGAGAGGGAAAATGAATGGGAGACAGTTAAAGTCTCTCCTTTTTGAAGCCTTTTCTCCATGGAAAGATAGGAAAGGGGTGGGGGGGGAAGGGAAAGGAAGTAGAAGGGAAGAAAAGAAAAAAAAACCATTTACAGTGAGTAGACTTCTAAGAATCATTAAGAAGTACTTTTAAATTACTTTTTAAATAAAAAATTATTTTTAAAAAGTGATTTGGGCAACTTTTGGAGACCAGAAAAGATATAATTTTCTTAAAGTCTATACTGTAAGGTCAGTGGATAGAGGGATAGTCATGTGGAAAACTCAGACCCGCCCACTTTGGCTAGGACCGCCCACAATCAAGCCCGCCAAAGGAAGCTTCCCAGGAACCATTTGGAAAGAAGCGATCGTCTGCCAGCCAGTGAAATTTTACCACGTCATAGTAGTTCCACTTCCCTAGAGGGACCCTTTAAATATCTCTCACGCGGTTTAATCCGTGCAACTTCCCTAGCCTCCATCTTTCTTTCCTCGGGGCCAGGGAACCTTGCCGGGCAGGGTGTGCGCTCTGTACCCAATAAAGCTGTTTATTATTCCACACTTTGCGGCTCCGGCCCTCTTCCTTCCTTCTCGGCGGGGAAAAATACCTTACATATACCACCAAAAACTAGGCTACCGAATTTCCTTCCCCAAGTCTGTATTTCTTATGTTTGTTATTTCTCCATGATCACAGAAGCAGAAAATGGGAATACACAACAGTGCCCACAGACAAGATGACACCCTGTCCCCCTTAATGAGAGCTGGTGTGAAAACCAGTGACACTGTCAAATCCATTCCCCTTTGTGAACAGAAATTCACCAGTTTCTCATGAACACCTGAATTTAATCTGAGATTCTGTATCAGGTCTAAACTCTAATTGTCTAATGGTAGAATTTCTCATTTTTAGTTGTGAAAGCCACTTTTACGATTTGGCTTTGGACATAATATTTCTATTTATAAAGGCAGGAACTAATGCATTGGATAAATAGGTCCAAGGAACAAAGACTGAAACAAACTCTGCACTTAATTTTCACAGAATCCTATGAGTAGATTCAGAAACGGGTGATAAAACAAAGTCACTAAGCAACTTGCCAAAGGTCACCTAAGTCGTAAAAAAAAAAGGGGCAAATGAATCCATGACCTCCTCATGCCCAACCTGGGCACCTCTTACAGTCCAGCTTTGTGAAAATTATAATCCCATTTGTCACACACTCAAGCAATTTTCAGGTTAATTAGGTTAATGCAACCATCTCAAAAGCTTCCACTTTATTATCTGGCCTTAGAGTTTCCAAAGCAACCATTCCTCCCCTGGATTCGGAGGTTTGATCCCATCAACCTCGGAGCCCTAACTGCTCCCTGTGTTCCTGGGAGGGGAGAGGTGTGGCTGCGAAGCCTACGGCCCACCCCCCACCGGACGTCTCCTGGTCAGCACTGTCCTTCTCGACTTCCACCTCTCCAGGAAACAGAGTAGCCTCCTCTCACTCCTAAGACACCTCCTGCTTGGACGCTAAGGTTCACTGTGGACACCACAGGAGTCCTTTACTCTAGGCTGCTCTCCGGAACTTTCTGAGCCCGTACTCCATGATGGGCAGGGCGCTGGACTATTGCCACTGCACACTGAGCTATAACGTCTGGCCTCACACCATAAAGCCAAACAAGAGGGATCTGACTTGCTGTGTGGACTCCTGACTTGACCTTCCTGGGCGCCCACTTCCTCATCTGTAAATGAAGTTAGACTAACCCCCCCCCCCCCCCCCCCGCGCTCTTGAGTTTGAACCTTCGATGGCTTTCCACACATCTGCACGTACATGCCATCTTTCCCTCCTCCCCCAATCTGCTTACATGGATTTGAACTTATGTGAATTTGAAGTAGTATGATTATAAACATGTTAGTAAAGATTCGTTTTAATAAAGTACATAGAAGAAGACATAGGTACTAAACTCATGGACCTGGGTTTTAAAGAACATTTTATGAATTTGACTCCAAAGGCAAGAGAAGTGAAGGCAAAGATAAATGAATGGAACTACATCAGACTAAAAAGTTTTTGCTCGGCCCTGGCCAGTTGGCTCAGCAGTAGAGCGTCGGCCTGGCGTGCGGGGGACCAGGGTTCAATTCCCAGACAGGGCACATAGGGGAAGTGCCCATTTGCTTCTCCACCCCCACCTCCTCCTTCCTCTCTGTCTCTCTCTTCCCCTCCCGCAGCCAAGGCTCCATTGGAGCAAGGATGGCCCGGGCGCTGGGGATGGCTCCTTGGCCTCTGCCCCAGGCGCTAGAGTGGCTCTGGTTGCGACAGAGCGACGCCCTGGAGGGGCAGAGCACCGCCCCCTGGTGGACAGAGCTCCGCCCCTGGTGGGTGTGCTGGGTGGATCCCGGTCGGGCGCATGCGGGAGTCTGTCTGACTGTTTCTCCCCGTTTCCAGCTTCAGAAAAGTAAAAATAAATAAATAAAAAAATTTTTGCTCAGCAAGAGAAACTGACAACAAAATAAACAGACAGCTAACTAAATGGGAAATGTTATTTTCAAACAACAGTTCAGATAAGGGCCTAATATCCAAAATTTACAAAGAACTCATAAAACTCAACAACAAACAAACAAACAATCCAATAAAAAAATGGGAAGAGGACATGAACAGACACTTCTCCCAGGAAGAAATACAAATGGCCAACAGATATATGAAAAGATGCTCATCTTCATTAGTTATTAGAGAAATGCAAATCAAAAATCGAACTGCCTTTTGACCCAGCTATACCACTGTTAGGAATATACCCCAAGAACACCATAGCACTGTTTGAAAAGAAGAAATGCACCCCCATGTTTATGGCAGCATTGTTCACAATAGCAAAGATTTGGAAACAGCCCAAGTGTCCATCAGAGGACGAGTGGATTAAAAAGCTTTGGTATATATATACTATGGAATACTACTCAGCCATAAGAAATGATGACATAGGATCTTTTACAACAACATGGATGGGCCTTGATAACATTATACTGAGTGAAAGAAGTAAATCAGAAAAAACTAAGAACTATATGTTTCCATACATAGGTGGGACATAAAGATGAGACTCAGAGACATGAACAACAGTGTTGGGATTACAGGGTGGGGGGAGGAGAGGGAGGGGGCTGGGGGAGGGGAGGGACACAAAGATCATAGCTTTTCAGCATTTGCCATATTCCCCCCTTAATCTATAGACAGACAGCAAATATTTACGTATGGTGTTCCCACTATAAAGACTGCTGTCTTAGGGACAAATGCTGATAAACTATTTCAGCAGTTCCTCCCTCTTCAAAGACTTATATGTAAACATAGAGCTCCATGTTTCATAGGACATACTCAAGCTCACTCCATGCTCCCTGGAGCTTTAGCACAAGGGAATGCCCCCCTCCTTTTTTTTTTTTTTTTTTTTTTTTTTAGTATTTTTTCTTTTATTTATTTATTTTTTGTATATTTCTGAGGATGGGGATGGGGAGGCAAGCAGACAGACTCCTGCATGCACCTGACTGGGATCCACCTGGCATGCCTACCGGGGGGAATGCTCTGCCCATCTGGGATGTTGCTCTGTTACAACCGGAGCCATTGTAGCGACTGGGGCGGAGGCCATGGGGCCATCCTTAGTGCCCAGGGTGGATTTGCTCCGGTGGAGCCTTGGCTGCGGGCGGGAGGAGAGAGACCAAGAGGAAGGAGAGGGGGAGGAGTGGAGAGGTAGATGGGCGCTTCTCCTGTGTGCTCTGGCCGGGAATCGAACCCGGGAATCCTGCACACCAGGCCAATGACTCCGACGGGTCTACCATATCATGCTTTTTACTTAAAAAAAAAAAAATTAACATTTCTTTTGAATGCCGATGAACAGGAGACACCAAATCTTTTTCACCTGCATACTACTACCTTCTTTATTAGATCTAGCTAATAACACTGTTCTGTCTTTTTTCCAAATAGCTCCAGATATATGGAAAAGATTTATATAGGCGGATGGGGATCCTCAAACCCCTCAGCGAGATCTTCTGAGAATGGCTTTTAAGATACCTAGAGGCAGAAAAAGCCCAATAGAGATCAGGGGGAACTACCAGCTTTTAGGATACACCCTTAAAGGCTCCAACACCCCAAAGGGGTCTCATAGGATGCCATCTGGGTCCTGCTTCAATAGTGGAAAGGAAGGTCATTGAGCTAAAGCCTGGCAGGCTTACACGCCTCTGCTGTGAGGAAACAGGGACACTGGAAGGTGGGCTTCCCGCTCACTCCTCTAAGGGAGGGTACAGTCTCTTCTAGCCCTGCTCCAGCCACCTATGACCTAACCTTGCCCAAAAAGCTGGGGTTTGCCACTGAAGGCTGAAGGTGCCCAGGGCCGTCGGCCCCATCTACGACACTGTGGACGAGCCTAGGGTATTTCTTCCAAGAAGCAGGTAAACTGATCTCATTCGCACAAGGGCCAATTAACTATGTTTGGCCTGAATAGTCAGGTTTTTTATTCTTCCCTCAAAGATCTCTGTTGTGGGTGTTGATAGTCCTATTTTCTGCTGCTTTGCTTAATATATAGTGTTTCCTTTATCCCTCCTACCTCAATGTCCCACTCATATTTCAGGCTGGGACCTACTCTTAATTTAGAGCTCTCTTTCCTCCTTTTGCCAACTTGTATTATGAATTTACCTTTGCCACCCAGCTTAGTGTATCCCAAGGTTCTCTTTACCAGGCCACAGTCACAGAGCTCCAGGGAAAAGCAACCTGGTCTCAACTCTCCAGGCAGAGGAGAACAGAAGCTCCATATCCACGCATGCTGCAAATGGCTTTTTCCAGTCTACCTGAATCATTACCAGCTAGAAGCAGCGGTCATTGAGACTTGGACATGAGCTGCAAAGTATAGAATGGTGACAACAATTCCAGTGCCATGCGGACTTTTCCTGTGGGTAACTTTCCTGGACTCCTGCTCCCTGTGACAGCTCCTAACAGACTGAACTGTGGTTGGGTTGCATTTTTCAGGGATTTGGCATGGTGATGGGGCCAACTTGGACTTGGGGAATATGTTAAGGACACTACTCTTTTATGGATTCTTGCTGTATTGACCAAGAGTTTGCTTAAAGGCTTTTAATCACTGTAAAAAAAATAGAGGACTGGATGAGGAAGATGGGGCACATATACACCATGGTATATTATTCAGCTAGGAGAAATGGTGACATCGGATCACTTATAGCGGAATGGTGGAGTCTTGGTAGCATTGTGTGGGGTGAAATAAGCGAATCAGAAAAAAACAGGAACTGCAGGATTCCATACATTGGTGGGACATAAAAGCGAGACTAAGAGGCATGAACAGGAGTGTGGTGGCTATGGGGGGTGGGGGGAGGGAAGGAGGGAGAGGGGGAGGGGGAGGGGTACAGAGAGAACTGGATGGAGGGTGGCGGAGGACGATCTCTCTTCGGGTGATGGGTATGCAACATAACTAAATGACAAGATAACCTGGAAATGTTTTCTTTGAATGTATGTACCCTGATTTATTGATGTCACCCCATTAAAATAAAAATTTATTTATAAAAAAAAAAACTACAATGAGATACCACCTCATACCTGTTAGATTAGCTATTATCAACAAGACAGATAATAACAAGTATTGGAGAGGCTGTGGAGAAAAAGGAATCCTCATTCACTGTTGGTGGGACTGTAAAGTAGTACAACCATTATGGAAGAAAGTATGGTGGTTCCTCAAAAAACTGAAAATAGAATACCTTATGTCCCAGCAATCCCTCTACTGGGTATATACCCCCAAATCTTAGAAACATTGATACGTAAAGACACATGTAGCCCCATGTTCATTGCAGCATTGTTCACAGTGGCCAAGACATGGAAACAACCAAAAAAGCCCTTCAATAGAAGACTGGATAAAGAAGATGTGGCACATATACACTATGGAATACTACTCAGCCATAAGAAATGATGACATTGGATCATTTACAACAAAATGGATGGATCTTGATAACATTATACGGAGTGAAATAAGTAAATCAGAAAAAACCAAGAACTGCATTATTCCATATGTAGGTAGGACATAAAAACGAGACTAAGAGACATGGATAAGAGTGTGGTGGTTACCAGGGGTGGGGGGGGGGAGGAGGGAGGGAAGGAGGGAGAGGGGATTGGGGAGGGGGAGGGGCACAAAGAAAACTACATAGAAGGTGACGGAGAACAATCTGACTTTGGATGGTGGGTATGCAACATAATTGAAGGACAAGATAACCTGGACATGTTTTCTTTGAATATATGTACCCTGATTTATTAATGTCACCCCATTAACATTAATAAAAATTTATTTTAAAAAAAGATTCATTTTATGGGCAAAAATCCAGATCCCTCTAAATTAAAATTTTTTTTATCTAGAGCCATATCACTGTAAAGTTGGCAGGGAGTGAATTGTCAACTACGTCACACTATCGCCCCTCCCCCTGTAAGTGCCAGGACTCAGCGCTACGTCCCCAGGTGAATGGACACGCCGGCCATACTTTGTATGAGCATCCGATGGCCAACACTTTTGTTTCATGTCTCAGAATCACATGTGATTTTGATGACTATCGTGTTATTTAAATACTTACTGTTATCATTTAAAATCTGTAAAAACATCCTATAGAAATGTTTGCATGTTTGTTAACTGGTATTGGGAAACACTAGAAAGTTAAAAACTTTGGAAAGAAAGTTAGAGATTATAAAACAGTTACTATGTGTAAATATTGTGCCTTTTAAACCTTTTGCTAAAAACAGGCAAAAACCATGTGTGTAGATTCATTTCCCTTTATATAAACATATCCCTATGGCAAAACTTGTCTCAAATTATGAGTTTTAAAACATCTGAGATATTCAGGAACTCATCTCTCGCATGAACTATGACTGCCATGTCATCTCTAATTAAATATGTTCCAACAGAATTTATATGCCCTGACAGCTGGGGAAGAAAGACCTAGAAGCAGAGACAGACCAAGCTCATTAGGGGCAGGAACTGAAGGAAGTAGTAATAGCAGGTGTCTCTCTGCAGTCAGAAGGGGGAGGGGCCTATTTAAAAGGCCATCACCCCAGACCGGGTCAGGGCTGGGATGGAACCCAGGAAAACCCATCTGCCTAGCGTTAGAAACAGATCCCACACCTCAATTAGACTCAACATTTTAGATCTGGAAGTGACCTTGGACCCCATCCCTTGTCCTACGAATGCCCTGCCCTGCCCTTGAAGCACCACCCCCTCCAAGTCTTTCCTGAGAGACACTCCCTGCTCATTGGTGCCCCCAACACATCCTGGGCATCCCTTCACTTTCCCCACTGCAGTCTAATTGCTGATTCTCTTATTTCCCTTTCTGATCAGGATTTTATGAGTTCCTTGGGGGCAGAGACGGGTTGGTTAGCTTTTTGCCCCCAGGACCTAAGCAAAGCGGCAGGCTCCAGTGGGAACTCCATCTCCTGCAACAAAGCAGGTGAATCCTTTATTCCATGTATAGAAGAAGAGCCCAGAGGGACGTGCCCAGGACCACAGAGCTCCCAGGCTAGAGCTGAGACTAGAAGTCAAGTCTCCTGGCGCCTTGGCCTTCCCCTGCTGGGCAACCGGACAACGATGCTTCCGCATCTTCAAGGGGTCGGTTTAAGTCGCCTCCAGGATCCGTGTAAAGGCAGTTCATGTTTCTAGCCCAACATTTTAAGCTTCATTCCCTCATCAAAACACTCACTCAACTAATAATTATGCGTTACTTAGTATGTGAATTTGCAGTCTGGCAGGACGTGATTGGCCAGGTCCTCAAAGGGCATCGTGGTCTGTGTGGCAGAGAGTGCTGGTCAGATACCCAGGGTCCTGCAGCCTGTCCGGGGCAGTGACAGTAGTGCACTGCCGGAACTCTGAGACAAAATTATGTCGGGGAGAGCAAACTTAGATAGATCCAAAATACAGTCGATTCACTCTAATGACCTATACAAGATGCCCAGAGCAATGCTATTTATAATAGCCCCAAACTGAAAACAACCGAAGTGTTCGCCACCAGCAGACTGTATTACCAAATAACACGTTACTGTAATGAAGTCATTTCCAGCAATGATATCCGTGCATAAACAACACAGACACTCTCATCAATATAACGTTGAGCGAAAAGAGTACACTGTGGGAACCCCGGTATCCTCCTCGCCACGGAAGCATTAGACCCAAACCTATATGACTTTAGTAACCATTGTCACCCCAATAAATTCAATAAAGATTTTTTAAATTAAAAAAAACAACAACTAGGGTACATTTTTAAAAAGAGCACACTCTAAGTTTTATTTATATAAAGCTCAAAAACCAGGCAAAAGTAAACCAGTGAGGTCAGGGGACAGGAGAGCAGTTTCCTGCTGAGGGGCCAGCGACTTAAAGGGGACCTGAGGGGACTTGTGGGGTGCCGAGAGTGTTGTTGTCACTCTGAGTGCTGGCTCTGTGGCTCCAGCAACTCTGTGAAAATATATCGAGCTGTACTCACAATTTGTATACTTTTTTTGTATGAATATCATACATCAATAAAATGTTTACTTCACCTATATGTTTGTGTGTGTATGTATCTCTCGATAGGCAGTTAGTGAGAGCAAGCAGCTTTGGTCGTAGCGCAGCCCGTCCGAGAAACACGCGCTAAAGAACTCGGGAGACGCCCAGTTCGCTAGGCGTGATCTGGTGTGAGCTCAGACAAGATGGCCTACGTGTGATCACAATCACGGGAGCCAGAATGCAATCAGAGACAAAGTGCCCTGCTCCAAAGACAATGAAAAGATCTGGAGAGGGAGAAGTTTACAGTGTCGGCCCCTCAACGGTGCATCAGCGAGGTCCTCTCTCAGGAAGGCAGGAACATACTGGTCACTCGAGATACGCTAACTGTGGGTGACTCACCAGGCCCCACTGGACTCGGGTGGTGTGTCATTTAAGGTCATCTCTCCCGCAGTTCACTCCCCACTCACCAGCCAGCCGCCTTTAAACTGCAAATTCAACTTCCTCAGCCCAGAGGTGAAAAGAACGCTCTGGCCACTTTAAACAGTCACATGAAATCGAACGGCATCCTGGGGATACCCCAGACACCTGCCGGCCCGTGATGCAAACACCTCTGAAAATACAGTGACAAAAGTGAGTCCCTGGAGTCCCCAAGTCAAGAACCAGACACCATCAGAACAGCTGTTCCTGGACCCAGCCCCGAAATGCCATGCTGCTGGAACCGGTTCTGCAAGACCTGTTTCCTGTGCCTGTGACCTTGGTGGCTATTCCCCACCATCCAGCAGGAAGCGCGGGCTCAGCCTTCCCCAGGTCAGGGTCAGTGAGACTGTCCAGTGGTCCAGAGGCTACGGCCAGAGGTGATGACCGGGACGTCCTGTGCAGCGTCAGAAGGGCATGGTGGTCCGCAGACTACCGACAGCAGTGAGACCTTGGCAGGCCTCTCACTCTTCTCTGAGCCGTGATTTGATCATCCATAGAAGTAGGGGCTGAAAATCAGAGTTTCCTTCCAGATCCATGACAATGGGCAAGAAACCCTGCCTTCAAGTCAGAAAATACCTGGATTCTGACCTCTGATGCCATCACAGCTGTGCGACTGGGGCAGCCTGCCTAACCTCTCTGAACCTCAGTTTCTTCATTTGTAAAACAAAAGCAATAACAATCCCATAATAATAATCCCACATCATGATAACGTTGAGTATCATACACAGTACAATGATACTACAATAATAATGACAACGAAGATCTAACGAGTGGGTGTGTCTATGGCGTTCAGTGAGGTTCTCAGTCAGTCCAGATAATAAATAGCAAAAAATAAAGAGAGCCACGGGTCTGTGTTTCTGCTGACAGAATCCCAGGTGGGACACAGGCTGCAATCAGGAGCAGTAACCGCTCGGGTCATGAACGGGTGAACTGTTCAGAAGTGGCTGAATGACCCTGACTCCTTACGTGGCCAGCGCTGGCTTGACCGGCGGGTCTGGAGCCGCCGCCACATTTACAGCTGTGAAACACCTTTTCTCGAGGCACATCAGTGACAACTCCTGAGATTTCAGGGCACATTTATGCAAGCTAATGACTCTAAGAGGAGGGGAATGGTGCTGAATAGTCAATTTCGTTTCCATCTTACCGAGAGCAGCAAGCTATTAAGAGCAATCTGTGCTTAACGGCGGCGATAAGCTGGGCCATCTCTCCCCGCGTCCCCACTGAAGTCCCCTTAAGAATAACAGCACCAGCTACAGCTTTATTTAGAAGTGGATTCATTACTTAATGGAATACGTTACAAACTATTTTGGAAAACTGATATAACAGTTACACCCACAGGCCTTGTTCAATGTTCCCAAACATGAGGATTTTGTTTCTTTTCTGGGTTCTTATGAATTTTTTGTCATTGATAATGAAATATGACTTGTATACAAAGGCTGAGACACAGGCTTTTCCTGAGGTTAGGAAAAATATTTCATCGGAACATGTAAAATATATGACTCCTTGATAAGAATGCTTTTAAGAATATTTAACCTCGTCGAATTCTAAATTCTAATGAGCGCCCAAATTAGAAAATACAGATATCAAAAGATGGATATTTTAACCTATTCCAACAAATCCACCCAATTCTAAACAAGCAATTTATTTATTATTACTTTCTTTCCCCAAAGAAGTTGATGGTTGGTGTGTACTGTGTGTGTGTGAGTGTGTGTGTGTGTTGTGAACCACAAACTGTTCTACATAGCACAGAAATGTTGTGCCATCTTTGAAAGGTGGATTGTAAAAATCCTGAGGGAGGAAGTGGACCAATCGAGAGCAGAGCTGCTGGCGCTGCAGAGATACGCAGCCATGAGATAAGGAGCCGGCTCTCGGGTGGGCAATCAGGCTGGCAGGGAGCCCACCCAAGAGCTCGCGTCCAAGTGACTGGGTTCAAACCTGGCTCCACACTTCCTTGCTCTGTGACTTCAGCAAATTTCCTACCTGCCCAACCTCTGAGGTTCCTTAGCTCTAAGAGAGAGATAATAACCAGACCTACTGCAGGAGGGAGCTGTGTAGTGTTACATGTGTGCCTTTTTATGCAGAGAATGCACTTCAGGTGCTGCCTGTCACTGTCTCGCTCCAGGAAGGCTGCTATTACCTTTTGAAACATTCCTGGTTCGTCGCTTCCCTGTCTAGACCACGTTGTCTCTGTGTCTGTTTCTAGGAAACCAAGAGCAGCAAAAGGCACAACGGAGCCCTCTCCCTCAGCTCTCGTGGATTTGTCAACAGCATAAGCATTATTAAAACATCATTGTTCATGACATTGTGCTCGGTGCTGCATGCGCATGTGCACTAGTACACACACACACACACACACACACACACACGTCCTCTAGGAAGTCACAGCACCCTCCACACATGGAATGAAACACACTGAGCACTTACAACATTGGCCGGTGGACGTGCTAGATGAAAATGCTCTTCACACGTACTCTCTAACCACCACTCACGCCTCTCCACATCTCCCCTCTACTCCAAGCAGAATGGGTATTTATTCCACAGATAATGAGACCAGGAAGCAAATATATTAAGAGAGAAACACCTGGCACAGGGTGATTCCCCTTCCTGCGTCACGCCTTCGAATGCCGTCCGAGCCCAGCCATGATGGGAGCCACCATCCGGGGGGATCGGTGAGGGAAGCGATCAGCCTCTTTGTCCCCACAGTGTGGCTCTGGAACTCACACACCAGAGACCTGGACCCGAGAAGCTGGCAGAGGTGACACTGTGTTAAACACTGGCGCTGAGGAGGGGTGGGGTGGGCGAGGGTGCGGTTGGGGACAGCTCTCTCCAAGGGTGTATTTCTCAACCACAGAGGTAAGTTTTGATGGAAAAAAATATAAATATATAACACATATCAATTTTAACACAGAAAGAGAAAAGGTCTTAAAGGAAATGGCAAAAATGTGGGCAGCAAGCCAGCGAGGTGTGGAAGCTGAAGCCCTGGGCTCCGGTGGTCCCTGAGGACAGACGCCGCTGGTCGTTTGGGGCGTGGTGGCCGTGTCTGGCCCACAGATGACGTGGCTGCCCAGCAAGGGTGCTGTGTCACACGGCAGACGCGACAGGGGCTGGCGTGCCCACTGCCGTGAGCACAGGCCCCCCATCCCGGCGACCCCTCACCCGGCTTCCCGCAGGCCCAGAGCGCGGGCACTTGCTGCTCCTTCTGCAAACTGCAGAGACTAATGGCTGAAGCCCCCAAACAGCAAACTCTGGGTGGCAGGCAGAGAAAGAAGACCAGGAACATCCCTACGAAAGAGTAGTCACAAAGTAGGAAGAGAATCCAAGAGAGCAACAACAGAAGGCCAAGGGCAGAAAGTTCCGGAAGAGGGTGTGGCCATTCTGTCAAGTGCTGAGGAGTTAAATCACACAGGACTCGCCGGGCCTCCTGGGGTGGGCGAAGAGAATGAAACACAAAACTACTACTGCCTCGGACATGTGCCTGTGTGTGGACTCGTGCCCGGAGCCTGCAGGACTCGGGACACTGAGGAATGAGACCCTTTTAAGAGTAGGGAGTTCTGGGGACACCGATCAGGAAGCTTGGTGCAAGCACAGTGGGGTCTACCACCCAGTATCCAGAGGGGATGCTGTCCTTTAGCTCACACTAACCCTGTAAACTCAGTGGGCCTTTACACACTCCATCTAAGCTTTCTAGGTAGCGCTCTGGAGAGACTCTGGAAAGTTCTAGCTTGCCATTGCTAAGTTTACTATCATGTGCGTGCTTTGGGGAGAGGTACCTGGAATATAATTAAGATGACCGAGAAATAATGCTGTAGGAAATTACAGAGGTCTGCAATCTCTAAAGCACAAATGGCAGTGTCAGCAGGGAGGCAGGTGACGCTAGCCCCTTGAGACCCCAGGAGAGGTGGGCAGGACGTGTGGCTCTTCACCAAGAGGGTCCCAGGGTCACAGAACCTTGTCTCTGAAAGAGACCTCAGAAATCTCTAGTTCAATCCTTCTGCTTTACTAACGGGGAAATGGAGAGAGGCTGACGGCATCCCACAGTCGCACGTAGTCACTTGTGGTCAGACAGCGACTTGGACGCAGGGCTCAGCCTAAGGTTTACATTTTGGGTGAGACACAGAAGGTCCCTAGAAGGGGGCTTAAGGACGGTGCTGAATCAGGTATGACCCCACAAGCCTCAACTTCACCAGAAATAAACCTTGTTATTGAACCATTAAGAGGTACTATGATAGGCTAAGTTGGCAAAAACCCTTAACCACGGATGCTAGTGTTTCCCCATGGAGAGTCAACGTCCAGGGAGGAATTTGACGAGAAGTGGAAATCCCAAATAGTGTGCCCTCTACACAGAAGCTCAGCGCTATGTTTCTGAGTCAAACAGGCCCTGATGTTGAGCTTAAGCTGCACTGGCTCAGAGTTTTACCACCTGGCTTCCCTAACCCATTTCCTCTAAGCAAGAAAGAAGTGCCCTTGCTTAGCCCTGGCTGGTTGGCTCAGTGGTAGAGCGTTGGCCTGGCGTGCAGAAGTCCGGGGTTCGATTCCCGGCCAGGGCACATAGGAGAAGCGCCCATCTGCTTCTCCACCCCTCCCCTTCTCCTTCCTCTCTGTCTCTCTCTTCCCCTCCTGCAGCGAGGCTCCATTGGAGCAAAGATGGCCTGGGTGCTGGGGATGGCTCCTTTGCCTCTGCCCCAGGCGCTAGAGTGGCTCTGGTTGCAACAGAGCGACGCCCCGGAGGGGCAGAGCATCGCCTCCAGGTGGGCGTGCAGAGTGGATCCCGGTCGGGTGCATGCAGGAGTCTGTCTGACTGTCTCTCCCCGTTTCCAGCTTCAGAAAAACACAAAAAAAAAAGAAGTGCCCTTGCTTGTGCATTCCTCTGCCAAATGATTTATTAAAAATATGCAATAAGGCAAATATTGACAGATCACTACAGAAACTGAAAGCTTATACTTCTGCGCATCGATTCAGGCTCATCTAAGTCCTCTTTTAAATGTTTGCTTGTTTTTTTTCCTTCGGATCCCTTGCTCCCTAAACATGATTTTGAAGAAATCACAAAATTTTTTTCCAGTACATATCCTATAAATGTATATATACCATATGTAGTATATATACTTCAGTTAAGTCAAAGGGTAATGCATCTTCTACTTTACAAGGTAACACCAACTTTTTTGCCCCAAATGGTGGCCAAAATGCACTCCGACTGGCAGCGCAGGAGAGACCTGTTTCCCTACACACAGCATCGCCAACGTTCTGTGTCGTCAGGTTTTTAATCTTTGCCAATTTTAATGGATGCAAAATGGTACATCATTGTGATCCTAATTTGCATGTCCTTGCTTACTAATGAGGCTGAGCATGTTTTTGTGTTGTTTTTAAATTGTTTATCACTCGGCTCCTAATAATTTTAGGCCATTCATTCTGTAGCACTGCTTATCAAACTGTTCATCACCCCCGAATCCTGCTTAGGAGGATGGGAAATAAGACACCAGGACACTGGTGGCTCTGAGCCTTCGTGTAAGGGACACTGCTCTTGACTCGGTAATCATTTAATGTCACCCCCACGAAGAAGCAGCCGGTGGCTTTCAGACTCAAGCTCAGTCAGCTCCCAAACCAGGCAGGCAGGCCTGGTCTAAGGGATCCAGCCCTCTTGCCAGTAATTGGTTCCGGAATGGAGATGTGAACCACATCTGTCTACAGAGATACCGAGAGAGGACCACCAGAGGCTTCTGGGAAACTCCTTCCTTCTCTTACAAGCGGCAATGGGAAGCCAGGATCTACCTGACCCCGGATGGGGAAGGGGAAGCAGGTGGGTCCTCATGCAGCAGCCACACCAGGCCCACAAGGAGACCAGTCACAGAAGGAGGCTGGCTGTGTGGAAGGCAGAGCCGACCGACAGAACAGCCTGGTCCTTGCTCACACTGCTAACTGCCAAGTGAAGCCACACTGAACCTCTCTGTCTCTGGGCGCCAACTTCTGTAAACCAGGGAATCTCCGCATTGCTTGAGATTCCAATCTCCAATCTGAACCTGGCTTTCTGTCACTTCAACGAACAGCATCCTGGTACCAGTTAACATGGTTTAAAAACAACAAAAAACTATGAGCCAGGACCAGCATTCCTGAAGCCTGCAGAGAACTGGCCAACGGCAAAAGGTGCAAGTTGTCTGTAAACTTGAGATCCTGACTGTCCCCATGTCGGAGGTCGGGCAGCAGCGACAATATTCAGAGATCTGAGACCGCTGAGCACAAGCCTTCTTACCAAAGGCAGGCTCTAAACCCCCTGAGTAGGACCATTCAAAATAGTTACTACAGTAATTAAATTCCAGTCAAGGTATCTCCTCAACCAGCTGACTGAGGCCACCCAAGTCCAATTGCTCACTTGGTTACTTCCTCTCGGCACTCAGCTCACACTCAGTGACAGTGTTCTTGCTTAGATAGAGTTGTCTTCTTGCTGGTCCACAGAATCAGCTTCTTGGTCTCCCCTTAGGGGGTGGACGTATTCTAAAGGAAAGTGCTATGCTGTCTTCTACTCTGTAGCCTCCTTTCCGCCTATATGAACACTGGCCCAGCTGGTAACTCCTGTGGACCCTAAAAAAGCCACCTCTGAGCCTCCATATCTTTCTTTGTTGCAAAAACAACATTGCAAGACTGTGTGGTGGATCATATCTGCACAAAGTGGTCAATGACTGGCAGCCATTATCGTTAATGAATGATGTTGAGTAAGAGCTCCGAGTGCCCAACGTCCAGGGTGGTCAGGCATGATCAGTGGCTGAGGTGAAGCCTCAGAATCCCTTCAAAGCCCAGAACATCAAGCCCTACATCCTCAAGGGTCTGGGAAAGTTTTCTTCTTTGGAAGAAATAAAACATTATTCAATTATATTCTTAACAACAGAAGAGAATCTGAGCAACATTTATGTCAGCTGAAGAAGGATGTTCTTATTATCACATCCCATTCATCATAAAACTATAACCATTGAGACCCTGCTGCAGGCAAAACTCTCAGCTCTATGAACCAGGGAGATGCTAAATCCATAATCTTCACAGGGCATCCAAAATAAATCAATATTGGCTTTGGAAGCAGGGGAGCGCACTGAACATGAGTGTACTCTTTAATAACCTCGTGTCTTCACAGGTACAAAGCAAGAGCCGAAACGGTTTTATCATCACAGTTTAAATGTCAGTGCCATGAAATCTACCTAATCACAGGCGACACGTGGGATCTTCAGGAACAAGAAACTATCCAAAGACACAGCTAATTTAGAGTAGAATGAATTCCTGGGATAATTATCCAGAAAAAGACCCAGAAATAGTTCACCCCCCTCCCAAATCACATTGTTTCAATTTGGCTTTTTTTTTTTTTACAAAAGTATCCTAAAGCAATAACAGAGTTGTCTTTGAAATTTTTAGATACCATAAAATATGTCGAATAATTATTATTATTGTTTTTTTGCAGGAGAGAAATCTGATCAACAGCCTTGGAGGGAGGAAGGAAGGAATAATAGCCGAACAAAAGAAAGGAAACAGGAAATCCGAAATGAGCCCACCCAAGTCAGAGTATTGTTTCTATAAGAAAATGGTCTAAAATTTCCAATGCCAGAACTGAGAGGAAATTCTGAATTTTCATTACTTGCCTCCTTTTCACCATTAACTGTCCTGATTATGCCTAGAACCCCTACCCAGCAGAAGAAACTGTACATTAAACCCACTTTTTTCCAATACTGGGTTTATGTCCAAAATAATGAACTGCGTAATGAGCCCACGATAATGGGTCTCTTCTTACTGGAAACTGCAATTTACTTTGTTTTTCTAAGGAACATCTGCTGTAGTTTTGAAAGGTTGCTAAGAAAAGGTTTTTGTTATTTTCTTAAAGGTGGTACAAAGCAAGCAAAATCTTTATTCTGTTCTTTACCAAAAATATACCACATTTAAAATTTAAATTTTTATTTTAAATTATGAAAGCCATTGAAGGCTTTGCTCATTCTTCGCCATCAGCAAGGGATCATGGCCTGAGCAGGCGGTGGCGCAGTGGATAAAGTGCCGGACTGGGATGCGGAGGACCCAGGTTCGAAACCCTGAGGTCGCTGGCTTCAGCGCAGGCTCATCTAGTTTGAGCAAGACTCACCAGCTTGAGCCCAAGGTCGCTGTCTTGAGCAAGGGGTTACTCGGTCTGCTGTAGCCCCTCGGTCAAGGCAGGTATGAGAAAGCAATCAATGAACAACTAAGGTGCCGCAACAAAGAACTGATGCTTCTCATCTCTCTTCCTTCCTGTCTGTCCCTATCTGTCCCTCTCTCTGTCTCTCTCTCTCTCTGTCTCTGTCACACAAAAAAAAGGAAAAGAAAAAGGAAGGAGCCACGGACTCACGTGGCATGGATCATACATACTCACTCTGGGGCAATGTGGTGGGGACGACATTGGGGGTTATGACCAGGGTCCTTGGGATCCTCTAACAGGAGAATTAGAGCAGAACTACTCCTTTAATAACCACCCCCCAGCCCTGGCCAGTTGGCTCAGCGGTAGAGCGTTGGCCTGGCGTGCAGGGGACCCGGGTTCAATTCCCGGCCAGGGCACATAGGAGAAGCGCCCATTTGCTTCTTCACCCCCACCCCCCTCCTTCCTCTCTGTCTCTCTCTTCCCCTCCCGCAGCCAAGGCTCCATTGGAGCAAAGATGGCCCGGGCGCTGGAGATGGCTCCTTGGCCTCTGCCCCAGGCGCTAGAGTGGCTCTGGTCGCGGCAGAGCGACGCCCCAGAGGGGCAGAGCATCGCCCCCTGGTGGGCAGAGCATCGCCCCCTGGTGGGCATGCCGGGTGGATCCCGGTCGGGCGCATGCGGGAGTCTGTCTGACTGTCTCTCCCCGTTTCCAGCTTCAGAAAATTAAAAAAAATAAAAATAAAAATAACCACCCCCCAAATCCATCCATCAGCAAATCCCGTCACTGTCAAAATTGTCTTCACTCAGACCACTTGTGTCCCCATCACCGGCCTTGGTCAAGTCTACCGCATCTCTCACTGGGAATCTTGCAATAACTTCCGCATTTTCCTGGTTCCTCTCCTGCCCCCTCCCCAACACTCCACTCTCCATATGACTGGGGGAGTGATTTTATTTTTTAAATGACTTCCTATTGCACTTAGAACACAATCTAAATCCTGACCGTTGTCTGTAACGCGTGACCTGACCTGGCTCCTGGCTAGCTCTCCGGCCTCATCTTATACCATGTCCTCCTTGTCCCATGCTCTCCAGTCACACTGACCTTCTGATCCTTCCTCGGCTGTGCCAAGTGCCCCTACTGCAGGCCTGCGCACTGGCTGTTCCCTCTCCCGGAAATGCCCTTCCACCAGACCTTCAAAAGTCTAAATCCTTCACTTTTTTCGTATTTCTTCTCAGTGTCACCTCTTCAAAGATGCCTTCCCTGACAACTGCATCTAAAACAGCCTAACCTCCCCACCTGGTTCATGGTCCACTGACTCACCGTCTTTCATTTTATTCTAACAGACATAATTATCGTGATAAAACATCACACAGTCATCTGTGGATTTGTTCGCTGTCTGTTACCCCTACTAGAATCTAAGGCCATTGAAGGTAAGGATGTTGTCTTGTTCACTAGAACACTGCCCTAGAAAAATGCCCGGTCCTCACTAAATATTTGTTGAATGACTCTATTGCAGACCTAAGAGTTACAAAATTCAAACAAGTTCCTTCTCCATACGTAAGACACATTGTACCATAATTACAAGCAGGTGGCAGGTTGTGTGCGTGGGGTAGCAGAAACCAGCACATCCTACAACGTGGCCCCAGCCCCAGGCTGCTCTCCTGGCCTCCCTGAGCCTGCCCTGGAGACGCCCTGGGGGGATGGCTGTACCCGCACCCCCTCAGCGAGGCTGGCCCTGACTGAGGAGATGCCCTGGGGGGGTGGCTGTACCCGCACCCCCTCAGCGAGGCTGGCCCGGACTGAGGAGACGCCCTGGGGGGATGGCTGTACCCGCACCCCCTCAGCGAGGCTGGCCCGGACTGAGGAGACGCCCTGGGGGGGTGGCTGTACCCGCACCCCCTCAGCGAGGCTGGCCCTGACTGAGGGGATGCCCTGGGGGGGGGGTGGCTGTACCCGCACCCCCTCAGCGAGGCTGGCCCGGACTGAGGAGACGCCCTGGGGGGGTGGCTGTACCCGCACCCCCTCAGCGAGGCTGGCCCTGACTGAGGAGACGCCCTGGGGGGGTGGCTGTACCCGCACCCCCTCAGCGAGGCTGGCCCTGACTGAGGAGACGCCCTGGGGGGGTGGCTGTACCCGCACCCCCTCAGCGAGGCTGGCCCGGACTGAGGAGACGCCCTGGGGGGGTGGCTGTACCCGCACCCCCTCAGCGAGGCTGGCCCGGACTGAGGAGATGCCCTGGGGGGGTGGCTGTACCCGCACCCCCTCGGCGAGGCTGGCCCGGACTGAGGAGATGCCCTGGGGGGGTGGCTGTACCCGCACCCCCTCAGCGAGGCTGGCCCGGACTGACGGTCCAGACCCAGAACCACTCGATAGCAAGAGGACCCTATCATTGTGCCCACACTCCAGTGTGCTCTAAACTTCAGTGCAAGCTTAGCTACAAGAGTTTTAAGAGCCATAGAAGGCTAATGGGATTAAAACTGGGCAGGCTGTCAAAGTATTACTTTTTATTTTAAGTTTCAGAAATGAATACATCATCTAACCACAAACAAAAGCAGTGTCAAACACAGTTCCACTTTACCAAAGCCATTAAGAACCCATACGAATCAAATTATGTTAAGCATATGGGGTCATAATCCGCTCAGCCGTCCCTACGTAACAGATGTGGAAGTCAGTGCAAAGTAAACACAGATAAAAGCAATAGGTACCTTTGGTTTACATATGAAGTCTTAAGTTTAAATTAACATGTTTTGGCACTAATCTTTGGATATACTACTACCTTCATCTGAATTTGCTATTTTTAAATAACTTTTAGGCATGCATGCAAAAAAAGAAATGTAAATAAATAAATAAAGAAACAAAGTAAGACAAGAGGGAGGAGGAATAAAATGCTAACATCTGTTTCAGGAACATTCTTTTCCTCCCCATTCAATGAGACAGACATTTGCTAAGTGATTCCAGAAATAATGTGCCTCAAAGGCCTTCCATAAATAGAAAAAATAATCAGCGCAATGATGATCTCTATAATGGCGCTTTTCTGCACCAAATCCCTTGGGGCACCGACTTGGACTGAACCCCAAATACTAGCTGGAAGATGGACAGTGACTCCCCACCTCAGTCAAAACGATCAATCTGATCAGTGCGCCCCTCAGTTCACACTCTCCCACCTCTGCTCATGTTCATTCTTCCTGGGCACCCTCCTCAGACAAATACTATGACTCCAGGATGCAGATGAAGAAAAGGAGGTTTGTTTCTGAGTGACGGGATCTAGAGAAGGGTCTGGTGTCTTCAGTGTCTTCAACACACACCCCTGGGAGACTGGCTTTGCCTCTCCGGTTAGGGTACAGCCTGTACATCTCACGCAGTCATTACTTTAAAGTGTTTGTTGACTGCGATGGTCCAGAGAGCCCGGACACTGGAGTCTGGCTCTGACTCACTACCCTCAGTTGTACAACTGGCAGCAAGTCAGGAGATCCAGGGTCCTCGTCTGTTGAAATGAGGGGGTTGGGTTGATTGAAAGCTGGCGCTAACTCTCTGACCCCATAATCCATGGACAATACATGCTCACAGGACAATACACTTCTCCTGTGCTGATGCCTTCTAGCGCTACCTTCATGAGATCTCCGCACATCTCAAGCTGTCACCTCCCCAGATTCAGAAACTCCCGTAAATGCCACAGAGGTTCTGGGCTGCCATGGGCCCACTGGAATCCGCTCATAACTCCTTCCTCATAGGACTCACCTTGTGGTAAGCACATTACACATGTAATCCTGACCACACCCAAATGGGGCAGTGGGTCTAAGTGTAGACTACAGCCTTTGGGGAATACTCGCAGGGTAGTCAAATTCTTTTTTTCTTTTTTTTTTTTTTTGTATTTTTCCGAAGCTGGAAATGGGGAGGCAGTCAGACTCCAGCATGCGCCCAACCGGGATCCACCTGGCATGCCCACCAGGGGGCGATGCTCTGCCCCTCTGGGGCTTTGCTCTGCTGCAACCAGAGCCATTCTAGCGCCTGAGGCAGAGGCCACAGAGCCATCCCCAGCGCCCGGGCCAACTTTGCTCCAATGGAGCCTTGGCTGCAGGAGGGGAAGAGAGAGACAGAGAGGAAGGAGAGGGGGAGGGGTGGAGAAGCAGATGGGCGCTTCTCCTGTGTGCCCTGGCCGGGAATCGAACCCGGGTCCCCTGCACACCAGGCTGACGCTCTACCACTGAGCCAACTGGCCAGGACTAGTAAAATTCTTAATCCCAACCCATGAGTGCCAATATCCCAACTTGCAAATCTCTTGCCTTCCAAGTTCTCTGAGAACTCCTGACAGTCCAGAAACCCCTGAAACCTCCGCCATTGCCAGTTCCTGAAGTTAACCGTGTTAGCCACGGAAACCACAAGTGTTCCTAAACGCCTTCCCACTTTCTCATTCCATCCATAATCCCTCTCCAAAGCAAGGGATAACGCCCCAAGTCAACCCTGAAGTTCAAAGACGTGGAGTTCTGTATTTTGCCCTCAGGCTCCTTCCTTATCCAATGCTACTCTGGTCAGACTCGAGGCTCCCTCCAACCCCTCCTCTGCCCTCTAGGATGGAGCCTGGTGCCAGGTCTCCGCTCAGGTGACAGGCTCCGACAGACCTTCCCCCTCTGCCCTGAACCAGCCTGCTTGCCGCCACGAACGGGATGACCTCGCGAGCTCCGCTTTGCTACACCTCCCTGGCTCTTCACCCACAGAATGTTTGATATCCCCGCATTCACAAGAGAAGCAGATAAGAAGAAGAGATCAGGAGGAAGTGGTGAAGGAAATAACAAGTCTGGTTGCTGTGACCTGTGTCAGAGGAAGCCCTTTGAAGGCTTATGCCAGTTGGCATGTGTCATCGCGTCCCAGGGCTGCCAAGCCGGGGACCTGAAACAACAGAAACAGACAGTTCTGGAAGCTAGACGTCTGAAATCCAGGTGTGGGCAGGCCATGCTCTCCCTCTCTGAAGGCCCCAGAGGAGACTCCTCCCTTACCTCTTCTAGTTTCTGGTGTTTGCCGGCAATCCTTGGGCTTGCTTGCCGAGTAGATGCCTCACTCCTTTCTGGCTGCTATTCCAGAATACCGCCGACCGGATAGTGCATGCACAACACTTGGTTGGCGCCTTTAGGAGGTGTCTAGGTCATGAAGGTGGTGCCTTCACAAATGGGATGAGTGCCCTTGTAAAGGAGGCCCCAAGAGAGTCCCTGTGTCCCTTCACTGAGGACACAGTGAGATGGCCCTGGCTACGAGCCAGGGAGTGGGCTCCTTCCAGAATGTGACCATGCTGGTACCTTGATCTTGAACTCCCCAGCCTTCAACACCGAGAAATAAATTGTTGTTGTCAGTTACCCCGGCTATGGTGTTTTTGCCACAGCAGCCCACGTGGCCTAAGGCACAGCATGAGGAGGACCCTCCTGGAGGACAGCACCCTGGCAGAGCTTCCCGCCCAGTCCCCATGGTCCCCGGGCCTCCGTGTGCCTGTACCATCTCCTGCAGCCACACCTGCATCCAATCAGAGGAGGGCTGGACGCAACATCACGTGCTGAGCGCCCACCAGGGGCAAGCATGGAAGCAGGGGCCGTCGGTGCAAAGGTGACGCAAGTGTGGCCCCTGTCCTAGGAGGTCACAGGTTAGCGGACCCTCTGCTGATGTCCACAGCCGTGGGGCGGCACCCTCAATCCTACCTGCGCCTTGCACTGGCTTCCACCTGGCCTCCTCACCTCGTCAGAGTCCTGCTGCTCACCATCCCATCTCATGCTGTCCCTGTCCTCTGTGTCCAACATGCCTTGTCATTTCCTCTCTGTTATCTGGTCTCTCCACACATTCCTGCTTCTCTGATCGGAGCAGCCCCTTTGAGCTGGTTCAGCGGGGGCCCTCCGCCCCGGGGCCCCATGGACCCTTCCCTCTCCCCCTCAAGGCTGGTCCCACAGCACAACGCTCACAGCCTGGGCCGGGTCAGGCTTCGGTACCACGCCTCCCTCCCGAACACTCACGGGGGTAGTTATCCCCCTGCTCCAAACCCTCCAGCTGCTCCCGCTGCCTGGTGAGTGGCAGACGTCTTGCCTTCCAGCCCTACCCCATAATTAAGGTGCACTCACTGCCCCAGACTTCTCAACGTTCTCCCCAAATGTTTGCCCTGTCCTCCTTCCCCACAAATGCCATTCTTTCCCGCCTCCGCCTGCCTCCGCCTGATCAGCCCTGCGTCCCCTCGGGGCACACGTCCACCGTGGATGCTTGTTAGAGGAATGAAACAGGAAGTGCGGAGGGTGTGTATCCCATTCCAATTTTAGACCACCTTAGGAAAAGTCTGACTGCTAGTTAGACAGGACAACAACATTAGTTCTTATTTAAATGTTCCAAAATATAGATGTTTGTTGCATTTCTTGAGTGCTAGGCAAGAAATCTCCGAATGGGAGCTTTGGACAGGGCAGTGGGGGAGGGGAAGATGTTTGCTGAAACTCCCACTCTCCTGGGGGCACACTTTTCCCACACTCATTCTAAAAAGAAAGAAAAACAAACACAGAGCAGCGCCCTGGGACGCCCAGCCCAGTTCAACAGCATAACACAGCCGTAAAGAGAGGCCATGCATGGCCAGTAGCCACGGCTACCATCACAGCCGCCTGGCCCGTGCAGGTTCGCATTAGATTTGGACAGACGGTAACGGAGCCAAGAACTGGTGGGCCATTAGCTTTAATCCTAGCTTGCACCCAAGCGGGCTAGAAATACACACAGTGGGAAAACACTTCCCTTTCTCTTCAGGGCTCCCAAAGCCACTGACTTATTTGAGATTCCTAGAATCAAAGGTTTCTACCTCACCAGCCTTATTCACCTCTGTTTCCCATCTCCTTCTCTCTGCACAAACTCTGCACAAACTGGCTTCTCCTTCAGCATTCCACCATCTTGGCTGCTTCTCTTCTCCTCCACATGGCCTTTCTCTGCTCTCCTACAGCAAGGGCTTCTCCTAGAACGTAATCACTCTTCTCCCAGAACAACGTGATCTCTCTTCCTTTTAAAAACTTTTGGAGCGAAAGCCCTCCCCCAACACATATTAACATAATCACGCCCATCCTAAGCAAGAAGGGCAACTAATATTATTACCTGGGCGACAGGCTTCCACGTGGGCAGCGCCATCTTTAACAAAGTGAGCATAATATATTTTATATGCCCAACAGGCTGCGATACCAGTTTTAAGTCAGATTATTCCTAGCAGAACGCGAGATAAGAGAGACCTGCCTCTCTTTGTGGCCAAGCAGACAGGAAGAAACTTTCAGGCTGTCCGTGAGCATCGCCTCACCTGCCTGCTGGTTTAGCTGCCCCTGGCATTATTCAAATGCAGGAGATGTATTCAGGATATGAGCCGGATTTGAGATGAAACATTCAGGAAATGAAAAGGATTTGAGACCCTGGGGCCTACAACACGCAATTTAACATTTCCCCTCTTTGAATGTATTAGATATTTATGAAGCTATTTCCCTTTAAACTGCCTTAATGAAACAAAACGAAGCGCCCCACAACAGATTCTACGAGAATGGTGCTCTCAAAGGGGCCGCAATCTAAGGAGAGAAGCGATGTCCCCCTTTAGAGAATCTGCCCAGAGTCCTGGGCCTCCTGCGTGGATGTGGGGAGACGTCAGGAGCCTTTGGGGTCGGTCCCCATGCCGGCTGGATGCCCGTCCCGAACCTCAGGTCACCGTCTTTCAGATGAAAATGGTACCGAATGCCCAGCCTCGCCCTGCAGAGGGAGATGGAGAGGAGGGGACAGACCCATCTTCTTGTCGTCAGGGTTGCAGAGCCCCCAGGGAGAGTCGGGGCAGAGGAGGGCTCAGGAGGGGTCAGGGGAGGAACAAGCGTCCAAGGACAGTGAGCAGTGCTCACGTCACAAACAGCATGAGAAAGGATTCTGGCTTTGCCTTGTCAAAGGTGTAGGGACTTGAAGGTTCCTGAAAGGTAGTCAAGTCTAACCCACTCGTGTTCGAGCTTAAGCAACTGAGGAAATGTCCAAGGTCACTCAAGAGTCAGTGGGCAGCCAGGCCGCTTGGGGCCCCTGCGGGGGGACCGTACCTCATTACAAACGAGGCGCCCCAAAACCACGTACCAACACACGCTCGCTTCCACTCCTCAGGCGTTGACGCGTGGACACCTTGATGCGCTGTCCCGTGGGCGGGCGGCAGAACTAGGCTAAGCTTGACCAAGAGGAGCCGCTGAAGTGCAGACATGGTGACAAGGACAAGGGCAGCTTGCAAAGGCTCACCAGCTCATGGTGGGGACATGTGGCCGTGTGTGTGCTGTCCTACCACCCAGGCCAGACGGCAGGACCTAGAGCTGGATCCAGCGAGCGGCATCTCCACCCCAAACAGCCCGGACCCACAGGACGGCGTCCCTGAGCTGGGAGCGAGGCTCCCCGTGGGAACCCCGAGGGTTTCCACGCCCCGTCATGTTCAGAGCGCATGCTTTTCTGCGTGTTTCCCAGCTGTGGGCCCACGGGCTGGGAGAGCTTCCATACTGTTGATTACTTTCCCTAGAAGACACATCTGACTGGAGTGCTTTTGGCTTCAGGGATGTTGCCAACAGTCCGCTGCCAGGGAGGATGGTGTCACCGAGGCTCTTAGAGCCAGTCCCCCTAGCGTGTGTCTGGGCTGCGCAGAGCCCCCAGTCCCCGGGGGGGGTCACAGGCCTGCCCCCCATCCCCTCCTGGCCCTGAGGGCCCGAGCCCAGCAGGACTCGGACTGTCCTCGGGTCTGTGGCCGCAGAGCCCCCGGTCCCCTGGGGGGGTGTCACAGGCCTGCCCTCCACTCCCTCCTGCCCTGAGCAGCCCAGCGGGACTCGGACTGTCCTCGGGTCTGTGGTGGCAGAGCCCCCTGGGAGGGGGGGGCACAGGCCTGCCCTCCACTCCCTCCTGCCCTGAGCAGCCCAGCGGGACTCGGACTGTCCTCGGGTCTGTGGCTGCCGCAGAGTCCCCTGGGGGGGGGGGGTCACAGGCCTGCCCCCCATCCCCTCCTGGCCCTGAGCAGCCCAGCAGGACTCGGACTGTCCTCGGGTCTGTGGTGGCAGAGCCCCCTGGGAGGGGGGGGCACAGGCCTGCCCCCCATCCCCTCCTGCCCTGAGCAGCCCAACGGGACTCGGACTGTCCTCGGGTCTGTGGCTGCCGCAGAGTCCCCTGGGGGGGGGTCACAGGCCTGCCCCCCATCCCCTCCTGGCCCTGAGCAGCCCAGCAGGACTCGGACTGTCCTCGGGTCTGTGGCTGCCGCAGAGTCCCCTGGGGGGGGGGGGTCACAGGCCTGCCCCCCATCCCCTCCTGGCCCTGAGCAGCCCAGCAGGACTCGGACTGTCCTCGGGTCTGTGGCGGCAGAGGCAACTCTGCCTGCGCCCTGGTCCTCGTGACGCGTGATGGACGCTGTGGGACGGTGTAGCCCCGTCTGGACCCCGCCCCCTCCACTGACAACGGCCTCCATCTCCCCCAAGGGGCTTCTCTCTCCAACTCGCAGCAAAGGGAACGGAAGGCCCCATGGAGATGTCTGAAGCCCAAACACAGCTGGAAGGTCTAATTGATGCGGCAACCCCGCTGGGGCACAGACACATGTGGTAATCTCTCCTCAAAGAGGAGAGCAACCGCATGTCACAGGGCGACAGGGGAAGCGAACACTGCCATCACCGGGTCGGCAGGGCTCCCAAAGTAACATGTGGGTGGGGGAGGGGAGGCAAGGGACCAACAAGAGAAGAGAAGGAAGGAGGGAGGGTGAGTGCATTTGTGACAAAACTGTCCCTAGAGCCACCCCCAGGTGGGTGGGAAGGCAGAGACTTCTTGAGGTCAAGAGAGGTGTCAAAAGCCACATGCTACCTATAGAACTCTGGCAAGCTTCTCAAGTTCTCTTAGCCTTATTCATTCATTCCTTCACTCAGGCACTTACTGCACATCTACTATGCGCCACTGTGCTAGGCTCTAGAGATACAAGGCCGGCAACAGAGGAGGAGGTGGGAGGGGGCAGGTGTGGAGGAGGAGGCTCTGCTTCGATGAACCAGGTTTGGTGAGGCAGTTACACTAATTCATGGATAAGCAGACCCTGAGCTCCGTGGGAGGAGGAATGCTTCAGGGTGAAGCCGGGGGGTGGCCCAGACCAGCGGCTCAAGGCCCAGGGACTGGGCCACTTCTCTAAGAAGGCGCATGCCAAGATGACAGATCACAGCAGAAGGCACAGAGTGAAATATCTGATCAGACCCAGTGACCTGGACTCCTCTGTCCTTGACTCCTCCTGTGCCCACATCCAGTTCCTCAGCAAGGCCTGCGGGCTCTACCTCAGGCCGCACCTCACGGCCAGCCCCCTCTGCATCTCCAACCGCCCCTCCAGGGCCGAGCACCACTGCCTTTGCCCAGACTCTGGCAACAGCACTTCAGCTGGTCAACATTTCAAGTGCCAGGAGAACCTCTAAAACCCACCGTGTACCTCCTCTGCTTAAAATCCTCCAGCGGCTTCCCACCCCATTCAGAACGCAAGCCCGCACTGTACCTGACCCGCAGAGCTGTGTCCTGCCCTGTGTCCTTTCGTCCCTTCACAAGTACCCGCCCCACTGCCTTCTCGCTGCTCTGAGGATACGCAGGACCTCTACCCTCTACCTCTGCTCCCACGCTGCAGCCCCCAGGTCTCCCCAGGGCACTCCCTCATGCCCCCAGGGTCTCCCCAGGGCACTCCCTCATGCCCCCAGGGTCTCCCCAGGGCACTCCCTCATGCCCCCAGGGTCTCCCCAGGGCACTCCCTCATTCCATGTAGGCCTCCCCCCTTCCAGCCCCGACCTGCTGCACTCCTTCCCGGCTCTGCACCTGCCCGGCCTGTCTGAAGTCCTCCCTCCACTGTCCTGGGCTGCAAGCTGTGTGAGAGCGGGACTGACTCGGTATTCCCAGCGGCTAGAGCATGGCCTGATACAGGACACAGGAGGGACACTCGCCAATGAATTACGTGGGCCAAGGACAGGGCTTCCTTTTATGCCCCCTCCTCTCTCAAAGGAGCAGAATCTGCCCCCAAGCCTCACTCCCCCCATTCTAGAACTGCCTGTGCCTCCCCCAGGAAGAGACAGCGGCAGGGGAAGGGCAGGAAACAGGCAGGCAGACCAGGCAAAGCCCCGGGGCGGGGGGGGGGGGAGCAGCACCCAGGTGTCAGGAATGAAAGGAATAAAGGGGGGGCCTGCCGTGTGGCCAGAGAGGCCGGATGAGGCTGCACAGGTGGCCCAGGTGGGAGCAGCTGGTTCTGAGCCAGGAGGTGACAATACGGAAAGGACCCACCTGGCCCCAGAGCGGATGCAGGGACGGGGGCCATACTTAGGAAGTAGGTGCTGGTGGTTTAGCGTAAGGTGGCGGGAGAGGATGCAGGTGAGGGCTGGCTTTCTTCCCCAGGGAAGGAGGGAGGGTAATGATGCTTCCTGGGGTGCTGTCAGGAGGAGGAAGCAAGGTGACAGTCTGGTGTGCAGTCACTGGGGGTGGGCGGCCCTTAGGATGAAGGGGAAGGTAGGTATGGCAGGGAGGAGCGCTCTGACTTCCCCGAGCCAGCCCCGCGGGGGTGCTCTGAGCACTTCTGAAAATGGCAAACCCACACGAGAGATAATTTGATAATCAAAATAATTAATCCTCAGGATTATGACTGAGCTGCTTGCCACTTACGGACTCTGTGATTACAGTCACTCTCAGCCTGTCCCCATCCATTCCGATTTCCCATTATCAGCCAGTTTATGGAGCCAGAACTGTTAATGGGGTGGCGGCCAAGGCCACTTGTCACTAAAGCACCTTATTACTAGACTTGAGCCAGATGAAGGGGACTGAGGTTTGGGGCTGCCCACCAAAATGGTTGATTTGAGCCTTTGATTTCTGAGTTGAACAAATTAAACTTTAATGCAGAAATTCACATTCAACTCATTTACAGAAGTTGATTTAAAAAGTAAAAGAGGAAACCGATATGATCTCATTACAAACATATGCATCAAATCCTACAGTTTTTCCATTTACAAAGCCTTTCAATTAACTTATCTCCCTTCCTCCATTTCCAGGGACACTAAGCCAGTCCCATCAATCATTCCATAAATATTCATTGAGTAGCCATGACCTGCAAAGCAGCGTGTCAGGTGCCAGGTGTCCTGAGGGAGCAGAAAATAATGTGCTTCCTGCCCTTGGCTCTGAGAAGAACACAGAAGAATCTCCAGATGTGGGCTCCACCCTCACCCAAAGCTAGAAGCTCGCTGAGGAGGCACCTGCGTACCTGGCCCTGTTTAACATACCCCTCCTCCCTCCCTCTGTGTTCTTGACCCCCCCTCTCCAGGGTGGGTGGGCCCAGCCCCTGGATATGGCAGTGCAGGATGAGGTGACAGAGGGAGGGACCCTCTGATGCGGTGATGATAAGTACCCTGTGTTAAGAAGGGTGAAGCTCAGCAGGGTAAGTGGCATGCTGACCATGATGGTGACCAGTGACCAGGACCATAACTGGCCGCAGCTCTGACTTGCGGGACATACCCTCAGGGTACCCTGCCCCCTGCCCCAGCCCCCGACCCCCCACGTCTGCACTGTTTCTCCTCCCCGCACCAACTTCCCCCAACTCTAATGGATCTACGGACATCGCACACACCGAATTTCTGCCTCTCGTCATCCATCTTTCCACTCCGAGCAAGGCAGGTTCAGACAGGACGTGCTAACAGACTTCGGGGGAGTGGGTCCTTGTCACAGGGGACAAAACAGGCAAGGTCCCAGGGTGGGACACGTGGGGTCACAGGGGACAAAACAGGCAAGGTCCCAGGGCGGGACACGTGGGGACACTGAGACGGGACAGCGGAGGGAGGGCGCTGTGGGCGTGGCCGAGGCACGGACACGGTCCAGGGCAGCAGGCCACACTCAGGGGCCCGCGCCCAAGGGCCTGGCCAACGCAGGGGCGGCTCAGATGACCTCTGCAGAGGACGGCCGGAGCAGGCCCTGTGCTGGGAACACGGCGGAACACGGGTGGACGAAGCCAAGGAGACAGTCACTACCTAGACTGCTCTGCAACTTGCAATTTAAAAGCTGGACAAACATTTGGATTGTTCGGGATTTTTAACTATTATAAACAATGTTTTGGTGAAAAGTCTTGTCTGTATCTTTGCTTACTGTTGAATGACAGTTTTTTCCAAAGATGATTTCCATAAATGGACATGAGAGTCAAGGACATGATTTTTTTCTTTTTTTTAGACCTTTCGATTCACATTGTTGAACTGCTCATTAAAAAGTTGCACCAGGCCTGACCTGTGGTGGCGCAGTGGATAAAACATCGACCTGGAACGCTGAGGTTGCCAGTTCGAAACCCTGGGCTTGCTCAGTCAAGGCACATATGGGAGTTGATGCTTCCTGCTCTTCCTCCTCCTCCTCTCTCTCTCTCTCAAAAAAATAAATTAAAAAAAAAAGTTGCACCAAATTATTGCCAGATGTGGTATATGGCCATGTCCACTTTCCCAGACCCTCAACATTTCCTGTTGATTAAATGGTTACGTATTAATCTAGCAGGTGAAAGATGGGCTCTGTTTTCTATTTATATGATTACTAATGGGGTTACCCAATTTCCCTTTTGTTCATTAATCATTTATATTTTTCCTTGTACATTGCCCATGCAATGTATTCTTAACCCATTTCTCTACTGAGTGTTTTATTGTGCTCAGAATATTAATCTTTTGTCTAGTTAAGTATCTCACAGATACATTTCCATCTTTGTTGTCTTTAAACTTAAAAGAGTCTGTTTTTACCCAAACTTATGCATCTATCTAACTTGTCTGACTTTCTTATAATGTTTATAAGTAATTTCTTCACATATTACATAAATAGTCATGGATAGTTTTTCTATGGCTTTTGTGTTTGCACTGGCTTAAATTAAAATTTTAATCTATCTAGATGTGATGTAAAGTTTCTGCCTCAGTAGTTCTTATGCTTCCCCCACCTAGGAGTATTGAACACATTTCTTTACAGTTTATTCCTAGATAGAAATGACTTAGGCATTGGGTTCCATTTTTAAATGAGTTTCATTATCTTTTAAGTCGTTCATCGTATTGAGGAAGCATTTTTAAAAATATATCTGTAACTGGCCCTCTGAGATATCTCTCACCTGTACCAGCTTTGGGTCTCTCTCATTTTCATTCCATTCCTGGGTAAAGACAGACAAGCACATCTTTGGCAAATAATGATAATTTCACCTCTTTCTTTCCACTGCATTACACCTTTTATTTTACTCCCTTACCTAATTGAATTGGCTGTCACTTCCAGAAGAATTTTAAGGGATGGCGCTCTAGGGAACAGCCTTGTCTCGCTCGTAACGTGATTGCGAACTCTTCAGCATTGGGAACGGATCGGAACGAGGCTGGCTGTGCTCAAAGTCTTCGGCTCCACCCGGCTCCACCCGCGTGCTCCCCCAGCCTGTACTTCTACCACTTGATCTAAACCAGGGGAGGTCAAACTTTTTATACCTACCGCCCACTTTTGTATCTCTGTTAGTAGTAAAATTTTCTAACCGCCCACCGGTTCCACAGTAATGGTGATTTATAAAGTAGGGAAGTAACTTTATAAAATTTATAAAGCCGAGTTACAGCAAGTTAAAGCACATAATAATAATTATTTACCAAGTGCTTTATGTTGGATTTTCACTAAGTTTGGCAGAATAAACCTTTATAAAACAACTTACTATAGCTAAATCTATCTTTTTACTAATACTTTGGTTGCTCCGCTACCGCCCACCATGAAAGCTGGAATGCCCACTAGTGGGCGGTAGGGACCAGGTTGACTACCACTGATCTAAATGGATGCTGCTGGTCACATGGTCAGCGTGTCATGGCGCTGCTTCCAAAACTGAAAGTTTTCTAATTGCTGCCCCTTCCCCGCGCAAGGTGCCCACACTCCCATCCTCCTGTGCCTTCTTCCACGGCCAATCACGAAGGCATAAGGCCAAATCCTTGTACAAACCATTGGTTGCACGAGCCCCAGATAGTTTATTCTCTAAGCCTTGTTTTTCTTATATGCAAAATAGGGCACTTAGGATTCACATAAGACAAATGTTGTAAAGCTCTCACCAAGGGGCTTGGTATTTATAGGCACTGAGTAACTGGTGGTCACCCTCCTACCTCTGCCACCTCGGCCACCACCGCGCATGACCCTGCTCCTTCTCCGGGCCTCAGGCCTCTCCTCTTGACTCCCTGAGGTCGGGGGTTCCCCACTCCACCCCCACGCATGTTTCTCTGTCTCAAGGCCCCGAGGATGTCCGTCCTCGCACTCTGTCACCGTGTGTGGCTCACTTGTTCTTGGACTACGTTTCTCACCAGAACGTCAGCTCCATGAGGGGATGGGTCATCTGTCTTGTTCGAATGAAACACCCCGTAGGGGGGTCAATAAATATTTGTTGAGTGTGTGAAGAAGTCCAAACAACAAGAACTCGTCCTAAAAAGTGCCAGAGAAAATATCTGCTCTGTTGACCTCATGGGATGTTGTAAGGACTGAAGCGAAACTGTGCCAATGTTTTGAAATCGTCACCACCTTAAAAAAGGCAAGGCGTTCTGATCCTGGACATAGTGAGACTTGCCACTGTGCACCCAGAGCCTTGCGTTCCAGTCTCACCAAGTTCAGCCCCCTCCCTAAGAACCAACCCCTTCCCCCATTCCGAATTCCAGATGACACGCCAGCATGCCTCAACACACATCTGCCCCCAAACGCTTTTTAAAAAATGCAAACTTCTAAGAAATGAGAATAACGAAACAACACTTTTTAACTTTTCAATGAAAGCCACTGAAAGGGGGGAAAAAAAGATTTATTTCTAAAAAAAAACTTGCCCATTTTTTTCTTGCAAATTTAAAAAAAAAACACCGAGGCTTTTTATCAGAGGGTTTTCTCTGGTGCACTTTCTGCTGTTCTGGTGACACGGGAGTTTGTTTTCTGGATCTGGTTTACTTTACAATTTAAGTCTCCGGCAACTTACTGGAAACTTAATGGAAAATTTTAAGTTTCCATTTTTGTCAGGAGCCGACCCACAACTGCTGGCTGACAAGGTCACAGCAGGAGAAGACCCACAACTGCTGGCTGACAAGGTCACAGCAGAAGAAGATCAAAAACTGCTGATTGACAAAGTCACAGCAGAGAAGACCAATGGCTGCGGGTTGACAAAGTCACCCAAAGGAGAGACACAACGATACTTCCCCCTTTGACTTTTTGAATTAATCTGGCCTTATATCCCCCCTTTTCTGGGTGTGTGCTATTATTTATGGCACAGGGATAATAGTACCGTGCTTTCCCTGTAGATTCGTAGTGATTTCTTTGGAAATGAGACAGAGGGTGTGAGTTCCACAGAAAAGCCTGTAAGCCCCTTGAGCTGGGCTCATAGACATAAGAGGCTGGCTATGATATCCCTTGTAAAGGGTTAAGTCTGTAGGAGAATTCCTTCTTAATCATGTTAGAAAGAATAGATTGTGACTTGTGAATGGGTAGGAGGCAGTGGCTGTGCACAGAGCACCTTTCGGCCTTCACTTAATTCAACATTTTTCCTCCCTAGCCTTTTCATGTGATAAAGTAGAGAAACATTCCTTTCTTCTTGCTTATTTGATCTGAAGATAGTGGTACACTCTGAGAAGAATAGAGTCAGAACTTAACTAGTGTTTAAATATAATAAATAAGTAATATTTGACTAGACAATAGTACCTTAGGTAAGGTATAGTAGGATGGCCCATTGTGTGGCCCAGGATGAGAGCGCAGTCAGCAAGAAAAGAATGTTTTACTAAGAGAATTGTCTTTTGACTAAAGGCAATTGCTAGGCTTTCTCAATGAGATGTTCTCATGAGATTTACATACTTTCCAAAATTCTTTGATAATGAGAGGAATGTAGGGGAATCCATAGAAATAATAACAGTTAATGTCTTCTGAAATTATGTTGCTACTAGGCTATCTTTCAAGTGCACTCTGTATATCTTTGGGTGAAAGCTACTCTTAATGTTATGTCAATTTCTTTATAGGCAAGCCTTTTAGAATCTTGTGAGAAAAAGTAGGACACTGCTTAAACTCAAAGCCATTTACCTGAGCAAGCGGTGGTCCATTGTTAGTCCTTAATGATTTCGTCTGCTAATCTCTCTCTGCCCCTTGACTCACAACAGCAGTCAAGTTAGTTAACTATTAGTACTAATACTTTAAAAGCTTTTACCGATGTTGTTATCGCTATTCAAGTTACTTTGTACTTTGAATAATTTGCTACCTGGTTTGTAATTTATAGATATAAATTAACTGTTATCCGGAAACATGTAAACATAGTGAAACAGAAGCAATGATTAACACCATGTAATTGTAACTCAGTATGTGTGTATAAAAAGGGAGCTATACTAGCATTTAGCAGAGATGCCTGGCAGTAAATGCTAACCAGAGAATAAAGAGAAACAAAAGAATTCGGCTCTCTCACTCGATTTCACCGACGCCGTCTCCTCCTGTGGGACCCCCGGATCCCCTCCGGGGCTGGACCCCGGCACACTTTTTAAAAACTTCAACCCTAAACAGTCCCCTTTGAGAAGACGAGAGGAAACCAGCTGAGCGACGTGAGAGTCCCCTGAGCTCTCAGGAGGACCGTTTGTCGGGCGAGGCAGCTGCTCACGTCTTCAGTCTGTAAACATCTCTGCTGCGCGACACAGAAGGACCGGCTGCGAGCCCCCGTGCGTGCACAGAACACCCTGACGCTACCGCAGAGAGCAAATGCAGTGTGATCTTGCACACCAGACTGAAGCGAGGAGCAACTCTTCTTCACACTGACAAGCCACACATCCTCATCCGGGTTACGGAAATTAAACAGGTAGCTGCAGGGGCGCCGGCCACCCGGCGATGCCCCCATCCAGGCACACGTATGTGCTGTTGTTAAAACTCAACCCACATAACAGGCAAACCCCAGTTTACCAGGTCCAATCAGCCAGCGGACAGCCACGGTCTCCCCACCAGGCCCATCCTGAGTGCTGACATGACCCTTAGTGACCAGGGACCCCTGAGAGAAGGGTGGGGCAAGGAACAGGTGGCTCTCCTCTGTAGAGCCAGGCTGCACGAGGCTGTGAAAGAAGCATTGGGACTATTGAGGACTTGAAAACTAAGCTCTTAAATCCCCCTAGGAATAGGTATGCTATTCATACTTCCTGAGTTTTGGCTAAAATTTTCTGGCTTTCTTACGGGATGACGGCACTTATTCTATAATATATGCTCCTATATAAATGCCGGCGTTCCATACCCTCTGCTAGGACCTGCACTGATTCTGGGTTTGTTGGGCCCCAGGGAAGTGGATTTCTTTCTTTTTTTTTTTTTTTTTGTATTTTTCTGAAGCTGGAAACGGGGAGGCAGTCAGACAGACTCCCGCACGCCCACCAGGGGGCGATGCTCTGCCCATCCAGGCGTTGCTCTGTTGCGACCAGAGCCACTCTAGCGCCTGGGGCAGAGGCCAGGGAGCCATCCCCAGCGCCCGGGCCATCTTTTGCTCCAATGGAGCCTCACTGCGGGAGGGGAAGAGAGAGTCAGAGAGGAAGGAGAGGGAGAGGGGTGGAGAAGCAGATGGGCGCCTCTCCTGTGTGCCCTGGCTGGGAATCGAACCCGGGACTTCCGCACAACAGGCCAACGCTCTACCACTGAGCCAACCGGCCAGGGCCAGGAAGTGGATTTCAAGATGCAAAGACCCTCAGAGAGTATGCCTTGGAATCTGCACGTGGGTTCAAGTCGAGGAGGAGCCCGGCTCCATGAGATTCACGCTGGGAGAGTCTCCGGCCCGGAGTCCAATCACAGAGCAGGAGAGAAGCCCAGCCAAGTCTTTTCCAGTCCAGATCCTCTATCACACCCCTCTCCCTCCCCAGAATTACAGAGCAAGTCGGCTGTCAAATGCTAGGCTATAAGGAGAGCAGTCCGTGAGGACGGCCAGGCGGTGTGGGGTGCGGGTGGGGGCGGTGGTTGTGCATGAATGGTGAGGCTGACTGTCTTTCCTCCCCTGGGAAGGGATGGCATGAACTCCCAGGTCCCACGTGGGCACGCTCCCAGCTCAGGGGCATCCTGCACCTGGAGGGGGCGGGGACCTGACCGAGCCTCTGAGGTGTGGAACGGGGTAGAGAAAGCAGCTCTGGTGGACCTGCTTGGAGGGGCCTGCCTGGGGGCGGGGAGCCCCAGGAAAAAGACAAACACATGCCAGGCAGTCGTGAGGCTGCTAGCTTCGGTTCCACCATCTTCCTTCAGTTCCTTCCTGGCTCTCAGATCCTTGTCTAATAATAACAAACGCTATCATCGTATTGAGAAAAGTTCCGACTCCCTACGGGGCACCAGGCCCCGTGCTCCTGGAAGGCAGTAAGCATAGAGGTTAAGTGCTATAACTGGGGTTCCATCGAGCCCCGCCGTTTACAAACTTGGACCAGTCAGCATCTATAGGCTGGTGTTTCCACCTCAGTGTTGTTCTGAGGATTAAACGGCATAATGGTCAGCAGGGCGTGCAGTGAGGACTCGGTCACTGCAGACTGACAGCACTTTTCCCCCTTATTTGGGGTTTCCTTTCATCCTCACAGGTTTGCAAAGAAGCTGAGGTTCAAGGCTGCAAGAACGGCTGATGGTGGACAGGGGACGAAAGACCAGGCAGCTCTGTAGGGACTCCAAATGCAACTCAGGCTCTGTCCAGGGCTCTGATGGAACTGAGTCCACCCCAGCAGGATGGACCCACTGACTCAGAGCAGCTGCCACTCTCCCTTCCACCTCTCTACTCAACCACGTGTCCTTCCTGCCTGAAACCCTTCTGAGACGGAGCCTGTCCACCGCCAGGACGAAACCCACGCTCCCCAGCTAGGCAGCCGGGGCCGGGGGGCAAAGGGGTATTTCTGCACCCTGAGAGGGAGGGAGGAGGGCCAGAAACACAGAGGAACAGAGGCTGGGAGGGAGGGGGAAGAGAGGGAGAGAGGGAGGGAGGGAGGGGAGGAGGGTCTCCTCCAGGCCCGAATCAGTCCAAGGAGAATCTGTCAGCAGTTAGGGCTTCAAGTTCACTTCTAGGTCTGAGAGTCTACGATTCCAACATCTACATTATTTCAAAACAAAGCAAATCCTCCCATTGCTATCAGCTTTACTGACCCTAATTATGACCTAGTGAGAGGGATGTTCTCCCCGGTCACCTCGCCCTGACCTGCAGGACGGTCCCGGGCACAGCACGCTTCCCCTCTGGTTCCCTGCGCATTCTGCCCCTGAGCCTGACCCACCCTCTCCAGCCCTGCCTGACCTCTCCCCCCGCTGGACCCCATTTTTCCCTAAAGGAGCCATTCCAGCATGACCTCCTCTGGGAAGGGCTTCCCTCCGGCTCCCCGGAGACCCCAGCGCGTCAGCCGCACACTGCTGAGGACTGACGGTGTCACCCTATTCCAGAGGCGCGTGTTGATCCCGAGAGCGCAGTCAGCATCTTCCCCTCTGGCCCCTGCTCCTAGCACGTCATAAGCGCTCTCTCCATGCTTGCTGGAGTGAGGACGGAAATATATATAAATTATAAATGCCTCCAGCTCTGACTTGGAGAATGAGAACACACACCTGGAAGCAAGAGTCAGAGCCGGAAGGATGTGCACGTTCATCCCATCCTCCACCTTCACTTTGCGCGGAGGTATGTCATGCAGAGCCCAGCCACTGCCCGAGACGGCACAGGCAGGGGACACGTGCCCGGGGACGCTTCACCAGGATGCGGGACTCGAGTGACCCTGAGTATCACCGGGCAGCCAGGCTTTGGGGACAAGCTGAGTGACAGCGCTGGCTACAACGCGATGATGAGCCTCACACAGGAGAGCTCTGTTTCCCTAAGTCGTGCCCAGGAACACACCTTGAAGTCGGTCACACACACACACCCAGGCTCCTCGAGTAACTGGCAGCACCCAAATAAATACCACCGACTGGCACACAATCACGGTCACCTTACTTCCCAAGGGCCAAAATGGAAAAAATTCAGAAACGGGAGATACAGGTGTGATTATTTAAATTATGACTTTTAAAAGGTTTATCTTTTTTTTTTTTTTTAATTCAGCCACGGAAGCTCTGCAGACTTCTGCCAGAGACACGGTCCATGTGGGAAAGGTGCAGAGAGAGGAATTCTGGCTCCAGTTTGTTCGCTTGGGTTCGTCGGCCTTGGGTGCCTTTGGATTTCTCATCACATGGGAAGATTTTATCAGATTACAAATAGAAATAAATAAAGAGAACAGTAAGTCATGCAGTTTGCAGTCCCCCCAGATAAAGAAGCCTGGCCTCGTCATGGAGACTAGAGTACACACACACACAGACACACACACACAGACACACACACAGACACACACACACACACACACCGCTGCCCGGACCACTTCTTGTATATCGTCTCGGCCGGAACTCTAATAATCGCCCTGATAGTGGAAGGGATTCTAGGAATTAGCTGGTAATTGTCATGAAACGCTTTAAGGGTTGTACTACATCTCAATTAAGGCCCATCATCATGATGACTGCAAGCGCACATTCACTCTCACATTTTCCCACTGTGATTTTATATAAAACAAATCAGGTCACCAATTAAGAAAAAGAAAAAAAGCTCAAAGAGTCTATTTCACCCAGTGTTAATAGTTTTGCTATAAAGATGAACGTCAGGGACAGGCCGTGCACTGCCCCACGCTCCCGGTCAGACGCTGCGTGTGAGAAGTGCCGTTTTGTTAGGCACAACCTCACGCTGAAATGTCCACAGAGAGAAAGCAGTATTTCTAAGAAGGAGTTGAGCACAGAAGGTCGTCCCTGCAGTTTGGTGAGCGCTGCCAGAGGCTCGGGTTGGAAGAGCTGCCCAGACAGAGAACTGTGACTCCAAACGCAGTCAGCACGCCCTGACAGCGGGCCGGGGTCCGTCCTCACACCACCTCACCTCACTCGAAGCGCTCATTCCGAGGGTCGTTAGAGGTCATCAAATCCTGACTCCAGAACAGAGAGGACTGGTCACACCAACAGCAACAACTCAGGCCAGTGAGGCTGGGAAGCCCGAGGTCTGCGAAGAGGGTGTTGGTTGGCTTGACCTTCATGTAGATCGTTTGAAGGGAGGAACAGCAAACGAAACACAGACACTAGAATGTTCCACACACTTGTCCTCACTCTGCTCGGGCATTCGAACCAAACATTTCCAGTCGGCTACTTATCAGAGGCCAAGTTTATGTGTTAGCATAATTGCCCAGAAAACTCCAACTCCCAGAATGTGAAGATCAGATTATGAGTCACTATTTCGTGAGTGTTGTGATGTTGTGATGTAGGTTTGTTTGGTAGGGGTGTTACATGCCAAGAACTAGTCAAGTTATGAATAAAAAAGTTTGTCTAGCTTAACCAATTCACTGAGATTCATTCTCTGAATTCAATTCTTCTCTGGGATTCTGGTTATGATGTGGTGGGAAAGTCGCAGTGATTATTAAAAGCAGTTTCCATGACACCTCTGCACGGTCCCCTCCCTAGCCAGCGCCCTCTGTATGATGGAAGCATCACCACAGTCCGTGGAACAGATGTGAGCATTATAGAAAGTCGTAAGTCAACCCCCTGTACGAGGGTGCTTCATGGCCAACTCAGTTTTACATGTAGTCAATTAATATTTATTGAGCCCCTACCATGTGCCAGGCTCAGTTCTAAGGGCTGGCACTGGAGCAATGAATACGATAAGGTCCTTGCCCTCATGGGGCAATAAATGAGCAATGAACCCAGATTCAATGGACTAGTTCAATTATTAGGATGGAAATTACAGCCATGCATCACAATGACAGGGATATGTTCTGAAAATGCATCATTAGGCGATTTTATCGTTGTGCAAATATCACAGTGCGCTTACACAGACCTAGATGGTCTAGCCTACTACCCAGCTGGGCTGCACCGCTCCTAGGCTATAAAGCTGCAGGGCATGTTACTCTACTGAAAAGACTGTCGGCAACTGTAACACAATGATAAGTATTTGTGTATCTACACATAGAAAAGGTACAGAAAAAATATGGTATTATAAAAGATAAAAAAAATGGAACAATACCTGAATAAGGCACTTACCATGAGTGGAGCCTGTAGATCTGAGCGTTGCTCTGGGTGCGTCATGGAGGACATGGGGGGTGAAGAGAGTGAATGTGAAGGCCTAGGACACACTGTATACACCACTGTAGCCTTTATACACACCGGACACCAGCATCACCACAAACCCATAAGTAATGCACTGTTGCTATGACGTTAGGACAGCTACGTGTCACGAGGCGAGAGGAGTCTTTCAGTTCCATTATAATCCCCCGGGACCACCGTCGTGCATGCAGTCCGCTGCGGACCAAACGTTGTTATGTGGCACGTGGCTGCATTGCCGTCACCAACGTCCACACGGTGACATGAAAAGGCAGGAGGATAACACTGTGACAAGGCCAGTCTCAACTCGTACAAACCACACAAACCTCACGCAGAACTTACAAACACTGTTCTTTTCACCACTCTTGTTCCTAAGCAATGAGATCAGTTAAAAGCAACATGAATAGCGCAGCCCAAACAAGACTGTGTTGAAAGACACGCCAGCATGACGCAAAGTTTCAAGCGCATACACGCGTGCAGTCCTGGAAGGAACCGTGTGCGGCTCCAAGCTCGGGAAGGAATCTCAAGAACGGAGTTATAACGTGTGCCTTTCAGTAGAAGAGGAGGAGATGGGTCTGCTGGAACTCAAGGTCAGGAGAGTGCTTCCTCTTTGTCCTCCTCCTTTCCAAGCACAACCTAACTCGGTAAGGACCTGTCTCCTTCAATGCACGGGGTGGGAATCCCTGCCTTACACTTTTCCTGTGGAAATCAGTCTTCCCTCATCACACCACCTGAGGTCCAGGAGAAAAGTAAGGGCCCCATTAGGCATGCCCCAGGGGCAACCCGGCTTAACACACATAGTATTGGGGCTTGAGTGAATTCTCTCCTTGACATATTTGTCCTCCTAAGGTGAGCAGGTTTGAAGGTAAACATCTCCTTGCCACTTCTGTTTACACTTCAAGAATAAAAACCAACCTCCTCTGAGCTCAGGAGCCTGAGGCAAAAGCAGGTGCTAAAAATCTGTGTCAACTCAGACAGCTTCTGAGAAAGCCACAGGAAAGCTGAGAAAGGGCGAGGGAGGAGGGAACTCAATCTGAACACACAAGTCTCGGCAGGAGCTTCGAGCCCTGAGAGGAAGAGCCCTCCTTGCCCTGCTGGGTGTCCGGGTTAGGAAGCACTTTCCCAATAAAGGGCAACAAAATACGAAAAAATCTTAAGACACCTAAAATAATAACAACAAATTCTTACGGCCTACTTAGGATGTGTCCATCACGGTTCTAAGAGCTTTTAAACACCCTTATGAAGGAAGTATTATAGCTTCATTTCCCATAAAAGGAAACTGCGGCACAGAGAGGCTGAGTAACTTGCTCAAGATCACACAGCCGGTTAGTGGTTGAGCGGGGACCTGAAATCAGAAAGTTGTGCTCCAAGGTCCACGCCGCCTTGCAGACAGATGGAGTACAGCGGGATTACGGAAGGAGGGGTCTCCCACTCAGAGCAGTAGGTTGACATTATGCCTCCACATGGATTACCCCTTGGAACTGCTGGGTTAGAGGGGTCTTAGATCTGACTCACTTGCTAGATCGGTCATAATTCATAGCTAGAGAAAATACATTACCTGTATCTACTATATATAGATGCATAGTGGACTTCACATACTCAAACTGATCTTAAATGAGACTGAAACGTCTTCCACCTACATTTTTTCTATGAGCATTTATTATTAAATATAACAAACATTGTTAAGCATTTACTCCATGTTGTAAGCGTGAAGGATACCAAGCTAAACTTTCTAATGGATCTGTGACTCAGACCGTGCCCGGCAGCAGAGGCTGGTACACAGGAACAATCCGAACCAACCGTGTCCTTCGTGGGCCCGCCCCAGAAATAATGCCAGCACCACTCTTGGACGGTCACGCGTGTGCACGAGGCTAGCGAGAGCCAGTCTGGTCAACATGTACATCGTCCACTCCCTAGAAAGTCACTTTCAGCAAAATGGTTGGGAGTAAAGACAACAAAACGTGAAAATGGACGTCTCAAATCTGAATCTAGCTTCTATAATGAAAATGTGAAATGTAGTATTGTGGCCAACGCTGGGGAAAGGTAAGAGTCCAAGGTTGTGAGGTTGTAGGAGAGGCATAGCTCTGTTCCTCGAGTTCTAGCTTAGATTAGATGGTGGGTTTATGAGTACTCATTTTATCACCTTGCTTCATGACTTACACATATGCTGTATGTATTATACACATGATAAAACTCCTGAGCACATGTTTAATGCAAAGGTCTTCAGTGATACGCTCCTGGATGAGGACCTTCTGGTTACTGGACAGGGACCTGGCCCTTTGGGTCTGCCTAGAGCCAACCGCTAGTGTACGCAAGGGTTCTTGACTTTGTGTAGGAAAGACTTCACAGCACAAGTCCAGGTGATTCTGACAGTACATTTATTAAAGCTGGGGACAGTGAGACAAGGAAGGGCCAAAGGAAGAAGCAGCGACAGGGAGAACCTAGGCGGGGCTCCCTCGGCTCCCTGGAAACCGCCAGGGAAAGAAGTGAACCGGCCCTGGGAAGTTGGAGACAAGGGGGCCTTGGAGACAGGCTCAGGGGGTTGGCCTGGACCGAGCTGCCACTGTCCACCCTGCCCACAGCTCCGCCGGCTGCAGGTCTCCCGGGGACCCTTAGAGTCTGGGACATGCTCGCCTGAGGGGGAAGAAGAGGGGAAGGAGAAAGGGAGAGGCCCAGGTGAGCACCCTTGTCTGGAGGGCTTTTAAAGACTGGGAGTGTAGGGGAGGATTTCAACAGGCTATTCATGCTTTTCCAGGTGTGCCCTTGCAGGGCCCTGGTCTTCACTGATTGGCCAGCCCCAGGGCAGGGGCTGCGGGGCACTAGTCCTTGTAGCTGGTCCAGGTAGCCCACCTGCTTTTGCTTCTTTTCTGGGCCTGGAGCTACAACTGTGGCCTCGATGTTATCTCTGGGGAGGTGCTCTTCTGTACCTGGCTGGAAACTGCTCCTCAGTTCATCTCCGTTTCCCCATGCCGCTTGCCAAGGGATTTTTCTCGTTCCTTACTATCCGGTCTCCTGTCTCATCAATCCAGGATGTGGCACTGAACTGTTTTAATTACTTTACAGCTCTGTGTTAAAATCAAGTTGATTTACATAGACAGATATCTTAACTGCACAGCAAAGGGTCTTTAATTAATGTCTACAAGGATAAGACACATAGCACCAAGACACAATAGGAAATTGCTCATTATTTTTCCTGAGTCAAAAGAAAGTTAGTACCGTTCGTATGACAGTATGATAGAACTCCTAATATTTTAATGAAAAAAGTAGGAGAAGCCCTTCTTGTCTGTTCCAGCAACACAAATAAATGACAAAGGTCCTAGAGGCAAAAGGAGTGTGACATCTTCCTAAATGTAAAAAGACATCACAGCTATGTGACCCAGTGCTGGGCTGGGGTTCCATCTAGGCCCGAGATAGAGATCTCAAATAATTATTTGAAAAGTTATTTTTATCATAACCCATCTTTGCCAATGTTTGCCTAAGAAGAACTGTTTAGTCAAGTAAGTTTCTTTTTTTATGATACAGATAAGTTTGAAATACATATATACTTGATATGTAACTTGGGGGTTTTCTACATTTATGGGTTCACAAGAATACATTTGAAAATCAAAAGTGAATATAGGCCCTGGCTGGTTGGCTCAGTGGTAGAGCGTCGGCCCAGTGTGTGGAAGTCCCAGGTTTGATTCCTGGTCAGGGCACACAGGAGAGGCGCCCATCTGCTTCTCCACCCTTCTCCCTCTCCTTCCTCTCTGTCTCTCTCTTCCCCTCCCGAAGTCAAGGCTCCATTGGAGCAGAGTTGGCCCGGGCACTGTGGATGGCTCCATGGCCTCCACCTCAGGCACTAGAATGGCTCTGGTTGTGGCAGAGCAACGCCCCAGATGGGCAGAGTATCACCCCCTGGTAGGCATGCTGTGTGGATCCTGGTCCAGCGCATGTGGGAGTCTGTTTAACTGTGTCCCCCCCACTTCTCATTTTGGGAAAAAAAAATCCCCCTCCAAAAAAGTGAATACTTCTCTTAAAATGGGCCACGGATTTTAAAAGCACCTATCATCTTGCTATCTTTGCTTTTCAAAGCACAGTGCCTACTATACATTAAAATTATTCAGAAGAGTGACATGCGGTGACGTGGTCCGGCACACGGATCAATGCAGTCAGGCATAAACCTGCTACTTGACTGGTCCGCATCGAAGAGCCAAGCAGCCCTTTGTGTACACCTGTAAGGACCACGCACCTGCCTCTCCAGCGGGATCCTGCACATCACTTTCCTGTGATAAGTTTCTCAAACGCGCTACTGCTAGAGCATGTGTTTCTGATTGCTTTTCACAGAGAAGTACCACCTAGCTAGGGAGCGGGGATGACAAGAGAAAATCACCCCTAGATTGATTCTTTTTTAATTTACATAGTAAATGTGGATTCTGGCATTAAAATTGTGTTTTTTACTCCCAGAATCAAGCCTCTGAGGAAGGTCTGTAAGAAACTAGGAAAATTCCTGGTAAGTGGAATGGGGAAACAGAGACAGAGCCACACAAACTGGCCCAGCAACTAACTGACAGCTGGACTCAGAAGGTCACCTCCCCAGAGATAACACCTCGGTTATATTTTAGCTACAGGCCCAGAAAAGCAGCAAAACCAGGTGGGTGACCTGGACCAGCTGCCGTGACTAATGCCCCCTGCCCTGGGGCTGACCAGACCCTGAAAGAACACACCTGGAGAAGCTGATGAGAATTCTATTGAAATCCTCCCCTACACTCCCAGCTTTTAAAAACCCTCAAAACAAAGGAGCAGCTCTGACCCCGTAGCTCAGTTCATAGAGCATTGTCCTGCTACACCAAGGCTGGGGGTTTTATCCCCCATCTGGGCACAACCAAAAACAACCAGTGAATACATAAATAAGTGGAACAACAAATTGATGTCTCTCTCTGCCTGCCTCCTACCCTCCTGTCCTCTCTATCAATTAAAAAACAAACAAACAAACGGACCATCAAGGACCAAGAACCTAGCAGGCATTCTCCCTCCTAGGAGCAGGTCTACACCTTTCCCTCCTTTATTCTTCCCTCCTTCCCCCACAGGCGTGCATCCCTACGGGCGGCAGCCAGAGCCTGTCCCGGGCTAGCCCCCGAACCTGTCTCCAAAGGCCCCCTTCTCCCTGACTTCCTAGAGTAGGCCCACTTCTCTCCCGTGAGCGTCTAGAGAGCTGAGGCAGCCTCTTCGGGTTCTCCCGGGCACACACTGTCCATGCTGGATCCTGCAGCTGGACTGTCCGCCACCACAACTCCCTAATCAGAGGGCTTGGGCTGAGGACCAGAGAAACCAGGGCCTCCGCAGGTGGATCCTGCCGCCCCGCTGGGGACTGGAGCTGTGCTGGCCAGGTGGCGGGGCGGGCAGGGCAGTGCAGGAAGTGCTCAGCCCCTGCGCCCACCTGCAGGAGTGCCATCTGCATTCTCCATTCAGGAAAGGAACAGCACCACGCTGAGCGCTTCCTGGGCAGCACTGCCTCTGACCCAGGAGGGAGGCACCACGGTGACGCCCACTTCACAGATGAGGGGACAGACACACAGGGTCTCTGAGCATCTCCAAGCGCTGGCCACAAAACGAGGCAGCTGGCTCAGAGGGGTGCTTTCAAAGGCCGGGACAATTCAAGTTTTGTTTCTTTCCCCAGCTCCAGCTTTCAGGACGGCTTCTCTCCCCGGGGGGTTTACAGCTACTGTGCTCAGCAAAACAGCTTCTATTTTCTGCACAAAGACAGCCATTTCCCCAGCTATTCTTGAGCCCTCCTGTGATAATGCTCCCTCCTCACAGGAGGGGGCACCCACCAGCAGAAACCACTTCTGCAGAGGCTGGAATCCCCTTGGGGAAGCCAGATGTGCAGGGGAAATCCCAGCTGGGGGGAGGCTCAGGGGGAGGAGCAGGTGTCCTTGGGGTGGGGGTGGGGGTCCACAGGAGGGGCGGCGCTGGTCCAGAATTCCAGCAGATGCAGAAATCACCAGGAACATGCAAACTATGCAAGTATTTAAAGCGAAATGCTTCCCAAGTCTTGTTTGCTCATCTCACAAACACACCCAAAATGATAGGAATGAAAAAGACCCCTTTCCCACACACCAGTCCTTCCTGTCTCTACGGGAGACTGACATAGCGACCCCCCCCCCCAATAACTACCAAAGGTTTGGTGGGCTGTCCACTACGCTGTCCAGGCGGGCCAGCTCCGGATCTTAAGAGGTTTCTACTCCTGAACAGTTCTTCACGTGGCAAAACTTTCTAGCCCGACTCACATTTGGAAGACATCACTCTCGGTGTGTGCACGCATGTTGCTGCCTAAGCATGATGCTCTATTATTTTTTGCTTTTTAAAAACGTTTCTTTTTATCTCTGACCCCATTTCTTCCACTGGGTTCAGAAGCTGAAGATAATCTGTGTGGTATTTTTACCTACGTCAACCATGGGGTAGTTTCTCATAATAAATCTGCATATGTAAATGAATGCATTTAGGTTATCGTCTCAAAGTTTTTTCTGTCTGTAAAAGTTTTTAAAATGATGTAAGTAACATGGAAGAACATTTGTATTTTTACAATTTTACGGCACCTGCCATTTGGGGGCATTTTTATTTCCAGTCTTTATTCAACTGCACTTAGTTGCACATACTTGTGGTCAAATGAGTATCTACAACTTTCTAATATGTTTTTAATCAATGGACTATCCTGGGCAGTTTGCATGTTGTTATATCATCTTCCTTGTTATTTTTATGGCTGTATAACTTTTTTTTTTGGGGGGGGGGTTGTTTGTTTTGTATTTTTCTGAAGTTGGAAACAGGGAGGCAGTCAGACAGATCCCAACCAGGATCCACCCGGCACGACCACCAGGGGACGATGCTCTGCCCATCTGGGACATTGCTCTGTTGCAACCAGGGCCATTCTAGCGCCTGAGGCAGAGGCCACGGAGCCATCCTCAGTGCCCAGGCCAACTTTGCTCCAATGGAGCCTTGGCTGCGGGAGGGGAAGAGAGAGACAGAGAGGAAGGAGAGGGGGAGGGGTGGAGAAGCAGATGGGCGCTTCTCCTGTGTGCCCTGGCCGGGAATCGAACCCGGGACTCCTGCACGCCAGGCTGACGCTCTACCACTGAGCCAACCGGCCAGGACCTTGCTGTATAACATTTTATAAAGTCAGTGTATCATTATTAATTACTCTTCTATGACTGACCATTTCATTTTGGTTCCTCCCAATTTCTCAACCATATATAATTGCATTTTAAAATGTATTGATTTTGCACCCTTAGACTAGAATCCCAGACATTGGCTTATCTGGGGAAAGTAGGATTGAAAGACAGTGGAATACTGGACTTTTTTTTTTTTGGCTGTTCAGAAATTGTAACTTTTATAAAATAGCGCTTCACAACAACACCCCTCAAAGTAATATTAGTCTCCATTTTATAGAGGGGACATGTCACACAGCTTCCTGGTGGGGGTCAGGGTCTCTCTGACTGAGAACCATCCGGTTGTAACCCACAGTGAGGAAGAGGGCCGGGAGGGATACTGTCAAAGGCCTGTGGTGGACTTAGAGCTGTTTACCAGACATTCCCAGCTCACCCCACCCCCCTACAGGCACCTGGGAGGCTCTATCTTGGCCCCGGTGGGTGGGTGAGTGGGCGGGTGGAGCCATGCACACAGTTCTGGCCAATGAGTTGTGAGTGGCAGTAATGGGTGTCACTTCTCAGCCAGAGCACCTCGTTACCCTCCAGAACCCTCTCTCCCCTGACACATGGCTGTCAACATTGGAGGTCACTTTTTCTCCATCAGCCTGGGCTCCAGAGCAAGGAGCTTAGAGCAGAACCCCAGCTGACATCAGTGGTCATGTAGCCCAAGCACGAAACAGACTGCTGTTGTCCTGAGTCGCTCTAATTCCGCGGTGTTTGTTACCACAGCCCGACCTGGCTTATATCGCCTCAGGTGACGTCCTTCGACTTCCAAAATGGCTGTGACACCCGCTTCTCCTACGCCTAGCTAGCTTCCTTCATGGGGTGATGTGAGGGGTATCTAGGGCACAGCTGCCCAGAAACACTGCCTGAGGAGTGACATTTGTTTGGGTTGTGAATGAGAGAAAAAGAAAGGGCCACATACGGAACCTGACAAGCTCGGGAGAGGTAGGATGGTCAGACAACTGAAACACTCTAAAAGCAGCTCCTGGTGGAGAGTCATGTCCTAGGGCCGTACTTTTCCCTAACACAGGTCACTCTTCGCCTTAACTGAGCCTGTCTCTTGTCTTTTTGCATCTACGATAACATACTTGATAATATACCTTAAGATGTAAAAGGACGGGCCTTTGAGATGGAGGAGTAACCTTCCCCAGACCTCTCAGGGCACAGGCGGAGCGGAGACCACAAACCCCTCATTATTATTATTATTTTTTTATTTATTTATTTTTTTCATTTTTCTGAAGCTGGAAACAGGGAGAGACAGTCAGACAGACTCCCGCATGCGCCCGACCGGGATCCACCCGGCACGCCCACCAGGGGCGATGCTCTGCCCCCCAGGGGGCGATGCTCTGCCCATCCTGGGCGTCGCCATATTGCGACCAGAGCCACTCTAGCGCCTGAGGCAGAGGCCACAGAGCCATGCCCAGCGCCCGGGCCATCTCTGCTCCAATGGAGCCTTGGCTGCGGGAGGGGAAGAGAGAGACAGAGAGGAAAGCGCGGCGGAGGGGTGGAGAAGCAAATGGGCGCTTCTCCTGTGTGCCCTGGCCGGGAATCGAACCCGGGTCCTCCGCACGCTAGGCCGACGCTCTACCGCTGAGCCAACCGGCCAGGGCCTAACCTCTCATTATTATCCTCATGCCCTATGCCCGCCGAGGTGTCTGTCTATTCGTCTTTCTCTCCGTCAATCCCAGAGATTCCCCTCTGCTTTCTCCCGCCTCTGTGAGCGATCGCCAGTGGATTTCACATAACCCCCTTTACGCATTACACTCTGATTCTTACGTAAAAATAAGTGGGAAAATAGCCATTTCAGGAGCATTTTTTCAACCTGTTGATATTTTGCTTCCCAGCAACTGTCATCAGTTTTTCCTCAAATATACTTATAAAAGTTCTCAGGTTTGGCCCTGGACAGTTGGCTCAGCAGTAGGGTATCGGCCCAGTGCGTGAAAGTCCCAGGTTCGATTCCTGGCCAGGGCACACAGGAGAAGCACCCATCTGCTTCTCCACCCTTCCCTTCTCCTTCTTCTCTGTCTCTCTCTTCCCCTCCCACAGCCAAGGCTCCATTGGAGCAAAGTTGGCCCAGGTGCTGAGCACGGCTCCATGGCCTCTGCCTCAGGTGCTAGAATGGCTCTGGTTGCAGCGGAGCAAAGCCCCAGATGGGCAGAGCATCGCCCCCTGGTGGGCATGCCGGGTGGATCCCGGTCGGGCACATGCAGAATCTGTCTGCCTCCCCACTTGCTTTTCACTTTGGAAAAATACAAAAAAAAAAAAGTCTCAGGTTTGCTCGTTTCTTTCTTTTTTTTTTTTTTTAACAGGGACAGAAAGAGAGAGAGTCAGAGAGAGGGATAGACAGGGACAAACAGACAAGAACAGAGAGAGATGAGAAGCATCAATCATCAGTTTTCATTGCGACACCTTAGTTGTTCATTGATTGCTTTCTCATATGTGCCTTGACCGTGGGCCTTCAGCAGACCGAGTAACCCCTTGCTCGAGCCAGCGACCTTGGGCTCAAGTTGGTGAGCTTTTGCTCAAACCAGGTGAACCCGCACTCAAGCTGGCAACCTCAGGGTCTCAAACCTGGGTCCTCTGCATCCCAGTCCAACGCCCTATCTACTGCGCCACCACCTGGTCAGGCAGGTTTGCTAGTTTCTTACGTTGACAGGGTCAGGCTGTGGGTGACAATGCAGGGTACAACCCCTGTCACTCACTCCCTTATACACACAGGCTCATCAGCTCCTCCTGGGAGGAGGCAGGGTGTTGCTGGGCTGTGTTTCTTACAGGCTCTTGCTAAGTAGAACGACGCTAACTATCTGGATGTCGTGGTTGAGAGCAGGCCCTCCCAGGAAGAAGGGTTCTAACTAGCCTGGCTTATTTCATTGAAGTGTTTGGAGTTCCAGGGGGAAATGTTGTTATGAGGGTGCTTATGGTTTCATGGGCGTGGGCGTCTTTCCCGCACCCACTGTGCCCTCTGTCTTCCCCAGGAGTCCTGTTCTCAAGGAGACAGTTCTCAGGAAGGCTCTCACAAATCAGAGAGACGGGACCTGTACTCGACTCGGCTTACGAGTGGAGTAGAGGCGCAGTCGAAGACTGCCATACTCTACGATTTCATGGCATGGTGGGAGAACTGAACATCTTCGTGGTTCCTAAAACAAAAGTAAGTCTCCCTTTGTTAACTGGTCCAACTCAATCAGCAATCATTAAAATGTAAAAAAAAAAAAAACAGAAAAAAAAAACACTACAGTTTACTATGTCATGTGGTAGATTAAGGGTGGTTACAAAAACTTTTAGATTTTGCTTTGAGAGATAAAACCTAATTGTCCTCCCCTTGATCTGGGCTGGTCTTAGTGACTTACTTGTTCAAGGAAATGGGACAGAAGTCTTTTCTGCGATTTCTAAGACACGAGAAGCCTTGCGGTTGCAGCTTTGGTTTCTTGGAATGCCGCCTCTGGAATCCGACAACCCCAGACCACCAGCCATGAGGAAGATGAAGGACCCCCACACCCCAGACCACCAGCCATGAAGAAGATGAAGGACCCCCATGGAGAGGGAGAGCGGCTGGCTGGCCGGCCCCACGGCTCCGGTCAGAGCCACACGGGAGCCACCCTCGTCTCTGACGGGGCCACGGGCTTCCGCTCGGTCAGTGCCAGACTGAAGCTGCTCGAACTATCCCAACCCCAAAGCGCCCCCCAGCCAAACACACCCAGCCCAGGAACCGGGGGAGAGCCTGACAAAGTTCCTTCTGAGCCACCAAGCGTTGGGGCCGATGGATAAATTCGAAGAGGCAAAGAAGAGAACGTAATTATTTTTCATAAATCTTCATTTACAGTAACAAGGAAAAAAAGCAGTGAGTTTGGACAAATGGTAGTTTCACATACATTCACCCTAAAACCTACTTCTAAGTTATAAATGTAATTTGAAGCGTAGAAGTGATCCTTAAATCAGTCGATAATACAGTACATATTGAACACCACTATGAGCAAAACCAAGAACAATTTAACAATTCCTGGTCTCAGTGAACTATATGTAGTCACAGGAGTAAAAAGCGAAAAGAAATGAATTGTTTACCAGATGAAAGGAATTATTCAGAATAGATAAGTAAGAACAAAGTTATGCAGGTACAAGTATCAAAACATACATACGGGCCCTGGCCGGGTAGCTCAGCGGTTAGAGCCTCGTCCCGACACGCAGAGGCTGCGTGTTCTATCCCCGGCCAGGGCACGTACAGGCATCAACCAGTGACGGCCTGACTGAGGGAAACAACAGATTGATGTTTTTCTCTCTCTCGCTCTCCCGTCTTCTCTTTCTAAAAATCAATTAAAAAATAAACAAAATAAAATATACATACAAACTCAACATTCTGGGTTGCAGCCTTCTCAAGAGCAGGGAACCGGTCTCATCAATCTCTAGAAACCTCAGAACCGCCAGAATGAAGGAGGATTTTCAACGTCTACCTGCGGCTGTAATGGTGAAATAGTTCAACACGAACTGAGTTTCTATTACTGATTTTTAAAATATATGCTTACTAGCATTTTAAATGTTTTATCAGTCGTGTATTTTTTAGATATGATCGATAAAAGCGGGGGGGGGGAGGCTGGAGAGAGGGACAAAGTTCCAGCAAACATCTGCCCAACTTGAGAATTACTTTACATCTAAGAGCCTATCCACTCGAAATGCCCACCCTCACCTGGAAGGAACTTCTCTGGGTGGGCATGCCGCATGGAGCCACCGGCTTCTTTTCATTTGGGATGATTCTCCCTCTAGGGTCAATAACTGCTTCCTCTGGTGAGGTGTATTGGAGGGCAAGGGGGAGCTTTATAAAGCAAGGCACACGTGGATGAGCAAGGCTACGGGTGTGAGAAATAAACTTTCCAAGGTCAACATCCCCACCTGTGCCATGTCCCCAACATCGAGACACACATGTGACGTGTTCTCTTTCTTCACTTTCTCAGTCTCCGCTTTCCAAGCCGAGCGCTTCCCAACGAACTCTCCACCTGGCGGCCCTCTCCCACGCTCTTGTGCAGGGCTGACTATCTACTACTCAGGGTTCCGTCAAATAATGTGTGTCTGCCCACGACTTGATCTCAGCCAATACAAGAGTCGCTGGGGCAAAGACACTGTTCCCCAGTGTCAGGAAATTCCCTTAGAAATGAAACGGGGCCATTTTCTTCTTTTTCGCTGCCTGAGCGTCGCAGCCAAACCGTTGAGCCAGCCTGCCCAGCTCTGCAGTGGAGAGCGTCCGTCCGGTGCTCACAGTGGGCGACTCCAGCAGGGATCGGTGCCAAGGGCGGGCGGGGAGGGGACGAGCCAAAGCCGGGCAGGGCTGGCGGTGACCGTGCCGGGCACTTGGCACCTTGTCTTCTTGTCCAACTCGGTCAGGGGCAGGTTTAAAGAGCAGATCACACACACAGACATTATCGTGTCGGAGAATTACAGTGCACAGCAGAGCGAGGAGAGGCTCTCGTAGAGAATGCAAACCTGCTTTCTCTCACCAGAAAGAGCCAGACCTTTCTACACAGTCCTGGGAACCCGCACCCCATGAGCAAAGACGCTGAGAACGGAGACCACGCCGCTTCCCTTCTCTGGTGTGGTAGAAGGCAGCACAACCACAACAAAGAGGAAGGAAAACCAAGTCTGTCTTATGAGTCAGAACTTAATACAGGCGGAGGGCTCAGAGGAAATTTGACTGTTGGTCTTCTCAAAGGAACCACCGCTGTACGTGTAACACCAGAGGTCAGCTCACAGGACCTGCAGCGAGCACCACCACAAACTGCGCCAGGCGGAGCAGAGGAAGGGTGAGCGGGCCTGCCCTCTGGCGCGGAGGCCACGGGGAGCCCTTGGCAGCGGAGGAGGGGCGCTTCCGGTAAACAGGAAAAGGAGCTGACTTCATGACTTCATGACTTCATGCGGTGGCAGAAAACCACGCGAGTCATCGCAGGGGAGGCTGACGAGGCCAAACTGTAAGTCAGCCCAGAGAAGATTTACAGTTGTGCATCTACAGTGAAGTCTCTTTCTCTCTACTTTCCTTTCTTCCTTGTTTCCCTCCCTCCCTTTCTTCCTTTTCTCTTTTTTGTGTTTTGCTCTACCTCTTTTTTCTACTTGTGGTAGTCACAGTTAACAGGAGAGCTCTTGTCTTACCAAGTGTTCAAGCGCACAGCAGCTGCAGGCACTGTGCTGAACAGAGATCTTTGGAACGTAATCATCTTGAATAACTGAAACTTTACACCCATTGAACAGCAAGTCCTTCCCGGCCCCTGGCAGGCACCCTTCTGCTCTCTGCTTCCATGAGTGTGACTATTTTAGCTCTTCATGTAAGGGAGCTCCTGTAGCACTTGTCCTTCTGGGTCGGGCATGTTTCACTTAACATGATGTCCTTGGGTTCATCATGTTATTGCATGTGGCAGGCTTTCCTTCTTCTTCTTTTTGTACGGCTGAATAGTACTCCAGTGCATGTATACACCACAGTTTTAAAATTCACTCATCCATCAAAGGACATTTCGGTTGCTTCCACCTCTTGGCTGCTATGACCGGTGCTGTGATGAACGTGGGCGCCGATCGGGGGGAACGAGGCCGGGCGATGTACACCCACAAAGCCTCCCTCGGTGCCATGTCACAGGCTGAACCAGGATTCCCACCCGACGGGGCGTTAACACAGTGGTCCCCAACCCCTGGGCCGCGGACCGGTACCAGTCTGTGGGCCCTTTGGTACCGGTCCGCAGAGAAAGAATAAATAACTTACATTATTTCTATTTTATTCATATTTAAGTCTGAACAATGTTTTATTTTTTAAAAATGACCAGATTCCCTCTGTTACATCCGTCTAAGATTCACTCTTGATGCTTGTCTCGGTCACATGATACATTTATCCGTCCCACCCTAAAGGCCGGTCCGTGAAAATATTTTCTGACATTAAACCGGTCCGTGGCCCAAAAAAAGTTGGGGACCACTGGTTTAACATATTTTCAAAAACATGAAAATGATCCTGAATTGGCTGTGGAGTCTTAATGTATAAGGATCCAGAACGGCTCCACCTCTGACAGGGGCTGTGAGCTCCAAAGGTGACTTTCGACAGCGATAAATGGCCAACGCTGGAAGTCCTGTCGGTGTCGATGGCAACGCACACAGGGGTGGCTGGACCGTGCTGGAGCTGTGCTTCCTGGTGTCCACCTGGAGAAGTCACCCGGTGACTGACCACTGATCTGCTTGCCCCACCTACCACTATCCCTCTCTGCTCTTCTGCTCTGCCCTTAGTCAGCAGCAGGGAGGTGTCCAGCTGCGGTCAGTCTCTCCCTGCCCTGCCCTGCCCTGCCCTGAGACCTGGGCATAGCATTGTCCTTGGTACACAGTGTCCCAAACATAACACCCTCGTTGTTTTTATTTCAAATCTAGACTAAGAATGTGCTGTAAGGGGGCTTCTAATTTAAAGATTTTAATGCAAAATAGAGCTGCTGTTATAGAAAGAACTAAGAACTAGGAAGCAGGAGTAGGGAGCATGCTTTTTACCAACCCAGATGCCAGTGGGAAGGGCATGGGCAGCACGGCTCGGGCCACGAGAAACCACACCTCTGAGTTCAGGAAAGTCAACTTCCAAAACCCACAGCCACTCGCCTGATCCCAATGTGCTGCTACAGCTGTATCCTGATGTCTCTGTTAGAGCTATTTTTAGTATCAATCATTACAAGGAGGAAGAGAAGTGTGCATCCAACGTATTCACAGAGACGCAGGAGACGCAGCCCACAGGTGACTGATGACTAACGACCCCTTTCCCCCCGGGGACCCTGGGCCCCCTCACCTTTCCCCCCAGGGACCCTGAGCCCCTCGTACCATTCGAGGGTAGATGCCTCAGTTGAATCAGAGTCAATGAAATAGTGTTCAAAGCCGTGGCCACCTGGGAATTTCCCAGGCCCCTACATGTGTGTGTTGTTTTAGATTCCAAAAACAGAAGCACACAGCAATGACATCAGACTCTCCACCACGAGCCGTGTTGCACTTGAACCAGCCCTGATCTGGCCTCTTGCTAAGCCAATCCCTGGCGAGCAGGCAGGAAGAAGAGCCTTCTTGAGCACAGACTCATTTTATTCATTGTCCAAACAGGAAAAAATAGATCCCGGCATTACTTGCTGGATTCTTGACCCCCTGAAGGAACCACTGTCCCCAGTCTCCCCCAGGCTAAGGCCACAGTTGGGAACCTCTGTGGTCTATCCTCTTATGTGAATCAGAAAAATCAAAATTTTACTAGGTAATCCCAAAGGAATTTTGAGTTGCCATTTTTCAAGAAGAAAAAAGCAAAATCAGTTACTATTCTTTTTCTTCCACGACAGCCTTATAGTCCTGGTATGGTATCCAGCAACACAGCAGACATCAATGGACTAGATTTTCTGTTGTCAAACAATGCACAAACTTTAAATACAAGGAGAGACTGAAGCTACTGAAGACTCACAACACCCTCTGCTCCTGGGGACTATTAGAGTCTAATTAACACTCACGAGATCAGTGCTATGCCTAAAGAAAGAACATCGTCATGGGGACCATGAAGAGGAAAAAAGACTTGTTAACAATCATATAAAATTACCCTGAAACACCCTCCCTCCTTCCAGCCCCCCCTAAAAAAAACACTCTCCTCTTGGCTTAAACATGAACACATGACAATGACCAGATTCTCATGTTCACTGACTCCAGAAAGAGGAGAAACAGCCCCACGTGCATGGGGTGGAGGAGGGGCGGACCCCGCGGTTTCCTCGGCTTCCCTGCAGAGCCCCTCAAAGCAGATGTGCTCGCCAGTGTTTTAGGAGTTCATTCCTTTGGTGTTGTGTTCTAATTTGCCCAAATGTGTTCTTCTTTGTCACCTGGACACAGGACAAGCTCAGATCCACGGCTGTAAAGGCTCAGCATGGAGGTTGAGGCTCCATCCTGGGGACCCTCTGTCAGTGTGGCCTTTGGCTGCGAGGGTTGGACAGGAGAGGCCAGACAGTGGGCGCTGGATGAGACCCCTTAGAGAACGGAGAATGCAGACTTGGTGCCGAAGTCACAAGTCAGGGAAAATAATGGTAAATGACCGGTGAAGATGTGAGTGAATACCGTGAGGTCTTTCCTTCATTTCTGTGTCTTCTTCTTACTCGCTGACCGAGGCCAGAAGGGAGAGCAGCGCAGGCCAGGGCAGCTCTGCTCGAGGGTTCTTAGAGCAAATGGCCAACTTCATATGCTGGCAACAGAAAATATCATTCCCAACTGACCCTGACCGACCCAATCCACAAGACAGACTTCAGGGTCCCCACGATCACTCCTGCCCCTGAGCTCCGGGAGTGGATCTGGGCTCCAGACAGGTTCACTGTGGCCAAACCAACCAAGTCCCTGTGGCCCAACACTGAGTCCCGATCTGGGGCCAGCTCGGGCGCCCACACACTGTCACTGATAACTCAGGTGCCCGGAATCACTAACGATGACGTCACTCACAGTGATGTAAAGCAGAGGTGCACAGAAACAAAGCCGCCAAACGAACTTTCCAGACAATTGCAAAAACTCTTCTTAAACCTCCTCCTTCCTTGGCAAATTTCCACACTTCAAAAAAATAAAAATAAAGAGTGATTAAAAGAGCAGGCTGACACGGGTCAATGCCTTTCTCTGCTCACACTGTGCTTGGAAGAAGCACAGTGGCCCAGGGAGAGATGACAGGGCTTCGCCTCTATTCTTGAGAGTCTGCAAAGTGCTCTCCGCTCGATGACGTCACGGCTGCCCCTGACCACTCCGGGGGCTGCACGGGCGGCTGGCGTCCACCCCATTTTGCACCAGCCAAAGCTGCACAGGACAGGGGAGGGACCCGTGCCACCTGGCCCGGCCGTGGTGCTCACCCCCACCCAGAGGGCTCTCACCTACAGGAAGGGCAAGGACAGGGCCGCCTGGGCCGCACACGATGACATTGGCACGTGCATTAAAGCAAATCCGCTGAGAAGATGAAGGGAGGACAGTGAGGCCCTCGAGAGCGATTACAAAGCAGAAAGGCTGACAGGACAGACGCCGGGCGGGGCGCCTTCGCTCAAGCCCTAACCCGGCACCTCCATGCGGCATCCGGGGCCCAGAGCCCGGCGGCCACACGGGAAGCAGAAATCAGGATGCCCCCGCACCCCTCACCCCCACCCCCGGCAGCAGGTCCCTCCCAAAGCAGGAGAGGCTGTTTCCACAACAGCAGCAGCGGCCTGCCAACATCAGCGAACACGGGTGAGCCTGGGCCGCACCAACAAAGCACAACTCCTCTGTGCTCTCCGACGCCCGCCACAGGCTCGCCTCTCTCCCGGCGCCCCCCTCGGAGCCAGGCTCGGCGTGGGCCGCGGCCGCTATCAGAGGATGTCATCTGACACTGAGCTAAGTGCCAGGGAGCACGCTGCTCGGGCACACAATGGGCCACCGTGTTTCTCTAACGCCCCGTCTAAACTAACTGCTTTATCTGAGGGGGACCGCTGGGCTCCACGGTCATCTTCTCTCTCACAAGGGCCGCTTCTATGCCCAGCTGACGGTTAAGAAAGATGACATTCTGTTCCTGGTGAAGACATGACAATGGTCCCTGCATGGCCCCAGGCCTGCCCAAAGAGCAGCTGCTGTCAGGAAGCTGGGAGCAACTCTCCCACACACCCCTACTCACCCCCAGCAGGACCCACCGAACACGCTGGAATTCTAGGATCCAGAAAACAAAACAGAAACAAAAAGCCCAGCATTCTTGGGCCTCTAGACTTCAGAGAAAAAACGCTGGAGGAAAAACATTCTCTGCAAAAAAACCTTGTGGGGACCGCAGGTGTGATTTACCTGCTTGCTCTAGGAGTGAGGGTCGGCGATGAAAAGGACCGTGACTCCACGTGATCCCGCAGGCCAACGGGACCCTTCCTGACGAACACGCTGCCTTTTCTCACTTTTGTCCTTTTCGTTTCCCAAGTCCTTCTACCCAGAGACGCAAACACCGACCTCGGGCAGATCAAGGCTGTGCCTGTCGGTGGCCTGGTCCTCCTGTAGCTGCCAGTGCAGACTGGGAAAGGCTTCGAGGACATGGGAAGAACATGCTACTGCAGCAAACGCCCTACTCCGCTCACTTCTAAAAGCTTTTCGCTGCCTTTCAGAGTGGCCTGACACCCTCCCAGGAAACAGCCCACAGACATGCAGCTAGGAGAATGGCGTGGGCAAAGTGCCTCGTTTGCGAAGGCACTTTGATAAGATTGTTAAAATGGGGGGACATCTATACTGAGGCCTGTCTTCAACCACAGAAACATCATTCCCGGGACAGTCAAGCGCACACACAAGAGAATGCTTTCTGGGCCACCTGAACTCTGTATTGTGTTTAGATTGCGGTCCAGACAGCATGTAAACATGATGTCAGCATCAACTACAGCAGCTACAAAAGAAAGTACCAGGTTGGCCTGAAGGTGCCATCCAATAAACTCCTGTTCAGATGGAGAAAACTGTCAGCATTTTCAGACAGTTAGTTTCCCAGAAGAAAAACAGCAGCACTTCTCTCTGCTTTTCATTTTTGTGGTTCATGTTTAAGCTTGTACTAGAAGCTTTTTTTAAAATTAGTAATATTATATTGTGTGTTTCTTCTTTGTTTTGTGAATAGATACATTACACAGCCAGGAGTCTTCTAAGAGCATGACCCATTACCACAAAGTATTTAGAAAGATGACAGAGAATTATCCTTTGATATGAGAAGAAAGGTGCATTCACCTGTCCAAAGATTGAGGCTGTGCAGAAAAAATAAGCAGAGAATGCTTAAACATGGCAGATGCATATCTTTAGACTTTTATTTCTTTGACCCTTGACCTTCAGGCTGGCTAAAATGCAGATACAATGGCTGGTGCCAGAGCAGCCATGCTGGGCTATGAGGTGATCTTGGGAATGTGAGCCTGCTACAGCTAAACAAAAAGGAGTCTGGACTTGAGAAACGTGAGGAGTAACACTGCCACACCAACCCTCGCTTATCGGAGAGAAGTAAGTTTTCTTTCTAAGCCAATGATTTGCCCCCTATTCCTCACTGACAAACCTCAACTTATGTTATATACCCCATAAAGCACTTGAGAGAAGCATTTGTAACAGAAGCTGCTAATTAATAAGCAGGGCTAGTTTCAGAGCCAGAACTGAAAATAATGCACTGGTCACCAGAAGTAAATATATATGTGGGGTCATCCAGGTAGTCCCCCACACACATAAGAAATAATGGCCACAGGATGAATGAAATGAACAGAGGAGCACACCTTGTCACCCATCCGGTCTTTGAGGGAAAGAGGCTGCACCTCTAGCACCCAACAGCGTCTCTGGTACACAGTAGATGCTCAATAAATACCTTCTGAAGGAATGAAACTGATGTCAAGGATTGCTAGCCAATCTGAGCCCAGAGATCAATTATTAGAGGAGCCATTTAAGTACAGAACGAAATAGTACAATATCAACCTCTCTAGTTTGTGTGAAATGTGCTTTGGAATGAAAGCCCTCCTACGGTTCAGGTTTCCCCAGGGAGGGGCCTGAGAGAGCAGAAGACGTGAACAGTTCATGAAAAGTTAGAAGCTTTCTTCTGTGGGGTCAGAGAAGAGTGAACTTGGGATTGTCAAGGTCTCTGTGTACTGATACCTTGTCATTCAGATTTCATAAAGCTTAAAAATAAAAGATCAACGGACAGTCAAAATGTCTTCTATGAATCTAAAGACAGATGAAAAAAAGAGGTCCTTTTAGAATTCCCATCTAAAGAAGAGAATGCCCCTAGGAACCCGGAGATGCCGAGGTCAGTAACACCTCCTCTTCTGCTAAATAAATCCACCTCATAACAGAAGCTTTGTAGGAGACTTCTATCACCTGAAAAACGAGATCTAACAGGTAGCAGGAGAGAGATGGGGAGGAAAACGGACTATTGTGTTTACTGCTCTCCACTAGAGGAGTGACAGCAGTTTCTTTATCAAAAAGAACATTTCCCATGTTTAGTGATCTTTATGAGACGTGTCAAACATCTTTCCTCTTTCACTTAGGTTAGAAAATAGAAGCCCAGATTTCCTTGACAGGACAGAAAACTAAGGCATCATAAGCTCCACCCAAAGCAAAGGCTGCAATCGCAGAGTTCAGCAGAACAGGGGTGCGACTGTACTTTAAAATTAGCATAAGGCTATGAATCTTTTTAAATTAATAATTAGGTTAGGTAATTTTCATACCAGAACATACGCAACATATATACGCTTCAAAAAAAAAAAAAATCCTACTTCAGACACAGTACTGCTTGGAGACGGAGGAGTCTAAGCAGAGGCGGCAATATGTATTTTAGGTCGCAGAGGCCATTTCATAAAGCAGAAGGGTCAGTGGTTCACAGACAAACGTAAGTCCTTTCAACTGAGTCCACGTGCAGAAAAATCCTAAGCGCATAAGGAAATTGGTAGCTCAGGCAGTAGGCAGGTTGGAAATACTGGCAAACGTGTATCAGAAACTGGAAACCTGGCCAATCAGAGGTTAGGTGTGGGTGGAGGGAGGGGCCACAGGGCACCATGACCTCAGCCTCGGAACTCGCTGACCCGGTAGCAATCCTGTGCAAAGTCAGGACAGCGTCTCCTGGTCGTCTCGCCTTTCCGGCCGCTCACCAGAACTCACAGGACCCCCAGACCATCAGCGTGCTCTGCCGCCCCCACAGTCCCTCGGGACCTCAGCAGGCGCTTTCTGTCCCCTTTTCCTGCTTCCTTGTCTCCCCTCAAAATCATATGCTGCCTTCAATTGCTGATATTCAAGAAGCAAGGCTTCCAAAAAATAATCCAAGCGTGGGGCTTTTTGTTTTTAATTTCTGTGAAATGCTTCCACCCTAAAGAACTGAATTTGATTTATTTGAACCTAACGCTCTCTTAAGTACTGTATTTTTCCCTCCATAAGACACACCTAGGGGCCCTGGCCGGTTGGCTCAGCGGTAGAGCATCGGCCTGGCGTGCGGGGCACCCGGGTTCGATTCCCGGCCAGGGCACACAGGAGAAGCGCCCATTTGCTTCTCCACCCCCACCCCTCCTTCCTCTCTGTCTCTCTCTTCCCCTCCCGCAGCCAAGGCTCCATTGGAGCAAAGATGGCCCGGGTGCTGGGGATGGCTCCTTGGCCTCTGCCCCAGGCGCTAGAGTAGCTCTGGTCGCGGCAGAGCCACGCCCTGGAGGGGCAGAGCATCGCCCCCTGGTGGGCAGAGCATCGCCCCTGGTGGGCGTGCCGGGTGGATCCCGGTCGGGCGCATGCGGGAGTCTGTCTGAGTGTCTCTCCCCATTTCCAGCTTAAGAAAAAAAAAAAAAAAAAAAAGACACACCTAGGGTTTTAAGGAGAAAAATAAGAAAAAAAATATTCTGAACCAAATGGTGTGTTAAAATATTTAATAAGCCTGACCAGGTGGTGGTGCAGTGGATAGAGCGTCGGACTGGGATGCAGAGGACCCAGGTTCAAGACCCCGAGGTCACCAGCTTGAGCGCGGGCTCATCTGGTTTGAGCAAAAAGCTCACTAGCTTGGACCCAAGGTCACTGGCTCGAGCAAGGGGTTACTCAGTCTGCTGAAGGCCCGTGGTTAAGGCACATATGAGAAAGCAATCAATGAACAACTAAGGTCTCGCAACGAAAAACTGATGATTGATGCTTCTCATCTCTCTCTGTCCCTGTCTATCCCTCTCTCTGACTCTCTCTCTCTGTCCCTGAAAAACAAAACAAAACAAAAAAAAATATATTTAATAAAATACTGTACAGTATTTTTTGCTCCATAAGACGTACGGGCATTTTCCTCTCCACTTTTTGGGGGGGAAAAAGTGTGTCTTATGGAGCAAAAAATACGGTAATTCTTTTCACTGCAGTCTAGCAGTAGATTAATCTACAATTTTATCATTCTGTGTCTCCAATTATTAGTAAATACTTAATGAATAAATACATGTTTATTAAATCAATGTTGACTGAATAGAGGGCCTACTATGTGCCAGAACTGGAGATACACTGCCTTTTTGGAGCTCATAGTCCAACTCACAGAATGACTCCACTTTTATGGCCAAGGAGCAGGCACAGACCTCTCCTTTCTCTGCCCAGACAACACACGTGACATGGAAAACAGAGAAGGTCATTATTCTTCCATTTGCTACTTCTCCAAATACCTCAAAAATGATTACTTCTGATATTGATTTGTGCTAAATGTATCCAAGAACGATGCACCAAGGGGTGGCTTGTGTAAGCTCTGAGGAAGGTCAAGTTCATAGCAGAGGTCAACTGGTTTCTTTGGAAAACATAAGCATGGGGTTAGGCATTCTAGTTCATCCGTCTCAACATCCCACCCGACAAGGGGTCAGATCTCACACGTGAAGAAGGACAGGACACGAGTTCTACAGACACATACAGACATCAGACTGGATTTCTGACATCAAAATCTCTCCCATGGATGACAATGATGATGAAATAAAAATGCTAACGTGCTTTGCATTTTTTATTTATTTCTATATTTTTTGCATGAAGAGATCCATAATATTGTAAGAAGTTAAAATCTGGGTAAAATAAAATGCTGGTTCTAGGTATATGCCTTCAGAAACCTTGCGTTAAGAATCTCCTTGGGTAATATTTGCAGAAAGCACAAGCTGCCTTCTACTTTACTGCTATTTGCACACCTGCAGCAGTTGGCCAGAGTCCTGATTACAGAAGAGAGAGGGCTGTTAAAGCCCAGTTGTCAAAAGGCATGAATAGGCTGGCAGTAAATATATGACTTTTTTAGAAACTGGCCTGTTTTTTCTATTTCTCTCTTGAAGTAATGAGGTTGATACATTAAGGCCTGGTTATTCCGACCCTTCAGTGGGCAAAGAAGATATTCCACCCAGAAGGGAAAGGAGAGGGAGGGTGAGTGTTTAGGAATTCCTCAGGTTCCTGAAACAGTGTGGAAGTTTGCATCTTTCATTAGTTCTTCACTCAGGCTATTTCGTGGACTCGAAACTGACTTGCTAACATTTATACATATTTAGTGACGTTGTTACCACGTGTTATGGTAAAAAAAAAAAAACCACAAAGGAGTTTGGCTGGAGGAATACCGTACATGGGCAATTTCATTCACCTTGCCGGTCCCTAGCACAGGCATCTGATCAGTCAGAAAGCAGACGTAGCGGCTGTGCTTAAACAATCCTCCCATTCATTAAGTCATATGACATGCCGGATACCGTTAAGTACTTAACACGTTAAATCTCAGTTAGGTTTATACTATAACTGTCCCCCACTCTAGAGGGGAGAACACCAGGGACCAGAGTAATTAAACGTGCACAAGATCACATGGTTAAAAAGTGGAAAGGCCGCAATGCAAACCATAAGTCTGTCTGGGTCAAAGCCCCTCAGAGTATGGGGGCGGCGGGTGTGTGTGTGTGAGTGTGTGCGTGTGTGTGTGTGTGTGTGTGTGTGTGTGAATTCCCAGTAGCGGTTTGCCTGAGGTGCCTAACTCTCTGCGTGACTTTTCCCATCGGCGATAAGTCAGAAGGGACTGTGACACGTTCTGATTGCACTCGGAGAGGACAGCTGAGTTCATGTGCCCTGGGACTAAGGGTCAAAGTAAAAGCAATTAAAAGTGGGTCCTGAGGTAAGTAAAGGAAGCCAGACACAAAGACTGCAGGCGGTCTATTCCATTTAAATGAAATCCTAGAAAAGGCATAATTTTGACAGCAGACCTGGGGCTGCCCACAGCTGGGGGGGGGGGGCACGGACGGACCTCAGAGGGTGCAGAAGGGTCCGAGAACTTCTTGATCATAACTCTCGAGATGGTTTCATAACTAAACCTTCATCAAAGTCACCCAACTGTACACTTAGAATGGGTTCGTTTTACGTTATGTAAACCATCCCTTAATAAATCTGATATTGTAAGTGGGCTTAAAAGGAAACTGAGTAATATAACCCTATAATATACAATGTATCCTCTCTCTTCCTTTTTAAATCTGAGTTTCAGATAAACCTATGTTTGGTGGGAAAGTCCTGAATGAATTTGAAGAACAAAGTTCCTACCTCTTTATGAATCTACCCTCACCCCAAAGGAAAATGATCTTTCCCTGACTGACAACTGCTTGTGGCTGTTGAGGACAAGGCGGTGGTCCTGGGCGCCTAGGAGGTGCACGGGAGGATGCGCAAAGGGCCTTCCTCCAGAGTCCAAGGATGTCCACTCTTGGCCTGGCCCTCTGCACCACGACTGTGTGACACTGGGCAAGTCACTAAACTTCTCTGAGCCTAATTAATTTTCTTTTATAAAATAGGGATCATAGTGTCTCCCTTTAAGGGTTTTTGAGAAGCATACAGGCTAATTTAAAGCTTCTTCATTTATTATTTTAATATGTGAAAGGAATATCTTTAAAAAAAAAGAACACAGGAAAATAGCTTCTTCAAGACTAGCATCTAGAGTTGAAGCTGTAAATGCTCGAGTTTTACCAAATTTCTGACTTGTCCTCTCATTGTTCCAAGCGCACAGAACTAGAACCTGACCCGCTGTATTGTCCACTGTGCTTAGTAGCCACACGCCCAGCACCCTTGATAATGGCTGCAATAGAAGCCGTAATAGCACAAGAGAAGAGCAGATCAATATACATCAGTAGAGGCAAACACAATAGAAACTGAAAGACAGTCTTTGTTGAAATGAACTGAATATTGAACAAAAGGGGAGTTTATGATTATTTGTGAGGTTGCTGTGCTCAGCTTAATTCACCCACTCACCACACATACTCTAGACAGGAAAAATATTCACGTGGAAAAGGAATAAGTTTCATGACAGAACGGTACCACGGTTGCAAAAATGTAAAATATTTTTTAAACGCTGACAAAACCTTACAGTTTCCCTGGGGAGAAGAGCCCCCACAATTGCGGGGTGTAGGATAAGAGGACAAAATGGGCCCATTTACCCTTGCCTAATTATCTAAATGTTATAAATCAAGAGACTTGAATGACATGGGTTTATCCTCCCTGACAAATGTCTTCATAAGGACCTGGAAGGTCAAGTTCTAATTTAGGATCCTGGGCTCCCAGGCATCCCTCATCCAGCGCCCAGCCCTGGCCTTCCTCCCACCATGGCCTCGTTCCCTGTCCGTCATATGGGGACAGCCCAGTCTGCACATCCAAGTGCTGGCCACGCCCCCTGCCCTCCTCAGCAGGCACCTGGTGCACCTGTGTCCCAGGGGTGCAGAGCAGCATGGCGGGAATCCCACACAGCCAGTGTAAGTGCATCAAGGGCACCTGGACAAAGAAATCCAGGTCCTGGTTACCCAGAACAAGATCTATGAGAAGGGGAGGTGTGTCCCTTGGACTCCTTACCCCATGGGGGAGATACAGAGCAACAGAACGCCCAGAACAGGGACCTCTCTTGCTCATACTGGAGACTAAATGCACACAAATAAGACCTTCAGCAGATAAAACAGTATTATATTCAGATACCATATATTTATAAATGTATATATCTACATTGTGTGTGTGTGTATACATGTCAATATATCAGTGTACAATTCTGATGGAGCGAGTCACTAATTCTATGGTACAGACAATACATCACGGAACTAGGAGACAAACAGGGCCAGGAAAACCACGTGGGGTGAGGTCGGCGCTGACCTGGGTTTTGGGGAATGGCTCGGCGGAGAGAGCTCGGGCCGAGTGTGAAGACAGTACGTGCACTAGGTGACAAACGAGGAGTGTCTGGAGATGGCAGGCAGCTACGGCAGCGCAGCCGGATCCAGGGAAGGACGCAGACAGAAGCAAGTGCTGCTGTCACCACGGACAGACTCGACTGCAGGAAGCCAAAGGGAAGGACAGCCACTTCCGACTCCTCTCGGAATAAGTTATAAACAGGGAAGCGTGATCAAATCAAAATGAAAGGTCTTTGCTAAGACTCGAGCAATCGCCCTCGCCACCAGGGTGCTCCGTGCCGCCAAACAGACTCGCTCTTCCGGGTCAACACGGTCTGTGGACAGGGCCTGAGCCGGTGAAAGGCGGTGGCCCCAGACACGGCTTTGGGCTGGACCCATTGCTGGGACAGGGAACCTCAGTGTCTTGGTTTCATAACACTAAACTCTAGGCATGTGGAAGCATTAGTTTTACCCCCTACCTCTCTATGCCCCTCTCTCTGGCTTTTTCCAAAGTAAAACTATCTCGCCTCAGTTGGGTGTTTGTTTGTTTTTTCCTTCTTCATCTAAATATAGTTTTCTATCAAGGCCTGGTATTAAAAAGTGCAAGAGGGATGTTTCACTTGCAGACCAGACTCTGTTTAAATAGATCTCACAGATAATTTCTATAGGGCACTAGAACTTGTCCCCAGCCCCTGCGTGCTGCCTGCAAGGCCTCCGAGCCCTGCTGTCCCCGTCCCGACAGGGCGGGGGAGGCTCGTGACTCACTGTGACAAGAGGCTGGGCCGACACAAGGCCCTGCACCCCCAGCACACCAGAGCTGACCTCTCCCACTCAAGCCTGACAGCATCCTCCGTGGCTTTAAAAATAGAAACTATTTGGCCAGACAGCTACATAAAATGGAAATGTAACAGGAAAAAGACAGAGGCAAGACAAATGAACCGAGATTTTATCTATTTCTAGCCCCAATTGGTTTTGTTGATTTTTAATAAACTGTGATGGCTCTTGTCTAATCAAAAATGCAGCCAGAGGCTGGTAGAAGGCAGAGTCAAAATTAACTCTTAGAATCCCTGCCCCTTTAGATAATAACATCAAGTTATCTCCAGTAATTCAGAGCAATCATTTCTGTATAAATACAGCTTTCATGGGTGAACTGTGGAGAGAGGCACTCTGCTAAGACCCTTTGCTAGGACTCACTGGGAATGTCCCTCTGGCCCCTGCCCCAGACCCCCCTCGTGCACCTGCTCAGAGCCGTCGCTGCCCACAACCTGGGCTCCCACAGGGACGCCTGCCACTGGGGTCCTCATTCCCTCAGCCTTAAACCCAGATTCCGGCCACCAGCTCACTTCGGGATTTTGCCTCAGTCATTATACTGATCCTCCTGCTTGAGGCTTCACCCTGGCAGTGGGACCCTAACCCAAGCGACCTAACCTGGCTTCAGGCTAGTTTACAAAGGAAATGACATGAGGACCTCCCTTTTTATTCAATGATGTTCTTTGATCAAGTTCTGGATAAATCTTCCTTTAAAAAGTCTTTGAATTGTTGCTTTAAAAAAATAATGGCCCTGACCGGTTGGCTCAGTGGTAGAGCGTCGGCCTGGCGTGCAGAGGTCCCGGGTTCGATTCCCGGCCAGGGCACACAGGAGAAGCGCCCATCTGCTTCTCCACCCCTCCCCCTCTCCTTCCTCTCTGTCTCTCTCTTCCCCTCCCGCAGTGAGGCTCCATTGGAGCAAAGATGGCCCGGGCGCTAGGGATGGTTCCTTGGCCTCTGCCCCAGGCGCTAAAGTGGCTCTGGTTGCGACAGAGCGACGCCCCGGAGGGGCAGAGCATTGCCCCCTGGTGGGCAGAGCGTCGCCCCCTGGTGGGTGTGCCGAGTGGATCCCAGTCGGGCGCATGCAGGAGTCTGTCTGACTGTCTCTCCCCGTTTCCAGCTTCAGAAAAATACAAAAAAAAAAAAAAAAACCTAAAAAATAAAAAAATAATAATAGTAATAAAAACCCCATCAGGCGCCCTGTCCATGGCACCTGCTGAGTGAAAACCAGCGCGAGAAGGGCAGCTATTCCTCAGGAGGCCCCTCCGAGGGCTTCCACTTGGGCAACTGGAGGCTTCCTGGGCGGCGGGCCCAACAAAGGCATATTGTTCGGAGCCGGGGAGAGCTCTCTCCATCAGGATAAGAGAGCCCCGGGCACAACGCCAGGGAGAGGGTGTACTGCAAACATTTCTTTTCTCTTCAGTTAATGGAAATAATATTTACCTTGCCAGCGACAACAGGTACAGGAGGAGAAGGGGGTTGCGAGCTGTGAGGGGCTCTGGAAGCCCGGGGAAAGGAGGCTGCTGTGTTCCATGATCCCACTCCTCTCGCTCGAACAGGCTCCTGCTCACAGGACCACCCCGTCTCTACCGCATTAACCGGTGGAGCTCGGGGAAGCTGGGGAAAGGAGGCTGCTGTGTTCCGTGATCCCACTCCTCTCGCCCGAGCAGGCTCCTGCTCACAGGGCCACCCCGTCTCTACCGCATTAACCAGTGGAGCTCAGGGAAGCTTTCAAACACCATCCTGGACGTCACGTGTGCCTTCGACAGCGGAGCTCTGCTGCTCCCACTCGGAGGCTGCCTGGTGAGCGTCCCCATACTGATGTTACAGTGAATAAAACCAAGGCATCGCAGAGTAAAAAGATGCATTATCAGGAGTTCACTTACTGCTAATGCTAGACCTTAAAATACTCAGTACGCGGCCCTCCCTGTACGACCTCTTTTTTATAAATTTCATCTTCCCTACATTATTTGAAAGTGAAGGCTTATTTATATTAACACAAAAGACTTTTCCCATTGAACATTAAACAACAAAATATTTGTACCAAGGTACAAACAAATTCAAAAGTCGCACCTGTTGGAAGATTCAGAATAACACAGTAAATGAATACTGGCCCCAGGAGTGGAGCTCAGGAGATTGGGAAACAGGGCCAGAGACTTTCACAGAATATTCTTTTGTCCCTTCTGAATTTTGAACATTGTGAATACAGCGCCTATGGAATAAATGAATAAATAATGCTGTTTACATTTTTTAAATAAGAAGTTGGCTCTAGGTAGCTCTGCAAAATTTATCTGAGGTTAGATAGGAATTTGCCTGAAGAAGTCCCCATCCACACCTCAGAGCTGTGATCTTCAGGTGAGCTCACCGCCCACCCTTCCTCCCCATTCAGTTGTGTGGCTAATGGCTAACTCCAGTGCCCTGGCGGTAACACAGATCTGAAGTCACAGCTATGGGTTCTGCTGTGCCGCCACCTGCCTCCCTTGTGGCAGTGCCCACTGAGGTTCCTGTCGACCCACTGTCACTACCCCTTGCCTGGGCCCTGGCTCTAAGTTCAGAACCCCATCAGCCTCACTCTGGGGGGACAGCACCCTCATTCAAACGCATGGGCCCCAGGATTCTGAAAGTCAAGGTCATCCTTCTCAGGTCAAGAGAGTCCCTCAGAGCTTCCTACACAAGAGACAGGAGAACGAATCCTTGCTGTCTCCTACGGTTCCCGAAGCAGCTTCCACATACAGCCCAGAGACTGGAAGTGAGTCTGCAAGGAACTGCAAACCTAGTTGCACAGATTTTATTTCCAAACCTAGATCAAACACCCAAATCAAGGTGGCAATGTTGGTGCAGGCCTGCCCCTTAGATGGGCCAAGAGAAGTCGCAGACAAACAGCTTCTCTGGGGGTTGTACTTTACACCTCCCGTCCCCATCCCGAGAAGATAGCACACCCACACCCTGGGTCACATGACCCACAATGCACACTGCAGGCAGAATATACCTCTGACCCCACCATCCAGTCTGGTCATGGGACTTGGCTTTGGCCAACAGAGTGTGAACACCTGTGACGCCTGCCACATCAGAGGAGAAGCTCTAAATTCAGTGCTGTGGCTCCACATGGGATCTCGCGTGCTCCTGCCCTCTGGCACGAGGGCAGCGCGTCCAGACTGTGCTGCTCCCGGCACGAGAAGAGCCACACAGGACCGTGCTGCCTGAAGGGCAGCCTGTGTTACATGAGCAAGAAATGCACGCTGCTGTCCAAAGCCCCTGAACTTCTGGAACGGTGGGTTCCAGTATCCAAGCTGGCTAGCACACTGCCTTGCGTCACGAGTCCCATAACCATTGGCTCTGATCTTCAACTTCCTTGCACGTGCCCAGTGTGGCCCTGCTGTGTGGGTCACAGGAAGGGCTCCGGTGACTAACAGTGACACTGAACAGGCTTGAGCTATTTTCAATCGTGTAGAAAACTGGATGATCGTGGGGGCTAATGACGGTCAATAACTGATGGAATGTATTATTAAACAGCAGAATTGAAATATTCTTCTAACATGGGCACTGCCAGACTACTCTGGCCAAGCAGTGCTAAGCTGAGAATTATCTAAGCTTCCTTGCTAGTTTAATCTGGATATTCTGGTGTTCGTTACCAACTTCGTGCACGCAGAAATTCTTTCCCATAAGTATTTACTGGGCACCACCTGTATGCTGGGGGCTGGGCCAGGCTCTTCCGTGGCTGGAAGCTATGCAAATTTCACTGCAATCAAAGGTTATTTTCATTTTTTGCAAAGCAAATGGTACTATTACTGTGTGCATTTAGGTATGAAGACTGACAGAGCAGGCCAGGTGTTAAATGCAGATTTTTTTTTTTTTACATCACTAAAGCAACATTTCTCTAGTTCCTGGGTGGAGGGGGGCTTTTAGTACAGCAAGAACAGAGCTCTGAAATGAGATCGCCAGCTTTAGACATGAGCGTCTGCCACTCAGAGGCTGTATGACCTTGAGCGAGACTCCTCTAAGCCTCACTTCCCGTCTCTGTAAGAGCACCAAGCTCACCAGCTTATCCTGAGGAGTAGACGAGAAAGGCACATAGGAAAGCTTCAGGCAGAGATCCTGACCCTGAGTAAGAATTCAACACATATTACCGACTATTCGTCAGTATTTATCAGATCTGTACCTGGGATCGTCAGGTAGAGCTAGTTCATGCTATTTTTCATTTAGCAATTTTACTTCCCCAATACTCCCCATTAATCAATAAACTACAATCACTGAGATGAATGGAACCCTCTCTCCTAATTAAATCCTAGAAACGAGGAAGAGGGAAATGAAGTTCACACACGTTTTGAACATAGGTTTGCATTAAACAGGGGTAGTTTCCTGTATGTAAATAACACACACACACACACACACACACATTAAAGAACAGAGACTTCTTTCATCCTTTACTTTTTTATACAAGAGGCTGTGTCTAGCTTTGTGCATGTACTTGTCAGAGAGAAATTAACATAGGAAATTTTCTTTCCTTGCTCCCACACAGCACGCCCACCAATCTGACACTTGCCAAAGCAGCAAGCGATGAGGAGGCTACAGCCCCAGAGAACAAATAACCAAATTAACAGGAACTGGGAAACAAACAACAAGTATCTGGTATCTGCATGGAAACAGCCCCCACTGAAGCGCTCTCTCCTCAAACATCAGAAATCCGCCGGGACAGCACACAGGGTCTGCACAGCCCGGGAGGACCGAGCCACCAGCCATCGTTCCAGAAAAAACGAACATCTACCTTCCCACTCTGCTAGGTGCCCCTCTGCAACTTCCACTAGTGACTAACTTGCAGACACGAAACTATTACGGACACATACCCAAAAAAGGGGTAGAAACAAATATCTGGGAAACTCTTGGGTTCATTCTGGGTCAGCACTGGAATGGTCGAAGACGCTAGAAACTAGTGAAGACCCCGATAAGTCACACGGCCTGCTTCTCTCCCTGCAAACAGTTCGAGTTCTAAGAGAAGAGAGCCTCCATCCTGTCGGGGCACAGAGGGCACCAGACACTCCCTGAGCTTGGGCCATGTGTCCCGCACTGTGCCGCCCAGTTCCACAAGAGACACTGGAACGAGGCATGTCGTTAATCACCCAGGGGACTAACGCTGACTCTGAACAACAGGACTCGTCACTCATTCACTCGTTCCTTCAACAAATAGTCCCTGAGCTCCTCCTGGAACGAGGCCCCACTGCTGATACTGAGATTTGGTAACAAACAAAAGAGACTTAAACATTCTGCCCTCAAGAAGCCTACATTTCAACGGAAAGAAAGTAGTAAGCAATATAAAAACATAAAACATGTATTATAGTAGGCAGTGATCAGAATAAAGGATTAAAAATAAAGCAGGGAAGGGGGTTATGAGTGTGGGGGATTTCCACTGAAGGGAGGGGGCCACGCACCAGTGGTGGAGGGGGCGTGACAGAAGGAAGGTGACAACTGACGGGAAACCTGAAGGAAGACAGGGAAGAAGCCACGTATACACGGAGGGAGAAAGACTCCCCAGCAAAGGAAGCAGCAAGCGCCCAGGCTGTGCAGGAGAAAGGCGGGGCATGGGGGTGAGGCAGGTGGGGGCGGCTAGGAAGCCCGGGTGGCCGGAGCAATAGGGCGGCCAGAGGGCGGGCGCTGAGCTCACTCAGGCAGGTCAGACAGCTGAGCACCGTCTTCCCTGCGGCCGCCCTCGTCAGAGAAGCGACAGGACCAGCGTGTACTTTAGAAGGTCACTCCTGTTGCTGTGTTGAGAATAGGGCTGGAGGGTGGGGGGAGCAGGGAGACGCGTCAGGAGGTGGCGATGACGAAGGCCTGGGCGCGAGGCAGCAGTGCAGGCAGGGACTAGTGTCCGGCCACAGTCACAGGCACGTTCTCTGTCACGGGGTGTGACAGAACGGCTGTGTCAGGGGAATCACCCAGGCCCAGAGCCATCACTCCGTGGAACTGGGAATGGAGTTTAACCCCTGGGGAGGCAACATAGAGATGTGGGGAGGCCCCGCTCTGCCCCCAAGAACCCACTTTCTCATTTATACAGCGGGGACAATAAAAATGACAGCGAGCGGACCCGACGATGATCTTGGGCAGCCGTGAGCCCACGGATGCCACCGGAGATGACTCGCTAAGCCAACCTGTGTTCTTCACCGGCACAGCAGCCTGCCCAGCAGCCATGAGAGGTGGGAAAGCTCTCTCTGGGCACACAGCAAAAGACAGTACGCGGCTCCGCCAACAGTGAGAGGCTCTTTAAAGAGAAGCTCGGACCACCAACTGAAGAGAAGACGTCCTCACACCCAGCCTCGGAGCAGGACTGCGGGTCACCCACGGGTCTCTTAGTTCCCGGTTGTGACGGCTCCTATGGCAGCCTCCGTCCCTCACACAGCCCGTCTCCTGACAAGTTCACGTTCCCCTGGAAACTGCACAACAAAACTGAACACAGGATTTTGATAAGGGCCTCGTCCATGGCCACACCACGCTGCTATTAATACACTGGCGTACGTCTGTTTCCAGGAAACAGCGCTGTCTTCCTCCGGCATCCGGAAAGACAGCCGGGTCTGTCGGAGCACATCTGTCCACGACCGTGGCCGCCCTGCCCACGAGGGGCTGCGTCTGAGCCAGTCTCAGTCGACGACAGTTTCTAATACACAGACGTCAAGTCCACTTTGAACTCAATCCCCATCTGTCAAGATATTAACAAATCCCCCAACTCTGGTGTTAGAGGTAAATGTTACAAACATGTTCCCCTTTACTTCATCCAGCTCACCCCAAATCCCTGGGTAACGCCACCTGTCCGGGCACATCCACTCCAGGACCCGTGCCAAGGCCCTCGTCCCGTGCACGAAGGGCAGAGTGAAGAGGCGCCCCGAATGTCCAGAGCAGAGGCCGACAGCCCCGGAGGAGCCCCCCTTTCTGATCCCCCAGGCCCGACCCACAGCGCAGGGGTCAGTGAGGGACTCCGCGGCAGACCCGGTGCTGCCACTCACGTGAGGGGACCTTGGGTGAGTGGCTCGCTCTTCCTTTGACTAAGACATGCCCTATCTGTGACGTGGGTGTGACCCCAAGATCCACCTCCCAGGGCTGATCTGAGGGTGACAGGAGAATACATACAGAATATTTAGTAGAGGACTCAATGAGCAGATAGACTCACAGGAAGTTGCAGAATTAGTACAGAGGGGCCCGGTCCCTGTCATTCACATTCCCCCAAAGGGAACATCTTATATAAGCTTTTCTATTGTTGTTGTTAATCATCACACTTTTTGAGGTAGATTCATTATCAGCCCCATTTCACAGATAAGAAAACTAAGACTTAGAGAAGTTAGATACTTGCCCTAAGTGACACATCCAGTAACCAGTGTAACTCTAGAAGCAACAGTTTTCATACCCACAACGTCACACTGCCGTGGAGGGGCATGGGAAAGCTGATGTGGAGGAATGAGGGGGTGTCGCTCCTTTATTCCAACACTGACTACCTGCTGGGTATCTCTCCCTGTGTGTGAATCTGAGAAAATATCCCTCAGCAACCCAAATAACGGACAAGCAGCAAATGCGCTAATCGGGAAAGGGAATACTTTGAAAACACTCGAGTTGAAACCTCAGAACCCTCCGAGTGACGAGAATCTCTCGCAGGGCCCCTCACCAAGCTTGGCACCAAGCTCTGCAGAGGTTCCCTGGGAAAAGCCCCTGCACCCTGAAGCTCACCCAGTAAGCTAAACACACTCCTAGCAACAGGGCTCTTAGGTAGGAAGTCAGGATTTACTGATAAACATGAGGTTACGGAATAATTTAAATTAGAGCAAACATTTACTATATATACCACACACTGCGACCCGGCACTTTACAGTTGTTACCTAATGTAATCCTCAACATGCCTCCTAGGTACGTTCTATCATTACCTTCATTTTAAATCTTTTAAAAATTTTTTCTTTATTCATTTTGAGAGAGAGAGAGAAAGAGATAGGAAGAGAGAGAGAGAAGAGGAGGATGGAGGAGCAGGAAGCATCAACTACCACATGTACTTTGACCAGGCAAGCCAGGGTTTCAAACCAGCAACCTCAGCTTTCCAAGTCTATGCTTTATCCACGGTGCCACCACAGGTCAGGCTATCATTACCTTCATTTTAAAGATGTAGAGACTGAGGCACAGAGAAGTTAAGTAGGTCACCTGAGGTCACACAGTTGGTAAGTATAGAGCCAGGATTTGAACCCAGGCAGCCTGGTTATAGAACTCATGCTCCCAGCTGCTACTCCTCTTGCCTCGCTGAAGCCTCGAAGAACCAAATAAACCCTGAGCAGGTTGATACTTTTCCCCTTCCCACATGGCTCCGTTGGATCCCACAGACGGTGGTTTTCATAGTCTTATTGTTCATGTATGAATTCCTTGTCCTCTAAAATGGCTCCCTGGACGGACTAGAAAAGGCTCCCGCCCTGTTCCCTGTTCCTTCCCAGCGGTTGTCTGGGTCTCTGGGCTGGTCTTACTGCCTGCATGCAAATGGCTTTCTTATCTGATGTGGTGCCTTCCCAAATAAAGTTAAGCCAGAAATCAACACCTACCCAGACTTCTTTTCTTTTTAGTAAGAGGTATCTTAGAATCAGTCCTTCTCCAATCTTTACAAAGTTTCTATTTTCTACAAGTTCCTAAAAAATAATTTCTAGTGTTCTATGATTGTACTTGCTATTTTTTTAAAGGGTCCTGAGATGTTTTGAGAATGCAGAACAGAAATATTTATAAGGAAATTAAGAAATGGAAATGACTATACTAAATGAGGAAAAATGACAGTTTCCTTGGCTGAGAAATGATACCAACCTTAAGAGACAATGTTATAAAAAAAATGGTTGCTCAATGACCCTTGCGCTCACGGCAATGAAGGCTCTTTGTCGGCAATATGATTTTTAAGGGCTGAAGAAGCTAACTCAGCATAAATGCTCCATTCTAGGTGAATTTCAGCTCTTGGAACTCACCACGGTATGGACAACACCCTGAATTATCACTTATAAAATGTATTTTTTCAAAGCTTTTCCTACTATCCTCCAAAGCCAAATGCATCCATAAATTCCATAGCTTTGGCTCAAACTGCTATTGGAAATAGTATTCTAACTCTCTGACACCAACACTAGTATTTTGGCTGCTTCTAATGGATTTCTTTTATTTTTATTTAATTCTTTTTTTCTTTTTGGAGAGGGAGGGAAGAAGGAGAGGGAGAAGGGGGGGAGAGGGGGAGAGAGAGAAGCATCCATTTGTTGCTCCACTTTAGCTGTGCATCCACTGATTGCTTCTCATACGAGCTGGTGACCTCAAGATCGGGTTTCACCCACTGACCTCGGCACTCTGGGTCATCGCTCTACCCACTGCGCCACCACCAGTCAGGCCAGACTTTTGGATTTCAGAAACAACGCCTGGGTAAGGGAGGAATATCCTGTGGTACAATAGAAGGAAAAATTTCCTTTAACTGCCTGAGCGAGTCCTTACTCCCATAAGGGTACAAGCATCATTTACTAACAATGTTAAAATGTAAGTTCGATACAGATGTTACTATGGTGGTTCTCCCATTTGCAAGGTCACGTGGGATTTTACATTGTGCCGCACTGTATATAACTGAAGATAATTTAACTTCAGCTGATGAAAAATGCAGATTTGTCTACACTTAACATTTGTTTCCCAGAGTCTCCCTGATTTTCTGTACTTCCCAATGCAACTCAAAGTCCAGATTTTAATGTTACAACCTCGAAAATTCTCTTATTTGGCTAATTTATTTCTTTTTCTTCTTTTTTTCCAAGTGAGAGGAGATTCCTGTATGCACCCCGATCAGGATCCACCCAGCGACCCCCATCTGGGGCTGATGCTCTGCCCATCTGGGGCCATGCTTGAAACTGAGTTATTTTTAGCACCTGAGGCAGAGGCTCCACAGAGCCATTCTCAGTGCCCACAGCCAATGCACCTGGGGCTAACGCGCTGTGGGAGGGGAAGAGAGAGAGAGAGGGAGAAAGAGAGAGGGGGGGAGGGGGATGGTTGGAGAAGCAGTTGGTCACTTCTCCTGAACAGGAATCGAACCCAGGACATCCACATGCCGGGCCAATGCTCTACCACTGAGCCAACTGGCCAGCACCTATTTGGCTAATTTAGAGATTTCCTTCCTCCTCCAAAAAAATAAAAATAATCACTTCAGATGAAAAAAATCCTATTTCTAAAATCTACGAGAACTTGCTTAAAGCCTTCTTCTCTTAAACACCTACTTTCTTCTTGGCCCAAAAGCCCAAGTGTCTGCTACTCAACATCTAGTCCAAGAGGCATATTTTATTAATTTATTTTATTTTACTTATTCATTTTAGAGAGGAGAGAGAGAGGAGAGAAAGACAGGGGGGAGGAGCTGGAAGCATCAACTCCCATATGTGCCTTGACCAGGCAAGCCCAGGGTTTCGAACCGGCGACCTCAGCATTTCCAGGTCGACGCTTTATCCACTGCGCCACCACAGGTCAGGCCAAGAGGCATATTTTATACTCTCTTCCATTTTCTCATTTCTTTTTGAAGAGTTAGAAACTTTTCACAATAGGATTCATCAAAAGCTACATGACTGCCGTGCTGCGCCTGTGACCTCAGGGCAAAGAGGAAGTGGCTATTTCTACGCTCAGTGCTCAGAACAGTGGGCACTAAGAATGGTTTGTAGCCTGACAGTCCTTACAGCTCCCGGCCAGCTGGCATTTTGACCCCGTGGGCGCTGGTGGTCAGACCTGTGTTTGGGCTTCCAGTCGGGAACCCCGGGCGAGAGCCCCTCAACACTTTGGTTTTGCTTTTCTTGTGTAAGATAAGGTCGACCTGAGGACTGAAGGGGTGTGGGTGTGGGTGTGGACGCACATGGCAAGCTCGGGCACAGTGGGATTGACCAGGAGAAGGATGGTGTTCTGTAGGTCTGGGCGGGGGCTTTTTAGCAGTCCTTGGGCAGGTGTGTCGTGCATCCCTGGCTGAGAACCACTATGCTGATGGAACTTTCTGGGCCTATGGGGCCCTGGGTGGGCAGTCACACCACACTATAGGAAACCTTGAGACAAGCAGAGCACTTTTAAGGAACCAGAGACATCTGGTCAGTTTGGAACAGGGTGGGGGCATGCCAGAGATTTGCTCCCGGTATTTGCCTGTTGATGGGTTGTAAGTCAGGCCCCATGTGGAGCCCCTCAGTGGGCCAACTTTGAGTTGGCAAATGATTGTCCCAGCCCAGGGCACTGGGGAATAAAAAAAAAAAAAAAGCTACATGAAATCCTTAATGTTACTGATCTGTATACTTTAAAATGGTTACAATGATAATAAATTTCCTGTTATATATATTTTAATTCAATGAAAAAAAGAATCACAAGATACACAGAGGACCTAAGATGGCATTATGCTAAGTAGAGTAAGTCAGACCGAGAAAGACAAGTACCACATGGTTTCACTTATATGTGGAATCTTAAAAAAAATAAATAAATGAACAAACAAAACAGAAACAAACAGATACAGAGAACATTTTGACGGTTGCCAGATGGGAAGCGGGCTGGGGTGAAGGGATGAACAAATGACAAAATGCCAGTTATAAAACCAGGCACGGAGATGCAAAGTGTAATATAATATTCTATGTCAACTGGAATTGAAAAAAATGTAAAACTATTTTAAAACTTTTTTTAATCTTTTTATATATTTTCAAATATATTTCAGACATCTTTTCCCAGCTTCACTGAGATTTAATAGACATGATACTGTGTAGGTCAAAGGTGTACATATGGATCTGATACAGAATGACTATCACCATAGCTTTGTCTAACAATGCCATCGTATCACATACTTACAATTTCTTTTGTGGTGAGGATATTTCAGGTCTACTCTTTTAGCAACTTTCAAGTATACAACACAGTCTTGCTAACTACAATCACCATGCTGTACATTAGACTCCCAGAATTTATTCATCTTATAAGGTGAAGTATGTACTCTTTCCCGCTGGACAAATGGTTAAGCAGTCGTGACCAGACTAGTTCACTTGTCTGTCCGCTCCTTTCCAGCTCTCTGCTGTTTCTGTGGTTCATCCTCTTCCACATTCACATCTGTGGTGTCCCCGTGGTGACTTCCGGTTGCTCCTGCTCCCCTTTCCGCAGCCTGTGCAGACCTAACCTCTCCCCGAGTTTCCCACGATCTACTCCAAAATGAGTTCTCTTTTCCCCTAACCCTGATGAAACTCTCAGTCTCTTTAAGGGGCTGACCTTGGCTACAGGTTAGGAAGCAAGTACTCTTCCTAAACTAACCTGAACCAAAACATTTGGTCAATTTCATCTTTATGGATATATATATATATATTCACATTCAAAGAGGGGGCGGTCGGTGAGCCAAGTTTAAGTGACGGGTAGTGGAATTTTAAGCTCCGTAAGGAGATGTCTTTTAGGTCCCGCACCACGTGGCCCAGCAGCAGTCCCGGATCTATGCTGCAGGCGGAGTCATTTGAGAAGCCTTTCAAGGTGCTCACTGTCACGACCCCACCCTCAGAGGTCTGGAGTGGAGACCATGTATTGGAAAAAATAATTTTTTTTAATTACACAATAGCTCAGTACACATAACTTTTAACTAGCCTAAGTCCCTCCCCCCTCTTTTTTTGTGACAGAGTCAGAGAGAGGGACAGATAGGGACAGACAGACAGGAAGGGAGAGAGATGAGTGAGAAGCATTAATTCTTTGTTGCGGCACCTTAGTTGTTCAATGATGGCTTTCTTATATGTGCCTTGACCGAGGGCTACAGCAGAGCAAGTGACCCCTTGCTCAAGCCAGAGACCTTGGGCTCAAGCTGGTAAGCCTTGCTCAAACCAAGTGAGCTCGCCGCTCAAGCTGGTGACCTCAGGGTTTCGAACCTTGGTCCTCCGTGTCTCAGTCTGACGCTCTATCCCAGGGGTCCCCAAACTTTTTACACAGGGAGCCAGTTCACTGTCCCTCAGACCATTGGAGGGCCAGACTATAAAAAAAAACTATGAACAAATCCCTATGTACACTGCACATATCTTATTTTAAAGTAAAAAAACAAGACGGGAACAAAGACAATATTTAAAATAAAGAACAAGTAAATTTAAATCAGACCAGTATTTCAATGGGAACCATGGGCCTGCTTTTGGCTAATGAGATGGTCAATGTGCTCCTCTCACTGACCACTAGTGAAAGAAGTGCCCCTTCTGGAAGTGCGGCGGCCGAATAAATGGCCTCAGGGGGCCGCATGCAGCCCGCTGGCCGTAGTTTGGGGACCCCTGCTCTATCCACTGCGCCACTGCCTGGTTTTTAAGAAAACAGAATAATTTATCAAATAAAGAGAAAGCAGACCTGGCCGCATTTTTCACTTACCATCCCACAGAAACATTACAGGCTGCAAAGCCAAGCAGCCTATACTTTCTCTTCTGCACAACTCCAACCTCATGACCCCATGACAGACTGACACGGGCAAGGAGGAATCACTGCACGAGACTGTGTCCCGGGGTTAACTACACGAACTCATTATCCCAGAGCAGTCAACAATAAAAGTGCATCGAGGAGCTCGGAGCCTTCAGTAACACATATTGGGAGTGCATGCCACCCTGAGGCGGAAGGTCATGTTAGTCGTAACAAGACCATGCTGAGTATGAGCCGTTAAGGGAAGGATTCTTAAACCAGGGTCTCCAGAGGACCCGTGAACCCACTGAATGGACCCAACACTATAATAGAAGCACATCAAGAATTTTTCTGGGAAGAGGACTCGTTATTTCTTTTCAAAAAGATTAAGACCCTCTACCTCACTGCAACAGCAAACTCATTTACGGTGAGGAAGGAACGGAACAAGGGCGGGACCGAAATGCTGGTAAGCGGGACTCCTCGCGCATGCGCGTTTCCGCCGCACCGCTATCAAGAGAATCTCGGTATCCTCCAGAGGGGAAATAACCTCCTTGTGGAAGGATACAGCCATTAACCTAATTTGGTGTTCCCACTCCGTCTCCGTGCCATCGCAAAATGGAAATGCCTCGTCCACCGTAAAGCTTCATGTGCAGGCAAACAATGGCCTCCAGCAAAAAGCACTGGTGGGATTCCCGCTGCAGCGCCCCGCTCACCAGCCCTTTTTAGGTCGTGGTGACTACAGGGAAGACCTGTGGTCTTAGGTCAGGGCCATGCAAGCAGAGCCAGTCGTCACCATGTCACATGCATGACCTCTGCCACCTGCCGTGTCTCATTACCAACCTCACTCAGCAGGAGAAAGCCCACTCTGTACCCACTGCCTGGCACGCTGCCCCTTCTTGGGAGCTGAGGCCTGTCTTCAGCCCACCCCCATCCTGGACTCCTTGCGGAGCCACCTCACTGCAGACCACCCTCCAGAGTTCCAGGATGGCCTTTCCCAACTCTCGGGAATTTCTACATCTGCAAATTCCACGGGCCCTGTGGAAGCAACACGACCTGAACTGAAATCATTCCAAAGCAAACCTGCCCGGCTCCCTTTTTTCCAAGAATGGGATTGTTATTTCCCTAGAGAGTCGCATGCAAACCTTTGCCCTCACCTTTAGTGAGTCAGCAGGTCCTGGAGACTCAGCCCCACGAGGTCTCCGGCACATGTGCTCACCACCACGTTCTTCCTACAACTCCCCTCAATTCAAGTCCTCATGACCCATCACCTGGGCTACGCCAATATTAACAGGAGTACAACTCATCTCTGTACCTCCTGTGGGGTCTCTGCCTCCACACAGAACCGTCCTGCTGCTGCCAGAGTAATTTCTCTGCAAGCCCAGCCCCACCAGGTCACCCCCTCACTCTGCAGCCTGCCCTTGCGCATGCCTAGCGCATTCAGAATCGCAGTAACGGCCGCTGTTACCAAGCTCTTTACTGAGCGTCAACATGGTGCTTCATGCTTGACAGGTCTTAGGTTATTTAATCTTCCAAACAATCTCATGAGGCAGTACCTTCATTATCTCCATCTTACAAATAAGGTAGAAATGGGGGATTAGAAACATTAAATCAGTTATCCAAGGCTCCACAGCTAAGCCCTGGCAGGACTCTGAGAACTGGCCTCTATAGACCCCTTAGCTTGGCACCAAAGTCCTCCCACAGTGTGATATCAACCTACATGTCCTGCATCACTGGCTGCTGCTCAGTGCCCTCTCCTTGCACAAGACACTAGCTCTTCATATCCATCTTTTCTCTCTGCCTGAGATCTCCACATCCACATCTATCCCAACTGTCCGTTCAAATACTACACACTTGCCTGGCCGGTGGTGGCGAAGTGGATAGAGCGTCGACCTGGGACACTGAGGTCCTAGGTTCGAAATCCTGAGCTCACTGGTTTGAGTGCAGGCTCATCTGGCTTGAGCATGGGGTCATCGACATGATCCCATGGTTGCTGGCTTAAACCCAAAGGCCGCTGGCTTGAGCCCAAGGTCACTGGCTTGAGCAAGGGGTCACTGGCTCCACTTGAGCCCCCTGGTCAAGGCACATATGAGAAGCAATCAATGAACAACTAAAGTGATACAACTATGAGTGGATGCTTCTCATCTCTCTCCCTTCCTGTCTCTCTCCCTGTCCTTCTCTCTCTCACTCACTAAAATGAACAAAAAACCAGTGTTCACTCCGCACACCCATTGTGTGCCAGACTCTGCCACTCTGCCAGGCCCTTGGAACCCTGCTCTGCTGAGCCTGTAGTCTACAGCTAGTCAGACACAGTTGAGAAAGCATACATCTGTCTACATCCCAGCCTTTCCCCAAGGTTCACATGGGATCGGCTCCTCCTTGACAGCGTCCTGGAGCACCTGCCCCTCCCCATTCTCCGACACGTCTCCACATGTGCTAGCATTTCGCCCACAATCCCCCCTTACTCTCCCCTTCTCCCTAATCTACATACTCCCTGGGTTAGGAGTCAAACCCTAGGCCAACTTCTACCTACTGGTGACTTTACAGAGCCTCAGTTTCCCCATCGGTAAAGCTCCCAAGTTAGTGTGCGGATTCAGCGGGATAAACACACGCAGCACCCCGAGGACCTGAAGTGGCAGCTCCTGCCGTGTGGACACACACTTCCACAGGCGCGATGGCGGAGGCGCTCTGGGCTCCAGCTCCTGCCGTGTGGACACACACTTCCACAGGCGCGATGGCGGAGGCGCTCTGGGCTCCAGCTCCTGCCGTGTGGACACACACTTCCACAGGCGCGATGGCGGAGGCGCTCTGGGCTCCAGCTCCTGCCGTGTGGACACACACTTCCACAGGCGCGATGGCGGAGGCGCTCTGGGCTCCAGCTCCTGCCGTGTGGACACACACTTCCACAGGCGCGATGGCGGAGGCGCTCTGGGCTCCAGCTCCTGCCGTGTGGACACACACTTCCACAGGCGCAATGGCGGAGGCGCTCTGGGCTCCGTGACGGCACGGGACAGCCTGCATCACGTCTGGGCATGAAGGCCAAAACAAGTGAGCCCTGGAGACACCGGGGGGGGGGGGGGGGGGCTCGTTCCCTGGAGGCTCTGCTGGCGGTCCAGGAGTGGAAACCCTGAGTGGGTCCCTTCTCCCGAGACCACTGCCAACCCAGACGGGGCTGCTACGAAACACGTCACGCAAGGATCCTCTCCGCCGTGGAGCAGGTCCAGTTTCATTAAGCAAATAGCTCCGTGGGCACTAGAAACAAAGGGAGGAAACTGGAGTTGCCTTTTTTTTTTTTTAAAGAAAATCTCAGCTCTTCCCATAGTGTGCGGCTGCGGAGAGCTCATCTTCATGTGGCCCAATCCACCCTGACAACAATCTGATCATCTGAATAACACTGGGCGAAATCTCCACTCTGAGGATAGTAAGAAAACGCCCGATTGCAGCTATGACTGCGGCCTAAATCATTCACAGAACCGTGTTTCCAGTGACCGCGTACAATGAGTAAGGGCGCCTCTAAGCATTATAAGAACTAGTGGGAAGTGACCACCACCACCGAGTTGACGTCGTTTTATCGGAGGAAAGGAGAGCGCCAGGGCTGCTCCAGCCACGGTGTGGACAACGTGAAACATCCAGCTCCCAAGGGGGTTCTCACCACTGGGGGGGGGGGCGCAACAGGAGTGCTGTCCACATCCTCCAGCCTTAGTCTATTCCACATATCGGAATAGCTCCATGAGCCTGAATTCAAACGATAACAGGACTACTGTATATATACCTAATTAATGAGTATGTATTTTATAAGCTAGCTTCTCTTATTTTTTAGATTATTGGTGATTCATTATATATTCGTCACAATACTGTTTTTCTTCTCTATCTACTCTTTGTTGTTGGAGGCTGCCATGTCCGAGCTGGCTTTTTCTACGACCCTCTATGGATCTCTTGGCAGAACCATAGACCGCGCCCCGAGCATCGCCTCTGGTGCTGCACAGCTCACAGCTCCTTATGAAGCCTGCACGAGGCTCAGTCACACACGGACACAATGACCAGGAATGGAGCGTGTGTGTGGAGGGACTAAATCTCTTCTGTCCCAGTCTCCGCTCTTTCCCCCAAAGTTCAGTGCTCCCTCGGGAAAGACACGCCCCAGCCGCAGGAAGACATCAACACATCCTCCATTTTCACAGTCATGTCATGTCACAACTTGTTAACGTCTCCATTGGAAAAGGACACTTGTCAAGGTCACAGAGGGCCACCAGCTGTGCTCTGCACCCTCTGGAGCAGGTGCGTCTGTGTGCATCTTTGCACACGCCACTATGTCCATCTGCTATTGCCAAAACCTGCCCTTCAAGTATCCCAGTCACGGAGCCAGAATCTGTCGAGCTGGACTTGACCTGGAGCTCACCTGGGCCACTGCCCCACTGTAACCATGACAAAACAGTCCCCTGGAGCTTAGACAGCTGTCCCCAACGTCTCTCCCCGGGCCAGCCTCTCCAAGTCAGAGGTCTTGGTTTCTTTTCTTGGTCACTATTTTTGCAACCTCTTTCTTCCTTTGTTTAGTGAATACATTGGTTTCTGCATTTAGGCAAATAAAAAGCATTATCCAAGAGGAGGACATAATTATCAAAGAAAACTGTCCTCTTTTTATCATCAGGATAGACACACAACGGTGATTGGTATTTAGCTTGCAAATGTGCGCCCACATAAAATTAAAATAATTAGTTATAAGGGCCAAGTTAATTCAATTATAAATTCCTGTTACCCAAATAATTCTCAAGAAATACAGTGATCGTGCCAGCAGCGCCAGATTCCAAGCCCAAAGGCAGACTCGCCATCTGCTAAAAGCGCGCAGACTGGTTTTCAAAGACAAGTGACCCCGGGCCATTTAAAAATCTTCCTTAAAAGAAGATACACTCCATCTTGAGAGGTGAGACGGGGCAGCTCATGACCGTAAGAGCAGAACTGCTCTCCAAAGTAGATAGATTTCAAAGCTTTAGAACTTTCTCTTTCCTTCCAACTTGATCAGCGGGGACAGTACTCCTTTGGGAACAACCATCTGGATTCAAAAACATAGAAATGGTCCCAAAAAATAACACATGCTTAAATGTCAGGGGTACATGGCAACTTCAGAATGCACGGAAAAGCTGCCTTTCCTGCTACAGTTTTCTGTATTCCTTTAGGAATCGCCATAGGTCGAAAGCCTCTGGCTCATGTGAGTGGTTTAAGTAGCATGAAAGCCATTTTGCCATTCATAAAACCATGTGGAAATAGCTCTAATTAGATTTCGAGTGCAAAACAGCTCTGCCTCTATGCCATCTTAACACCTTTTTACTCAATCTTGCAGGAAATCAGATTTTAAATTAAATTATAATGGAAATTATCCAAGAAACTGCCTCCTCTTGGAAGGCTACCACACAAAGGAAATAAATTCCTTGATTTATTTATCTATGTCAGGAAAGCAGCGACATAGGTAAATCTCAGTTGACGTACACACTCTTCTTCACACTTCCACCTTCTACACAACTACTGACGTCCTGAGGGACAGCACCCGGTGAGTGCACCCTCTAGAGGAGGCTCCAGGAAGCAGGGCTCTACCCTGTCCTCTTTGGTCCCACGTGGTCTCTTAGTCACATATTTTATTAATAAAGGGATGAGTTCATTCTACACAGTTGTCGTGCATCCACTCCTTCCAGTCCTGGAGACACAAACATGAGTAAGACAAGGTTCTTTTGTTTAGCTAAAATGTTTTCCGTTTATTTTAAAAGTCAGCTATACCCAGCACAAGAGGCCTCCGACTGTGTCTTACACAAATTTCACCGCAAACATAGAGAAACTGCAAGTAAAATGTGTCCTCGCATGCCTCGCGTGGCCTTTTCCGAGCCAACTCGTGAGCCCCTTTGCCTCGCGGCACGCACCTGGCTGAGCGTTCCCAGGACTCCAAGATGCAGTATTAAAGCAGCAGTTCTTTAGAGAGCCAGAGGGAAAATGTCTGGTCCTTGTTTGGTTTATTGTGACCAGTAGTTCAGATGAAATATACTAAGGAGTTGAAGTAACCTTGGGTACCCTCAACAGTTAAGAGAATTCAACATAACCCAGACTAGTAATAATGCAGAAATATGTCGCCTAAACCGCCTCAAATATACCAAGTTCATTCATCCTGTCATCCAATCACCGTTTGCGTCCTCAGAGGGGCTCCTCTGCTCTTTCCCATCGCTGGGACGTTCCCCTGCACTGGATGTGGATTCCAATACTACGCTCCCCATTATGGAGATGGGAAACCTGAGCACACCGTTGACCCAACAAGAAAGGTTCCCATCCAATGCTCAGAGCCAGGCACTGAGCTGCCCCCTCTGTGGGATGAGCTGGACCCCAGGCCCTGCCACTCAGACCGGCTGAGTCACCTACTGGATGAATTACTAGCTGCCGCCCCCATCCCAAGCCCTGCTTGCCTCATCTCTAAACAGGAATACTAATGGTAACAACCTCAGATAGCTGTTCCAGAGATTAAATTCAAGTGATACAGCACAGAGCTCGATAAAGGCTCTTGGTTCCTACTACCCGCACTCACACTCATTGCCCTGTGCCCCACGTACAGTCTGGCAGGTGGTAGTCGGTGAGCCAGACGAAGACAGCGGCTGTTTACAGACAACTTCACGAGCAGATGAGCAGCACTGTGACGGCTCTGGGAGAGCCCACACAAGAGCAGAGCACAACCCGGCTCTGTACAATGAACCCACCCAAACCAAACATCAGATCAGCCTTCCACCCAGGTCAGCCACCCAGCTTCGCATGAACAGAACCAGTCATCACACCCATGAGCTACCACAGCACACATGCCCAGCCTGACCCTACTACCCACAGATACAAAAGCTTTGGCAGGGGCCACCAGTGATTAGCAATCATAGAATCACAGGCCATATGGACAGGCAGAATGCTGGCCCACGTCCTAACCCCTGGAACCAGTGGCTACGTCAGGTCACATGCAAAGGGGAATGAAGGTTGGAGATGGAATTACAGTCACTAAACGGCTGGCTTTAAAATTGGAGGTTATCCTGGGTTAGTCCAGGGGCCAATGTGACCTCAAGGATTCTTAACAGTGGAGAAGATTGGAAGCAAGGACCAGAGAGAAGGCAGCACAAGAGGATTCGGTCCAACATCACGGCTTTGAAAACAGAGGAATGAGACCACAAGCCAAGGAACATGGCAGCTTGTAGATGCTGGGAAGGAGCAGGAAGCAGGCTCTCCCTTCGGGATTCCAGGAGGAAAGCAGCCCGTCGGCATCTCCATTCTAGCCCGGTGAGTCCCGGTTTGGACTTCTGAACTATAAGATAGTATGTGTGATGATCTGTTGCAGCAGCAATAGGAAACTAATATACACTATTACCCAATCAGGAACCTTAGTGAGAGCACTTTCTCAGCCGTTCTCCTTCGCCCCTGCTGATTCTTTACTATTCTGAGCTTCAGCTTTTGGGTTGAAGCTGGTTACTCTACTGGTCTTTACAGGAATCTCCACTGAGTCAGGTTCCAGATCACTCAGGAAGTTGTTTTCAAAGGGGAGAAGAGAGACAGTTGCCGAGATCCTAGGATGGTGTTGAGGAGTCAAGTACACTCTCCAGGTCTGCCCTATTCCGTCCCTTCAGGTCTATGAGATCCTTCCTTCCTTCCCTCCTTCCTTCCTTCTCTCCTTCCTTCCTCCCTTCCCTTCCCTTCCTTCCTTCCTTCCTTCCTTCCTCCCTTCCTTCCTTCCTTCCTTCCTTCCTTCCTTCCTTCCTCCCTTCCTCCCTTCCTTTATTCCTTCCCTCCTTCCTTCCTTCCTTCCTTCTTCCTTCTCTCCTTCCTTTTCTTCCTTCCTCCTTCTCTCCTTCCTTTTCTTCCTTCCTTCCTTCTTCCTTCCTTCCTTCCCTCCCTCCTTCCTTCTTTTCTTCATTCCTTCCTTGCTTCCCTTCCTCCTTCCGTCCTTTCCTCCTTCTTTTCTTCCTTCCCCCCTTTCTACCTCCTTTCCTCCTTCCTTCCCTCCCTCCTTCCTTTTCTTCCTTCCTTCCCTCCTCCCCTCCCTTCCTCCTTCCTTCTTTACTTCCTTCCTTCCCTCCCTCCTTCCTTCTTTCCTTCCTTCCTTTCCTCCCTTCCTACATCCTTCCCTCCTTCCTTCCTCCTTCTTTCCTTCCTTCCTTTTTACTTTCCTTCCTCCCTTTCCTTTCCCTCCTTTTCTCTTTTCCTTCTTCCCTCCCTCTTTCCCTTCTTCCTTCCTTCCTCCCTCCCTCCTTCCTTCCTTCCCCAAACAGCTATTGAGCACCTCCATATAGCTAGAGGCAAGAGAATACAAGACTGAATAAGTAATCTTTAATCCTTAAGTGAAGAGCTCATTAAAGACTCCATCTAGAGCAGTGATTTTCATTTTTGAACCATTACCCATAGAAATACATTTTTACATCATAGTCTAACACACACACTCACAACTGAAACAAAACTTTTACTAAACAATACTTAATCCTTACCAAAAGAGAACTATTCTATTCTATTCCATTCTATTCTATTCTTTTTTTTATTTTTTTTTTTTTTATTTTTCTGAAGCTGGAAATGGGGAGAGACAGTCAGACAGACTCCCGCATGCGCCTGACTGGGATCCACTCGGCACGCCCACCAGGGGCATCGCTCTGCCCACCAGGGGGCGATGCTCTGCCCCTCCGGGGCGTCGCTTTGCTGCGACCAGAGCCACTCTAGCGCCTGGGGCAGAGGCCAAGGAGCCATCCCCCAGCGCCCGGGCCATCTTTGCTCCAATGGAGCCTTGGCTGCGGGAGGGGATGAGAGAGACAGAGAGGAAGGAGGGGGTGGGGGGTGGAGAAGCAAATGGGCGCTTCTCCTATGTGCCCTGACCGGGAATCAAACCCGGGTCCCCCGCACGCCAGGCCGACGCTCTACCGCTGAGCCAACCGGCCAAAGCCCCTATTCTTAATTCCAACCAGAAACCTATTAAATTCATTTCACAACCAGTCACGGATTACGTCTCTCAGTTGGTAAAATGAGACCCAGGAGTTTGACACCTGTGCCCAGATGCTCATCATGTAGACCCAAGGAGGAGATTCCTAAGAGACTTTCTCAACTCTAGACCATTCCTTTCTCCTGCCCACAACCATCCTCACAGGGTGACGTTTAGATTCCAGTCATTTCAATGACAGTCACCACCTCTCCCCACTCCCTCCCAAGCACGCACATACACACAATCTCATCACTCCTTGATGAGAAGAAATCCAAGGCACTGAATGTGGAAACCCATGACTCACTCTTCCCATCAACCAGGTACGTGACTGTCAATGTCACTCAAGTGCGAGCACAGTGCACAGCGAGGGGCTCCCAGCAATAACAGCATCAGAAGGGAAGCTCTGCCTGCTGAGACACCAGAACATTGGATCAGAACCCCCAGGGACCGGAAACGTGCTAAAAATAACTTCAGTAATCACCCCACACACTAGGGAATACGCAAAAGATCCTCCTCCTCCTCCTCCTCCTCCTCCTCCTCCTCCTCCCCCCCCCTCCCCCTCCCCCTCCCCCTCCCCCTCCTCCCCCTCCCCCTCCTCCTCCTCCCCCTCCCCCTCCTCCTCCTCCTCCTCCTCCTCGTCCTCGGAAGCCTGTGCTGAAGGTGACACGCAGGGCTGGAGTGGCCTCTCCCTGTGCTATCCCACAAGCCAATAGCCCCAGCTTCAGAGGGCCCCTGTAAAGAGCAGTTGAGAAAGTCACATCGCCCTTTTATGTAAGCGCGCCTGATTTGCGCGCGGGAGGGGGGTGGTTATAAATGGGAAATTTCACCCTCACTGACTTGTCATTCCACCTAATGACACATCGTAAAGCTTATCTTTTCGTGGGCTAATTTTAGACTGATACTAGTTCACAGATCACTAGTTTAGAAAAACATTCCCCTGCTTGGCAAACTCAGTCCACTCTCGCCAACAGATCCCGCAGCAGCAGGACTGGCCGGACCAGGGCGCCGGACCAGGGCACCGGACCACCAGAGGCGGGGGTGGACCACCAGAGGCGGGGGTGGGCCACGTGCGCGAAGGGGGGCGTGCTGGTGCGGCCTGGGGGGTGGGGCAATGACGACACACCACAGCGGCAATTTCCCGTCAGGTCATGCTACATCCTTGCCCTTGCTCAGCTTTCTTAGTCTTCTCAATAGACTTTCTGGCAGAAAATGTTGAGGTTGAGTAGGATGCTAAAAATAGTGCAGGTCCATGGCAGAACCACCCCCAGAAGGAGCCGAGTGTCCCGTCATTGGCAATGCCCCCAGGGCTGCTTTCCATGCACCCTTTATGCGACCAGTGAGAAGGCAGGAAGACTGGCGTCCCACCACGCCTTGTCCGCAGGGGCCCCAGCGTCCTGAACAGAATCATGATTAAAAGATGTTTCCACGTTCTAATGCAGTGGTCCCCAACCCCCGGGCCACAGACCGGTACCGGTCCGTAGGCCATTTGGTACCGGTCCACAGGGAAAGAATAAATAACTTAGATTATTTCCGTTTTATTTATATTTAAGTCTGAACAATGTTTTATTTTTTAAAAATGACCAGATTCCCTCTGTTACATCCATCTAAGACTCACTCTTGACGCTTGTCTCGGTCACGTGATACAGTTATCCGTCCCACCCTAAAGGCTGGTCCGTGAAAATATTTTCTGACATTAAACCAGTCCGTGGCCCAAAAATGGTTGGGGACCACTGTTCTAATGGAAGGCGAGGCAGTTTCCTGTCGGCCTTCTGACCCCACTCCTGCAGGATTCACAGCCCCGCGGTCTCTGAAGTACAATCCGAGTCAACAGGCAGCTCCCCATGTCTGTGCACCCCTCTTTTCTTCTCATCCCCTTCCTCCAGCCGGCACCCCAGGATTCGCCACTTCGGCGTCTTTCTTGCCATTTCTTTGACTTTCCAGCTCCTGGTCCTGCAGTTTCTCTGCTCAATCACCCAGCCATGCTCCCAGGTCCTGCTGGGACAACCACAGAACAGGGAGCGGACTCCCCCAGAGGGAATGGCCTTCAATCCAGGAGGCCCAGGGACCGTGCCACACCTCTAGACGGGTCCCCTTCCTATCTCACTGAGGGACACGCCAAACTTGGGCCCTTCACCCCTCTTTTCCCTTGACCTCTGCCCACACCAAGAAAATCAAGACCGTTAGGTGAGAATGCTCTCAACTGCCCATCCACCCCCTCCCTCTCCTCCTGTCTTAGGGCCGGGACACCCTCCCCGCCTAAGGCCAACAGTCCCCCACATTCTGCTGTGTGTGGCCGCTTGTGTCCCCGGGGCCCTGGCTCCCCTAGCCTTCCCTTAACGTCACTTCTTTCTACCTTCTTCTCTGGACTAAGCCTTCTCCTACCTTCTCCTCCAGAGACTGTCTTCAATTCCTCCTGCCCGTTTATGAACCGGTGGTCCACGGCAGATGCTAGCCCTGCAGTGACGTCCCATTTCCACGGACAATGCTCTTGCTAAAGGTGCCAATGACCTCCACGCTGGCAAACCCAGTCCCCCATTTCAATCCTGCTCCCGCGCCCCACACTGGAGGCTCTGACGCTGGTCTCACTCCCTGCTTCTTGAGACCCCCTTCTCACGGGGCTCCAGGCCCCATCCTCCTGTGTTCCTCCTCTGCCCCCCCACCCCATTCCCTCCCGGCCTCATCTGCAGGCTTGACTCCTCCTCTCTGGCCGTAAGAGTTGCTTCCTCTAAAACTCCCTCTTGACTGTCCTCCTCTCCTTGGGCTCTCCCCACCCAGACCCACTGCGGATCTTTCCCAGTCGGACCCCCAGCCGCACTCTCTCCTCAGCTCCCGACAGAGGCACCCAGGGACCCGTGTTCTCCTCCCTGTGGGTCCCTTGGGCCCCTCGAATCAACAGGTCAGCAGCTCCACCTTGGTCATATGCGTCACGCTGAAAGCTGAGGACCTAACGCAGCTCCTGGCAGACTGTAGGTGCTCCATAAGTGACTGCCGAATGAATGCGTGCATGTCCCAAGCCAAATCCATCCCTCTTTCCCTCCAACATGCTCCTCTCTTCGGAATTCCCATCTCCGCAAATGGCAACATGACATCACACAAAAAGAGACCTCAAGCCACCTGAGATGTCCCTGTCCCGTCCCCCAGCCCCTGCATCCATTTAGTGATTAAAAACGTATGGTTTTTATCTCCATAGCGTCTCTCGCGTCTGGTCCCTCCTTCCGTCTGCCAGCACCACCTCCTGATGGCCAGTTCTCATCACCTGAACATGAACCAGTATGATGGCCTCTTTCCGACCTCCTAACCTGGTTTGGCCATCAGAGGTTCACCACCAAAGGCACCTCGTGATCGGGCTCTGTCTGGCTCAATAGGAAGAAGGCAGGGTATCGGGTAGAAGACCCATTCTGGTCAGGGAACCACGGCGCCGTCCACGATGGAGCCACTGCAGAGATGCGCTCAGAGAGTCGGAGCGGTCCAGGCAGAGAGATGTGGGTGGGGTGGGAAGGCCATGTGACGAGCACTACAAACAGAATGAACACGTGTCCCAGCTTGGAAGGGGCATGGCATGCTCTAGAAGCCACAAGGCAGCCAGTATGGCTGGAGCCAGGGAGCAACGTAGAGCAGCTGGCTAGACAGGGCCAGATGGCCCAGGGCCTTGGGGCACAGGCGAGAAGGGTTCCCTCTTCAGAGCAATGAGAAGGAGGAAGTGACAGAAACAGGTCTGAGTTTTCAAAGCTCCCTCTGCAAAGATGCTGAATTAACGAAGTAATGATGGCTACTTCCCTACCATGACGAAATGCAGCTACCTCGCTAAAACTCAGCATGTACAACAGGAAGGCTAGTAGCATTGTCACTACTTGGGAACAAGACATGTCCATCACCATGGTTCCTTGAGGAGCTAGCCAACACACCTGACTGGGAGAGAGAAATAAAAGATTTAAAACTCAGGGGAAACAAATGACGTAAAATTATCGCTACTTGCATATGATATTCTTGTCTAGTTTAAAACGCCCCAAAAGAATCCAGGTGGTAGGAGCAAATTCTTATGTAGAAATCAATAACTTGCTTCTACACACACACACACAAAAATAACCAATTAAAAGAGGTATTGGAAGAAAAGACCTCCATTTATAATAGGAACAGCCGAGTGACATTCTTAAGAATAAATGCAACAAGAAGTGCACAAGAGCCACAGGAAGAGAATTTACCCTGACCTGAGGGACTCAGACTAGGACTTGGAAAGTCTGTGGACAGGAAGATTCAACAATGTAACAACGTCGATGCTCCCGATTTAGTCTATAAATGTAATGCAATCCCACTACAAGTAATGTGACCTTTCAAAGAGTCAAAACAACCTCATTTTAGAGTTTATATGATAATATGATTACAGTGTGGCTATGCAGTAAAGAGCAAGAATGGACAGGGGTTGGGAGGGATGAGTCTGTTAGACTTCGCAGGGCTCCCAAGTGAGGGCAGGAGAAATCCCGACATGGGCCCCGCCTGGGGTGGAATCCAGGGAAGGGGATGTATCTGAGAGATGTTTATTTGGTGAAATTCCCAGGACATGGTGATTGATTGGACCTGGGAGGGGCGAGAGAGAGAGAGAGAGAGAGAGATGTCCAGCGATGACTCCAGTTTCTGGTTTGTATATTTTACTAATTAATCACATCTCCTACAGAGGTGTCCCCTCTTGACTAAAACCGCTGCTGGTGGTGGTGTTTCTCGGCCGGGGACCTCCCACAGACATAGCGGAGGCCCTCCGGAAAGGCGCTTTAACTAGCTGTTGTTCATAGCAAAGGGGAGTGCTGACTTTGGCTTGCTGACTCTGTTAACCAGGTGTTCAGTGCAGATCTTTGGTGAACAGAACGAGTCCAGCCTCAGAAAGCCTGCTGGTCCCTCTGCCTTCCCTCCCTGTGATGTTAGCCTTTGCTGTTCAAAACTGTGCTAGTTAAAAAACAGGGCAGTGGTTCTGTTTGATTGACCTGATCGGGCTCGACGTTTACTTGAGCTGGGGCTGGACCTCCCGGCAGTATCCACACCCTTCCTATTTGATAAACAAACAAACCCTAAATGTCGAACAAAGCCCTCACCTCCATGGGCTGCCATCGTCCGGGCAGTCTCCCTTCGAGGTTTGCCTTTCTCCCCCCCCCCACCTCCGCCCATTCCAAAAGCTTCCCAACACATTTTCAAACAGCATAGAGTGAGTTTAAATACACCACACCGTGTCTGCCTCTCAAACATGTGCAGAAATTATTTCAGTGAATGTGTTGTGTGATATGAAAAAGAAGTCTATTTGTTTTGGGTACAAGGCACGTGTCTGTTAAAACTCGGGAGCATAAGCCAGTGCTTGACGGTAAACAAGTAGACAGCAGCTCACCTAAACTTCACCCGGCCAGGCTTCCTTCTGCATCTACACAGAGTACCGGTGAGGTGCCTGACCCTGGTGCCCAGAAGATTTCCGTGCACACAGCTCGCCTAGGAGTCATAGTCAAGCGCAGCTTCTGAGTCTGCGAGTCTAGGGTGGAGCCCGAAACTCGGCATTTCTAACGAGCTCCTAGGCGATGCCTTCCCACCAGCTCACAGACGGCACTGGGAGTAGTCACAGATTCTAGACGGGCTCAGCAACTTAAAAGTCGTGTTTCCTGAGAGTTACCCTGCAGCCTGGGACCCATTCTCCTGAGTTACGAACCAGGGTTTTGCTTCTACCTCCTGTCAAAGAACCTCAGATGGAACGGGCGAATGTTTTAAAGTCTCTTCAGCCTTCAGCCACCTGGAGGTCAGACTGCCCCCATCCCAAACTAATGTAGATGTTCTATTTGCTGGAAAGAAAGGTCTTACCTAGAAAATCCTGCAATACTTAGTAAAGCCTCACCAACGTGGATAAAACAAAAGGGAAGCTTTAATCATGAAATTTTAAAAATACAATAAGGCTTATTATGCTCAGTTTCACAAGGCAAGCAAGGTTTAGAAGTTGGAAAAACAGTTTGCTCTTAAATATGTCATATACTTCCCTGTGGATTATGTTGGTCACTTACACTGTCTGTGATAAAAAGAAATGTCTGAGGCTCCCCAGCCCCTATGTGAAGGATCAAAAATTCTAAGTAAAAGGAAACAGAATTTCTAAAGTCCTCCTGCGTTTAAAATTGAAAGTCTTTACCACAAAAATGTCTATGGCAGTCCTTCATTAGAAACCGTTCCCGCCCTGGCCGGTTGGCTCAGCGGTAGAGCGTCGGCCTAGCGTGCGGAGGACCCGGGTTCGATTCCCGGCCAGGGCACACAGGAGAAGCGCCCATTTGCTTCTCCACCCCTCCGCCGCGCTTTCCTCTCTGTCTCTCTCTTCCCCTCCCGCAGCCAAGGCTCCATTGGAGCAAAGATGGCCCGGGCGCTGGGGATGGCTCTGTGGCCTCTGCCCCAGGCGCTAGAGTGGCTCTGGTCGCAACATGGCGACGCCCAGGATGGTCAGAGCATCGCCCCCTGGTGGGCAGAGCATCGCCCCTGGTGGGCGTGCCGGGTGGATCCCGGTCGGGCGCATGCGGGAGTCTGTCTGACTGTCTCTCCCTGTTTCCAGCTTCAGAAAAATGAAAAAAAAAAAAAAAAAAAAAAAGAAACCGTTCCCATCAGTGGGCTTTATTTAACCTGTTGTTGTTTTTTTTCAGCAAAGGCCTAAAGTCACTTGAAAAGTCAGTAGAAGTCAAGGTCAATGCCATTTTCGGGATCTTGTTAAGCTAAGAAATGTCCACAGCAATAAATTCTACCCACACAAGTCCCAGCTGCCTTCAGGGAAGGTATGTGTGCCTCCTGACAAACACGTACCCTCACAGTCTAGCTGTTTGGCCTTGGAAAACATTTTCCTTATCAGCCCAAGAAGAATGCACAAGAAAGTACATCAACTGCCTAGGAAAAGCAGGGGAAGTCAAGCGCACACATGTCAGCCGTCTTTCCCGTAATTCCGCAAATCCACCTCTCCCCATGCATCAGGCAGTCAGTGTGGAAAGAGCCACTCTGTTTTGCAAGAAACTGTACAAAATATAGAATAAAAAGGTAAAAAAAATTTTAATACAAAATAAAGATACAGAAAAGCACAGAACAGGCAAATGCCTTAAGCACACTCATTCCCTCCTGGTACCGCGGCGTCACGAATGGGGCTTACTCTGCCCGTCCTGATAATGAAGGGGAAAGAAAACCTTAGAAACACTGAGGCACCCTCCTTTAAAAAACCATTAAATTAAAATAGTAATCATAGTCTACTTCAATATCAATGACCACAAGCCGTTTTCGATTAACTTGGGTTTTATTAAGACTAGGAACCTCCTTCCCACCATCTCACGGGCGCCAGCTACCTTCCCTGGGTTACTCTGCACCAGAAGCTGGGCAGTTCACACCCACAAAAGCGAACCGGCCGCTTCGATTCATTTCAATCTGGGATGGGCAGGGTGAGGCACAGAATCCAGAAATGGCCACGAAAAGATCTTGGAACTTTCATTGGACGGACAGAGGAAACACCTGGCAGAGAACAAAATACTGTTTGCATTGCTATTCCAATGGTGGCACTTGGGCCAATGGCTACATATATCTTTTTTGTTGTTATATTTTTTTGTGTTTTTCTGAAGTGAGAAGCAGGGAGGCAGACAGCCAGACTCCCACATGAGCCTGACCAGGATCCACCCGGCATGTCCACCAGGGGGCGATGCTCTGTCCATCTGGGGCGTTGCTCTGCTGCAACCAGAGCCACTCTAGCGCCTGAGGCAGAGGCCACAGAGCCATCCTCAGTGCCCGGGCAAACTTTGCTCCAATGGAGCCTTGGCTGCAGGAGGGGAAGAGAGAGACAGAGAGGAAGGAGAGGGGGAGGGGTGGAGAAGCAGATGGGCGCTTCTCCTGTGTGCCCTGGCCGGGAATTGAACCTGGGACTTCCATATGCCAGGGGGCTGACACTCTGTCGCTGTGCCAACCAGCCAGGGCCTACATTTATCTTAATACCATGGACGGTGTTCCAACATTCCACCCTCGACCCATATTCCTCAGCTGATGTTATCCTTCCACTGAAGACGGTGCAGAAGCAGGGGCACAAGCAGGGGCAGGGCGATCCTGGGACACGCTCTTCCCACAGGCCGCAGGGGACATGACGGGGAGGGCTCGGTGCTGAGACCCAGCCACACGGCTTCCAGGCGCCTCCCCGCCCACCCGTCCCCACCTCCCCTCTCTCTACTGCTGCATTCCAGTGTTTGCCTCTCCACCCCCTGCCCCCTGCTGCCCCGCAGGCCAGGTCTTCCTTTGTCCCTGTGGCGTCCCAGGAGCCACGCACAGTGGCCAGCACTTTGGACAGAGATAAATCCGCGTGAGGATTCTGACCCGCCCCTCACGACCCCAGTCACAGTGGGTGAGCCCCTTCGTGCCTGTGTCCGGGGTGTTCTTATTTACCAAGCAGAGGTAATCAGACACCGTTTACCGTTGGTGCCGGAGCTGGGGGCACTGAAGGTAAGAATGGTGATAACCACAGATGCTTGTTGAATAAATTAGTCTCAATAGTCTTGTCATCTGAGACAGTGGGGTTCCGCCAATCCTACAGACATGACCGTGCGGGCTGAAGATTCCTCAAACAAACGGTCCCGGTCACCTGACAAGTGATCGCTGTACTGCCCCCCCCCATACTGAAGACCCTAAATTCTGTGTGACACACTGTCTTCCCCATGGGCACCGCCCTGTCCGGCTCCAGTCTCGGTGCCCAAGGCAGCGGGACTCCGCAGCTCCAGGGAACCGTGTGGGGGACTGATGCGACCCACCTCCTCTGCACCGGGCAGCCCGCGGTGCACGTGGCTCAGGCTTTGGCTCTTCCTTCAATGGTCACAGAGCTAAAATCCTGGCTGGCCAGAACTGCTTCCTTAGCGGAGGAATTGTGCCCGGGGCCTCGAAGAATCCCATTTAAAAACTCCTCCCGCAAGCCCTCCCCCTCTCCTATCAACACCTTCTTTCATCGGAGGGAAATCCAACTTTCAGCATCTCTGAAAATGGAAGGAATAATCTTTAACACTCCACTTGGGTCCTTCTGGATCAATTCTTTCCGACGTTCCGTAACTGCGGGGAGGCAGGCAGCGCTGTACCTGACAGGCTGGCGTGACCTACTTTCCAGCTTTATATAGGTCCGCTGTGCGCAGGGCTGACCCGCTCCTCGTGGGGCTTTGAGCGGTCCAAGAAAAATAAACGTTTCTGAAGAAATGAAAATGTGCGCCTAAATTTATGCAAAGGAAAAAAAAATCTCCCAAGGAAAGAAGAGGACTGTTCTGAATGTTAAAGATGGGAGAGGAACTGGGAAGAGTAGAAAGAAACAGTCAAATGAACTTCTCTTTAGCCACAGTGGCATCTGCTCTGTCAGGGCCGGAAATATCAGACCCGCATTCCTGGCCGGGAGCCGCACAGACGCGGGCTCCCGAGGGCCGGTCTGCCTTGCCCCACATCATCTTGCCTCGCCCAGGGAGGAAATATATCCTCTTTGGTATTTTTCACGTTAGAAACCTGTACCGTCCTTGGAGTTCTTTCTGCCACTAACCTTTAAACCATTCTTTGTAAAGCATCTCAGGACTTTTAAAAATGGATATCATGTTTCCAACAAATTCTTTTCCAACAAGCTTTTCTCTCCCGAAGCACGTCCCACCTGTTCTCCAAAAGCCCTGATATGACCCAGTTGCCATCCTTAATTCAATAAGCATGTTGAATGGTTCCGCTCAGTCTCTTACATAACACCTGCCTGCCCACCAATGCGTCTGAGTGCTGCTTTCCTAGCACTGGCCCATCCTTTGCAAAGCTCTTTCATGAACTGGCAACGAAGACTGTATCAATAAATTGTCATGACCATATCATTTACTAATATTAATTAATAGCTACTTAGAGCCCAGAACATAATGGAACTCCTTTTAAAAGTAGTAGTAATTCATTGATTTATTGATGGTGTATTGATTAAAAAGCTGGGAAAGTCCAAAATAGTATTGATCTAGTTCTCCTGACAGTAGGGCCATCCTGGCACCCCATCGGCTCTGTCAACATCCTCCCATCCTCTTCTCACTGGAGTCTGCCCACTAAGTGCTCAGATCCTCACAAAAGTTACTCAAGCGCTGTAACCAGCAAGCCAAACGAAGGCATAAGAAATCTGGGAAAGCAATCTAACATGAGGATACCTAGGAAACTCGTGGTTCAGACAGACAGGAAGAATGAGAAGAATTCAGGACTCCATCAGGCTGTCAAGAGATTTGAGAAAGTCCTGTGAACTTGAACTAGAGGACACAGGATTGAGTCTTCTCAAATAGTACATTACAAATGGAAAGAAGTTATTAGAGAATTTCATAAGGTGTCATTTGGACTCAGAAAAAAACAATAAACCACCAACTGCAAGGTATGGACACTGAGTGTTTCCCTGACAGCATGCAGACCATGAACAGGGGGCCCCACGCATCCACCGGTGACTTCGGTAGAACGACCCTACACACATACAGTGGGTGGGTCTCTCGGTCTGAACAGAAATCCCGGACTGCAGCCACCGCCCCACAGAGATGGTCGCCACCTCAGTTATACGCTGTCCTCCCGGGAACCTTGAACTTCAATACCAACCCTTCCTGTGAGATTCCCTACCTCTCCCGTAGAGCATGGACCAATGCACAATGTTCATTCTGGTATTCTTTTCAGGGTGAGAGGTGAGAATTGGCACCATAAGGAATTGGTTCTAATAATCAAAAGATGCCAATTTTATAGATTCTCAGAGGGTCAGGACTGGAGGAAAGCTTAGGGACCAGTAGGTACTTTTTACGGATGCAGACAGGAAAGCCCAGAGAGAGGAGAGCGGGCCATGGGCCCACAGCTGGACAGAGGCAGAGCTGGGACGAATATCCACCAGGCTCTCCATGAACCTATTAGGGTCCCATACAACATATGTCTAAAGTAGCTTCAGATTTTATTCTTCAAGAAACAAGCCCAACACTCAATGCTCCACGCACAGGACCTGCCACCCCCTTATCAGCCGATCTCTAGAGCTTCTCCCTCACTTGTGAAAGAAGCGCCAGAAGCGCAGCTCGGAACTCTGCACTGTTCACATGCCCGGCTCTGCAGTTCCTGGAAATCAGTAAGCTGATCAAGGTAGTTGAAATGCGTTTTTCTCATGCAAAGGAGCCAACGCAAGCAAAGGAGAGTCCAGCTCAGTTTCCATCAAGGAGAGATGGTGGCACATGGCTGCCACTCTGGGTAGAACCTACAGAGAATTCAGTCACCACAGAAGTTTCTCGAAAGTGTGAGGGACATTCAGCCTCCACCTCAGGTTTATTAAAAGTTCAACAGGGACCCCCACTCGAGGCAGGGCTGGTGAGTGGGAGAATAACTGGGTGAAAATGGATGACTGTTCCTGCGTGCTTCTGCTCTGGCCAGGCATTTGACACGGTTGACCACCTGCCTTTTTCCTTCTCTTCCTTACCTCCCCTTCCCTGGTTACATTGTTAGCACTCAGTATGTAACTCTGTGGCTACAGAGTTTAATCTCCAGTGCATTATCGATGATGAGAAGTGCTGCAGGTAACAGTTTATTTAAGGAAGTCCGGGAAGAAACCCTGGACAGTTTCCTCATATGCAGCCCGTCCATGGTGCTAAATGCGAAACACTGTTACCATCCAGCATAAAACCACTGTTACCATCCAGTATAAAATCCCAGGTAAATGGACCCGGTCAGAGGACCAATGAGAACCACAAGAGAATTTCAAAGTCAACTCTGACCACTGTCAGCTACATCCTGGATGGATCCCAGACATGGAGTCTGCCTTCCTCTGCGTGTTCTGCCACAGGCTCTAGGGACAAGTGCCCCGTCCCGAGGCTGAGCCCGCCACCTGGGCTTTGGAGCTCACCCTGCCACCTCAGGGACCCTGCACTGTGACTAAATCTCAGCTTCTCTTAGAGTCCGCTAGACCTTTGCAATTCTACTCAAGTCTCTAGTGTTAGAAAATAAAATAAAACAAAACAAGAAAGCCTCTCGCCCTTACACCCCGCTTCCAGGTGCTGACCTACCACTGCCTGCCCTTCACGGCCAGATGGTAACAGCAGCCTCTTCCCGCCGCCCGCTAACGCCTCAGCCCACTCCAATCTGGTGTCCCCACCATCGTTCCGCTAAAACGGCCCTCGGTAAGGTCCCCAACGACCTCCGTGTCACCAAACTCGGTTGTCCGTTTCAGCAGCGGCATTCGTTTGTTGATCACCCCTCTGTGAAACATGTTCTCTCCCCTGCCCCTGCCCCTGCCCCTGCCCACAGCTGCCCCTCTTATGCCCCTCCCCTCTCTCTGCCACTTCTCAGTATCTGTCACACCCTCCCCGGCCTGACCTCGGCATGTCTGCGAGGCCTCTCCCTCCTGTTAACCCTTCTTCTTAGATGTCTGCAATACACAGAGAACTCACAGGTAAGACAGAAGCATCTTCAGCTCAGCAAGTCCCGGTCATCGCCACTGTGCTCTCTCTCCTCTGCCCCCCCAGCCTCTGCACACCATCCGTTCATGCTGCAGACCATGAACCCCACGGTCACTCTAAGCGCAGGCAAGAACATACCTTCTTCAAGATGTCTCCCCTCTCTCCACGTCTCTCCACTCCTCTGCCATGCCTGGTTCATCCCCTACCTGGTTTTCCTCGTCAGCCTCCTAATGCTCTCCCCACCCCACTCCGGACTCTCTGATCACTCCCCATACTTACGGCAGGGCTATCGTGTGAAAGTCCATTCTGATGGTGTTCCGTCCCGCTCTCTACCTGAGAGCTTCCTACTGCTCACAGGGAAGCTCTGCTGCCCAGCTTGCTCTGGGCCCTCTGAAGTGCCACCAGGCCAGCTCTCCCCACTCCCCAGCGTCACGCAGTTAACTCTGCCTCCTTCTTCAGACCTCAGCGCCCTGGGAAAGCCTGGCCCAGCCTGCAGCTGCCCCCCCACCGCCCCCAGACGGACGAGATAGCTCCACTGCCCTCCCCTAACAGGCTACACTTTGCTTACATCAGAAATCATCACAGCTCTAATTTTACGTTTTCTTCAGTGTTTTTTTTGTTCATATCCTGGCCCTTCCCCACGCCTTTGGCAGCCTTGAGAATGCACTTCCCACCCCTGCCATTACAGGGAGCACAGAGGACTGGGGACAGCCCCTGCTGCCCTTGGAAATCCACCTCAGAGTGTGTGTGCCTGCCGGCCCGTGGCTGCTGGGGCCGCCCCAGCCGATGACAGAACACAGTGACAATACTAAGACAGGCTTGTTCCTGGGACCCCTTGTCCTCTGACTTTGGGTCAAGGACTCCCCACAGCTTTGCCAGACCCCCCTGGACCCCCAGAATGCTCTATACAAACTCCTCTCCCTCCTGCCCCCTCACTGGGGGTCAGACTTGCACGGTCTCAGACACTCATAAACTAATTACTAAAGAAAAAGGGGCCCTGAGCTCTTCTCCCTTAGTAACTAATTTATTTGTGCCATGAGATGAAAATGGTTCTATTTAGTCAGGGGCACTGACCTTAATAATTAGTGTTTGTGCCATGGAAAAAAAGGTTGAAAATCACTGGTCTAGAGCAGTGTTTTTCAACCAGTGTGCCGTGAGACATGGTCAGGTGTGCCGTGGGGAAATTAAACATGGGTCCCCAAACTACAGCCCGCGTGCCAGATACGGCCCACTGAGGCTATTTATCCGGCCTGCGGCCAGCCGCCTCCATCCAAACATAAACATTCCCCTCACAATCCCTCCAGCTATCAGTGACAGGAAGAGTGGAGGCACAGGGAACGCTCACTGACCAATCACCTTCTAGGATTCATCCCAACCACTAGCGATGAACCAATAGTAGGCCGCCTCTCATCCACACCCAGGAAGGTCCCCGCTGGGGCTGCTGCACACTTGTCATTGTGTGGCTGCAGCGAGTAGTTGAAGCTGCTACTCCTCCCCATGGTCCCGATTTCTAATCCTGGTCAGGACTGGAGGTAAATGTTGCCACCACTAAATGAAGCCTCAGCCTCAGCTGGTTATGTCTATCCTGATGGTGTATGTAGATATTTGACCTTTTTCTTTTTAAAAGAGGCCCCCGCAGAGGGTGATAAACAATGCATCACAATGTTATCTAACTTTAAAGCTAAAGTTTGCTGATCTTCCTTTGGACAGTTTTTGGTTATCTGTTGCCAAGGAGTTCCCCATTCTGGACAACAAAGCTATTTTGACATTGCTCCCGTTTTCAACCACATATCTATGTGAGCTGAGCTTCTCAAGCTTGACTGCGATAAAAACTAAAAACAGAGAGAGACTGAGAACTGTTGAGGAAGAGCTTCTGTGTGTCTTTCTACCATCCCTGCCAGGATATCCCTTTTGTGTTCATCGAAACAGGCCCAGGTTTCACAATGAGTATAAATACATTTAGCAACTATATTATTAACTATATGTATAATATGTACTGTGTAAGAGTGTCATTTTGTGTCATTTTGGTAGGTGGTGTGCCCCAGGATTTTGTAAATGTTAAAAAATGTGCTGCAGCTCAAAAAAGGTTGAAAATCACTGATCTAGAGCAGGGGTCCCCAAACTTTTTACACAGGGGGCCAGTTCACTGTCCCTCAGACCATTGGAGGGCCGGACTATAAAAAAAACTATGAACAAATCCCTATGCACACTGCATATCTTATTTTATTTTATTTTATTTATTTATTTATTTTTTTTTAAGATTTTATTGATTGGTTTTAGAGTGAAGAGAGAGAGAAAGAAAGGGAGAGGGAGTAGGAAGCATCAACTCATAGTAGTCGCTTCTCATATGTGCCTTGACCGGGCAAGCCTGGGGTTTCGAACCTGCCACCTCAGCATTCCAGGTCCGTGCTTTATCCACTGCGCCACCACAGGTCAGGCTGCATATCTTATTTTAAAGTAAAAAAACAAAACGGGAACAAATACAATATTTAAAATAAGGAACAAGTAAATTTAAATCAACAAACTGACCAGTATTTCAATGGGAACTATGCTCCTCTCACTGGCCACCAATAAAAGAGGTGCCCCTGATTAGAGCATGTTTTTCAACCGCCAGACCGCAGACCAGTGCCGTCGCCAGAAATTTCAAAGAGTTAACCACCCTGATGTTGAATGAAGATAACAGGGTCTGTAATCACTGGGTCTAAAGGCTGTCCCCAAGTTTCTAACTTCCTCCCATCTTTTCCATTCGAGTATCGCCCCTCATACAATCCTCGCTCCGATCCCTTCGCATCGATGGGCGTCTCCGAGGACCCGGAGTAACACAGCCCTCCAGCCGCCCGCCCATCAGTGTGGGGACCCTGTCCGCTTTGGCTCCCAGTCCGTCCTTTCCCCGCGCATAATGCAACGATACCGAATGCCTCTGTGGAACTGAGCGAACCGCCTCTACATCGTTTCGGAAGGAAGTCGGAATGCACGCCTCCAAAACCTCGTACCGGGGTCGCGCCCGCTCCTTAGCACCGCCTGCATCCACACGGAGCGCTGCGCGGACTCCCACGGCCGTCACGGAGCTAGGGCCAGCTCCCCGGTACGTGGCAGCGGGTCGCACGCGTGATGCGTCAACCTCTAGGACCAGCAAGTAAGGGCACAAAAAAAATTCGTTGGGGAATCATCCTGTACAGCCCGCAGGGCCTCACTGCCCTGGAGAGGACGGACTACGGTGGCCTCGGACAGACAGAAAACCTAATCCACAGTGAGCGGAGTGTCCCCGAGAAAGCACCACCGGTGGAACTCTGGGTGCAGGCGCAGAAGCTTCCAGAGAAAGGAAAGGGCAGTGGGTGGGTAGGAAAGAGTCTCGAGGTTCCATGGAGACATGCTTTAGACATTAAATGACATTTCAGAAACTGCAGTGTAGAAAGATTCCCAGCTCCCACATATCCTTCCCACTAAGTACCTGAATGTGAGAAAATTTTGGCTGCCTTCTGACTTAAAAAAAAAAAGAAATGCTTTAAAAGAGAGAGACCTAAAAAAGAAAAGGGGGGAAAAAAAGTCCATCATTCTGAAAGAACATTGCATGCTATGTGAGGTAATTTTAAAACTACGAACTAATAGATTCTTCCTGAGGCGAACTGTCCAAGGCAGTGTGACATTACCCCATGGAGCTCTGGTAAAAACAGAATCAGAGAAACTGTATCCACCTGTAAGATACTAAGAGACAAGCTGAGAAAGGGGGTGGTCCATCAGTTCTCACTGGACATATAAAGCCTCCATAGCAGCTCATGACAAAACCTCCGTCCGCCAGACGTCGGGTGTCGTAAAGATAACGTCTTCATCTGGTGGGCAAAGAGCACCAGGACGATCATTGGGCTCCCCCTCTCCCCACAGTGCGGCCCCACCTAACCACTGCTCTGCAACAGTTAGTGGGTCTCTACTCTAACCGGGCACTCTTCTGGGCATTTGAAACACTTCTACGGAAAGGGATCATCTCCCTCCCACACTCACTTTCTCCCTCGCTGCCAAGACTTTATTCAGGAAGACTCACTTCCATCTGTCACTCAGCATCGTGAGCTAACCCCCCCCCCGTCTGCTTTGGTGATGATTCCCAAATGGCGAACCCCACTGGCTCTCTAAAACACATCTGTCTGAACGCTACTGTAGCAGGGAAGAGTGTCTGTGTGGGTAGAAGCCAGCATGCAGACCCCAAAGGGCCAGGCCAGCTTCTCCTGGGAGAGAAATGCCCCCCCCCCGTTTTGGTCCCGTGTCATTAGGAGACACGCTTTCTGGGGCCAGCCACTCCTTCGCGGTAGAGACAGGAAGGAGCCCAGGAAGGGTGAGAAGATGTACAGTGGATGATCAATAATTATCCACTGAGGAACACATTTACCCAGACCCTACGACAGTGGTCAGGCCCACGGCAAGCACCTCACCTGCAGAGAAGAGCAGGTGACCTCAGAGAGCACTTACCTGTGGGGCTCTAGGCCCACAGTCTGCTTCTGATTAGCTGGGTGCCCAGAGGCTGCTCACCTACCCTCTCTGAGCCACAGGAACATTGTAGGGCCACTTATTATAAGGACTAGCGATATGTATGGACATTCCTGGCCCATAAGCATCGCCTGTTACACTGATGGAGATACTATTATATATCTGAGGCACTTCTAATCCAAGGTTGAAGACGGCACTGCTAATATGAAAAGCAAATGTATGTCCATTAATGTCTGGCTACACAGGTACCAGACAAGCAGGACTTGATCTCCCTGCAGACAGGCACAGCTTCTTCTGCCCAGCAAGCAATCAGCTCTGCAAAACTCGGCACCGCTGAAGAAATGGAGAGAGGGCAACAAGGGTGACATGGAGCACAGTGTGCAGGTGGAACGGGGCGTTACAATTATGGGGCACATGTGATGTGGAATAATACCTTTACTTCGATAATTTTCCAGCAGAGAGGAATGTCTTATTTTAATAAAAATATGTATATGATAATAATTTTCAGACAGCTGGAAATAAACCATCTCGGAGAAGGAATGACTTCCTCAAGTTTACACCAAGGTGCCACGTACCTGCGTTAGTGATGGAGCAATCATGACCCCGCTGGGGATCCCCTGCTTAAACAGATACTCCTAACTCAGCAGCCAAAATCCATCCAAGTCTTGGAGCAAAATCTTTCTAAAATCATACACCTGCAGACCCCTCCCAAAGCCAAGAATGGCCAAGCAGACACATGGATCCCTTTGGCTTTAAAATCCTTTCAACCTTCCTTCTCCCCACTGTGCACCTCTCCGGCCCTTCCCTGCCGGACCCAAAGGGCTGGACCCGATCCTGCACCAGCCCTGGCCGCACCCCGCTGTCCCCAGCAGCAGCTTCCCGGGCAGAGGGGGACAGGCCTGGTGGGGAAGTGATGAGGCAATGCACACCCTGGAGCTGGTGTGATTCAGACTTAATGCGTGACCTCTCCCATTGGAAATAGTATTTAAAAGACTGTCCCTCAGAAGGACAAGGCTTAACTCAACAGATGAACCCAACGGTGGTATTACCCAATTAGAAGGGACAACAAAGAGAAAACACTGGAGTTGTCAGGCCGGGGGGTGCGAGGGGTGCCTGGGGAATAATGACCCAGAATTCGTGGTCGATGTCGCACCTAAGACTCAACCTGCACGCAGCACAGGGCAGCCCCTCTCTGTACCAACAAATCATTAGGATAACACGACAAAATTTCTCTGCTCGAACAGTGCTTTATTTTTTCAGGTCAATCACTATATTCAAGCGCTGAACCACACTTGTAAAATGGGAGCATTACCAGGCTGTTAATAAAGAATCATCTATATTTGCATAAGTCGTTGCTCATAATTCAGTTCCTTATGCAGATATGCATTGTGGTTACTATTAACACCACCACATACTTCCCACGCCATCATTACTACAGACTCCGGGACGGGTTACCTGACCACGTTTCCACGTTACAAAGGAGGGAAGAACACAGACGCAGGACACTGCTGAGTCTACCTGGGGAAGGGGCTGCCCGGGGTGGTGCACAGATGTGCCCAGCGTGGCTTCTCTCGTTTCACACTTCTGAGTTCGCACCCTGAGATAATATATCCCAGAGCTATTTAGAAGATAGATAGGTAGATAGATAGATAGGTAGGTAGGTAGATAGATAGATAGATGATAGATAGATAGATATAGACTTTTTTTTTTTTAATGAGCCAGGAAAATAAATAAAAGAGGTGTTTGGGCTCCGCCACCCGTGGGAGCCCAGGCTGAGCTCCACGACGCCCGAAGGTGCGTGCCTAAGCGCCGTGTGGAGCGGCTCGGGGTGCCGGGTTTCACCCGCTGCGTTAGCTCACCTGGGTGTGTTTATTCCCCGAGCTGTCAGTGGTGCAAGAGGAATTCATTCCTTAAATCTTAACTCCTGATGACAAAAACTATCAAACAGAAGAGTCCACGAGGAAGCAGGGACATACAAATAAGCAAACTAAAAAATTACCTATATCTAAAAAATGTGAAAAATAAGATGTTTATTATAAAAAGAAAGAAAAAGGTATCTAACTGAAGAAAAGGATCCAAGCACAGCGCTAAATGCTGCAGGTACATCCCCTCCTCAAACAGCCGCCAGGAGGCTGTTGGGAGCTGATAACGTGCCATTTTAGAGGAAAATAAGGCTCACGTGGCTGTACATCTAAGGGAAACAGGGAGAAACCCTCAGTTAAGCAACTCACAGATATCCACAGAGGCTTCTGTCAGCATGGGGTATCTTAACAAAGAAAACACCACTGCCTGATCAGGTGGTGGCGCAGTGGATAGAGCGTCGGACTGGGATGTGGAGGATCCAGGTTCGAGACCCCGAGGTCACCAGCTTGAGTGCGGGCCCATCTGGTTTGAGCATGGGTTCATACGGCTTAGGTCCAAGTTCGCTGGCTTGAGCAAGGGGTCACTCGGTCTGCTGTAGCTCCCCAGCCAAGGCACATAGGAGAAAGCAATCAATGAACAACTAAGGTGCCACAATGAAGAACTGATGCTTCTCATCTCTCTCCCTTCCTGTCTGTCTGTCCCTATCTGTCCCTCTCTCTGTCTCTGTCACACCAAAAATAAGTAAATAAATAAAAAAGAAAAAGAAAACACTACTGATTAGTGTTGGGGCACTGACTGTTTTTTAGCAAAACACCCATCATTGGCCACTTTCAGAAAATACTGCATTTGTGGACAACAGGCTCTTGGGATGGATGACTTCATCTGCTTTCTCGTCTGTAATGTAAAATGGGATGCTAACAGTACCGACCATCGAGGTTGTGTGGGGATTAACATAATGCACGAATGCCCCTCCAGGCCCCTGGCACTTACAGGCAGGCCATCCTGGGAAACGTCCCCAGGCTGTGTGCCCGCCCTGCGCAGTCTGTCAGCGCCTGTCTAGGCACATGCTGGTGCTGGTGCTGGCGTGGCAGGTGCCCAGGACGGGGAGGTCGGACTCCTGGGCGGGCCTGCTGCCTTCGTTGGCCACCTCGCATCCTTCCCGACACTGGTGGTTGAGAGTGTGCGTGTTACAGTCTCACATTAGCTAATGAGATCATACTTGCTAAACTAAGCTAAGCTAATGAGCTCTGCTTAGCTAATCAGCTCTAAAGAAATGAACTTTCTTTGCTGGTGAGGAGGCAGCCCCACAGTTAATTCACATGATGGTTGTTGAAAACGGGGAGTGCGTTTTGCCACAGGGATGATGACACAGACAAGGGCCGAGTTCTCAGGGCGGCCCGGCATCCCTCTGAGTTCCGCGTCCCCGCGCTGGGGGTCTGCGGTGCAGGGAAGGAGACCGACTATCGTCCCCTCTCCTAGGTGCTCAGGTTGGATGAGGATCAAACATGGAGGAAAAAGATTAAAATAAGTAAGCATCAGTGACTATTCCATTCTAGCCTAACTGCTGGAGCACAAATTTCACAAAATGTGTGCTTTTAGTTCAGTGGTTTTCAACCTGCTTACACTTGGGGACCAGTGAAAATAGGAGAACTATTTCAGGGACAGCTAAGGCAGAAATCACTCTGAGCACATGTCAATTCAACTTAGACTACTGGGTCTATAATCTTCATACATCAGGGCGGTTGACTCTTTCACAGACCGGCAGGAAGTTTCTGGTGGACCAGTCTGCGAAATGGCAACTGCAAAACACTGCTTTGGTTTATCACCTATGAGATTATTTACTTTCATATAGCTTGTGACACATCAAAATGGTATTTGCTGAAAGGAGCAAAGACATTTTATTAAAACCCCTTTCCCATCCCAGGGTGCATATTAGAAATTCCACTGGCATCTCCTCGTGTGTGCAAAGAGCTTTCATGAAGGCAGGTGCTCTAAAATCAGCCAAACCTGGGAACTCGGTGCAGATAAGCATGATTTTTATTGCACATTGCAATAAGACCAGGTCAGAAAACAATAGTGTGTGTGTGTGTGTGTGTGTATCAACAATCAACAATAGTATATCACATACATCACCAGCCTGAGAATATTAATATCTTCAAATGAGGGGTGAAATAATCCACTCGTCACTTTTCCCAAGGAAGACATATAATCTGAAAACAAGACATTATCCAAAGAATCTCACATGGAAGACATTCTGTGGACAGTTATCACAGCCCCCTCGGCCACCTGTGTTACCTTCACACATGCAGAAGGGGTGGGGACAGCCCCAGACCTGCCCTCAGAAGATGCGCATTCTCACACACCCCCCTTTGCTGCCTTGCGAAGGTCAGTTAGCCTGGTGGCCTTCACTTTCCTCATCTATAAAACGGGGCACTTCGCCAGTGCTGCCACTAGGTGAGCAGAAGTAAAAGAACAGGATCCCTGTGTACAGCTGGTAAAATTCGAGAATGCAGAGTACAGAGAGAATGGCTAGAGTCAACACTAATCATGAATCAGCATTATTTGGAAAGCACCTATTTCTAATATTTTTTTTGCTTCTAAAAGGGAAGTGTTTAGATGTCCACTATTTGCCACAGCCATGGTTCTGTCTGTCTTTGACCTCTATGTCTAAACACTGGGTTGCCGGTAACGGTCAGGTCCGTTCCCTTAGTGAAAGGCTTTCGCGTCTGACCCACATGGAGTGAAGGGGGCCATGCAGCCACGGTGCGCGTGGGAACCTGGAAGCACATGGGTGAGCCCGGAAGGCAGGTTTCGGTCGGTCCCCTCCACTTCAGGGCATCGACGGCTCTACTGCAGTTCCAAAAGCAGGGACTCAGTGCCCACCATGGACCATGCACTAACAGCAGATGCATAGGAGCCAAAGGGCCATGGGTCGGGCCGTGGGCTCAGTGAGCTCCCAGGAGAGGGTGGGGAAGACAGACACGGGGAGCCATGGCACATGGAGGCCAGAGCCAGCGACGCAGGAGGAGGGTGCCGTGGCAGCACGGCTGGGTCACCGCCTGGGGGTCAGGAGGGCTTCATGGACCACACACGCATCAGCGAGACCGGGAGGATGGGTTGTGTGTGTGTTGCAGAGGTGCCGGGTTAGAAGTAGGAGGACCCAGCAGGGGCGGAGACAGGAGGCTTAGGGACCTGGCGTCCCTGGGGGCGGAGACAGGAGGCGTGGGGACCTGGCAACCCTGGGAGCTGGCAGCAGTGTCCGGGGTGCCAGGCTGGGGCACAGTGCTTGTCAGCTTGCAGGCTGTGGGTCACAGAATCAACTGAGAGGTCAGAAGCATTTTTAAGTGAATTAGTCTAGCATGAAACAATGGAATTGAATAAAATAGAGCTTACCCCACAGGGTAGAGAAGTGCTGCTTTGGGAACTTTTCATTTCGATTGTGAGTGTGAGCATGTGTGTGTGCGCGCGCATGTGTGTTCTGGCTCTCAAGGATGACTGGTGTGGCTTTCTAAAAGTTTAAGAAAAGACCTGATGCAGGTGTCAGGTGCACGGAGAGCTATCCAGGCACCTTCCCCACTGCCACCTGCCCGGTATGGAGCACCGTGGCAATGGCAGGACCAAGGACGATGGCAGCAGCTCTCCTGGGGAAGACAGGGACATGGGCGTGGGGCTGTGGCTGGCACCCTGGCTCTGCCCCAACTCCATCTAGAGCAAGAGCTCCACAGTGTACCTCAAGGGCCCACCACACAATGGTCTGCGACGCCCGCAGGGCAAAAACATGAAAAATGAAAAAAAATTCGGCTTCAACGGGCTTATTCAGAATTCTGCAATTGGAAAAACATAAGTTTTGTGTTTTACAATTTAGTTTTTAGTACATAAATTACATTCGGTGGTGGGGCAGGGGGTTGGCCATGTGAACTGGTTACTATTTAGGGCTTTTGAAAGGTTTTAATCCAGCACTGACCGAGGCAACACAACTGATGCTGAGCAAATCTCTCCTTGCACCAAATGTCACCGTCCCCACCCCACCCCCTTTCAGAGTAAGCGGACCAGTATGTTGGGGGCCCACCGTGGGCCTGTGTCAACAGCAGGCATGGTAACACCAGGAGGAGGGTCACCTGCCTAGTCCCTGGAAAGGGGTTCACAGAGAAGGCGGAAGAGCCGCCATGGCCTCGAAATAGTTGTGACATTCAGGGGACTGTGCACGTGGGACAGCCACTGTCCCGGCTGGCTCCAGCCCCCGGAGAAGCCCAGCTCCAGAGGGGAGAAGTGCTAGGACAACACAGCTTCTGACCCCAGACCTTTCTTCTTCATGAGCCCATTAACCTCCTGGGGGTTTTAAATCTCTTCATATGAGTGACAGTAATAACCGCTGTTTACCTTTGAACCAAGTCTCTTAAGAGGGAAAAGGCATTAATTAAAGAAGGGATCTAAACCTCTCTGAAGAAAGGGCGCAGCCCTACAACGACACATCACAGATGGTACAGACGCCGTTACACTGGACCTCAGGACGTGCTGCTCACAGACTCAGAAAACGCTAACCTTGGCCCTGACAGCACACCGTAGCGCCTCAATTTACACAGCATACCTAGGATCTCCAACACGGGACACCTTGCGCTGGAGAGGCAATAATAAGTATTTCCGGAGTAAAGGGACCGAGAAATATTAGCAAAAGTAAAAGAAGAGTGAGACATTCGTGAAGAAAGGTATGGAGAAAAATAAACCTTAAGGGATGGAAACGAGCCCCTTGTTCAAGCGGATGAACTGACCCGTCTGTCTAAGGGTCAGCGGCAGGAGAGCAGGGGCCGGTCCAGGGGGCCCCCAGGATATCACAGGGCTTCCCCAATGTCTTCATGACTGGGATCAATGTATTAGGCCAGACACTTCAAGTGAAACCATTTTTTCTTTGGAGGCTGAATGAACCTAATTGGCTGTGGATATTGTGGGCAAAACACGCGAAGGGCCCACGCTGAGCTTTGGGTTCACGGCCCAGACACGGGTCCGAGCCCTCCTCCGCCCTGAGCCGGGCAGCGGGCAGCCCTGTGGCTCGAGGAGGCGTGATGGCCACAGGATGCCTTTCTCTTACAAATACAGAAAGTAAACAAGAATGGGAGAATCCGCTCTCGAATGAAGACCAGTTCCCATTTCATACCATCTGCTACATGCCGATAGAACACATCCACAGCCTTCCTGACTCCACGACAGGGCACTTCTTTAAGCCTTTTTCTAGGGCATCGTGGATGACCCCCCCGAGTCTGTCGTAGGTGGAGAGAGGGGAGGGAAACAGTGAAATAGTTTAAAACCTCCTTCAGGGAGACAGGTGTGACAGAGAAGGAGATTCAGTTCAGGTCAAGTTCAGCCTGGATTCCAGCCTCGTTCTCCCTTTCTCCTTTCCAGGCAGGCCGGCTGGCCGGCTCCCAGGCCCTGAGGTGCAGACCCAGAGGGGACAGCAGCCCCAGCCCGACCTTCCGGGCCTGTCCTCTGCCAGCAGGCCCGGCCCCACCCTGGACCTGCGTCCAGCCCCAGTACCGCAGCCCCGCCCCAGCCTCGCCAGGGCTCCCGCGCCTGAGGCCTTACTCGGCGACCCTCTAGGACTGGAGTGCCACCTGGCGCTTTCAGGTCCTGTCAGTCACCCTGGGCACAGAGCTTCAAGCTGGCTCTCAGTCTGGGGCACGAGGCCCTGCCCTCCATGACACACCTCCTGGTCTCCAAACTCTACCAAATTAGGTGACCAGGGCTGTCCTGATCCCACCTGTTGCCTGCCAGGCGAGGTTCCCTCTCTGTCCCTGCCGCTAGCTGATGTGTCCCCACCAGTGCCTGGGTCGCCCGCTGGGCAGCGGACCTACCTGCAACACTGAACTGTCATTACCTGTTGCGGACGCTGTTGTCAGCCAGGCAGATAACCCCTCCTGCCCTCACCACACCGTCTATTATTTCAGGGCAACACTCTTTCCCCAGCGCTGGAGTGTTGGCATCTGCTAGTGTCAGCAAAGTCCCTCTCAGGAGACTGCCTGCAACCGAGAGCCGCCTGGTCCAAGGTCCTGCCCCCATCTCAGGGCGCTCAGAGCCCTGGCGGTTATGCACGAGGGAAGGGCCCGCTGTGCCCGCACCTGGCAGATCAGCAGGAGACGTGACTGTGACTGTGACTGCCCCTGTCCAGTGCTGCCTCCTCACTCCCCATAGGTATTGATCCAAGTGCACCCTGGGTAAAAGTCCAACAGGCAAACCTATGCCCCACGGTCAGCGACCCTGGGGGCCCTACCTGTGACATTCACTAAGCCACTCTCTTTTAGATACTCCGCCTCCTCTCGTCTGGAATTCCTAGAATTTGAGATAACTAATGGGTCCCTTTAGTGCACCTGTTCTATGATGTCTGGTGGGCAGGTTCTTCTCGGGAAAGGTATAAAAGTCTCCAGCATTCCAAATCTGGACAACAGGAAGAACTACAAGGACAGTGGTGTGGTAGACAGAATAACAGCCACCCAAAGATGCCCAGGTCCTAACCCTGGAACTTGGGAATATGTTACCTTACACTGCAAAAGGAACTTTGTGATGAACTCAAGACTCTGAGAGGGAGGGACCACCCCCCAATCTAGTCACATGGGGTCTCAGAAGTAGAGAGAGCTTTTCCTGGCTGTAGTCAGAGGGAGACGAGACTACAGAAGGCAGGCACAGAGAGCTGGAGCATCGCTGGCTTTGAAGATGGATTGGGGGGCACATGTCAGCTCTAGACGCTGGACAAGGCAGTGGAACGGGCGTTCCCGGGACCTACCAGAGAAGAATGCAGCCCTGCGGATGCCTGGCTTTCTGTCGGGGAGACCAGCACCAGGCTTCCAACCCACAGAACTATAAGGGAATCAACTAGGGGGATTTTAAACCACTAACTAGGTGTGTGGTAATCTGGCAATAATAGCAAATTAGTCATCCAGAGGAAAGACAGAATGAGGAGAAAGAAAAACAATTCTTCATTTATGTCCACACTTTATCTCCCCTTGTATGCTTGACTGGGACTCCTGTTCAGGAATCCTTGAGGTCTTTCTTTCTTTTTTTTTTTTAATTTATTCATTTTAGATAGGAGAGAGAAAGAGAGAGAGAGAGAGAGAGAGAGAGAAGGGGGAGGAGCAGGAAGCATCAACTCCCATATGTGCCTTGACCAGACAAGTGCAGGGTTTTGAACCGGTGACCTCAGCGTTCCAAGTCGACGCTTTATCCACTGCACCACCCTAGGTCAGGCCTTGAGGTCATTCTTGAAAACACCAATAAGGGGCAATTCTGAGTAACAGGAACAACGCTGACCCTGACTAAACAATAATTTTATGAAGATGAGTGGGCTTCTCTATCAGTATCTATTTACTTTTAAAAAGATAAGGGCAGAGATCAGAAGATGGCAGCGGAGTAGGCGGATGCACAGACGCCCAGCTCTCAACACCAAACTGGAATACAAATCAATTTAGAAAAAATCAGCATGAAAAATCAACACTGAACTGCAAGAACAGCTCTCAAAAACCAAGGAGCAAAGAGGAAGCCACAATAATCCTGGTAAGGAGTGCCTGAATCTCCTCTGCTTACAGGAAGGGAAGGAGGGGGGTGAGGCTGAGAGCCCAGAGAGGATTTCACAGAGGAAAAAGAGCAGAAACTACTGCTCACAGCCACTTACCTGGCGACCAGGGAGCAAGGTGGGTTGAAAAGACCAGCTTATCTCCCAAGTGGAAAAGACAGGGAGAGGGACAGACTGTGAGGGGCTAAGTATGCAAGAAACGAAATAAAAAAGCTGACTCATTCGTGCTGGAGGCGGCCATAACTGGGGGAGGGACTGAACCTTTCACAAAACAGAGCTGAAGTGCTTCCGGATCAGAGATCTCCGGACATCTATCCAGCTCCAATCAGCACAACAAGACACAGCTGAAAACAAGAAGTGGGGAGGAGGGGCAGTAACTCAGGTCTCCATGGAGATCTGAGATACACCTCCCCCTACTGAAGCTGAGAAAAAACCCTGCCCCCAGTGAGATTAGTTGGTGGAAGAGACCTTCAGCATCTCAGGTTACACCCACAGCATTCCTGGATACAGTTTCAAGGAAGCCCCCTGCTGAGATCAGTTAACAAGACTATCACCTGTTAAGAAAACAAACAAATCAAGACTTCAAAGCTGCCCAAATCCGAAAGTGGATTACAAATAATAGCTGATACAAACCCACGAAGACCTAAAAATAACACAACGGAAAACTGGAGGCAGACAACACCAAGCCTAGACTCAATCAACTCTACAAATAAAAAAAAAGAAGAAGAAGATGAGAAAACAAAGGAGTGCAATCCAAATGAAACCACAAGAGACACTTTCGAGAGATGAACTGAGTGATATGGAAATAATCAAACTTCCAGATGCGGAGTTCAAAATAATGATTGTAAGGATGCTTAGGGATCTTAGAACAACAATGGAGGGGGAGTTTGAGAACCTAAATAAAGAAATAGCAAGTATAAAAAAGAATCAGTTGGAGACGACAAATACAATATCAGAAATAAAGACCACAATGGAAGGAATTAAAAACAGGATAAATACAGCAGAGGATCGAATCAGCGAGTTAGAAGACAACTGGAATGAAGGCATGAAAGCAGAAAAGAAAAGAGAAAAAAGACTCAAAAAGTCAGAGGAAACTCTTAGAGAGCTCTGTGACAACATGAAGAGAAATAACATCCGCATCATAGGGGTTCCTGAAGAAGAAGAAAAAGAACAAGGGATAGAGACTTTGTTCAATCATATCATAGCTGAAAACTTCCCTAAATTAATGCAAGAGAAACTCTCACAAATCCAAGAAGCACAGAGGACTCCATTAAAGAGAAACCCAAAGAAACCTACACCAAGACACATCATAATTAAAATACCAAAGCTAAGCGATAAAGAGAAAATATTAAAAGCTGCAAGAGAAAAAAAAGTTATCACCTACAAAGGAGCCCCCATAAGGATGACATCTGACTTCTCAACAGAAACACTTGAGGCCAGAAGGGAATGGCAAGAAATATTCAAAGTAATGCAGAACAAGAACCTACAACCAAGACTACTTTATCCAGCAAGGCTATCATTTAAAATTGAAGGAGAAATAAAAAGCTTCCCAGACAAAGAACAACTCAAGGAATTCATTACAACCAAACCAATGCTGCAGGAAATATTAAGGGGCCTGGTGTAAACAGATAAAGTGGGAAAAGAATACAGGAAAAAAAAAAAAAGGAATACACCTTTAAAGAAGAAAATGGCAATAAACAACTACATATCAATAATAACCTTAAATGTAAATGGATTAAATGATCCAATCAAAAGACATAGGGTAGCTGCGTGGATAAGAAAACAGGACCCGTACATATGTTGTCTACAAGAGACACACCTTAGAACAAAAGACACACACAGATTGAAGGTAAAAGGATGGAAAAAAATGTTTCATGCAAATGGAAATGAAAAAAAAGCTGGGGTAGCAATACTTATATCAGACAAATTGGACTTTAAAACAAAGGATATAGTAAGAGATAAAGAAGGCCACTACATAATGATAAAGGGAGTAATCCAACAGGAAGATATAACTATTATAAATATCTATGCACCTAATATAGGAGCACCCAAATATATAAAACAGACTTTGATGGATTTAAAGGGCGAGATCAACAGCAATACTATAATAGTAGGGGATTTCAATACCCCACTAACATCACTAGATAGATCCTCAAGAAAGAAAATTAACAAAGAAACAACAGACTTATTGGAAACACTAGATCAACTCGATTTAATAGATATCTTCAGAACCTTTCACCCTAAAGCAGCAGAATATACATTCTTTTCAAGTGCTCATGGTACATTCTCTAGGATAGACCACATGTTAGGGCACAAAAGTGCTCTCAACAAATTTAAGAAGACTGAAATCATATCAAGCACTTTCTCCGATCACAACGGCATGAAACTAGAAATGAATCACAGCAGAAAAGCTCAAAAATTCTCAAACACATGGAAACTAAATAGCAGGTTGTTAAATAATGAATGGATTAAGAATGAGATCAAAGAAGAAATAAAGAAATTCCTAGAAACGAATGACAATGAGCATACAACAACTCAAAATTTATGGGACACAGCGAAAGCAGTGCTGAGAGGGAAGTTCATAGCACTACAGGCACACTTTCAGAAGCTAGAAAAAGCTCAAATAAACAACTTAACCCTGCATCTAAAAGAATTAGAAAAAGAACAGCAAGTAAAGCCCAAATGTAGTAGAAGGAAGGAAATAATAAAGATCAGAGCAGAAATAAATGACATAGAGGCTAAAGAAACAATACAGAGGATCAATGAAACTAGAAGCTGGTTCTTTGAAAAGGTAAACAAGATTGATGAACCTTTAAGTAAACTCACCAAGAAAAAGAGAGAGAGGACTCAAATAAATAAAATTAGAAATGAGAGAGGAGAAATAACAACTGACACAACAGAAATACAAAATATTGTAAGAAAATACTATGAAGAACTGTATGCCAAAAAACTAGACAACCTAGATGAAATGGACAAATTCCTTGAAACATACAATCTTCCAAAAATCAATCTGGAAGAATCAGAAAACTTAAACAGACCGATTACACCAAAGGAGATCGAAACAGTTATCAAAAAACTCCCAACAAAGAAAAGTCCGGGGCCCGATGGCTTCACAACGGAATTCTACCAAATATTCAAAGAAGAACTAACTCCTATCCTTCTCAAACTATTTCAAAAAATTCAAGAGGAAGGAAGACTTCCAAACTCCTTTTATGAGGCGAGCATAATTCTGATTCCAAAACCAGGCAAAGACAACACAAAGAAAGAAAATTATAGGCCAATATCTCTGATGAATATAGATGCTAAAATCCTCAACAAAATATTAGCAAACCGGATCCAGCAATATATGGAAAAAATCATACACCATGATCAAGTGGGATTTATTCTGGGGAGGCAAGGCTGGTACAATATTCGTAAATCAATCAATGTGATTCATCACATAAACAAAAAGAAGGAGAAAAACCATATGATAATTTCAATAGATGCAGAAAAAGCATTTGATAAAATCCAGCACCCATTCATGATCAAAACTCTCAGCAAAGTGGGAATACAGGGAACATACCTCAACATGATAAAAGCCATCTATGAGAAACCCACAGCCAACATCATACTCAATGGGAAAAAATTAAAAGCAATACCCTTAAGATCAGGAACAAGGCAGGGGTGCCCCCTTTCACCACTCTTATTTAACATAGTCCTGGAAGTCCTAGCCACAGCAATCAGACAAGAAGAAGAAATAAAAGGCATTCAAGTTGGAAAAGAAGAAGTAAAACTATCATTATTTGCAGATGATATGATATTGTATATAGAAAACCCTAAAGTCTCAGTCAAAAAACTACTGGACCTGATAAATAAATTCAGCAAAGTGGCAGGATATAAAATCAATACTCAGAAATCAGAAGCATTTTTATACACCAACAATGAACAGTCAGAAAGAGAAATTAAGGAAACAATCCCCTTCACAATTACAACCAAAAAAATAAAGTACCTAGGAGTAAACTTAACCAAGGAGACTAAAGACTTGTACTCGGCAAATTACAAAACATTGATAAAAGAAATCAAGGAAGATACAAACAAGTGGAAGCATATACCGTGCTCATGGTTAGGAAGAATAAACATCATTAAAATGTCTATATTACCCAAAGCAATTTATAAATTCAATGCAATACCAATGAAAATACCAATGACATACTTCAAAGATATAGAACACATATTCCAAAAATTTATATGGAACCAAAAAAGGACACGAATAGCCTCAGCAATCTTAAAAAAGAAGAATAAAGTGGGAGGTATCACACTTCCTGATATCAAGTTATACTACAAGGCCATTGTGCTCAAAACAGCCTGGTACTGGCATAAGAACAGGCATATAGATCAATGGAATAGAACAGAGAACCCAGAAATAAACCCACAGTTTTATGGACAACTGATATTTGACAAAGGAGGTAAGGAAATACAATGGAGTAAAGACAGCCTCTTTAACAAATGGTGTTGGGAAAATTGGACAGCTACCTGCAAAAAAATGAAACTAGATCACCAGCTTACACCACTCACAAAAATAAACTCAAAATGGATAAAAGACTTGAATGTAGGCCGTGAAACCATAAGCATCTTAGAAGAAAACATAGGCAGTAAGCTCTCGGACATCTCTCGGAGCAATATATTTGCTGATTTATCTCCACGGGGAAGTGAAATAAAAGACAGGATAAACAAATGGGACTATATCAAACTAAAAAGCTTTTGCACAGCTAAAGACAACAAGAACAGAATAAAAAGACAAACTACACAATGGGAGAACATATTTGACAATACGTCTGATAAGGGGTTAATAACCAAAATTTATAAAGAACTTGCAAAACTCAACACCAGGAAGACAAACAACCCAATCCAGAAATGGGCAAAAGAGATGAATAGACACTTCTCCAAAGAGGACATACAGATGGCCAATAGGCATATGAAAAAATGCTCAACATCACTAATCATTAGAGAAATGCAAATTAAAACCACAATGAGATATCACCTTACACCAGTCAGAATGGCGCTTATCAACAAAACAACACAGAATAAGTGCTGGCGAGGATGTGGAGAAAAGGGAACCCTTCTGCACTGCTGGTGGGAATGCAGACTGGTGCAGCCACTGTGGAAAACAGTATGGAGATTCCTCAAAAAACTGAAAATCGAACTGCCTTTTGACCCAGCTATCCCACTTTTAGGAATATACCCCAAGGACACCATAGAAGGGCTCGAAAAGGAGAAATGCACCCGCATGTTTGTTGCAGCATTGTTCACAATAGCGAAGATCTGGAAACAGCCCAAGTGTCCATCAGAGGACGAGTGGATTAAAAAACTTTGGTACATATATACTATGGAATACTACTCAGCCATAAGAAATGATGACATCGGATCATTTACAATAACATGGATGGACCTTGATAACATTATACGGAGTGAAATAAGTAAATCAGAAAAAAAAAACTGAGATGAATCCATACATAGAAGGGACATAAAAATGAGACTCAGAGACATGAACAAGAATGTGATGGCAACAGGGGCGGGGGGGTTGGGGGAGGGGGGATGGGGTGAAGAAGGAGAGAGGGGTTAGGGGAGGGGAGGGGCATAAAGAAAACCAGATAGAAGGTGACAGAAGACAATCTAACTTTGCGGGAGGGGTATACAGCACAATCAAATGTCAAAATAATCTAGAGATATTTTCTCTCAACAAATGTACCCTGATTTATCAATGTCACTGCATTAAATTTAATAAAAAAAAAAAAAAAAAAAAAAAAAAAAAAAAAAAGAACATAAAAAAAAAAAAAAAAAAAAAAAAAAAAAAAAAAAAGATAAGGGCAGCCCTGGCTGATGACTCAGTGGATAGAGTGTCACCCTGGCATATGGGTGTCCCGGGTTCAATTCCCAGTCAGGACACACAGGAGAAGTGCCCATCTGCTTCCCCCCCCACTCCCTCACCCCCTTCTCTCTCTTTTCCCCTCCCACTGCCAGTGGCTCAGTTGGTTTGAGCACAGCCCCCGGCACTGAGGGTAGCTCTGTTGGAGCACATAGGCCTCAGGCTCTAAAAATAGTTCAGTACTGGAGCATCAGCCCTAGATGGGGTTGCCAAGTGAATCCCAGTTAAGGTGCATGCAGGGGTCTGCCTCACTATCTCCCCTCCTCTCACCTAAAGAAAAAAAAGAAAAGGATAAGGACATACCTTTTGAATTATCTGTGCAAAACAAGCTTACAACTAATGATATAGGAACACAAAGATGAACTCAGTATTTATCCTAAATAGAGTAGTAATCATCATTTGCATGTGTGTTAGGGCCATTCTGGGATTTCATTTGCATGGGCTGCTAGCTGGGGAAAAAAAGGCAGGAAAATTTACATCAAGTTAGTAAATGTGAGATAATCTCAGTAAAAAATTTTCCTCCCTGGTTAGAAAGACAAATAGACTATATATAGCTGCAGAGTTTCTCTTGACTTCGGCTTATATGTTCAAAAATGCCCTTATCTGCCATCAAGAATGTGAGTATGGGAAATTCATGACATTAAAAGGCCCCCCAAATAGTAGCATTCAACATGATAAATTGTGTTGATTATATAACTCTGAGGTCCACTCGAAAGAGCAGGGCACTGGGCGCCGGTAGCTAGCTGCCCAGCTGCCCACGGCTGGGGCAGCATGGCTCCGCAGACACGGGCACTGTAGGCTATCGCTGGGCAGGCCGGGGTGGGTCAAATGCATGGCGGGCAGATGAGCCAGGTCCCCGGCCCCGTCAGCAACCCCGGGAAGAGTGAACATCCTCACACACAACAGTGTCGAAGAGGCATCCTTCCCAGGGCTGTCTGTCCACGCTCAGCCCTCTCCAAAATCAACAGACAGGCCTGTTCTACGTAGAGATCTTACTCTTAATAAATTGTAAGAAGCCCTGGCTGCGTAGCTCGGTTGGTTAGAGCATCTTCCCAATACGCAAAGGTTGTGGGGTTCGATCTCCAGCCAGGGAGCATACGAGAATCAACCAGTGAATGCATAAATAAGTAGAATAAATCGATGCTTCTCTCTGTGTATCTCTCTCTCTCTTAAATCAATCAATAAAAAATTTAAATAAATAAATAGTGAGAAGAAGAGAAAGGTCTCAAACACTGCTTCTAACCATTTCATGTGGATTTTCTTTCCCGCACTTGGGTGTGTGAGCCTGTCACCGTAAAAGTAACAGACCCAGCACTGACGGGAACTTGAAAAAGGAGGTCGGGGCGCTGGTCCAGGCACGGGTGATGAGGGTCTAGATCCCTGGGACTCCAACTCCGTTCCTGCCAGGACGCAGGTGACAAAGGACACCTCGCAAAGGCGACCTGGAGGTGGGCACCGCGGGGGATGCCTTATCCAGCGGCACCCTCCCCCCCAGGCGCACCAGAATGGAGGCGGTGAGCGAGAAAAGCCACCCTGGACTCCACCATAATTCTGAGAAAGTCTCCAACCTCAGCACGGTAACTTCCGTGCGCTTAGTCACACACTTGCACAATCAGAGCCAGTCTCAACACTTCATTTGAGGATTTCTGGTGGTAAGTTCTCCAGTTACTATGGCTAATAACCCTCTGCAAATGCAGTGGCTTAAAACAACATTGTGCTCACCAGCCTGCAACACGGGCAGAGCCCGGCAGACAGCTCACCTCTGCTCCATTCAGCTTGGACAGGGGTGGCGAAGACCGGGGAGACGGGCAATGGAACCGGGTGGAGGCTCAGTCACCCACAGGGCCACCCCTGGGCGGCGAAGACACACACAGCCAGAGGCTGGAATAGCTGGGGGGTGGGGGTGGGGGGTGGGCACCTCTATATATGGCCTACTCTCTCTACAGGGTCTCTGTGTCATGTAGCTAGACTTCTGTGGCAACTCGAGGTTCCAAAGGTGCAGTGAGGGTGGGCGGAGCACCCATGCATCGGGCGGAAGCTTTAGCACAACTCTGACCTGGCCTCAGAAATCACCAGTGTCACTCCGCCCATGTTCTGGTCTCTAGAACTGAGTCACGACACCTGGCCCATAGTCAAGGGCAGAAGAATGACATTCCATCTTTTTCTTTTTTTTTAAGTGGGAAGAAGGTTAAAGATTTTGTGACAGTATTTGAAAACCACATTCAATATGGAAAGAGAGAGGAAGAACGCAGCCTGAGATATACTAGGGAAAGGGTCAGCAGAGCGTGACGACTGAACGTAGGTGGGAAGGGCGACAGCGTCCTGGGAGGGCCAGGAGAGGGTTCTTGACCGGCAGCCGGGCGGCCATGAACAGCGCACCCACTTCCTGGGCATCAGAGGACCCGTGTGTAGGGCTCTCCACGGGCAAGAAGAAATGCAGGACTAGGAGGCAGGAGCTCCAGGCAGCAGAGAAAGAGGGAGACGGCAGCCACATTGCAAAAGGCAGGCGTGATGATTACAACTTGCTTGAGAAAGTTAAGAGAGGCAGAAGGGGAAGGACAAAGTTAATGTTCAGGGCCAGGAGGGAAAAAGAGGTGTAGTACAGGAGAAAAGGAAATAACTAAAGGTGAGTAGAAGGTGAACGTGCTAGAAACTAAAGGAAGAAAAAGGTTCAAACGAAGAGAAAGAAGTCACAGTCGCCTACACCTTTGAAAGTAAGGGGGAGGAGGGGGTTAAAAAAAAAAGAAAAGACACCAGACTTCGTCAAGAGAGTGTCCAGGAACACACATTCTGCAGAGCCTGTTTATTTCTACTACCTGTATGAGGAGAGGCAATAATTTCTCATCTCAGCAAGTAGAACAAAGGCTTCTAATAGACTCCAATGTTTTGTGCTGAAATAAACTATTTCTCTATATGTGTAAGAAGCTTCTGAAAACTACCACAGGACGGCAGACTTCTCGTGAGTCGGAGCACCATTCCTCCTCTGATAAGACTACCTCCGGCCAAACCCTACCCAGCCCCAGAGGGCTGTCAGCTACACCGCCCTTATCAGCCACCTTGCCCACCTGTCACGTCCTGATGGCTCTCAACAGCAAGACCAGTTTCCATGGACTCTGAGGTCAGCAATTTTTAAAATCCAGTTTAAAAACGTATGAGAATTATTGTATTCTTGTCTTTAAATGATGTGGTCTGTCCATGTGTGCTTAAAATGTTCTAAAATATCAAGGTCCCCGTAGTGTTGAAAACAAGTCCACTTCAGAAAGCTCTAGAAGGAACAGGGAAGTGTATTCTAATGATACGTTAGCTATTAGCTATGAAGGGCCGAAGAGGCAGAGGTAAAAACAGGCCTAAGAGAAGGATGGTACATATACCTTCTCTGTACTGACGGGGGGAAGGGCGTTGAGAGAGAGGGACATGGGGGGAAGGGCGTTGAGAGAGAGGGACACACATGCACACAGAGACGTGCACACAGCTGTCGCCTTTCTCTTCATTCTGGGCCTGGCCATGGCACCGGAGGAGACGTTCTCTGTCACGTACAGGATTGGGGGACAGTCATTTGCAAGAGCTGAGCGCTGGCTGCTTCCACTGGAGTCCCTTCCATCAGCCTGCCCACTCCAGCCAGCTACCCAAGAAGAGGATGGCCACAGAAACTTCATCACAAGTACTCTGAGGGGCTAGATCTAAACCCGGCGTGAGCCCAGAGAAGAGCTTCCAAACCCAAAGTAGTATAAGGAAGAGAGGAAACGTTACAGCCTTCTTTTAAAATCAATAAAAAAACGAGCATCAAATTAAATGAGGAAGATAAAATTTGTGATAAAGTACTTCACTCATCACAAAAATAGATGTATCTTCTTTCTTTCTTTCTTTCTTTCTTTCTTTCTTTCTTTCTTTCTTTCTTTCGAGAAGGACAGACAGGGACAGTCAGGGAGAGAGATGAAAAGCATCAACTCTTCGCCGTGGCCCTTTAGTTGTTCAATAATTGTTTTCTCATATGTGCCTTGACTGGGGGGGCTCCAGCTGAGCCAGTGACCCTTTGCTCAACCCAGTTACCTTTGGCTCAAGCCAGTGACCTTGGGCTTCAAGTCAGAGGCCTTTGGGCTCAAGCCAGTGGCCATGGGGTCATGTCTATGATCCCACACTCAAGCCAGAGACCCTACCCTCAAGCTAGCAACCTTGGGGTTTCGAACCTGGGTCCTCAGCGTCCCAAGTCGATGCTTTATCCACTGTACCACCACCTGATCAGGCTACATAGACATTTCTTTAAACATTGCTCTTAATTGTATACAACTTCAATGATTAGTTGATAATCATGATTTATTATTTTGATAAAATATTTCATCATTATAAAAAACAATAGAATTGAACCCCTTGCTAAACTCTTATTTCAGTAACCCAGGCCTAAGCATTGAGTCTGACTGTCATAGTTATTGCCAGGACACACGTAAGAAGACATTAAAACCCATGAAGAGGCAGTCTTGCATATTCTACCCTGTAAAACGATAGTAAATGCAGGAATCAGAAGTCAAAGAAAGATTAGAAAGAGTATAAAGAATAAATTGAGCATATTTACACACATCAAATATGATAGTAATAAAAACTAACTGCATATCGATTGCCAACAACCTGAGAAACACAATATTAAGTTTTTTAAAAATCACTGATCAAAAGTTATAAGTGTGATCACTATACTCGAACAATAAGAACAAGCCACGTGAGCTACAAAAGCTCTGTTTTTAAAATCTATCAGGGAACCAAGGCTGCAAAGAAGCCTAAATGTGTCAAGGTCTCCCAAAAGAAAACAGGCCAACACTGCTTTCATTCCCAGCAAAGTGGCAGGAAGAACAGAAATCTACCATTGACAGGAGTAAGGAGAAACCAAGAAGGTTTAAATGCATGTGATGTCCACCGTGCCGCATGGATTACAACCCCAAGGTGCCTGAACTAGAGTAAGTTTGCACCACCGGCCAACTCTTTCCAAAGGCTCTGCACCAAACACACAGCAAGAGTACACCAAAGGCTGGGCCAGGGCAGGAGAGTTGAAGACCTCTTTCCTGATGCCTACGGGAACTTCGCCAAGGGTAAGGCAGAAGTCAGAGCACAAAACAGAACAGATCTCTCTTCGGTACCACAGGTCTTCACCCAGGGCACTGCAACTGTCTCCAAAGCTGGAGTCAGACCGCTGGGGAGAGAGCGACGACCTGGTGTATAGGAAGTTGGGACAGTGAGGGCTAAAGACAAAAAACTCTCCCTAGTAACCTCCAAAGCCGGAAGTCTGGCTAGAAAACAGAAGTCTTCCAGTTCAGTGAGCTGGTTTTTTTATTAGGCTGTGAGACGTAAAGAGCTCTTCAGAGTTTTTCCAGGACTCAGATACCACTCCCTGCTATAGGAAACCCTGACGCTGCTGCCCTCAAGACACCTGAAGTCAGTGATGAAATGAATCTAACCAAATCTTTGGCAAAACCCACACCATTTCAATGATAAATGAGATTGACTCGGCCTCTCACCAGTGGCCTGATAAAAGACAATTCCCTTTTAAGTTACTACAGTTCTTTCTGCCATGCAATAAAAAATCATGAGGCACACAAAAAGAGAAGAAATAACCCATAGTCAAGAGAAGAAATAGCCAAAAGAAGAAGACCCAGAGATAAGACAGATATTGGAATCATTAGGCAAGGATTTTGAAATAACTACCAAAAAGTATGTTAAATTATCCAATAGAAAATGTGGCCTAGGCCCTGGCCAGTCAGCTCAGCAGTAGAGCGTTGGCCTGGCGTGCGGGGGACCCGGGTTCGATTCCCGGCCAGGGCACATAGGAGAAGCGCCCATTTGCTTCTCCACCCCCCCCCCTTCCTCTCTGTCTCTCTCTTCCCCTCCCGCAGCCAAGGCTCCATTGGAGCAAAGATGGCCTGGGTGCTGGGGATGGCTCCTTGGCCTCTGCCCCAGGCGCTAGAGTGGCTCTGGCCTGTGGTGGCTCAGTGGATGGAGCATCAACCTGGAATGCTGAGGTCGCCGGTTCAAAACCCTGCACTTGCCTGGTCAAGGCACATGTGGGAGTTGATGCTTCCTGCTCCTCCTCCTTCTCCCTCTCCTCTCTCTCTCTCTCTCTCTCTCTCTCCTCTCTAAAATGAATGAATAAATAAATAAATAATTTAAAAAAAATAAAATAAAAGCTCCCTGTTGCCCTCAAGTTTCCTATACTGACCGCCTACACCCCTGCTGAGAGTGATTAGGCACCAGAAGCCTTCACAGCTCAGGGAGGCCTCTCCAGGCACCTCAGGACTTTAAAAAAATAAAAAAAGAAAGAAAATGTGGGCAGGAACAGATGGGAAATTTCAGCAGAAAAATGGAAGTTATTTTTTTCTTTTTTTTCTTTGTTTACAGAGACAGAGAGTCAGACAGGGACAGACAGACAGAAACGGAGAGATGAGAAGCATCAATCATTAGTTTTTCATTGAGCATTGCTACACCTTAGTTGTTCATTGATTGCTTTCTCATATGTGCCTTGACCGCAGGCCTTCAGCAGACCCAGTAACCCCTTGCTGGAGCCAGCGACCTGGACCAAGCTGGTGAGCTTTTTGCTCAAACCAGATGAGCCCGCGCTCAAGCTGGTGACCTCGGGGTCTTGAACCTGAGTCCTCCGCATCCCAGTCCGATGCTCTATCCACTCCGCCACGGCCTGGTCAGGCTGGAAATTATTTTTAAAACCATATTTAAAAAGTATTTGTAAAATATAGAAATGTTGAAAATAAAAAAAATAGTATATCAAAAATGGTTCAACATACACAGGACACAGCAGAGAAAAGGATCAGTAAACTTAAAAACATACTAATGGGAATTATTCAGACTGAAACACAAAGAAAAATAACCCCAAAGACATGGAATGAAATATACAAGATGTATGGAATGATATGAAATTCTATCATATGTAAATAAAGAGAGGAGAGAAGAGGGACAAAAGAAATAATGAGTCAAAAAGTTCTAAAACTGATAAAAGAGATTAATCCACAGATCCAAGAAGCCTTAGCAAACTCCAGGCAGGATAAATATACAGAAAACTACAACTTGGCATGTCCTTGTTCTACAAAAACAAAAGAGAAAGAGAAAATCAGCTAGGACAAAAACTGACCCATTACACATATAGGGAGGAAATGCTAAGTAATAACTAACTTCTCAACAGAAATAAAAGCGGCCATATTTAAGGGAAGAATTAAAAACATTAAGATGGGCCTGACCAGGCATTGGCGCAGTGGATAAGAGCATTGGACTGGGATGCCAAGGACCCAGGTTCAAGACCTTGAGGTTGCCAGCTTGAGCGCGGGCTTATCTGGTTTGAGCAAAAGCTCACCAGCTTGGACCCAAGGTCGCTGGCTCAAGCAAGGGGTTATTCGGTCTGCCAAAGGCCCGTGGTTAAAGCACATATGAGAAAGCAATCAATGAACAACTAAAGTGTTGCAACAAAAAACTGATGATTGATGCTTCTCATCTCTCTCTGTTCCTGTCTGTCTGTCCCTATCTATCCCTCTCTCTGACTCTCTCTCTGTCTCTGTAAAAAAACAACATTAAGATGGTCCCCAACCCTTCCCTAAGCCAAATTCCTGAATGTAACTAATTTTAAGTATCTATTGACCAGTTTTCCCTTTCCTAACAACCAAAAGAATACATGTACCTCCTCAAAACCCTTAATTTAAATTTTCTTGCTAAGATATACTAACTCTGCCATGAATAAATTACATGTAACATTGTACTGCAAAAGAAAAATCTCCAGCCCTGGCTGGTTGGCTCAGTGGTAGAGCGTCGGCCTGGTGTGCAGGAGTCCTGGGTTCAATTCCCAGCCAGGGCACACAGGAGAAGCGCCCATCTGCTTCCCCACCCCTCCCTCTCTCCTTCCTCTCTGTCTCTCTCTTCCCCTCCTGCAGCCAAGGCTCCACTGGAGCAAAGTTGGCCTGGGCGCTGAGGCTGGCTCTGTGGCCTCTGCCTCAGGCGCTAGAATGGCTCTGGTTGCAACAGAGCGACGCCCCAGAGGGGCAGAGCATCACCCCCTGGTGGGCATGCCCAGTGGATCCCAGTCTGCGCATGCGGGAGTCTATCTGACTACCTCCCCGTTTCCAACTTCAGAAAAAAAAAAAAAAGAAAAATCTCCAGATCATGTAGAGATGGCCCATTAAATAATTGACCACCACTACCCTACTATAGAAATCTACAGGTATTTTTTTCTGCATAATTTGGTATCACTACCCACCCACCAGCTGCACCTGAACACAATAAAACATAAGTAGTTAAGAGTATCTTTCCAAGCTTTATTAGGTAAATTCACGTATCAGGAGTCAAGAACCCTAAACATGTGAAGTTACTCTAAATGCTGATGGTTGTTAAGAAACATTCATCTATTAATATATCAGAGCACTTTATTTGCTTAAAACACTAGTTAAAAAGTAAGGAAAACTAAAAAGAAGTTTTGGTTATCCAAGAGAACATTAAATCTCTATCACTAGTTATCTAAGTAACTAAAATGATTTTTTTATTTTTTCTGCTTCAATTCATGCATTCGAAAAGGGATACTTGATCTTGAACTCAGAAGAATTATATCAAGTAGTAAAAGTTCCTAAGGCAACTATGTTCTATAAAAAATTCTTAATTATAAATTTTATTAATGCTCCCAACTTTACAAAAGGAAAAACTGAAGCATAAAGTTATTTTTCAGTGTTTAGATATTACCATTATTCAACAACAAATATGTACTGAGCACCTGCTATTTACTAGGATACAGCAGCAAATAAAACAAAAGGAGGCCCTGGCCAGGTAGCTCAGTTGGTTAGAGCTCTGTCCCGGTATGCCAAGGTTGTGGGCTCGATCCTCCATCAGGGCACATAAAAGACTCAACCAGTGAGTGCATAAATAAGTAGAATAACAAATCTCTCTCTCTCTCTCTCTCTCTTTACCCATAACCATTCTTCCCCCAATTTTTTTAATTGGAAAAAACCCCGAATGTGCGAGGTCTGAGCAGGCCACCTCCGCCCCGCGGGGTGCTCTCAACAAGGAACTGGTACTGCCTTCCAGTTCATCCCCTTCTCTCTAGGAAATACCAAAGTTTCAGAACCAGAGAGAGAGAGAGAGAGAGTGTGTGTGAGTGTGTGTGTGTGTGTGTGTGTGTGTGTGTGTGTGTGTGTGTGTTAGACAGACAGAAAGGGATCATGCTCACTGACCTCCCCTCTTGCAGTTCTGGGGATGTGAGAGGGAGGGCAGTGGACAGCGCAGTTGAGTCCCAGATGAGGCAGCCAGCCCCTCTCGGGCCAGTGAGCTGTCTCAGCAACGCCGCAACCAGCGTCCTCCCTTCCCTCTTAAACACAGCTGTGAGATGCTGTCACTTTGCATCCGTAACCCATATGTTGAATAAAAGATGCCAGAAGACAAATAGCCCTGCCCTACTTGGAAGCGAGTAGAGCGCTGCATCGGGTGGCTTCCAGCAGTGTTCCTGACTGTCTTCGCGGCTTTGAGAGGGCAGCTCCAAAAATGGAAATGAAATCCAGTCCTCACGTCCTGTGGGTTTCTTCAGTGTGCTTTCTAGGGGTCTGGGTAAGGACAGTCCCCAGACATCCCCGCAGGACCCCGCTCAGAAAGCGCAGGAGGGAAAGCAATCCTCAGACCCATACACAGCTCTTTATTTTAAGCGCAGACTACAGAGTTCTGCGGGGGGGGTTTTCAGCCCTAATAAACTACCACTGTCACGCTTGCTTATTAATCCGCACACACCCCTTTCCTTCAAAGGCTCTCAGAGAGGGGTGACCAGGGTGACCAGAGGCCTCAAGAGGCTATTTCCAAGGTTTCCTCTAATCCTAGGCACCATTATAGAGCACTTGCTATTATGTGTCAGACATTGTATGAAACACACTACTGTATTTAATTTATTCTTCACCGCATTTAAAGGTAGATATTATTCACCCCATTTAATCGATTGGGAAACTAGGGCTTTAAAAAGTCAAATAATTGACCAGGCAGTGGCGCAGTGGATAAAAAGTCAAATAATTTTGCCCAGGGTCATACTCCTAGGTAAGAATCTTGGGATCCGTCCACTCAAAATCCATGCCTGTAACCACGATTCTATCCGGGCGGAAGAGCAGCACAGTGGGCAGCAACGGGCCCTGGCTGCGGTCAGAAGCCCCGCCCCTAATGACAGTGTGCCCTCGGGTGGTTGTTGAACCTCTCCAAGCCTCAGTCGCTTCATCTTCAGAGTGGGAATAATCATTTCTGACCTGCCTTTCTCCCAAGATTGAAGTTAGCAACTACACTTGAATTCCTGGGTCCGTCTGTTCAAGGTTGGGATTGAGAGAGATCGGGGTAGGAGCAGAGTCACAGGATAAGCAGGTCGAAGACTAACTACAGAATTACTTGTCTTCTTTTAAAATTTTGAATTTGCCTTCGTGTGTAACAACTGTACAGGGAAGCATGGAGTCTAGTGTTTGAAAATGAACTCTACTAATATTATCTAGGCATGAAATTAATCAAAATAGGCAACTGCAGAGTATGTGCGCGATAAATAACTAAAGGAAGGGCAGAGGGGGGCAGGTGAAACCAGCATTTTCTCTTGATCTCTTGTCTCTTTTTAGCCTGTTTGTATTTCATTACCTATGCGTGTAACTAATTGGTTCTCCGAGTCTCTATCAAATTAATTCAACCAAAGTTATTTTTTCCCACTCTATAATTAGTAATGATAAAAGAACTTAAAAGCAATACAGTGACATATCATCTTTGCCAAGCCATAATAGTCTATAGTCTGAACAGCCCCATGATTCTTCTCAACTGAGGCATCATGCTGGGAGGGGCCTATCTTCTTGACATTTCAAATTGCCTCACTGAGCAACACACATGGAGACCAACCACGCAGACACACGCAGAGCGGATATACAAAACGCGGCTGCTGAAAGCCGCTAATGAAACCCCAGCGTCCGTGTTTATTGCTACTGCCGTCAACAGTTAACACAAAGCTGACGCAGGAAAAGATGCCTGACGACCCGGACTTGGGGGAACTCTTGGAAGAAACAAACACAGACATAGAGAAAATAGATTTATGATGGTTTGTGTTTGAACAAAGAACAGAAAAGATGGTAAATAAACCTGGTGGGTGGAGGGGGGAGGACCCCTAACAACACCGTGGGGATCTGGGCACCTATAGAGAATGAGATATTCATCATCCTACACCAGACACTTGTGGCTGGTGCTCTGCAACTGAATCACAAAATTAACCCATTTTCTCCACTCTTAAAATTGCTAAAAGGAGCAAAAATGTCAATATAGATCCGTTCAAAACTTTTTTTTAACTTTAGGAACATAGTGACTACTGTCTGTCTAGGGGACCACCTGTAATGGAAGCTACCGTGCAACCACATGGCATCATCATTCCATTGCCTGAAGTTATGCCTCAGAGCGCAAACTCACTGGGCACCGACTGGCTGCTTCCTCAGTTCCCAGGTGTGTAAGAGTGGCTCTCACTGGGGACAGCAGCAGAAGGAACAGAGCATTTCTCCTGCCATTCCTAAAGCCTTGTCACAATCTTCCCCTCTCATTCCCAGGTCCCCCAACAGACTCCACCAACTAGCCTCAACTGTGCACAAAAGTTAAACTGCTGGGAGAGACCTGGAAAGTTTATATGTGAGAAAGCCTGGGGGAAGGGAGCTTAGACTGAGCTCTCTCTGCACCTGTTCTAACTCAATCCTTGAAAATTGTTCATCACAGCACAGCGTTCAGATACAAAATGTTTCCCCATAGAGGGTCAGAGGGCCTTAAGTAAATCATTACATTGTTACACTGTCAAAAGATCATTCATTTCTGGTTGAGACAGCATTTGGAATATCAAACTCCTGGCACAAAAATCAGAGTCTATTAATATTTATCAGAACAAAAGTAGAGAAACACAAAAGGTTTTAATTAACCCTATCCAACAGGGGCAGATGAAAGGGTATCATGCCCCATAATAACCAGGATACAGTAGCACAAAGAAATCCCAGGAATATATTGCTTTTTAAATTCTGGGCGGAAGAAGCTACAACTTTCATTGAACATAAGATACCAGGAATTACATATGAAACTGCATTGCAAAATGTTGGACCCAATAAGAGCAATTGAAATTGATTCTGGAATGTGGTTAAACTGCTTTATCTAATACCACTAATAAATAAGACCTTTCATTACTTGGCAGGAGGATAGTTGCTGCTGGTCAATTTGATTTTCCTGAAAACAGGAAAGACTCACGTGCACTTTTTTTCTCAGATAAAAGCGCTCAAGTCCGAAATTCCTGTTTTTGGAATAAGAAAGTTGCCAGGCAATGTCACACTTTTCCTGAGCAGGTCTAAAGTCTTCTTTTGCGAGTTCCCAAATATGGGGGGGAAAAATGGTGTATAGAAAACATTTTGTGTTGAAACTTTTTTAAAAAGTGAACAGTTTAGAAACATCGTGGTCAGTCAGAAATGGTTGTTCAAAAGTGAACATCTAAGAAGAACTAAAAATAAAATTATCCTTCCAGGCCACAATGGGTAGCGCGACTTTGAAACCTAAAATAAGACGACTTCATTAAGAAAAGGTATGCAGACACAGTCAACTGAGTTTAACAAGACACCCTACAGATTGTGCACAATCCAGGGAGGGTTCTATTTATCCCTACGTTGAGAATCAGCCTCATCCCCCTTCCACAGGCTCCATCTGGGCTGGTTTGCTAGTCTCCAAACTCAAGAGAAACAGCTCCAAGAATCAGTCACCTGTGAGGTGCCACCCAACCCCTGCAAGCAACAAGGCCGGCACACCTTCCAAGTGACCTCACCCCCTTCTCTACTCCCAGCGCCCGCCCCAGAACTGCATTATCTCAGGGGACCGAGAAGCAAACAGACCTTCAAAAGAAAAGGGGGGGGGGAGGGATTGTATTATATAACAATATTCAGTAGATAAGGCTTCTAGAAAACGAAAGTAGCAAGGGGAGGGGTTGGGAGAGGCAAGGGGAGCCCGGTATGGGGAGCTTTCGCCGCCACTTACTCGAAGGCGAAGAAGAGTCCGCTAGTGACCAGGATGAGGATGAGAGTCAGGTAGAAGACGCCCGTCTGCTGGGCCATCATGATCCTCCCGTTGCAGAAGAATTTGTTTCTTCCCGGGAAAACCTCCCATTTTCTCCGGGCCACGATTTTCTTCTTCTTGTGGGGCGACTCCATAGGGGAGGAGCTGTGGGTGCTGATCTGACTGTACTCGCAGTCTTTCATGGGCCCGCCGCCGCCGGGAGGCATCCACGAGGGCAGCCGGCGTGGGGCACACAGCCCCAGAAGCCCCCCGGCCGCGTGGGCCCCGCCGAGCCACGACCGCTGCCGGCCGCCGGGCCGTCCCCCGAGTCGCGGCGCCTTTGCCCCTAAGCGGGATCTGAGCTCGGCGACAACTTTGCGGAGGACACCCAGGTTAACCCCTCGGGGAGCCCAGCTGTCATAGCCGGAACCCTTCCTGGAGGGACGGCGCTCGCCCGCAGCTCGCGGCGGTCCTCAGTCGCTTCCAGTCCGCGTGCCGGGGCTCCAGAGCCCCGCGGGGCGCAGGGGGCTGCCTGGCCGACTCCGGGCTCGTCGCGCGCCCGCCCCCTCGCACTGCCGTTCGCTCGGCCCTGCCGCCCCCGGCCCGCCGGCCGCGCCTTGGCTCAGGGCCGCCGACCCGCCGACCCGCAAGCGCTGCGCCCCGAGGGGACGCGAGGCGGCGGCCGCGGCGCCGGCTTGCTTGGGAGCCACTTCTGCGCCTCGGCCAGGTTTATTCTAATCCTTCCTCCCGGCGGCGGATCCTCCCCAGAAGAGAGAGATGGAAACTGGGAGGCCGCTCGCGGCACCGGCAACCCCTCCCAGGGGTGGGGACACCAAGCACGTTATTTTGTCAAGAGCGGGCTCGGCGACAGCCCGGGAGCTGCTCGTGCTGCGACCCCGCGCCGGCGCGGCAGGCAGCGGAGCCGAGTCCGCGGCTCCCGCGCGGGGCTGCCGGGGCCGTCTGGGCCGAGGTCGCGGCGGCGGCTCGCCGGCTGCGGGACCAAAGGCTCCCTCTCACCCTCCTGCCCCATAAGAGCCGGGCCCCGCGCAATGAGGGCCGCCGGGGGGCGGACGAGCGCGTCTCAGGGCCGCGGGGCGAGTGCCACAGACACTTGTTTGCAAGGCTCAGCCCCGCGCGCGCGCGGCGCTCGGAGCGGGTCCGCCTCCTGCCGACCCGGTGGGCGGCGGCCCGCGCCTCGCCCTCGGGCTCCTCCTCCCGCTCCTCCTCTTCTCCCCGAACCCCGCACCGCCTCCGGCTCCGCGCCGCCGCGGGGAAGGCGCAAGGCTCCCACTGGCATCGCCGGAGGACGGCTCTGCCCGCCGCGGCGCGCGCTCTCCGGCGGGCTTCGGTCCGCTCCCCGCTTCTCCTCCGGGGTTATTCCCGGCCCCAGCTGCCGCCTCGGCACACACTCACTCGAGCACACACAGCAATATGCAAACCCATTTTTGCGACTTCGGGGACCTGAGGAGCCCGCACGGAGAGGTGACCCTACCCGGCGTGTCCCAGCCCTGCGTCTTCCTCCCCCACCGTGGCGCGAGGTCGAGTTGCGAGGGTCTTTATTGCTGCCCGGGAATGGGATGAGGGGCGGTGTGATGGGATGGGGAGGGACAGCATGAGACAGGCCGGACTCCCGGGAGGGGGCTGCGGGCAGAGGTATCGGCCCGGGTTTCCAAGATTCCCGCGGGGAGATAAGAGTGCGCGGAGCGGTCTGGGTCGCTTCTGGCCCGGCCCCTACCTCCTGCCTGGAGCACTAGCCGGCTGGCTTGCTTTGTGTGGGTTGCGTGGGTAGCTACCACCGGGCCCTTTCTTTCTCACTTCTCCGACACGGACGCTCACGATTTGTTCGCTTTATTTCCTTTTCCCTCGAGCCCCCACGGCCGCAGAGGGACAGCCCGTGCGTGCCCGACACACACCACCCCACTGTTCTGGCCGATCGGCTCGTGAGCTCGCGCCCTCCCCGGCTTGGCCGCGAGTTCTGAGCCCTCCGCGGGTGGGTACAGCCCGTGGGAAGCGGAAAGCGAAGACCAGCGGGCGCAAACGCTCGGTTTTTCTGAGCCTGTTTCCTTTCACGCCCCACTGGGATGTGTAGTTCTTCCTCGTCCTCTGGCTCCGAGAGGAAACACGACTTTGTCACCAAAAAACTACAAGTCCCAGCATCCCTCGCGACGAGGGCGGGAGAGGCTCGGTGCTGGGCATTTCTGGTGCTGGTGGTTGGAGATAGGTACTAACAAAGGGAACGGATATGCCCCTCTGTGCTGGCATTTTACACATTATGCACGTTCTTTATCTCATCCGCGCCCCAGCCCTGCGAGGCTCCGCTGTATCCAGCTTCCAGAACGCTCAACTACTTGCCAGGGATCACAAAGCGCTCCCGTGGTAGAGATGGAATTGAACCCTGAACCCTGAGAATTTCCCTTACAAAGTGCTGCCTCGGTGAGCAGTGTCAAAGGGAGAAGAGCCTGGTTTAATCAAAAGAGAGAAAGAATTGGGGCCATCTGGGAAGAGCTTCCTATAGTAAGGGGAAAGCGGTGGGATGGCAATTAGAGAATGACACGGAAATTACAAGGAGTTATGAATAAAAAATGGAATTTACAAGCGTCCATTTCAAAGCAGGTTTCTTATACAGAGTTCGAATGGTTTTTAGATATTGCATGATGGATGAACATATTATGGGGACAATTAAGTACTTTTTGTCTGCGCTATTTTTTTTAAAAAAAGGCAAGCCTTAGACTTTTCGAGTGAAAGCTCTCATATGCTTTACTGTCCTTTAGCTCATGGGATCAATGGGCTGTTACTCTTATTTGATTTATTACAAGCACTTTTCTCAGGGTGTCCAATCAATATTACTAGATCCATTGACTTGATGGCTTTAAATAAAGACTCACATTCTTGTTCTCAATTAAGACCCAATTTTCCTAGCATCGTGGCTATGCTTTTTAAAAGTCCTTCTCTGTTAGAGACACGTATGAAAGTATTTGCATGTGCTTTATAAAAACTCCAGCTTGCCTGACCTGTTGTGGCGCAGTGGATCAAGCGTTGACCTGGAATGCTGAGGTCGCCAGTTCAAAACCCTGGGCTTGCCTGGTCAAGGCACATATGGGAGTTGATGCTTCCAGCTCCTTCCCCCCTCTCTCTCTGTCTCTCTCTGTCTGTCTGTCTCTCTCTCTGTCTCTGTCTCTCTTCTCTAAAATGAATAAGTAAATAAAAATAAAAACACAAAAACTCCAGCTCACCCATTCCCCCCAGAACATGATGACATTATAGATGAAACAATATGGGCAAACTGTTGACAATTGTCAGTTATCTACTACAGCAAATTACCACACATTTAGCAGCTTTAAAACAACACAGATTTGTTACCTCAGTTTCTGTGCATCAGGTGTCCAGGCACCTGAGGTTCTCTGCTCAGGGTCTCACACCTGCCAGCAAGGTGTTGGGCAGGCTGTGTTCTCAACTGGAGCTCAACTGAGAAAGAATCAGTTTCCACACTCACTCAGGTCACTGGCAGAATTCATCTCCTTGCAACTACAGGACTGAGGACTCTGGCTCTTTGCTGGCTGTCAGCTGGAGATTGCCCTCAACTAGAGAGCACCTGGAGTTCATTGTCATGTGGGCTTTCCCAACATGGCCACTTACTTCAAAGACAGTCCCCAGAGTGAGTCTGCTAGCAAGATGGAATCTTACATAACACAAAATAATCACACGGAGGTGACATCAAATATGCCATATTCTATTGGTGAGAAAGTCAGTCACAAATTTCCCACACCCTCGGGGAGGGATTATATATACAAGGGTATGGACACTGGAATGAGGGGGCCACTCTAGGGTGTGTCCACCCCAGTGTACAAGCCAGCCCATTATGCTATTCTTGTCTACCACATCTGCTTATGTTTATATTTGAAAATTTCCTTGATAGAAAGAAATGAAGTATTTCTTTATAATTGTATCTGAATTTTCCATTGCAAGTAAGTTTCTATTGTAGATAAGCTGATGCAATGGTTTGCTGTTGTCTTCTTAGGAATTTCTGTTTCTTCCCACTCCAAACTATGGCAGTTAATTCATGCAGGACACATACCTAAAGAAGTTCACTAGAACCTGACATGACAGCCACAGATTGCAGCTCACCACCTAAAAACTGTAAGTCATGGTAGAGTTCATTCATTCATTCATTCATTCCATTTCACACTTAGGGGCATAGTTGGTGCTAAGTCCTATTTTAGCCGCAGGTATATAAAGGATCCAAGATATTGGGAGACTAAAGGGAGAGGTGCAGAGACAAAACAATAAATGCAAATAAAATGAAAACAATGAAGTCAAATCAATGATAAGACCATTTCAGAGAGCAATTACAAGAATGAAAAAAACGGGTTTGTGGGGTAGAGAGATTGGGGTGGAGCGAGAGACCCCCACAGCTGAGACACTGGGCAGAGACCCAAATGGTGAGAGCAGACAGCGCACAGGCCTTTGGGCAGAGCAAGCCTGGGAAGTGCCAGGGTCACAGCGGAAACCGGCTAGCATGGAGTGAGGGTGGGGGAGTGCGGAGAGCCGACCGGGCGGCCACAGGACTGGTGAGGTGTCTGGAATTGACACTGCATGCACTGGGAAGTCCCAGGGTTACAGCGGAAACCGGCTAGCATGGAGTGAGGGTGGGGGAGTGCGGAGAGCCGACCGGGCGGCCACAGGACTGGTGAGGTGTCTGGAATTGACACTGCATGCACTGGGAAGTCCCTTAACCCGTGACCACCATTGGGTTATGTGTTGAGGGGTCAGAGAGAAGAACAGAAAGTACATGCCCTCAAGGAATATATAGATCCCAAACTTTAATGCTGGAAGGGCCTCAGTGTATCTCTAAAATTAGACCAACACACTTATTTTGCATCTGAGGAAACTGAGTCCCCCAAAAGGAGTGACCTGCTAGAAATTCTTTGAGAATGCCTCCCAATCATAATCTATAAATGAATCTTGAATTGAGTTTCTCTGATGTAAACTTTAGAGAACAAAGGCATAATTATTTAGTGCCAGTCGTGGGTAAGACAGTGTGAAAAGAAGTTAAATACAGCAGAAGGAGGCACAAGCATGAGAAAGTATGTCATGAAAGGAAATAATGTAATCAAAATAGCTACCTTCTCTGGAGTATCTTCTCATATTAGCCAATATCCTACCTTGGTTCTTTTTCTTTTCTTTTTTTTTTTTTTTATTTTTTTTTGTTTGTTTGCTTTTTAGATTTTATTCATTTTTAGAGAGAAAGGAGAGAGAGAGAGAAAAAGGGGGGAGGAGCAGGAAGCATCAACTCCCGTATGTGTCTTGACCATAAGTGCAGGGTTTCGAACCGGCAACCTCAGCGTTCCAGGTCGACGCTTTATCCACTGTGCCACCGCAGGTCAGGCCCTACCTTGGTTCTTTATGTATTTGGTTCACTAGAGGATAACCCAACAAGGCAGGGGTCATTATCTCTCTCACAGAGGAGGAAGCTGAAGATGGGAGAAGTTAGGTGATTTGCCCCAGGTTTTGCAGCTGGTACGTACCCAGGCCAGGGTTCAAGGCCAAGTATGTATGTCTGAGTCCCACTTTTCCTGCTCTAGTCCACTACACAATGGAGAGTGTACCCACGTGGGACTAACTGCCGAAGAGTAGAGTATGCTGATTTCAGGAGCGGGGAGTCTCTGAGGCCTGGATGGAGCAAGGTGGGACCCTGGGGCTGTGACAATTCGGACAGGCAGAACAAAAGGGGTGAGGATCGCAGGGAAACAGAAATGGGGGAAAAACGCATGATGTTGCCTGGCCTGTGACAGAGCAGCAGATAAAGCCTCGACCTGTAATGCTGAGGCCGCCGGTTCAAATCCCTGGTCTTTCTTGGTCAAGGCGCATACAGGAACATACTACTGTGAGTAGGTGCTCCTGCCTCTGCCTCCTCTTTTTATTCCCCCTCCCCCTCCAAAAATCAAAAAATGAAATCTAAAAAACAAACAAAAACACATGCTGTTTCTAGTTGGAGTAGATTGGACAAGGACTCAAGTTCAGGTAAAAAGTAACTTTACGTGGGAGGGGATTCCAGAGAACACTGTGAGGAGAGTTGGACAGGAGAGGGGAGCGGAAGAAACCTAAGCATGGCTTGAGCTAGTTTCACTGTGCGCAGCTGTCACTCAATCCCTGTGGGGACTCTGGGCAGGGGTGCAGAACCCACCTCGCGGTTACCCCACCTGAGGGGCGAGGAAGCCGGACTTTACCCGCCTGTCTGCTATTAGTTGAGAGCTACTTCCAGGAGATTTAACTCTTTATCTTCTTTACCTGACCACCCTCCTAAAGCCACCAAAGCCATCACTACCAGGAGCACCAAGAGCACCAAGCTGGCCCTCCTGTGACAGCGGTATCTTTGATTCCAGTGAGCCTTTCCCTGTTGTCATCTGACTCAGGGCTTATGTTATTGACAAAATTAGAGCTCTGTTCCTTTCATCTGAGCAGCTGAAGGGATTCCACTACCCACCTTGGTAATTCTCAGAATACCTTCAGGCAGCCAAGAGGAAGTGTGGTCTTATCCATGGCAAAGGAGGAAGACACTCAGATCCCAGGACATCGTGTTATTTATACACCTTTCGGGACCAGGATGAGTGTGCATGCAATGTGGTCAAAGTCTGGAGAGGTCAAAGGAACTTCGTCCTAGAAGGGGAACTTTGAAATCGCCAGAAAGGGATTTCCACTGGGAGTTCTGAGATGGCAGGAAGTAACTGTTGAAATTCCCAGACCAACAAAATTCCCCAGAAAACTAGACTCCCTTATCCCCTCCCACCCAGAGCTTGCTCCCATTTTTACATGTGCTCAGCACACTTGGGAACATCTTGTGTCAAACCACATAAGGTGTTTAAAGTAATGAACTCAGCACTACAAGAAAAAAAATTGGATGAGACAGAATAAATATAATCCAAAATTTTCTTGTAATTTCCCCAAGTGACTTTTTCTTGCCCTTTTTAGTACTAAAATCTACTTTTTGTGTTCTTATAAAAACAGTACTTGTGCATTGAAAAAATACTTAAAAGAAAAAATTATATTACACATAAATATTAAAAATGGAAAGGTTCAAATTCCCATCATAACAACCATTAACACTTTCTTGAGTATCTTTACATCATTCATTTCTGCATACACACACACGTATGCATCTATATCCTTTAACACAAATGAAATCACATGATGCACGCTTTCACCTGGTCTGCTTTTTTTTTTATATAATCTTAGTATTTTTCCTCTTAATCCCTGACCACAGCTCTTTCCCAAGCAGCCCATGTCAACAACTTGGTGTGTGCCCTTCTCCAGGCTCATAGAATTATAGGCAAACATATATACACACATATGTACAACCCACATTCCAGTGAAGAGGCACAAAGGCTCTCAAACTATTGTTGCTGATGACTCGCCAAACATGCACCAGAGCAGTAAACATAACGGTAAAAGGAGACACGTCCTATCAGTGATGAGAAACAATTCTACCAAAATGAAACCCGGACAGGAAACCCCCAGAGCCCAGTGTGGAACTCTGCAGGCCTGGTTCCAAAGGCAAGAACCCAGCCTCCATTTCCAGAGCACCCACATCTGGACAGTCAGCAGCCACATGGTGCTCAGAGCCCAGTGTGGCGCTCTGCAAGCCTGCTTCCAAAGGCAAGAACCCAGCCTCCGTTTCCAGAACACCCACATCTGGACAGTCAGCAGCCACATGGTGCTCAGAGCCCAGTGTGGAGCTCTGCAAGCCTGCTTCCAAAGGCAAGAACCCAGCCTCCGTTCCCAGAACACCCACATCTGGACAGTCGACAGCCACGTGGTGCTCAGAGCCCAGTGTGGCGCTCTGCAAGCCTGCTTCCAAAGGCAAGAACCCAGCCTCCGTTCCCAGAACACCCACATCTGGACAGTCGACAGCCACGTGGTGCTCAGAGCCCAGTGTGGCGCTCTGCAAGCCTGCTTCCAAAGGCAAGAACCCAGCCTCCGTTTCCAGAACACCCACATCTGGACAGTCGACAGCCACGTGGTGCTCAGAGTCCAGTGTGGAGCTCTGCAAGCCTGCTTCCAAAGGCAAGAGCCCAGCCTCCGTTTCCAGAACACCCACATCTGGACAGTCGACAGCCACGTGGTGCTCAGAGCCCAGTGTGGCGCTCTGCAAGCCTGCTTCCAAAGGCAAGAACCCAGCCTCCGTTTCCAGAACACCCACATCTGGACAGTCGACAGCCACGTGGTGCTCAGAGCCCAGTGTGGCGCTCTGCAAGCCTGCTTCCAAAGGCAAGAACCCAGCCTCCGTTTCCAGAACACCCACATCTGGACAGTCGACAGCCACGTGGTGCTCAGAGCCCAGTGTGGCGCTCTGCAAGCCTGCTTCCAAAGGCAAGAGCCCAGCCTCCGTTTCCAGAACACCCACATCTGGACAGTCAGCAGCCACATGGTGCTCAGAGCCCAGTGTGGAGCTCTGCAAGCCTGCTTCCAAAGGCAAGAACCCAGCCTCCGTTCCCAGAACACCCACATGTGGACAGTCGACAGCCACGTGGTGCTCAGAGCCCAGTGTGGAGGTCTGCAAGCCTGCTTCCAAAGGCAAGAACCCAGCCTCCATTCCCAGAACACCCACAGCTGGACAGTCAGCAGCCACATGGCGCTCAAAGGGCATGCACACAAAGAAACACTTCACTCAACTAAACACGCTCCTTATTTTAGTCAGAAAGAATCCCAAAAGAATCCAAAGTGGATTTCAGAAATTTCTTGTTTCCAATGTAAAGAATGGACTTTGAGAAATGTTTCGCACTACTTCTAAACTAAAGCTAGCCAGGGAAACAATGCGTTTGATTTGTATTTACTCTCTGAATACATGGCAACCGGGTCTAAGAACAGACTTTTCTTGGCATCCTTGGCATTTCTGGGAAATAAAAACCTCATGGAATGAATAACTGAAACCTACCTCCCTCAAAGGTTGGTTGTGAGATCAAAAAAGTATGTGGAAATGCCTTGTAAATAGTAAATTCATATGCAGGCTTTTTAATTTTTTTTCTTTTTTTTTGTATTTTTCCGAAGCTGGAAATGGGGAGAGACAGTTAGACAGACTCCCGCAGGTGCCCGACCGGGATCCACCCGGCACGCCCACCAGGGGCGACGCTCTGCCCACTAGGGGGCGATGCTCTGCCCCTCCGGGGCTTCGCTCTGCTGTGACCAGAGCCACTCTAGCGCCTGGGCAGAGGCCAAGGAGCCATCCCCAGCGCCCGGGCCATCTTCGCTCCAATGGAGCCTCGGCTGCGGGAGGGGAAGAGAGAGACAGAGAGGAAGGAGAGGGGGAGGGGTGGAGAAGCAGATGGGCGCTTCTCCTGTGTGCCCTGGCTGGGAATCGAACCTGGGACTTCTGCACGCCAGGCCGACGCTCTACCACTGAGCCAAACGGCCAGGGCCAGGCTTTTTAATTTTAATTTTTAATTTATTGTGTTGACATGTCCCACTCAATCATATGTGCAGATTTTAGTCATATTCATATTTTCCCCTTTCTCAGTAGTTTTCACTATTCATATTCTTTCAAAAGAAAATTCCACCTTGACCAGTTGACTCAGTGGTAGAGCATCGGCCTGGTATGTGGATGTCCCGGGTTTGATTCCCAGTCAGAGCACACAGGAGAAGTGATCATCTGCTTCTCCACCCCTCTCCTTTCTGTTTGTCTCTCTCTCTCTTCCCCTCCTGCAGCCATGGCTCGATTGAGCAAGTTGGCCCCTGGCACTGAAGATGGCTCCATGACCTCTGCCTCAGGCACTAAGAAGAGCTCAGTTGATGAGCAATGGATCAACACCCTAGATGGGCAGAGCATCGCCCCCTAGTGGTCTTGGGTGCATGCGGGAGTCTGTCTCTGCGTCCCCTTCTCACACTGAATAAAAAAAAAGAAAGAAAAGAAAAAAAGAAAATTGAGACCTGTAAGAGTGTCTATTTACTTATGAGGGTTTCTTCTGGGGCTCAATAGACTGCTAGTTCAGAAAAAGTGTGTGTTCTTATTCTCCCACAACCTCTGCATAGCTATGCTTTAGTAAAATCTAAAATCTATTTGATGTGTAAAAATAATTTAGTAAGATTGAGTGCAAATATATTTTCTAGAAATTTTCATTTTTATAACTTTTTGTTGTTCTTATAATATTTCAGCATAAGAGACATTTTAATTTGTTCTGGTACAGTCTTATTTCTGAGTTCAAAGTTATTTCAAAACATAATAACTTATACTTTAGTTATATCTTTTCTGGAAGAACATAGGTGGAAGTTTGGGTTTTTTTTTTAATAAGCTAGAATTGTTTTTCCAGCTTTCTATTTTGCTCACTTAGATATGTTGAGAAAAAAATCAGGTCATGCATATTTGTTAAGAGTATCAGTATAGAGATGTTGTGTCTTTCTCAGCATCAGGTCAAAGGCCCACACTGATGATTTATCCCGATATCTGTGATGTTCATTTTGATCATTAGTGTAAAATGATTCCACCAGGATTCTCCAATATAAAATTATTTTTCCTTTGTAATTAATTATAAAAACTACCTATCTTGCTCTTCATCAAACTCTTACCCACTAATTTAGTATCTGTTAATGATTTTGTAATTCAATTTTCCTTCCTCCCTCCCTCCCTTCCTTCCTTCCTTCTCTTCCCTCCTCCTTCCTGCCCTCCTTCCCTCCCTCCATTCTTCCTTCCTTCCCCATTCTCTCTCTTGCCCTCCCCTTTTTCTTCTTCTCCTCTCTCTTTCTCTCCAATCCCCTTTTTTGTGACAGAGACAGACAGAGGGACACATAGGGACAGACAGGCAGGAAGGGAGAGAGATGAGAAGCATCAATTCTTCATTGTGGCTCCTTAGTCTCCTTAGTTTTTCATTGATTGCTTTCTTATATGTGCCTTGATTGGGGACATGGGGGGGCTATAGCAGAGTGAGGGACCCCTTGTTCAAGCCAGCAACCTTGGGCTTCAAGCCAGCAACCATGGGGTCATGTCTATGATCCACGCTCAAGCCAGCGACCCCACACTCAAGCTGGTGAGCTGGCGCTCAAGTTGGCAACCTCAGGGTTTCAAACCTGGGTCCTCCACATCCCAGTCCAGCGCTCTATCCACTGCACCACCCCCTGGTAAGGCTCTCTTCCCATTTCCCGCTGTTCCCCCACCCCTTCTGGGCAGCTATGGTAAGGAAAAACTCCCCCCCCCCATGTATGTGTCTATTCACTGGTTTATTTATATCAATATGGCCTCATATTTATATTATTCAATGGGTTATAATTTGTTATTGTCACTAGTTATTTTGATATTCAAGCTGCCCCAATGGCAAGAGCTGCTTCAAGCTAACTACCGTGTGATTGACGTGATCTGATCGTTCCTGAGCACTCGCTTCCCTACCAGCGGACTCACGCGCGTCCCAGACTCACCTGCGTCCCAGATTCACCCGGTACTGTCCCTGTCCCAGCACCGCACTCTGTCGTTTCTCCAAGGAGTCCGATCTCCCTTCGGTGGAAAATACATGTATTTCTATACCTCCATTTCTAGCTCTATAAAAACATAGACATATATGTTTATTTTTCTCAATGTTAAAACCCACGTCTCACTAACTCCAGTTGCGTTAGCAGCCCTGAATTCTATGTACTGCCTCCGCAGATAGGTGAGACTACTAAATTCAGGCACGTGGGCTCCTCTCTCCCTGCACCTTGGCCCAGAAAACACCGTCAGGCAAAGGGCTGAGCCGATTGTGCTGCTCTCTTCATTTTCTGCCTGTTGTCCAACATCCCAAAACATATTTCACCGAGTTTGATTTGTTGTTTAACCATTTATGGGGAGAGGGTTAGTTAGTACCAGTTATTCTGTCCCGTCCCACAGTGGGAATCTCATGGCAGATTTTTACAAACGCTTCGCGGATACATGCTCGGTTGTGTCCAAGGAGGGAAACTGACGGAGTCCAGTGGTTCCATTTTGCCAGCGATCAGCAGCAGTCCCGGACCACGGACTTGCTGTGAGATCCTTCCCCAGGCGCATCCAGCCTCTCCGCCCAGCCTTCCCGCCCCCCCCCCCAGAGGGGAGGAGCCCTGTGCTGGCTTCCTGTCCCGACACTTACAAGGTTAGCTCGACCCCGAGTCTCAGCAGTTTACTGTTATACTCAGGAGAAGCGGCGTAGGAGAAGTTGGTAGTTTAACAAATCAGGAGGGGACAAGACAGAATTATTCAAATTGACTTTTTTCTACCAGACTCAACTTAATTCCACTCCCTCCATGGATAAATGAGAGGGTCATTTGTTTAGCACAACTTCAATATCGAAAATGAATTTATATTTTTTATTTGACACACATTCAAATGAAATCCCTGGTCAATATTCCTTTTCTTATGGAAACCTGTGACTAATATTTGATGCTTTCCATACTTCCACTTAAAGATGAAATTTGAGCAGCCTGGGATTTAGATCAGTGTCCTCCGATCCCCGCCCCACTGCCTAGTGCAGAGTTCAGTAGAAAATGTTGATGACAATGAAAAACCAATTGGAAGCAATCCCAGATGCTGTGGAGGAGGGGAAACAATGGCGCCCTCGGATGCCTCATTTCATGGAGTGCCACGCAGAGACAGGTACGGTGCATTCTCTGGGGCACTGTGGTTTATGAGAGCAAAAAGAATTAAAATTTGCAGCAACATCTATGTCCATTAGCAGAAGACTAGATGGATTGTTCGTCCAGTGGAATAGTACACAGAATGAAATGGAAAAATGTGGAACTATAAGCAGAGGCGGATTTAATGGCAGGCACACCAGGCCCGCACTCTGGGCCACGACTTCTGAAGGGCCCCAAAAAACCCAAACTTTACACTTTTTTCTAATGTAAGGGGCCCAATATTTTCTTCTGCATCTGGGGCCTCAACTGCTTCTGACTATAAGAACAAACATGTAAATTTTAAAAATGACACAGAATAAAAAGATTATACACATATGTCTCATATGGATTATAACAGGGCGTATTATTTATGGTTATATACATGTATACTAAATTTTAAAAACACACACACACCAAAGGATGGCAAATACAAGATTAAGGGTATTTTCTCTCTCTGAAAAGGAAGGAGGGAGGGAAGAAAGAGAGGACCCAGAGTTTGTCTGTATGAATGACAGGGAAGAGTGTCTGGTTTTAAAATTGAACCTTTTCATAATTCTGCATTATTTTTTTTTAATTTTTTTTAAAGTGCTTTTTTTTTTTTTAAGTTTTATTTACTTATTTATATTTTACAGAGACAGAGAGTGAGTCAGAGAGAGGGATAGACAGGAACGGAGAGAGATGAGAAGCATCAATCATTAGTTTTCATTGTTCATTGCGCATTGCAACACCTTAGTTGTTCATTGATTGCTTTCTCATATGTGCCTTGACCGCGGGCCTTCAGCAGACCGAGCAACCCCTTGCTGGAGCCAAACTGGTGAGCCTTGCTCAAACCAGATGAGCCCACACTCAAGCTGGCAACCTCGGGGTCTCGAACCTGGGTCCTTCCGCATCCCAGTCTGATGCTCTATCCACTGCGCCACCGCCTGGTCAGGCATAATTCTGCATTATTTCTTCACTTTCACTTCATACCACAACCTGTTTGGAGAGGAATAAAAGTGCTTTCTAACAATATATTTTCTCAGATAAAAAAATCTATTTTTCAGAAACCACCAAATGTAAAGGAATTTTCTTTTTAACATTTTTTAAAAGATTTCATTTTAGAGTGAGAGAGAGAATGGGAAGAGGAACAGGAAGCATCAACTCCCATGTGCCTTGACCAGGCAAGCCCAGGGTTTCGAACAACCTCAGCGTTCAGGGTCAACACTTTATCCACTCTTTTTGACATTTCTTACTCTATAACAGTGAGTCCCTTTCTGGCCCTGCCCCTCCATTGGGGAGGGGCTTCTGCCTCCACATACTGAGTGGAGAACAGCGCCTCATTAGCAGGGCTGATTACGGAGGCTAAGGCAAAGTAGGAGAGCCTCGGCCCAGGTTACAAAGTAGAAGGAGTCCCCTGACAAGAAGAAAGGCGTGTTCAATCCCCTAGGAAAGTGTAAACAGGGCGAAGTGCTCAGTTATGCATTAGGATTTGTCCCCACCATGGCTTTGTCCCCATGTGTAACCATCACCGCAAGAAAAACCCACGCGGCTTGATCTCAATCAGCTCTTCTCTGTTAAATATTTACTGCCCTCCTGGCAAAAGGGAAAGTGGCTAATAAAAATTCTATTTTCTTAACTTTGGTATTTTAACAGTGGAACCAATATATCTAGATCAACATCAGTATTCAGTGAGCTTGAGGCAAAGTTTTGAAAAAAACTCTCATAGGCTGAAAAAATTAAAGAGAATGGGAGAACTGAGGACCAAAAAAAAAGCAGAAAACAGGAGTCTATATGATATGAAAAAAATGTAAAGTTTGAACCTTAAGAGTTGGGTACCCGCCCTGGCCGGTTGGCTCAGCGGTAGAGCGTCGGCCTAGCGTGCGGAGGACCCGGGTTCGATTCCCGGCCAGGGCACACAGGAGAAGCGCCCATTTGCTTCTTCACCCCTTCGCCGCACCTTCCTCTCTGTCTCTCTCTTCTCCTCCCGCAGCCAAAGCTCCATTGGAGCAAAGATGGCCCGGGCGCTGGGGATGGCTCTGTGGCCTCTGCCCCAGGTGCTAGAGTGGCTCTGGTCGCAACATGGCGACGCCCAGGAGGGTCGCAACATGGCGACGCCCAGGATGGGCAGAGCATCGCCCCCTGGTGGGCAGAGCGTCGCCCCATGGTGGGCGTGCCGGGTGGATCCCGGTCGGGCGCATGAGGGAGTCTGTCTGGCTGTCTCTCCCTGTTTCCAGCTTCAGAAAAATGCAAAAAAAAAAAAAAAAAAAAGAGTTGGGTACCCAAGATAATTTAGAGAAGCGTTGTTGACCTATATTTCATCCACCAATCCTCAGCACCCCAGGCATGTGCTATAGACAAGCAGGACGGAGGTGGGTGAGGACCAGACACGATGCTGAGTGTGGCAACCAAAAGGTAACTTAGGACGCCCCTGCAGGCAGAGTGGAGTAACTGCCGTAATAATGGCGCATGCAATAGAGCACGTGGCGTAGTGGAGGAGCAACCAATCGTGTATGCCCTGCAGCAGTGAGTACCGGAATGAGCCGTTGTGGGCAGTGGCCGGTGAGGGGCTGGCATTTAGTCCGGACCTTTACTGAAACCACTCCTCATCAGAAGTGTCTAAAAGAAAATCTCAAAACCAAAGAGGAAAGGCAACTGCCATGGCATTGTTTAAATACGTATTTGAAAAAAATGGCCTGAGTTGGCATGAATGAAGAATTATTATTATTTTTTTTCATTTTTCTGAAGCTGGAAACAGGGAGAGACAGTCAGACAGACTCCCGCATGCGCCCGACCGGGATCCACCCGGCACGCCCACCAGGGGCGGCGCTCTGCCCACCAGGGGGCGATGCTCTGCCCATCCTGGGCGTCGCCATGTTGCGACCAGAGCCACTCTAGCGCCTGAGGCAGAGGCCACAGAGCCATGCCCAGCGCCCGGGCCATCTTTGCTCCAATGGAGCCTTGGCTGCGGGAGGGGAAGAGAGAGACAGAGAGGAAAGCGCGGCGGAGGGGTGGAGAAGCAAATGGGCGCTTCTCCTGTGTGCCCTGGCCGGGAATCGAACCCGGGTCCTCCGCACGCTAGGCCGACGCTCTACCGCTGAGCCAACCGGCCAGGGCAAAGAATTATTTTTAAAACAATTACATGTGCTATGGGCTGAAGTATGCCCCCTGCATCCTGGAATTCCTGTGTTGAAGTCCTAATCCCCAGCCACCCAGAATGTGTCTGTATTTGGAGATGAGGTCTTTAATCACAGTGGGCCCTCAGCCATTTTCACTGACCTACACATAGGAAGATAGTGTGAAGATGTAGAGAAAAGATGGCTGTCTACCAGCCAAGGAGAGAGGGCTCAAAAGGAACAAACCTTGCTGACACCTTGATCTCAGATTTCTAGTCTTCTGAGAAAATAAATGTGTTGTCTAAGCCAGCGCTATGTGGTACTTTGTTATGGCAGTACTAACAAACTAACTCCATGGGGTACACTTAAAATGATGGTAAAATCCTATAATATTTAAGTCATATTACTGAATTTTTTTATTTTATTTTATTTTATTTTGTATTTTTCCGAAACTGGAAACGGGGAGAGACAGACAGACTCCCGCATGCGCCCGACCGGGATCCACCCGGCACGCCCACTAGGGGCTACGCTCTGCCCACCAGGGGGCGATGCTCTGCCCCTCCGGGATGTCGCTCTGTTGCGACCAGAGCCACTCTAGCGCCTGGGGCAGAGGCCAAGGAGCCATCCCCATCGCCCGGGCCATCTTTGCTTCAATGGAGCCTCGGCTGTGGGAGGGGAAGAGAGAGACAGAGAGGAAGGAGAGGGGGAGAGGTGGAGAAGCAGATGGGCGCTTCTCCTGTGTGCCCTGGCCGGGAATCGAACCCGGGACTTCTGCACGCCAGGCCGATGCTCTACCACTGAGCCAACTGGCCAGGGCCTATTACTGAATTTTAAAAAGCATGCTATCAAATACACATATAAAGTAGAATTTTCAACCAGTGTGTCACAAGAATTTTTAAAACATGAAATACCTAAGTAGTCAGGGACACAGACCCCTTTTCCTTTAGTTGGTCAAATAAAAAAAATGACACCAGCCAACACAATAATAGCCATCTGGTGTGAATGAATCAAAATTATACCTTTTTTTTTTTTGTCTGACAAAAAAATGTATTTGTGTGTGTGTGTGTGTGTGTGTGTGCCACAGAAGTTTAGTAATTAGTTGATGTGTACCATGAGATGAAAAAGGTTGAAAACTGCTGGTTGGTATACAGTGATCTAATTTTTATAAAATCATGAAACTAGCCCTGGCTGGGTAGATTAGTTAGGGCATCATCCCAATATGTCAAGGGCACATACAAGAATCAACCGGTGACAGCATAAAGACCTGGAACAATGAATTATAGTCTCTCTCTCTCTCTTCTTTCCTCCCTCTCTAAAATCAATAAATGATTTTTTTTTTTTTTAAATCATGGGTCTGGCCTGACCTGTGGTGGCGCAGTGGGTAAAAGCGTCAACCTGGAACGCTGAGGTTGCCGGTTTGAAACCCCAGGCTTGCCTGGTCAAGGCACATATGGGCATTGATGCTTCCTGCTCCTCCTTCTGTTCTTTCTATCTCCTTCCTCTCTCTGTCTCTTTCTCTCTCTCTGTCTCCTCTCTCTAAAAAAATGAATCAATAAAATGTAAAAACTAAATAATAAATCATGGGTCTGTATATATGTAATTATAGATAACACATGTCACCAGGGGTGTTTTATGCAATTTTTAACTTTTCTCCATTAGGCTTTTCTACATCGGTCCATGGTTTTAATAGGCAAGTGAGTGGATAGAGTCAAGTGGGAATGAATATACAGAACAAGGAAAGAATGTAGTTCAGGGCAGAACCTTGGGGAATGCTGGTATTTAAGGGACATAGGCAACAAAGACAGATCAGTGAGACAGGAGAAGACCCGCGGTATAACTCCAAAGAAGACCTGAAGGGCCAGGTTTCAGAAGGAACAGGGTGCACGCCAGTGTTAAACCCTACAGAGCTGTGCGGAGGTCCGCGCGGAGGTCTGCCCTGAGCGCGTTGCTCTGGGAAGCTGGGAAGCGCTGTCTTCTAGAAGCAGTTTGAAGGAGCGGTGGGGCCACTCTGTAAGGGTCTGTGGGAAGAATGAGCAGCGAGGAAGGAAGGCAGCACAGCCATGAAGAGTGAAAAGAATTACGGAGCTTCAGGTATTGAAGCACACTGTCATCATCACACTAAGAATAGCCTGAATACAAACTGCAGGATGCGGAGATGCCAGTTACCCTAGAAACCAGGGCAGAGCGCCTTAGCAACGTGTACCGAGCTGCTATATTCTGCACAATACCTAACATGTTTCTGGGTCCATTCCAGTGTAAACTGTCGATTAGCCTGTAGTCTTTGCTTACAGGGACGGCAGCAACCAGCACAAGTTGTTAATATAATAGAAAGGTTCCATAATGTGACAGAAAGTGTTTGTCAACTCATTTGACCACAGGGAACACACTTTCTTGTCTGGTTTCCCTATTGAGCCAGGTTCCCTCCGGATGAGGACACACACACGCAAGCTAAAGAGACAAAGACAGAAGACGAGGGAAAGGGAGAAGGCATATATTTAGAAGTGTGCCAGGCACCCCTCTATTAGCCAGGTAGCCCTAAGACGACATATCACCAATAATATGATGTATAATATAACTGACTTATCATATTCACATATTATAAGAATATGTACAGTTACCAATCTATGTATTGAGTACCAGGTCCTAAGCAGCATACTCCCCCGTTTACTTGAATTATTTACTTTTTATGCAACCCCAATTAGGTAGGTACTGTTACTATCCCCTTTTTATAGATGAGGCTTAGAAAAAGTGATGTTATTTGAAACCACGAAGACTCCTTGGTTTAAGGTCATTTCCTGGCAACTGCTGAGGGCACAAAGTGACATGTGACCTTTGACATTCTCTGGTTGATGGCCCCGCACTGCGCACATGCGCATTAGGCAGGCACAGAGTTTTGGACACTTACATGCGGTGAGGAGGGGCCAGGCGTTCCCTCCCGGCGGGACAACCACAAGATTTCTGCAAGGAGCTACCTTAAAACTCTGGCTTTGAAGGGGGGGAAGAATTTTAATAAGTGGAGAGTCCCTTGACCACAAAATCAAAAACATCCATCTATTTTTTTCTGCCTTTCTTTGTGTTGTGCCTTCCCAATTCTTTTGAAGCTCTCTCTCTCAACAACAGGGCGCCGCCATCTTTTTATTCCCATCGCCTTTCATTTCCTTTAGAAGTCTGAAATTCCCTGGCAATAGCGGCCCGAGCTGGGCATGCCCAGATGCCAAGGCGGGCTGTAATTGCTAAACAGCAGTGGCGGGGACAACCTGGTCCTAGTGACTTCAGGAGAGGACAGAAGCTACTTTGCTTTGGATGGGTGTCTCTGAACACTGTGCTGACCAGCTTCTAGGGGGGGCATTGTCCAGGCAACCAGAATTCACCCCACAGGCATTGCTGGGCATAGCTCTGTCCCAGGATGGAGCTGCTACCTGTCTGAATTCACCTTGAATTATTGTCTGTTACGTGAAATTCTAAAGTGCTTTGTCTCTTTGAAGTTGGAGGATAGGGGGATAGAGTGGTCAGTTTCACACGTGTGAGCTGGTGGTGGAGTCCTGCTCTGGCCCAGCCGTCTGTCTGGGTACCCTCTGAGCTCTTTCTAGCACCAGTATCTGACTCTTGTGTCTTTCATATCTGTCTCTGATTGGTTGAGTTGCTTTACCAGAAAGCAAAAAGTAATTGTTAAAATAGATGTTTTTAAAAAGGTTAAAAACACTTTCCGCTTGTTCGCCATCAGAAGTCTGTAATTCCATAATCTGGATAACACAGTAATCAGAGGGAGGGGAATATGTTTTAGAAGGGTCAGCAAGTAGTGAGTCATGTCTGGACCCCGATAGAAAACAAGTCAAATATATTGAAAAATATCACAGAGTCATTTCCTCTTATCAAAGATAGATTATTAACTATGAGAAGAAAAACTATGATAGTTGATATCAGTCTGCTGAAAGAATCCATAACACCTTAAGAAAAAAGCTCTCAATAGACCAAAACTAAACGTTTGATTGCTGTGCCAGATGTTCACATTTTTTACTTATAGAAAAGGCTTAAGCTATTTTGAAATCTCATTCAAAGCATATGTAGGATATGAGGATCTATATCCTTGTATTCAGAAAGGGAGTTTAGTTTTAATAACAGTTTACATTATATAATTTTTTTAAAAAACTTCATTTCTAGAATTATGAAAAACAAGATACTAAAATGATTTCAACTAAATATTCTTAGAGTAGGCCGGGCCATCACCAGTAAAAGACCACTCACAACCTTACCTCTAACCTGTGGCCCCAGGTAATGTAACCCAAAGAATGCAGCAAGGGGTGCTCTGAGAACCACAGCAACTGAATCTTCACACATTTTTTTCGTGATCTTACAGTATTTTTAAACCTGGATACCTAATGTGCCATTCTTCCCAGCTAAAAAATAATGCTATTTTTATGATTGTTTCCTATGGAAACCATTTCCCTGAGGCATGGCAATTGCCGTATCTGAACAGCGTCGTATTTATTTTAGCTGCTTTCCCTTGTTGAGCTTTGGATGACACAAACACGTATTTTACCCCAGGGGAATCTTCAAGGCTAATCCCTGCCCATTGGGGAATCATCTGATGCTGCCAAAGCCACACTCTCAGCCGCTAAGCAGCCAGGGAAAACCATTCCGTCCCCCAAAGACCAGTTTGAGGAGTCTCAGGTCCTCAGGGACCAATGGAAAGTTACAGAAGCTGTGACCAAGTTGTCAGAACTCGCAAAGCTGCCGAGGTCAAATGTTGAATAAAGCAGTAAGGCCCAGAAAACGCACAAGCATCACAGGAAGCCTCCTGCTTGCCCTGGAGAGAAGGAATAGTCCCTTTGCAGAATGCATATTTCTGACAACACAGTGTTCTTCTTTAAACATTAAAGAATGGGAAACTTCTACTTGCACCTATGTATGAATGGCTTGTATCAGACCAACTCTGATGCAAATACGGCTATACACTCCGCCCCCCTGCAAATAAAAAAGCTACTAAAATTCCTGACTTGTGGTGGCGCAGTGGGTAAAGCGTCGACCTGGAACGCTGATGTCGCCGATTTGAAATCCTGGGCTTGCCCGGTCAGGGCATATACGATAAGTAATCAGTGAACAGCTCAAGTGAAGCAACTATGAGTTTATATTTCTTGCTCTGATCCCCTCTTTCTCCTCTCTCTACAAAATCAATAAATAAAACTTAAAAAAAAAAAGGCTACTAAAACAATGAGTAATGAAAGCAGCAGGACGTAAGGGGTCAAGATCCTGGAGAGAAATAAAATGCACTGAGGTGAGCCAGATAGATAGATAGATAGATAGATAGATAGATAGATAGATAGATGATAGATAGATAGATAGATGATAGATGATAGATAGATAGATAGATAGATAGATAGATAGATAGGTGACAGAGACATAGACACAGATAGATACATATAGAGACAGATACATACATACTCTAGTACTGCAGGAGTCTCACTTACTGGTCTAAGGAGATAAAAAAAGTGGACTTCCGGGCTATAAAACTGAAAGGATTTAAGGAGCCAGCATCCTGGAGAACTGAACCCCACATTCCTTGTGCAATTTCCCCTCAAGGCATTGATCTAATTTTAAACTAAGTAGACACGGTCTGACAGGTAGAAATGGAGCAACCACACAGCAGAAAGCTGCTCAGACTAAAAGGGTCACTGGAGATGCTAACAGTCTCGTGATGATAGGAAGACAAAACTTGGGATTCAGGACCCTCTAATAAAGGAGAGTCCTGGCCTACACTCCAAACATTCAACTGAGACCACTAAGCCGCCACAGCTAGGGGTGAGGGTGAGATAACTCAGAGAAAGAACAGCCCTCATGGAACCTGAAACCCAGCTCCAATCTGCTCCGTTCCAGGTTGGATCATGGTGATCTGCTTGTCAAAATAAGGTTAAGCCCCCTCTGTAGGAAGGTCATCATCACCTAGACTCTCTATAACTTACTGTACACAATGTCCACCATTCAATCCAAAGTACGGGCCATGACAGAAAATATGACCAACGGCCAAAATCCAAGAGTGAAAGGAAAGCTAAGACAATAGAAAAACACCTGTGGTCCAAACACGGAGGTCCTCAAACTCAGACTTCAAAATAAGCATGATTGAAATGGTCACGGAAATAGATTAAAATAGCAGGTGCGGCAAAAGGAGGTTTACAGTTGTTCATTTGGAAAATAATAATACAATAATTAATTATTAATAATACAGTGATAACGCTAGCCAAGTGGCTGAGTGGACTGGGTGCCGTCCTGGTGTGCTGAGGTTGTGGCTTCAATTCCCAGTCAGGGCACATACGAGAAACAACAAATAAGTTAATGACTAAGTGTCTCCATAGCACTGGACAAAGAGCAAAAACTCTAGGACCAGACAGAGCTCTGATCTAAGCAAGAGCGTGAGGTGGGCAAATTTGTGGGTAGAGAGAGGTCTGGGCTGTGTCGGGTGTGGTCTGGTTCTATCCGATGTTGGTTCCTGGCACTGAGTACACCCTTTTTAGGAGGAGTGTGTGTGGCCCCAGAGGCAGAGCCAAACTCCTTTTGACCTTGTAAGCAGAGGAAGTCCCCCATCCCTTCTAGAGAGGCAGCAGCATGTCCTGTTGCTTGTCCCCAACGCCACATGGGCAGCCCCTACGCTAGTCTCATAAAGCAACAGGGACCCCTGAGTCCCCTGAGCAGATACTTTAGGGAACTGGAGCGGAGGAAGGAATGCCAGACTTGCACACTGGGTTTTCCTTGTGCCTCCAAGTTCAAACTACAACTCTCCGTCTTCTGACACATCTAGTAAAACCTGAATAATTAACTTTACTTTTTCTTTCATTAATGACCAATTATATCAATTTGAACAGACTAAACTTCCTTAAACAATCACTGCCATTTACATCTTGTTAATTAAAGTTCTGCAAATATGTAAAACCGCAGTTATAAATCTAACATTCACTTTTCTTTTGAATTACTTCAAATGCCTATTCTAAGCAACAAAGCTTTTCCAAGTACTTAAATAACTGTAATAAATCTAAGAAATTACACTCTGAATACTGTGGCTCTCAAGTTCGCTTAAATATTCCAATTTGTTTATAAATATAATCAAATATTTGTACTTAATTTAAATCACATTTCTAAAATAACTTCCTTAATTACACATTTAAAATTGGGATCACAAGGCTAGTCTATCTTTGTTCTAGTATGTTCAGTTCTATTACAAACACTGCAATCCAAGTACACCCAGATATCACCAGTGGTTTCTAATGTATTCTAAACTGCACACAAGTCTGAGTACTAAGGTTTCATTTGCTTCAATATCTCCATGCCTAATTCTCAACTTTCCTAGGGCTAGAAATACAGCTTGCCCATTGCGGGAGTAATTTCACCATTACCTGAACACCGGGGTGGCTTCTCAGGTGTTGAGGTCTCTCACTGGCCAGGCAGCCGTGTCCTGGGGGAGACTGCATTCGTCCTGGGGCTCCTTCCCGCACTGGTGGTGGACCCGTGAGCCTTTCTTGTCCCTGGACAGCAGGGGACTCCAAGTCCTCACACTGCAGAGTGTGTGCATCGTGAAGATGCCTGGGTTCGAGCGGCAGCACTACCTACTCTTCCCACACTTCCTTCCACATTCCTGCCTCGTGGGCCACGATGGGAGGCCTCCTGAATCCCCACTCAGGTTTCAGGTACCGCTCTCTAGTCCCTCTGGACCTGCTTGAAATGGAATCCCTCCATCTTCCTGTGTGGCCAGGCCACAACTCGTACATTGAAATCTGATTGGTTCTTCACCCGGGCCATGCCGCTGTCCGGCTCCGTCATCAGGCTGGCTCTGCAGTGTCCCTACCGGCGCCCTGCTGGAGCCCTCTCTAGGGGGCTGCTGACCGCGGTCACCCAGACCAGAAGCGGCACCACTCTCTGTGTTCAAACACGCCTCCAAACTACGGGTCTGAACACAGCAGCTGCACTTCCGGTTAGTGAAGGTGACCACAGAGAGACTGGCTGGAAGAGTGTACGTCGCAAACATCCGTCCTAGCAGGTGCCAGTCATGTATTCACTTCACAAACAGTCTGAGCACAGACGTATGCCAGGGAGTGTGAATATAGCGATGAACAAGAACTACCCAGTTCCTCCCATCGTCCCCGTGAGAAACCAGACAATAAGCAACATAACTGGCTCCCCCAGTCGCCTCTCAGATCCACAATCCTCCTGTGGCTGAGGACCCCAGCAGCTGCCCTCTACACCCCGGGCATTTGCACAGGCCAGCCCAGTTTGGGGCAGTGCCTGCCGCCAGCTCTGAGTCTGCTCTCCGGGGTTAGAAGACTTCCGCCCTAGCTGGCTATGTGACTGGAGCAACAGATGACTGATTCAATGGACAACAGTTTCCTCCTGTGTCAGACAGGGATCACTGTCCCTACCCCATGCTGTGGGGGTTAAATGAGCCCACTGAGTTAAAGCACCTGGCACAGCACCAGACAATGAGACATGCTTGATAAACGGTAGCACTGTCTTCAGTATATGCATTTAAAATTTTAGGTATATGACTAGTTAGCTCAGCTACCATAATAGCATGCCACAGACTGGGGGTCTTAAACAATAGAAATTTATTTCTTACTGTTCTGGAAGCTGAAATTTCTTATTGATCTGGAAGTCCAAGATCAAAATGTCCACATGGCCGGGCTCTGGTGTGGGCTCTCCTCCTGGCTTGCAGACAGCTGCCCTCTCACTGTGTACTCAAGTGGTGGAGAGAGAGAACAAGAACCAGTCTCTCCCTCTTTACGAAGGCACTAATCTCATCCTGAGGGCCCCACCCTTGTGACTTTATCTAACCATCGTTATCTCCCAAATTCTTACCTCCAAATTTTATCACATTGGGAAGCAGGGCCCCAACAGATGAATTTTGGGGATACACAAACATTCAGCCAGTAACAGTATGATTTTCTAAAATTTCACTGGGCTGGATACTCTTTTAATCTCCTGAAAAGGATACATTCCTGAAACCATTTGTAGCTGAACCTTGAGGCAGCCTAGCTAACCATTGTGGAAATTGTCCTCCATGTGTTATCTTCTTTCAAAGAACAAAACATTCCTTCAGAGAGTGAGCTGGTTGTCCTCCATGTGTGTCCTCAGATCCACTCCTCACCTTCCCTGCTTTTCTCTGTGCTCCCAGGAGCTCTGTGAGGTCCCTTTCAGCTGGCTTCTGCTAGCATTTGGCCAGTTGGAGGCCTCGGAGCACAGTGGAGGGCAGAGTCAGGGCTGTCTTTTTCTGTTCCTTTTGTGCTTTGGTGCCTGAGTCTGGAGGCGGCAACATCCTTACAGGCGACACCACCTGCCACACAAAATGAGTGCCTTCTATGCCTTCTACCTGACTTCAAGTATCACTGGGCCCCTCTTTTCCTTCAGGCCCGGGGTTTATAACAGTTTTCCACCGCTGTAGCCTCTGGGTGCCATGACCTCTCTCACTGCTCCCCAATACCCTGCCTGCTCCCCCGCAGAGTCCCTCCATTAAACCATCTTCTGTTGAACCACCTGAGGTGTTTTCTGTCCCCTGCTGGGACCCTGGATTGAGAGATATACAGTGTCCGTAAAGTCATGGTGCACTTTTGATCGGTCACAGGAAAGCAACAAAAGACGATAGAAATGTGAAATCTGCACCAAATAAAAGGAAAACTGTCCCAGTTTCATATCTATTCAGTGCAGTTCGATGTGGGCTCACGCACAGATTTTTTAGGGCTCCTTAGGTAGCTATCCCGTATAGCCTCTACAGACTTGTCACTGACTGATGGCCTACCAGAACAGGCTTTCTCCACCAAACTGCCGGTTTCCTTCAACTGCTTATCCCACCAAGTAATGTTATTCCTATGTGGTGGCGCTTAATTATAAATGTGCCGATATTCACGTTGCACTTTGGTCACGGATTCGAATTTAGCGAGCCACAGAACACATTGAACTTTCCTCTGTACCATCCACATCTCGACTGGCATGGCCGTGGGCTGCTCCACTGTATACTCGGTGTTACGTCATCATCTGCGCATATGCACATGCTGCCACATCATCCTACAGACACTGGGAGGGTTTTCCTTTTATTTGGTGCAGATTTCACATTTCTATCGTCTTTTGTTGCTTTCCTGTGACAGATCTAAAGTGCACCATGACTTTACGGACACACTGTACTTACAATAAATTTCAATATTTTTCCATGCAACCTACCTCCCTATCAGTCATGTTCTTAATTTAATAAAATACTTTCCATCATGAAGAATGAAATCCCAGAGAACTTCCAACCAGCACATGCAGCTTTTGCAAGGTTGTGACAATAACTGCCATAAGGTAAATAATCATTTTTTAGTGTGGCTTGGAAGTGAGACTGAGAAATACAGTGAAGGAAATCCAGTCCTTGCTCATTGCTTGATATTAAGAAATACGGCCCTGGCCAGTTGGCTCAGCGGTAGAGCATTGGCCTGGCGTGCGGGGGAATGCCGAGGCTCCATTGGCGCAAAGATGGCCCGGGCGCTGGGCATGGCTCCTTGGCCTCTGCCCCAGGCGCTAGAGTGGCTCTGGTCGCGGCAGAGCAACGCCCCGGAGGGGCAGAGCATCGCCCCCTGGTGGACAGAGCTTCGCCCCTGGTGGGCGTGCCGGGTGGATCCCGGTCGGGCGCATGCGGGAATCTGTCTGACTGTCTCTCCCCGGTTCCAGCTTCGGGAAAAAAAAAAAAAAAAAAGAGAAATACGAAAAATAGGAAGTTCAAAGGGGTCAGTCCAGGAATTTGCAGAATCAAGTTCTCCAGAGACCATTTGTTGTTGCTCCATTGCCTTCTCCCTACTTCCTCCCTTATACCAGATGCTAATTATTTTTCTACAGGACTCCGGCACTTACCCCTCAGTTAATTCTTGGGGCTTCCATGAGGCGTACCCTCATCCCAACCCCCAACAATCTTGGAAATCAGGGAAATAAGATTGCTCTGATAGAGTTCAACTTTAAATCACTGGCACTGACCAGAACAGAGATGCAGAGCCACCTTAAAAAGCAAAAGGACCCTTAGAACTAACTGTAAGGCTTGGCTTTAGTTTGACTGAATACATTCAGATATCCAAAGCAAAAATATGGCGGTCGAAGAGGCCAGCTAACGGAGGCCACAGACGCAGACATCGACTGTGCTCCAGGAATTACCGTGCAGAGGAACAAGCCTGCATCACTCGGAAGGTTCTGATATCCTTCTAGCGAGGCAGACACCTCTGCTTATCTCAGCCAGATACTGTCAGATAGTCAATTTTCCCAGTTCCTCGATTTCAACTCTGGGCTCACCAAGAAATAGTTCTACAGTCATGATTTTCTTCTTTCACAAGCAAAGCATGTTCATTACAGAAATAATCAGGAGATGGGGACCGAGCCCAGGGATGACGTTAACGCCTTGGTTTATTTTCTTCCACGCTGTTTTTCACACATAAATACACAAGCAACTTGTTCGTTACTTAATAACGAATAATGAACATTTTTGTATGTCAAAAAATATGCCTCTGCTACAGCAGGTTAATGGAGACACTGTTTAGGTGGAGCAGTTCTATAATTTATTTAAGCAGAGCGCCATTATTGCCCATTTCTTCCATTTCCATAATTTTGCAATTGCCAACAGCCCTGCATGAGACGCTCTTGCAGCAAATCTCTGCACTTCATTAGCCATTTCTCTGCACAGATTTCAAAAGGGTATGAGCGTTCCGAGGCTACTGAGACATTTTGTCAGATTGTTTTCCAGAAAGGTAGTTGCTCCAGTGTTTGCCACCTTTTATAACTAATAAATCATTAGGTTTATTTTAATTTGTATTTTTCTGATTACTAGTGAATCTGAACTTTTTTTTTCATGGATGTGTTAGACATTTAAATTTCTTTTAATCTTACTGTTCATAGTCTTTGCCCATTTTTACTGGAATATCTGTCTCTTATTTATTATAAAGGTCTTTATAGTAATATGAATTTAACTTTTGTGAGATATATTGCAAATATTTTTCCCTGTTTGTTGTCTTTTATTAAACTGAAGAAACAAATATGGCTGGGGAGTAAAATCAGCATAAAATAAATGCTAATAAAAGTGAAAAAAAAAGAATGGTCAAGAAATTTTGAAAAAGCAGCATCAGTAATATGCTCAGACTCAGTTAGGAATAAATTTGACGATTATGTAACAGAAAACTGAACTCCACTGGCTTAAACAGAAAGGACTTATTTCAAATCGAGACTTATGGACATAGACCAAAGGAAAGTGATTATTACCAGGGATGGGGGCAAGGGAGAGAAGAATAAAGAAGGACAAACTTAAGGTCACAGAAAATGATTTGACTTTGGTGATGGGCACACAACACAATCAACAGCTCAAATGCTAGAAAGATGTTTACCTGAAACCTATATACTCTTATTGATCAATGTCACTCAATTAAATTTAATTTTTAAAAAAGACGAAAGGGGCCCTGGCCGGTTGGCTCAGTGGTAGAGCGTTGGCCTGGCGTGCAGGGGTCCCGGGTTTGATTCCTAGCCAGGGCACACAGGAGAAGCGCCCATCTGCTTCTCCACCCCTCCCTGTCTCCTTCCTCTCTGTCTCTCTCTTCCCCTCCTGCAGCCAAGGCTCCATTGGAGCAAGGATGGCCCGGGCGCTGGGGATGGCTCCTTGGCCTCTGCCCCAGGCGCTAGAGTGGCTCTGGTTGCAACAGAGCAACGCCCCGGAGGGGCAGAGCATCGCCCCTGGTGGGCATGCTGGGTGGATCCTGGTCGGGCGCATGCGGGAGTCTGTCTGACTGTCTCTCCCCGTTTCCAGCTTCAGAAAAATACAAAAAAAAAAAAAAAGACAAAAGGGACTTATCTCACATAACAAGTTATTAGAGAGGCAGCAGCTGGAACTGGTTCAGAGAGTAGGCACATGTGAGGGTTCACATCCCTGCCCTCTACTGGCCCTCTCCTGCTTCTCATCTTATGATCACTAAATGGCTGCTTCAGCACCAGCCATCAGGTCTGCATTCCTGGCAGAAGGAGGAAGAGTAGAGAAAGAGACAATACCAGCTGACTCTTGCTTATTCCCATTGGCCAGAACTGGTCATATGGTCACTCCCAGCAACAAGTGAGGAGCAGGTAAGAGAGGAGGAAAGATAGACTTGATCCTGGCCTGTGGTGGTACAGTAGATAGAGCATCAACCTGGAACACTGAGATGGCCAGTTCAAATCCCCAGGCTTGCCCGGTCAAGGCACTGCCATGTGACAAACAAGCAATGTACAACTAAGTGAAGCAACTATGAATGAACACTTCTCCATTTGTAAAATCAATAAATAAAGTCTTTTTTAAAAATTTAAAAAAGGAAAGATGTAATTGAGCAAATTTGTACTGTCTGCTATAGATTAGTTTTAAGATTTATATAGCCTGACCAGACAGTGGCGCAGTAGATAGTGTCGGACTGGATGTGGAGGACCCAGGTTCGAGACCCCGAGGTTGCTAGCTTGAGTGCAGGCTCATCTGGCTTGAGCAAAAAGCTCACCAGGTTGGACCCAAGGTCGCTGGCTTGAGCAAGGGGTTACTTGGTCTGCTGTAGGCCCGCGGTCAAGGCACATATGAGAAAGCAATCAATGAACAACTAAGGTATCACAACAAAAATGATGTGATACCTGATGATTGATGCTTCTCATCTCTCTCCGTTCCTGTCTGTCCCTGTCTATCCCTCTCTCTGACTCTTTCTCTCTGTCTCTGTAGTAAAGAAAAAAGAAAAAAGAAAAAGAAAAAAAAAGATTTATATAGTCAAATCAGTGTATATTTAGTCCATTGGTTTCATGCTTAGGAAGTTCTTCCTCAACTCAAGGATATGTTCTAGTATCTTTTTCCGTTGCTTCTATCGTTTCATTATACCATGAAGTAGGATTCAAACTTTTTTCCAGATAATAGGCTAGTTGTCCCCAAATCACTTTTTTACTTTCTCCACCAATTTGAAATGTCTTAATTGTTCACTAAGCTATTAGATACACAAATCCAGTTTGGTACTTACTATTCTGTTCCATGGATCTAGTTAGTTACTCCTGTGTTATGGCCGTACTTGACTGTCATTTACGGTGCATTTCAACATTGCAGGGAAAGTCCTCACTCATGATACTGCTTTTTCAAAAATCTCTTCACCATTCTTTTTTCCCCACTTTTATTAGCATTTATTTTATGCTGATTTTACTCCCCAGCCATATTTGTTTCTTCAGTTTCTTCAGGGACGCCTTTTCTCCTGTGCAGCCTCCTCTTCTGGTTTAGGGACAGTCTGCCTTTATCAGTGAGGACCATCTCAGCGTGGCAGTGTGCTCAGGTCTGGGCAGTGCCCACGAGCTCCGTAAACTCTGTGCCGCGTCTTGGGAGCTTTGTTCACCGGGAAGCGCTCAGTAACCACAGAATCAACATCTAACCCTGAAGTTCAGCACCACTCCTCCATTTTTAAACATGTGTAGCCAGGGTTGTGGAAAGAGACTTGCAGCACAAACTTGGGGCTTTCTTCCAGGTGAAACATGAGTAAATACACCGGGCATAGATGCGCAACCAGCTTTAAGTACAACCAACCTCATCATTACAGTCGTGAGAGAAAGGACTTGGTCAAACATCTACTAACATAGCAGTACAGTATTACCCAGAGTTCTGTTTGACCCACCAGTGATGTGGCCGGCTGAGGGGACAGCGCTCCAGTATAGGGAGAAGCCAGGGCCTGGATTAACTATGACTCCTGCAATGAAAGGCACCATGGGCTGGGGGTGCGGGCTGGAACTCACCCCAAATTATAATGCCATTGAGCTCCTGGCATCCACGTGGGCCTTGGCTTCTGTAGAGTATGTGAGTGGGGAGCATGTGGAACACATGTGCAGGTGTTCAGTGACCTGCCAGTGTTAAACAACTTTATGTGAGAGAGGGGTGGAATTTTCCATTTCTACCAAAGGGCTAGCCATGAGGGCTAGTGACAGTGTCATGAAAGATCACTATAGTTACGGTGTGGTAGCCAGGGGAACTGCGGCTGAGTAGGAGAAGTTAAAGGACAGCTTCGGGACACAGGAGAGAACAGCAGTCAAAACATGAGCTGCCATATGCATTGCAGGTGGGGGCGACCATGCCACGCATGGGGCTCCCAATGCGCAGCGTTGCCGGCCCACAGATGGCTGTCTTTGGGTCTGGTGATCTTGATCCAGTTTGCTTTGGCCGGGGAAACTGGGTCATGGGACATGAAACAAGGAAACTCAGCAAGTGGAACTGTGTATAGCTTTGTCCTCAGAACTGAGGATGCGACTGGCACATGTCACATCATGGACTCTCCCCAGCACGTACTGCTCCCATAACCACAGCACCCAGAACTCCTGCAAAGAGAGATTATGTTTCAAATAGAATGTGCCCAAGCCAACTGGTTGTCCTACAGTCAGGAGTCAAGATGAACGTGCTGCTGACTCTGTAATTAGGAGAATTTCAGTGAAATCCTTCCTGGGTACAAGATGACCCACTATACGACCTCTCAAGGTCACTTCCATTTCCATGGTCATGCAACTCTGTGAAAAGCAACCAAATAAGGATAAATAAACAGCAGGGTTTGAAATAGCAAGTCTAATCCTACTGTAAGTCAGTCTATTTTGGTTTCTCAACTATACCGATTCAGAATGTGCTTTGGGGACTGCGGGTTTCTTCCTAATTGATTGGAATGTAGATTATTTGTGACCATTTCTGCATCCTCCCCTCCCCCAGCCCCCCAACAAATAGCTCTATTTCTTCTCCTAGAATGTGAAGAATAGCTCTAAATTTGACATGGGAAAGTGAGAGGTTATTTTTGGCTTAAGTAGAATTAAAGCCTCCATCCCCGAGTGAAGTCTGGTCTTTGCTCTTCCAGCCACCCTTCGGGTTAAGACTGACAGCAGAGTGGAGACAGGACATTTTCAATCTGACCTTGAGCTACAAGAGGAAGGAGAGACACAGCTCTCTGTCCTCTAAACAAAGCAGCCTCGGTTCTCCAGACTCTGCTAGATCATTGAGTGGCGAGCAGAAAGAATCCTAGTGAGCCATCAGTTCAGTATTTCTCAAACTACAGACTATGGTGCACAAGACGCTCCCAAACAAAGGATTCCAGGGACAAATAACTTACAGAATCATTGTTTACTGTGTCCTCCTCTTGAAGACTTTGAGGAACCCTGAAGCAAAGAAGCTTGTTGTATTGTCTGTCATACTCATTTGATCCTAACCCCCCGCTTCCGATCTAGTTAACACTTCCTTCATTTTACAGAGGAACAAATAAGGCCTGTATTAAGACTGATAGAAATAATCTCTCTCTTTCTCTCTCTCTCTCTCTCTCTCATACACCTTACTGGCCGGGCTGGGAACTAGACCTTGGCTTCCAGACCACTAGTTCAGGATTTTTCTATCACCTTGAAAGAGGCATCATAAGGCTGCTATCTTTGATGTGTCCCCGAGCACATTTTCATTGTCTGGAATTTGAGGTTGTATTTATTTATAGTGCACCCAGCAATGAATCCATCAAATGCTGTGAGTGTTTTAAAAAGGGCATTGGACCTGGTACGTTGACCTAAATAAAACACTTTCTTTTAAATGGCATGTAATTTACTATATAATAAAATATTTTATCATGTGCTATAATCACTTTCTAAGAAGTTATTCCTTTTATATGTGAGAGTAAATCAGAGGGGTCAAATCTCAGTTAAATATGTGACAAAAATGGAAATAGACTGCCCAGCGAGAAGTAACCACAGACATTTCTTCTGTAATGCAGAGCACAAGGGTTGGAAAGCCAAAATTATAAAAAATTGCCCAAAGTCCATATCTATCTATCTATCTATCTACCTACCTACCTACCTACCAAGTGGTGCATATATATATAAAATATATAGATAAATACATATATAAAATATATGGATATATATAAAATATATAGATAAATATATATATAAAATTCAAGTGGTTTGAGCCTGCTACACTCTTCAGGAGTATTTTTCTGACTGTTCCCTGACTCCCAAAGGCATTTTGAACCTGTGCTGCTCTTGCCACACAAGTGTGTGAGTCTCCGGCCTGGATGCGTAGGACCTTCCTCGAGATTCGTTTTTCTGCCTTAGCACACTGAGGTGCAAGATACTCTCCCATCCGTCGGGGTATTTCAAATTGGTTTCAAGCCTCTGAATATCAAGTTTTAAAATGTCATCTTTCCAAAGCCAGTTCTGCCCACGTGCTGCCTCTTTGTGAGCCGGCAAAGGTGACCCTTCTTGGGGGCAGTGGGAGCCCGGCACCGGGCACAAGGCTTGGTGAGCAGAATGCAGGCTGGATTCCAGCCCCACCTGCCCCACACCTTTCCCCGAACTGCCACATGAAGGTCCTCCCGCGAATGAGTAAGTTATGCAACTAAAGGCAGAGGCCCCTGCTTCTCCCCCTCTGCTCCAGCCCTCCACCCCCGTAGGGCTCAGCCAGTTCCCACCTGCAGACCCTGCCTCCATCCTGACCAGAGTCAGGCTCTGTCCACGGACCTCGGGCCTCACAACTAGCTTGCCCAGCACCACAGCGCTCCGAGTCTGATAACTGGGCTCCTGAGCACGGTCTCATTTTAGCACCCTCGCTATTTTAACTGGGTCTGTGCCTTGCAATGACCAGTTACTCCCCTGGATCTTCAGCTCTGCACCGGGCTGGGATGCTGGGATCCACGGAGGAGTCTCTTGGTGACGCCAGGCTTCCTGCCTGAGGTCTGGACTCCCTCCCCGGCCCTGGGCCCCAGGATGCTATGGTACCTATTTAGAAATTTTTATACTTCATCTCACAAACCGGTCACCTGGACTGCAGACCTCTCTTGCCATGGACCCCAAGCCACATGCTTTGTCCTCCAGAACAAACCTACTGGCCACCCAGTGATTTGCTGGGGCCTCAGTTGCTGAGCCTACTTCTGGGAACAAACCCCCCACCCCACAACCCGCTCTGAACTCTGAGACCCATCAGTCCAGGGTCAGCGAAGATGCAGACCAACCTCCTAGGCCCTCTCTACCCACATGGACAATGACAGTTGACATTCAGAGGGGTGACCTGAAGCACTGACGATTTCATAAGAAAGAAATAAAAAATGTTGCTTTAGTCCATGTTTGACTTATTATCGAAGGAAGCTGAAGAATTACAGTGAGAAAGAATATCAGCCAGAAAGGATGAAATAAAAAAAGATGCTTTTATAAGATTCTCACTTAGAAAAGTAAGGTTCTGGAATTATAAGCACAGCAAGCTGAGGGCTGTGCATCTTTACTTCAACCACAGGAAATCTAGTGCCCAAGACCATAATAGGTGCTCAGTTAATGTTTGCTGAATGAATGCAACCTTAAATTATTAACACACAATAAATGTAATAAGCATTAGTGACACAGTGGTCAATATTGTGGATCTTAATAGAAATGTGAGTGGAACATATTTGCCTGTGTACAAAGTCCCGGCAAGATGGTTAGGCACAGAGGGAAACAGACTTTATCTATGGCGATGATAAAGGCTTTTCTGTGACCGGATTCACACGGGGCCAAACAAAACAATGCTTTATATTGCCAGAACACTTGACATTTACAAAATGCTTGAACATATGTAATCCTACTTGACATTCACAAGAAGATAGAAGAATGTAGAGGAAATTATATGAATCCTTCTCTTATTAGAAAAAATATCTAGTGGTTTGTGAAATACAACATCTTTCGAAGAGATTTCTGCTTTATCGTTAATAGTAATGATTCATGGAAAGAGACAGAAAAGGTACTCTCTGCAATAATAAAAAAAAAAATGGAAAAGAAGGAGCCTGTAACAGCAACTTCCATTTACGGTGATGAAGACAGACTTCTATTATTCAACCTGGGACAGTTATGCAGTTCAATTCTAAGAGATAAGTAATGAGATGCCCGGAAGTGAGTAATGAGACGTAAGCTTTGGACATCTAGTTTCAGCTCACTGAAGAGGAATTATGACCACGCTTACCATTTATATTGCACTATATTGATTGTAGTGCACATCAATGTAGCTATAACTCTGGGAGCCCAGGGCAGCAGCTATTGGGAAGAATTCAAGAGGCTCTATCTATGAGAGCCAGAGCAAACGGAAAGATGCAAATGCCATGTGGGTTCCTGGGCGGCCCAGTCTTTTCTTACAATGTGCGCTTCTCACTTGCCTCACTTTCCAGGAGTGCTGTCCCTAGATATCCTGCTGGGGAGTTTGGTGAGTTACTCCAGAAACCTACATATTTCTATTTAAACAGAAAAATCCTTCTTTTAAACAAGGTGACCCATTTCTAAAGTATTTTTATTGTTTTTCTTCCTTTCTTGTCCTTTTTCACAAAAGTAATAAAAGTCCTTTGCTAAAGTTTTTTTCAAATATTATAGAAATACATAAAAATGTTGCTTTGGCCAGCATTTTACTTATTAAGGAATAAAGTAGAAGAAATACAATTAGCACAGCAATTTTCAACTGGTGTGCCACAAGAATTTTTAAAACATGGAATACCTGACTAATCAGGGGCACTGACCTCTTTTCCCTTAGATTGTCAAATTTTAAATGACAACAGCCAACACAACAATAGCCCTTAGGTGTGAATGCCCTGTCTCATATAATAGAGCTGAATCTTATTGGTCACATTGCGTTATAAGGTTGCGTCTGATTGGTTATTTCTTGGCACCAGACATCCTTATATACAAGTATGGGCATTTGATTTTTTTAAAAGTCACTTTGGAGCAAAAAGGGTTTATTATTATTATATTTTGTAAATCCATCAAAATTACACCTATTTTTTTGTCAAATCAGCAAAAGATATATTTTTTTTGGTGTGCTGCAGAATTTTAGTAATTAGTTTATGTGTGCCATGAGATAGAAAAGATTGAAAATCACTGAATTAGCAAGTTTCACCTTCCCACTTCCTTCAAGTTAGCCTCTTTTAATCATTCGGTGTAGCCTGGCTTGTAGTGGCGCAGTGGAGAGAGCATCAGCCTGGAGTGCTGGGTCGCAGATTTAAAACCCTGGGTTTGGCCCATCGAGGCACATGTGACAAGCAATCAATGAACGACTAAAGTGAAGCAACTATGAGTTGATGTTTTTCATTCCTCACCCCTCTCTCTCCTCTGTTCCTGTAAAATTAATAAGTAAAACCTAAAAATATTAAGTGTAAAGTCTGGTAGATATTTTCTCCTATGCACACACTTAGTCAACTTTGAAAGCTCTCTGCACTATATATTGATATATATTTCCTTCTCTTGCGAGAGAGACAGAGAGATGAGAAACATTAACTTGTAGTCACGGCACTTTTGTTGTTCACTGATTGCTTCTCATACGTGCCTTGACTGGGGGACTCCAGCCAAGCCACTGACCCTCTTGCTCAAGCCAGTGACCTTGGGCTTCAAGCCAGCTACTTTTGGGCTTAAACCAGAAATTATGGGCTCATGTCTATGATCCCACGCTCAAGCCTGTGACCCTGCACTCAAGCTGGTGACCTTGGGGCTTGAACCTGGGACCTCAGCGTCCCAGTTCAACACTTTATCCACTGCGCCACCACCAGTCAGGCTCTGCACTATATTTCCGACAAATATCTTGTATCAAGCAGCGGGGAGGAGAATGACCAATAATATATTACGCTTGTCAGATTTAAAAACCAAGTTAGCCTCATACAGTACTTTAAGCAGAGAGAAATTGAAGCTCCAAAAATATTTTAAAAATAAATGGAAGAAACACCCATCAGTGTCTGGAATGAGCTAGAGTGAGGGCTACCCAAATTCTGGGAACTTGAATGCCAGCAGGTTTCTAGCTGTCAAAACTTGAAATCAAATTTGCAGGGGCCAAATGTTTGAAATAAGAATGTGGCCAGACACACCGCTGATGTGGATTTCAGCTGACTAAAACAAACACCAAAATAGCAACAGAGTCTGTCTCAGAAACTTGCTTTCCCAGCAGCCCCTGGGCTTGCAGGAAATTTCTATTACATTTTCCTAAAAGGGAATCATGCTTCCACTGAAATGACAGTCCTGCTCAAATAGCATGGAACAGCAAAGTTCCACAACTTTCTGATCACTGGTTTCCACACTTGGAAATGCTTGTGTACTGATTCAGCACTGGTATCCCTGTCTTGTATAGACTGTGTTTCCCAAATATTTCCATTTGGAGTGTGTATCATGCATTTCTATAGAAACCATCTACATGCAACTTGGGGGTTCCTAAAGCAGGCCAGATAATTAGATGGTACCCGATGTATCCAATTCTGTGTACTGTGGAAATATGAGACCTTGGGTAACACTATCTTTATAAAATGTTTTCTTTAAACATTCTAACTTGGGATGCTTGGAATGTGGTTCTAATCGCAGGGCCAGTAGCTACCTGTCCTGTGCCTTGCAGGTTTTCTGGGCCCTAGAATCACCATCTTCCAGGACCTGGGACAGAGGGGGTGGCAGGAGCCTAGAGCAAGTGAGCAATGGGGTTATAATTTCCCACAAGCATGTCCTGAGCTAGGAGCTCTCAGTCCCTCCTCCTGGGGTGTGCATCTGAGAAAGATCTTCAAAACGTAAACTGCTCACCTAAGGCAAAGATTACCCATTGGTTTGCTCTAATTGCCTCCTCCACCCTCTGTATTCTGGGAAAGTAGGGAGGAGTAAAATTGTCCTTTATTTTCGGGAGTTAGAAAGAAGGTGGAAATTTGTGGGCTGCATTCTCAGGAATAAAAGTAGGGTGTGTAGTTACTGTCTCAAAATAGAGACAGGCCGTAAAGTATATGTAGTTACTGTCTCAAAATAGAGACAGGCCGTAAAGTACTGGACTCTGTACTGTTCCTAGATTCAAAGATGCTATCATCTCTCTTCTGTTCCTTTCAGTAAATAGTAGTAAAATCCTTAAAATAAAACATTTCTGTGCATTGTGGGGAGACAGCAGAGACAGAGTGAATGGAGGAGGCTGCACATTTTCTAAGTGTTAAAGTGAATTTTAAAAGGTGTAACCTATAAGAATATGGCAGAGAGAAGACGTCACCCAACTGGAACCAGCAGCACCGGCATCACCCAGGAACTTATTAGACATGAAAGTTGTCAGGGCCCACTCCAACCCAACCGACACAGCAATTCTGGGAGGGAGGCCCCGCCGCCTTTGGCCCACAAGCCCTTCCGGGTGAGTCCAATGATCAAGGTCCAACTTGAGGACCACTGGGCAGTGGGCATGGACTCCAACAAAGCTGCCTTTAAATCCTGGCTCTGAGGCTGAGCAGCTGAGTTGAGCTATTGATAGTTAATCTCAGCAACCCTGTGAGGTAGGTATTATCAGTTTCTTTATTTTACAGGTAACCCAACCAAGTTCACATAGCTGCAAAGTGGTTTAGGACCTGAGCCCAGGTTTGAGCTACTAATTGCATTTAACTGATACATTCATTTACTCTTTCACCCAGTATTTATTTAATATGCATGACTAGGTAATCTGAGAGGTGAGGAAGACAAAAATGAATCAAGATCTCCATCCCCATTCTCAAGAAGACTATGACTTTCATTGTTGTTGTTAGTCAGAATGAACAAATGACTGATCCAATTGCCTCATTTTAAAAGATGATGTCATGCGCCTGTGTTTGAGAGGCTGAAAAGGTTTTCTATGACTACCAGCCTCCTCCTCTCAATGATCATTTACGGACTCCACCACCTCAGCAAATCCACGCCCAGACAGTGAAGAGCAGGCCTGGCTGACAAGAGTTTTCAGGCCTGGAACAGCCCCAGCGTGGCCTTGAACCCTCTGAGTGCAGTCCTCTGTTCTCCGTGTTGGGTTGTACCATTCACTTCAGTTCAGCCATAATAGCCATTCAGTCCCTTCCATAGGCCGATCCATCAAAACCTTAGGGAAGGAGTCACATCACCCAAGAGCTGGTAGGCTGACTCTCTTCCAGGGGTAGAACCTGTCACTTACACCTAAGGTGACGACTGTTAGGAATTTCCCAGGAAACGACAGAGAAAAGACTGAGGGCCTGCTTCTTAGGATCGTGAGATGCTAGTGCTGGGCCAACCCTTGCGTGAGCTCCAGGGTCTTCAACCAGGCAGGAACCGGCTCCTGGCGCAGTCTGTCCGCCTTCCCTGCCTCCTACAGTCAGGGCCGGTCCTTGTTTCAAGTAGACAGTGTTCAAGTGCGGCGATCATCACCCTGGAGTAGGCAAACGGTCCTCCCCGGGAGACGGCCTCGGCAGAGGCCACCTGCAGTGACACATCTTCCCCTCCCCGCCCCCGGGGGGAGGGGGGAAGAGGGCTAAGGGACAGCGGTCGTGCCGGACCGATATCCAAGTTGTACAGGGGAAGTGAGAGCGGAACCTTTCCCCTCCTCTCGGCTGTTGCTTCCACCCGGGCCGAATTGTTGCCGGACGCGGCCGTGGAGGCTTTATTACACACATGGAGCCAGCGCGCTGTGCGGCTGCGGAGCCGTGCCCTGGGCTGGAGGCTCCGGGGCCCCCGGACGACCGGCTTTTCCTGGTTAAAGGTGCGGTGTGGTGTGCTGCGGACGTCGGGGCGAGCTCCTCCCGGCTCTGCTCTGCCTGTGCGGGAGCGGGCGTTCCCACCGTCTCCCCGCCCTTGGAGCGCTTCGCCTGGGCTTGCCCCTGACTTTGGCCCGCGGGTCCAGCGGGTCAGTGATCGCGGGGTGGAGCCTCCCTGGGCTGGGGGCTGGCTCCGCCTGCTGCTCTGTGCTGCCTTTCCCCTATGTCCTCTGCGGTTTCTCTCGTGCCCTCCTTTTTCTTTTTCCTTTTAAATCTGCAGAACTAAAATTTTATTTTCATTTTTATTAAAATGATTGCGGTGACACTGGTTAATAAAATTATGTAGGTTTCAGTGTATATTTCTATAATACACGATCTGTATATTGTATTGTGTGCACCCCACCCCAAAGCTCGTTTCCTTCCGTCATCATATATTTGATCCCCTTTATTTTTTTACCAACCCACCCACCTCCCTTTGCTCTAGTAACCATCATACTGTTGTCTGTGTCTGTGAGTTTTTGTCATTTGTTCATTTGTTGCTTTCAGTGTTATATTCCACATATGAGTGAAATCATGTGGCTCTTGACTTTTTCTGTTCAACTTATTTCGCTTAGCAGGATCTTCTCAAGATCCATCTGTCCCAGTGAAGGGTCCCTGCTCCAAGCTCTGTGCTCGGGAGTGCTGTCTCAGAATGACCTCAGAAACCAGAGGTCATGAGGTCGGGCAGGTTTCCCAGCCCCTGTCTTTTACCATTAGCAAGAGCCGCTTAACCATCATTTGTGGAAATTCAAAAATGATTTTGAATGTAATTTAAGTAGTACCTGAAATTTACTTGTGTGCATCATTTTAACTTAAGGTTGTTTTTTCTTTCATTTCTCTGCCCCTCCATGCCCTACTCCCCAAACTCTTGGCAGGTGGACTTTTCCTAGGTACTGTTGCTGCGGCGGGAATGCTAGCTGGATTTGGTACCACATTGTCATTGGCTAAAAAGAGAAGCCCTGAATGGTTCAATAAGGTTTGTGACCCCGAAATCCATCCGTAGCATTGTTATTGTTTACAAGTTAATGGCAGCTGTTTTGCATTGGAAAAATAAAGAAAATGTTGGCCTTTCATAGTGCTTTTAGAAATAAACCTATATACACCTCATAGCTTCAAGAAGGGCACAAATTAATCAAGTCTTTATTTTCATTTAAAGAGGTACTTAATTATGTGCTTTCTTAAATTTTAGCGGAACATGACTTTGAAAGTTCATCTAGTACACTTCCTATTCCCAGCGTGATATCAGATCTAAATCAGTGTAACTCTCTATCAGTTGTAAGAATCTTCAGTATTTTATGTACCACTAGGAAAGAAAAAAATGATGTCAATTAAACTCTTGACACAATACTGACTGCAAAATGCACTTCTATCTCAGAGATGTTAAATGTTGAAATAAAGTGCATCTTAGTATTGATGAAAACATGTCAGCTTCTTGAATTCAGAGATCATACCTGCTAATGCATTGTTGCAGCCCTCCCCTCTAGAAAAGTGCCTGACACAAGTAGGTGCTCAGTAAATTTTTGAATGACTCTAACATGCTTACAGCAGAAAATCCGTACTCTAAGAGCAAAACTGAGCAATCACTGTTGTGGTCACGTTTAGCTCATTTATCTAGCTGATGAGAAATTTTCTTCGTATTGATACTTGTAGTTTCTTGTATTGTAGAGGAGCTCAGCGGCTCTGGAGCAGTTACACTGGGCAAGCACCAGTTTAAGAATACCACCCTCAGGCAGTGTGCTTCAAAGCCACTGCCTGACAGGTTGATCTATTAAAATAGATCAAGATTTAAAAAAAACTGATACATTTCACATCTGTATAACATCAGTTTCATAAAATGATTGTGGACTATGGGTAGAAATAATGTGTACATTATATGTCTATTTTATTGAAACAGTTGAATAAAATATAGAATAATATCTATATACACATATAAAAAGTTTACTTATCTAAAATAATTTGGTGCCCCTGCTCATTTTAATATAGCATGGTGAAAGTGACTGAGTTATGTCAACACCCATTTATAAAATGATGGTGACAAGGGTGAGTCATCATCTTTTTGCTATAGATACAACTTGAGAAACTTTAAAAATAAATCTTTTAAAAAATATATATGTTATAAAAACAGCCAGCTACCTCTGTGATGTAAAGAATGTATCAAAATGTCATGTCAGATAAGAATGCCCTGTAGGAGAAATAACTAGACTAACGTTCGTTTTAAGCATCAGTCTGATTCGCATCAAATTCATCCCAACTCTATACTGACAAAAACCAAAAACGTGACCCTTGTCCAGTTTATGCAGCTGACGAGCTGACCAACTGCCCGTTTTGTTCTAGATCATTCCTACCCTGTGAATAGTAGATTCATTCTTGTCACCTGCTAGGAGACAAGGGGCACCCATGTCTTTAGGCATAAGAGGTGTTGTAAATAGTTTCCACCTAGAAAATAATTTTTCTGTTTGTTTTGGGAATATTAAATACTGTAAGTACAATATGATTTGTTAAGTTCAGCTTCCATCTGCACATGCTTTTGTTTTCATTTAAATTCAAAGCAAAACAAAACAATGTGGCAGTGGGGAAAAAATAGAGCTTTCATTAAATATTTATGTGACTAGCATATGTGCTTATAGCTAAGGATCTTTTAAAAGAAACTTTTTTTTTTTTTTTTGGAAAGTCAGTCTTTTCCTGCAGCAAGCCAATGTTTGTGTGAAAATTCTGAGCAGGATTTATGAAGGTCATGTGACCTGCACTCCTTCCATAGGAAAAAGCTTGTGACTACAATTTTAAAAGCCTTAGGAGGATAGATCAGTTTTTAATATTATTTCTACAGAAGTTCAGCTTTGGAACTATGTAGACAACAACTAAGAATAACAGTCTCCCAATCAATTTCTGAAGCTGATATAGCATGTACTTTATTTTTTAAAAATAAAAGTTTGACAAAATTAAGATTTTATTGAGAATACTGCTATGTCATTAACGGTTCTTTTTATACTTAATTACCTTTTAAACATAATTTAGTAAAATAAATGTAGGTTTATGTAGGCTTTTAAAAATATATGTACATATATAATACAAGGTAGTGCAAAAGTAGGTTTACAGTCGTTCGTATGGAAAATAATGCAATAATAATACAAAAATACACTGTTTCATGTACTCACGGCTGTGAACTTACTTTTGCTCCACCCTTCCCAGGGAAATAAGGCCTTTTTAAGTTTCTAAAATAAAATTTAGGCTAAAGCATTTAAACTGACTCCAGTTCAGTAATCTGGTTAATGGTACTGCTCTGGATGAAAATTTAGGCCAGTTAGAACCTAGTACATTCATGTGAGCTCTAGGGAACCACTCTGAAATTGTAGCAACATGAGCAAAGGAGTAAAGTAAGAGAATATTGTTTTTATCATAGAAAATGGCTAAAGAAAAATTTTTTGAAAATTTCATTGATTCTAAGGCCTGCCTACAAAAAGTGTAAGTCAGTAAATACCAAGTATCTACCAGGTCTAGGCATGTGCAAGGCATGTTTCTGTGTGCTGCCAATAACATTCACAATCACAGAAGACACATGTAAAAAAAGCTGGATTAAGAAATATGTTGAGTCTGACCAGGCGGTGGCATAGTGGATAGAGCGTCAGACTGGGATGCGGAGGACCCAGGTTCGAGACCCCGAGGTTGCCAGCTTGAGCGCGGGCTCATCTGGTTTGAGCAAAGCTCACCAGCTTGAGCCCAAGGTCGCTGGCTCGGGTAAGGGGTCGCTCAGTCTGCTGTAGCCCCATGGTAAAGGCACATGTGAAAAATCAATCAATGAACAACTAAGGAGCCACAGTGAAGAATTGCTGTTTCTCATCTCTCTCCCTTCCTGTCTCTATCTGTCCCTCTCTCTGACTCTCTCTGTCTCTCTCTCTCTCTCTCTCTCACACACACACACACACACACAAATATGTTGAGCCTGACCACTGGTAGCTCAGTTGATAGAGTGTTGATCTGGCATGCTGAGGTCCCAGGTTCAAAACCCTGAGGTCACAAGCATGAGCGTGGGCTCATCTGGCTTGAGCACAAGCTCACCAGACTGAGCACCGGGTCACCAGCTTCAGAGTGGGATCATAGGCATGATCCTATGGTTGCTGGCTTGAGCCCAAAGGTCACTGGCTTGAGCAAGGGGTCACTAGCTCGGCTAGAGCCCCCCAGTCAGTGCATGTGTGAGAAGCAATGAACAACTAAAATGCCAAAACGATGAGTTGATGCTTCTCATCTCCCTTCCTGTTTCTCTCTCTTGCTCGCTTGCTAAAAAATAAAAGAGAAATGTGTTGAGTAACAAAATTATTCTAAAAAAGAAAAAGACAAATAAATCAAATAAATGGAAATACATTTCCAAGTGGAAGACAACGTTATATTTGCTATCTCTTATCAGATTAGCTAATTAGTTTGATGTCGTTCTAGAAAATGCCAATGAATGGACAGTTGTTTGGGGGTTGGAGAAATCTTGAATGTTCTAGGATTTTTCTGGAAGAATTAATAGGCAAAAACAGCAACAAATTTTTGAAAGTAGTGAGTATGATGTACTTTCTGGATATTAAGACTTTTTGTTTTATAATTAAATCTGTGATTCTGGTATAAAAATAGACAATAATTAGTGGTATAAAAATAGCTTACAAATAAATCTCTTTATATAGAAGTTTCTCAGATTAGTTGGGAGAAGGATTAATTGATGAGCAGGGCAGTTGCTGAGTTTTGTGGATTCTCGTGTCATCAGCTCCCGTCAGAACCAAAATAAATACCAGGAGAACTCAATAGTTAATGGTAAAAAGGAGAGACAATTTGAACAAAAATACAGCGAACAGAAAAGAGAAATGACTAACTTTAGGATAGGGGAATTTTTAGTAAGCTTAAAAGTATCAGAATGCATATTTGACCAGAAACAAAAACTAGAAAGCAAAATACAAGGAATTAAAAGTAAACCAAACTGGGAAGTAGGCTAGCACATATGATAGTTATAAGGGCTCAAGAACATTAATATGTAAAGAGAATCTACAAATAAGAAAGCTTTCAGTGGGCAAATAACATGAATATACAATCAAAAAGGCATAAATTTTGGTTCATAATGGGAAAATGTTCATGCTAACAGGAATGTAAGTTATAAATAGTGTTATAGAAATTTCAAAGGCTATTTTGGGGTATTTTTTTGTGTTTCCGTTTTTTTTACATGCGTTTCGAACACGCCCTGCATATTGATTCTTCCTGAACTGTTGATTTTCAGCCCGGCCTCTCTGTCTCCGTTGCAGGGGAGCATGGCCACCGCGGCCCTCCCGGAGAGCGGGTCCTCCCTGGCCCTGCGAGCCCTGGGCTGGGGCTCTCTGTACGCCTGGTGCGGGGTTGGTGTGATCAGCTTTGCGGTCTGGAAGGCGTTGGGTGTCCACAGTGTAAGTAACCACAGTCCTGTCACTGGCATCTGGGATGTTTGTGCTACTTTCTGTGGTCCAGATCTTCCTGACTCTCAGATTTGTATAGTTTGTTCACTGTCTTAGGAAGTGATGATGGAGAAGGTGACTCAGTTCTTACTAATAACTAGGCTACTTCTCATTACCAGTAAATGACATAAGTAATTTAAATATTTGGAGGTGGTGAAACTTCAAATGTAATTCAATAATGACTAATTCGTAGCAAATGTTCGTTCCACTATATAAACCAGTGCTACTTATTCAGTGAGATTATTTAATTTGGAACAACTTTCTATGCTTTTTGACATCCTATATATAAATATCCTAAAATAAAGCATTGTAAAATTACTGTTTAAATTAAATTATTAATGTATTCATACCTAATGGGAAAAAATCTGAAAAGCCTGTATGTGTGCGTGTGTGTAATTTAGACTCCAAGCTAAAAAGGTATACAGTCAGAATGATTGTCTTCTTTTTTAAATGAACTACAGTAGGAAGTCCTGTGGCCCAGGCTCCCTGTGACAGGTGGGAATGGCCGTGGTGTGTGACAGGAGGCGGCAGCAGGGTCGATGAAAAGAGGCTCTGGGTGTAGTTCAAAGGTGGAGACGACAAGGATTTGTACAGAGTGGATATGAGGTGAGACAAAAGGCGAAGTCAAGGCTGTCTCCAAGGCTCTTGGCCCGAGCGGCTGGAAAGTGGACCGGGGCCAGTGTGACAGGAGCCAGTGTGACAGGGGCGGGTGTTGGGGGTGGAGTCAGGAGCTCAGGCCGTCTGCTAGCCACGTGGAGAATCAGGGAAGCAGATAGGGAGGGTTGGAGTTCCGGGGAGAGGTGCCACTGAAGATAGAGATTTGGGACTCATCAGTGTATAGATAGTGTTTGAAACTCCGAGACCAGATGAGCTCACCACGGCAGTGAATGTAGCGGGGTGTGAGGAGAACTCTTGGGTATCTGAGGTCAGAGGCTGAGGATGAGGAAGGTGGCAGATGAGACTGCCCTACTGAAGAGATGGGAAACCGGGCATGGCAGGTGAAGAACACCTCTCATGGAGGTGTATGCTGGGGACAAGTCACAGAGGTGAGAACTGATCGTGCACTGAGTTAGCAGGAGGCCGTCAGTGATGGTGAAGCCGAGTGGAGTGGGTCCGAAAGCGTGGAGGGAGAGACTGGAGGCAGGAAGTGCAAGCAGCTCTTGAATTTTGCTGTGAAGGGAAGGAAAGAAGTGGGGTCATAGTGAGAAGGGGCTTGGGGTCATTTTTTAAGTTGGGAGAATTAACATGTATGCATGCTGATGGGAGTGTCAGTACAGGGGAAGGGAAGGGAGAATTTCTGGGGTAATAGGTATTAGTATTATTATTATTTCTGGCATTACTGAGGTTTTCACACTGGTCTTAATCATAACTAAACATAGGCATTATTGTACTTTTCACTCACAATATATTCATAGACAAGCAGTTACTTTGCTCCTAGTCTGACCTTTATTTTTAAAGTAACTGTGCTGGCAAAATTTCATAGTCCAACAGAATTAGGTTATTTAAATTAAATTACATGCTTTATGGGCTAGACTACTATTTTAGTTTCTAGAATGTGAACTTCTTTGTTGCATGGGACTGATAAGAGGATTACTGCCTGAATAAAATATGGGGGGAGAAATCGTCTTTTCTTATTGGCTCCATTGAACAGAAGGATATTTGGAATCCTTTTATACTGCGTCTTAATGTCTTTAAAGAGAGAGACTGCAGATGCACTCTCTCCTTGCATGTAGGTCAGCAGGCATATCAGTTTGATCTCTACGCCTGAGAAGTCTCACAGAGCAAGTAAACCTCTGATGTTTTGTCAGGGTACATCTTTTGAAAGCAATAGTGTTTATTGATTTGTTCATTCAGAAGACATCTGAGGGCCCGCCTGAGCCGGGTACTGTGTAAGACAGGGCCCCCAGTAGACTTATTATACTATGGACGGTTTAGCTTCAAGACTTTCTAAGCAAATTCTTATTAGATGACCGTGCTCTGAGGCTTGTGGAGGGCAATGTGGTACATTTCAGTTCTGCATTTAGGGGGTTTTGATGAAAACAGTGAGGTTGCCCACAGAAAAGTCCAGTGATGAACTTTTCTCACTCTTTACTGCCTTTTGCTGAATGTCATCTTTCTATGACTAAGGAAAATAGTCTTTTAGTCAGAAAATGAGCAGAAGTGGTCCAGGTCTGTGTACTCAGTAAATCAATAAAATGATTAGTCTAGATCAGAATCAATTCCGGTGTCAAATAATTGTTGGCAGCTGCCTTCAGTTGTATTAAATCTCCGTTATAACCCAGTTTTATTATTTTTTTTAAATAATTTAATTTTTTTAATGGGGCGACATCAATATATCAGGATACATATATTCAAAGATAACAAGTCCAGGTTATCTTGTCTTTCATAACCCAGTTTTAAATAAAAGAGGTGCCATCTAATGGCGGACCCAGGGCCGCTGCCATTCCCTGTTTCAGTCCACAGCGACCTCTGCTGGCCTGAAAGGGAACATGCTGAAAACGCCGGAAACGGAGCTCTGTTTCTTAGAAATATTTTTGGTTTTACTTTTTGTTTATTTGTAATTATTGTGGGATTTCATTTCACATAGGATATGTATAATACATCAGATGTAACTATTAATATGTATTTTATATAGTGGTCTATGATTTAATCAGAGGTTGTACAGAGGAGAGCTAGTGGAAACTGTTTTGTGAGTAGACCAAAGGGGTAGAGTGTGTCTAGATTTCAGATGGGAACCTCCCTCTATGCTGCCAGCCAGCCTTGGGCTTCATGTACGGCCTGACTGCTTCCTATGGGCCCATCTGTTACTTTTTATTGTACTTTATCATCTGATTATGATTGAGGCAGCATTAATTTTATCACACTCACTTGTGAAAAAATGACTATTTACTGTGGGTTTATGTCCTAGGAGACTGGCACGTTCAGGCCAGGCAGGTGCTACCAGGGCACTGTGGTTAGACTGTTTTATCAGGGCAGACTGTTTTTAAATTTAGATGTTTTAAGTGTAGGAAATAGTTGAGATCAATGCTCCTTAGTCAGTAAATAGGACCTTTATTGATAGCAACTGGCAGTTCCACAGTTATCAAAAGAAAAAACCATGCCACCTACAATGAACTTGCTTGTTACTCAGGAGCCATGACTTGTTAACTTTTTTACCTTTTATTACAGTAGGTATTAATACTTGGAAGGATTTCTAGGAAGTTGAGTATATGTATAGTTAGACTGTCTTGTCTTTTTCGTCCCCTTAGAAGGAAAAACATTAGGTGTATAAATAATTCCTAATTGATACGATTGGAAACTATCACTTTTTATTTCTGTGGACCCCTGTTCTCCATTTGTTTGAAGTGAGGGCATAGCCTGTAAGTATTGGTCCGAGTCGCCCATCGCTTATGTTCACTGTGGTTTGGATATAATAACATGTCTGTGATAGTCACATAGTTAGAATTTACAGATAATTTACAGTCGTTACCCTCATAGGAGCTGCAACCTCAACAGAGATAAAACCATGAATGAAACATTCTTACTTACTGTGAAGTACTTTAATTGTCCAGAGATTTAAATTTAAAAATTAGGACTGAAGGAAGTTTTTTGTTTACCCTGTACCATAGGTGAAAAGGTGTTTGTCTTAATATATGTATATTGGTATTTTTTAAAGAAAAATGTATTTTGGACCTATTTTTTTTTTCAAACAAAAATGGCTTTTTGGGTTAAAAATATGTACTCATGTTTTAAAAAGAATTCATGTAGAAAAGTACAAGGAAGGAAACAATACCAGGAACCTCACTGAGGTGTGATCGCGTAGCACAGTAGAAACAGCCTTCCGGGCCTTCTGCAGGCGCGGTACGTAATCATGTGTCAGGGTTGCTTTGCTGCACTATGGAAGCTTTCCTCACTGAATCCTAGAACCTCTTTGCCCAGGACAGTAGATAAATCTCCATCACTTTTAATGGCTACATTCTATTCTATCGTGTATTATAATTTACTTAATTATTCTTCTGCCAAGAGTATTGAGATTGTAATTTTCACTATTAAATACCATAGTGAACCTCTATAGGCATACATCTTTTTGTACGTTCCTTGGTCAAGAAGTGTGTCCTCAAGACTGAAGTTGTTACTGTTGAAAGAAAGTGAGTGTTAAAAATGTTTTTGGGGCCCTAGCTGGTTGGCTCAGTGGTAGAGCGTCGGCCTGGCGTGCAGAAGTCCTGGGTTCGATTCCCAGCCAGGGCACACAGAAGAAACGCCCATCTGCTTCTCCACCCCTCCCCCTCTCCTTCCTCTCTGTCTCTCTCTTCCCCTCCCGCAGCCGAGGCTCCATTGGAGCAAAGATGGCCCGGACGCTGGGGATGGCTCCTTGGCCTCTGCCCCAGGCGCTAGAGTGGCTCTGGTCGCAACAGAGCAACGCCCCGGATGGGCAGAGCATCGCCCCCTGGTGGGCAGAGCGTCGCCCCCTGGTGGGCGTGCCGGGTGGATCCCGGTCGGGCGCATGAGGGAGTCTGTCTCTCCCCGTTTCTAGCTTCAGAAAAATACAAAAAAAAAAAAAAAAATGTTTTTGGTATCTGTTGCTAAGCGGCCCTCTGGGAAGCTGATACAACTTAGAAGATACCAAGAGTGCATACAAGTTTCCTGGCACCCTTGCCATTACATTAGTGGCTTCTATTACTCTGAGATTTTTGCCAAGCTGATAGATGGAAAAGGATCCCTTTCTTCCTTGACGGCCTGTCTGAGGCCTGTTGCTGCGCAGGCGGTATGGAGACAGTCGGTGACGGGGTGGGGGGCTTGCACCCCCAGCTTCCCCTCCACTGGCCTCCCCACCTGCTGAGGTAGGGGCTTCTTTCCCAAAAGCCCAGGCCTCCTTTTCTTTAAACAAAAGTAAAACATTTTTCTTTAAAAATTCTCATTTGACTTTCCTATTCTAAGATCTTGTGAGACAAGGAATAGTCTACCCTTCCTAGGATGGCGCATGCTCAGAGGGTTGGTTTCCCCGGGCTTTCTCCAGGAGCGGCGGCTGGGCGTTCTTTTCCTGTAGATGTTTGGACTCACTTCTTAATTACTGTATGACCAACTGGAGGGCTTTTGCTCGTTATAGTCAAGTCTCTTTCTTTTGACTTTGCTAATTTGAGATTTACCAGCATTCTGGTGTATTTCATAGTAAGTACATCTATCCCTGCATTATTTCAAATGAAGCGGCATTGTAGAGTGAACGCTAGAACCCCATATGGAAAATAAAACTGGAGAAGCGTGAAAGTTAACCTCTACGACATCTCAGAAGGAAACAGACTTCGTGCTATATACACTTTTCGCTGGGTGAGGCCCAAGATCAAAAACAGATCTGCGTCTCCTGGCAAACTGTCCGGCGGGAGCCACCTCCGTGTCACTGTCGCCGGGCGAGGTCTGAAAGGCAGCAGGCCGCTTCCCGTCTGCGGCCCGCTCGCGGCCCTGCTTGTCTCCTGTCGGCCCCGGGAAGCACGTGCACTTCCCTACCCTGGGTAGGGCGTGTCGGACCGCCTTGCCTCCTGACGCTGCCCCGGAAGGCCGGACACGGTCGTCACGATCGCGCAGAGCCAGAGCCAGCTGCCAGGCTCTTGGGCTCCACACGGCTTAGCAGAGGAATAACATTTTCAGCAGACGTTTTTAAATTAATGGGAAGTGGCACTGCGTGTCTGTTAAATCCCGGTCTGAGGTGACAGGAACATCTCTGTAAGCCCGCTTCCTGCTCCCCTGGGCTCTCAGGGGCCTGGCGTCCCAGTGGTGAGGGGCGCTCCGTGTAGATGCGGAGGAGCAATTTGGTGACAGAGAGCCCACATCAAGGGACCTGAGTTCAGTTGAAAAAGGGAGATGATGACCAATGTACATTTTTTCCCTTGGGGAAGGGGTGAAAACACCAGCTGTTTTGGCATATTGCCAAGATAGCTCCTTAAAAACCCACCAGCTTCCTTTTATTAGTAAACAGGGCCCCAGGCGCTGTATGAAGTGAGAATATGCACATCACTAAGGAAGAGAAGCTCTGAAAGAAAAGCCTTCTTGTTCCAAGGCCTGACACCAATCAGGCACAGTCACCTTGAGAATGGCCCAGCTGTTCCAGTGGAGGGAAGGGATCGTGCTTTCACTTGGGTTTTCTTTTCCTGGGTCCTTATTTCTCACCCTGAGCCTGGAAACAGGACGTGGTGAGCACGTCGCTCTAACTGCAGCGTCGTGGAGTGAGCAGCCCATGGCCTCCGCTTCCCCTTCCGCTCTGTGTGAAAAGCTAGTCACTTTTGAATATCCAAACTATGAAAAAATATTATCTATGTTGATATATATTATCCATTTACCCTATATCAGAAAATGGATGTGTTCTCTCAAATTGAATTTTCCTGACTGAAATATTTCTAAGCTTAAAAAATTTTTTCTGATGTGCTGCAAATCTTCCCACAGTGGCAGTTGTGTGAACATAATCTCACTTTGTTTTGGTGACTCAGTTATATCAATATCATTCGCTTCTTGTGCCGACAGCTTCTGGGATTTTGGAGTTCTTTATTCTTTTGGTAATTCTTCTGAATCCCAGTGTGGCTCGTATGTGTCACTTCCCAGGAGCCATTTACTTCTGAGTGCTGCTGTCTTCCTTTGCACCGCGGTGTGAGTCCTGCCCTTGTCCTGTCGTTTCTGCGCCCAGGTCCTATCCACACTGGTGGCTTCGCCCACACAGAGAACTTCCAGGTTTGCATCTCCAGCCCAGAGCCCTGAGCCCCTGGTGCCTGGGCCCACTTGACAGGACACGATGTGTGGATGTCCTCCAAGCATCACGTGTGTTCCTGCTGACTGTCATTGCTCCCAGCCTGCACCTGGGCACTCTCAGCTCACGGCAGCACCACCCTCAAAGCCTCCTGGAGAGAAAAGCTGGACTCTACTCAGGGCGACTCGCTCTCAGCCCTCTGTCTGATCGGTCACCCACCCCCACGGCCACTGCGCCATGATGATCACAGCTGAGCTCTGTTCTCCCTGCCTCTGCCCTGCCTCTATGGTCCCTTGTCTCCACCATGGCAGGCCCGCGCTGGCTTCCCCGTCCCCACACCGCCACCTGCAGCCACACCACTCGCTGCCTTTTCTCTTGTCCCTCAGGTAAAGTGTCCGTGCAGCTGCCAACACCCCCTGCCTTTTGGGCATTCGGTCTCACCCCTGGTAGCTCCCCAAGGACCCTGCTCCCGTCATCGTCCTTGGCCTTTGCTGTCAGTTCTCCCTCTGCACAGCGTGTGGAGACCTGCTCTAGTGTCTGCCCCCTCTGGACATCCTCTCGCTGTTCCTCCTCGTCCTCTGCTGACGGCCTGTTTGTCCACCTCCCCTCCTGAAGGCGCCGCTGTGGTCCCGTCTCAGTCCTCCCCTTTCTCACCGCAGTCCAGCTTCTTCCCCAGCATGCCCCGCCTTCGAAGCGCTGGTGTCAGGGTCGCCAGGGTCCTCGTCCTCTGCTGCTTGACCTCGCAACATTTGACACAACTGAACCTCCTCCCCCTCACGAAACGCTGTCTTGGCTCTGAGACACCTTCTGCCTCCTGGCCATTTCCACTGCCTCCTCTGCTGGCAGCTCCCCTGGCTGACCTCTGGCTGACCTCTGGACGTCAGGGTCCAGTGGCGGCTTCCTTGGACTCTGCCCTCCATCCCTTGGTGCTCTCATCTACTCCCTGGCATTTAAATCTACCTGTATAGCCTGACCAGGTGGTGGCACAGTGGATAGAATGTCGGCCTGGGATGCTGAGGACGCAGGTTCGAAACCCTGAGGTCACTGGCTTGAGTGCAGGCTCATCCGGCTTAAGCACAGGGTTGCCAGCTTGAGCACGGGGTTGCTGGCTTGAATGTGGGATCGTAGGCATGATCCCATGGTCACTGGCTTGAGCTCAGAGGTCGCTGGCTCGGCTGGAGTGTCACCCCCCCCCCCCCATCATGGCACATATGAGAAAGCAATCAATGAACAACTAAGGTGCTGCACTGAAGAATTGATGTTTCTCATCTCTCTCCCTTCCTGTCTGTCTGTCCCTCTCTCTCTCTCTCTCTCTCAAAAAAAAATACATAAATAAAAATCTACCTTCAGGTTTACCTCACAGGTAAGACATCTTCACTGTGTCTCACCGGCATGTCCGTGACCCACGGGACCGACTGGAACTCGTGGTTTCCTCCCCTCCGCCCCACTTGCTCCTCCCTAGTCTTTCCCATTTCAGTAAGTGCCAGGCCTGTCCCCCAGCTGTTCACACCAAAACCCAGTGGAGAAGCACCTTGAGTCTCTCCTTTCCCTGCATTCCCATGGGCTAACCCCTGGGCAAGTCCGCCTCGCTAGCTCTGCTCTGCTCCTCTCCTCTCCGCCCCCGCCCTCCACCTTTCGCGGGTTGTACTGAAATAGACTCCTGTCCAGGACACGGGCCTGCCCTTGACTTCCTCTAGAACTTCTTCACCTAGCGGCCAGAGGTCCTTTCTACATGTGAGGTAGGTCGTGTAACTCCTCTATGTAAAACCCTCCAGTGGTTGTGGAGGTCATGTACACTTCTTCATCTTTCTTATTTCTCATCTTAAGACTTAATTGTTAGCACTGCTTTGAGATACTTTTATTTTGGAGAGTGTTTTTTTCTTCAAAATTGTTTTAGTTGTGGTTAAGGGGAAAAACTGGAGAGGCAACTCTCATAGAGATTGAATTTCTGAAGAGGTTCAAATTCTACAAAGAAAATTACTATAGAAAGAAGCTGTCTAGCTAAGAGTCTTTATGTCTTTGAATTTCATCCTTAAGAACACTTATCTTGGAAAATGACTTGACTGGTCAAAGGCATCATTATAGGGAGAAGGTGGGAACAGGCGTTAGGTTAAAACATTTCAAGTTATGACTGGTATAAAAGAAACAATAGCTATCAAAAGTTGGTCTTTTAAAAGGGTCTCTCTAAAATGCTGGCCACTATTAAATAAAGATGATCATTTTTAAAATTCCAGGTTTTTTTGTTTTGTTTTGTTTTTTAAGAGAGAGGAGGGGAGATAGTAAGACAGACTCCCGCATGTACCCTGTCCAAGATTCACTTGGGAACCCCTGTCTGGGGCTGATTCTTGGACCAGCCGAGCTATCTTCAATGCCCAGGGCTGATGCTCGAACCAGCCAAGGCACTGGCTGCGAGGGAAAGCGATAGAGAAGAGGGAGGGGGAGAGAAGCGGATGGTCACTTCTCCTATGTGTCCTGACTGGGAATCGAACTTGGGACATCTATACACCAGGCCAGTACTCTATCCACTGAGAAAACCACCCAGGGCCTAAAATTCCAGTTTTTAATTTGACAAATGGTTGCCATAAAACTAACCACCAGTATGGAGAGAAATCATATGTGTGATGTTCTTACTATTTCTTATGTCATAGAGCTTGTGACTGTACCATCTTAACAGGGTATCTGAACCATCAGCCAGCATCATACTAAATAGTGAAAAACTGAAAGTTTTTCCATAAAATCAGGAACAACACAGGGCTGCCACTCTCTCCACTCTTACTCAGTACAGTACTGGAAGTCCTAGCCAGAGCAACCAGGCAAGAGAAAGAAATAAAAGGCATCCAGATTGGGAAGGAAGTAAAGGTTTCACTTTTTTCAGATGAAATGATCCTGTATATAGAAAACCCCAAAGACTCCACCAAAAAGCAATTAGAAAAAATAAACAAATACAGTAAAGTCACAGGATACAAAATCAATATACAAAATTCTACTGCTTTCCTATATCCTATATGCCAACAATAAAACTTCAGAAGATTGAAATAAATTCATTTTGCAATTGCTATAACAAAAAAATACCTAGGAATAAACTTAACAAAGGATGTGAAGGACTTATATACTGAAAACTACAAACCATTATTAGAAGAAATTTAAAAAGACAATGAAATGGAATAATGTTCCATGTTCATGGATCAGAACAATCAACACAGTTAAAATGGCCATGTTACCCAAAGCAATACATACAGATTTAATGCAATCTCCTTTAAAATCCCAAATCCCAATGTCATTTTTTAAAGAAATAGAACAACAACAAAAAAATCACCAGCTTTGAATGGAACCATAAATGACCCTGAATAGCCAATGCAATCCCGAGAAAAAAGAACAAATCCGGAGATATCACACTACCTGACTTTAAGTAATACTATACAGGACCACGATAATCAAAGCAGCATTGTATTGACAAAAACAGACTTACAGACCAATGGGACAGAATTGAGAGCCCAGAAATAAAACCACGTACATACGAGCAAATAATCTTTGACAAAGGAGCCAAAAACACAATGGACTGCATTTCAGTGGCAGAAGAATGAGAATAGCTTTTCAAGTTCTGAATAAAATACACACTTTGCAAGGATTCAGTATTCTAAAATTGAAGTCCTTTTTGCTGACTAGGAGGGAACTAGCTGTGTGCATCAAGTGCCCGACTAGGAGAGAGTACTTTGAAGAATCCTTCCATCAGAATTCTATTACTAAGGGGGAAGAAAGTACCATTATTTTTATTTGGACTTTGGTAGTTTATGGGTTTATTAGTGTATGTATTTCATCAGATGGAAAGTTTATATATTTTGAGAAATTTAAAAGGAAGTTTATAAAAATGAACAGAGAAAGTAGAAAATAAGACATACAGATGCTGTGTTGTACCAGCTAATATAGGTGACCCTTGAACAGCGCAGGTGTGAACTGTGTGGGTCAACTGAGAAAAACGCATATAGAACTGGGCACAGGCAGTTCAAACCCCTGTTCAAGGGTCAACCGTGTTTTATTTCACTGCTTCAATCAATGATCTTTGTGCATGGATTAAAATTTGCCACCTTAAGGACATTTAAGATATATTTTCATTCTAACATAACGCTACACCATCAGTTTGTACCAGAGAAGTGGTTTTTAATCAGGAACCAATCACAGAATTTCCTTCGGCATGAAAGGAAGCACCAGCCTCTTCCTGTGGGTGTGTCATATGGCACTAGCTCAGTCGTCCCCTGCCTCTTGTTGCCCAGTGACTTACCCACAGATGTGGGTCATCGTCATGACTGGCATAAAGGCTGTGGAATCCTTCCCAAGCAGTCGGTTCTCAAGCTGGACACAACCTAGAACAGAGTCCCCACTTCTGCACATGCAGGGACCGCGGGAAGGCAATGCACGGCTCCTCGCTCTGCCGGTCTGTGACACTTTAGCAAATTTAACCTTATTTTCATCTGCACTTAATGAAAGCATTTTTACCTAACATACGTACTAAAAATACAAAATCTGGGTTGGTCATTCACACACATTAAATATTAAAGAGAATTTGTGTTCGTGATACTTGCATTCAAGAAGTACTTTGCATAGGCCGTCGTGAGGCCGTGCTTGCGGGGCCTGCCTTGCACAGGCGCCATCAAAGCAGGATGGGGCCATCAACGGCTCACGGCCTGCGCAGCCGCAGTACCGTACTGAGGGGTGGTTCAACGGCCTTCATCCATGCGCAGCCGCATTACCACACTGGGGGTTGTCCAATGGCCTCCACCCTTGCGCAGCCGCAGTACCACACTGGGGGTTGCCCAACGGCCTCCGCCCTTGCACAGAAGCCATACTGGACTGAGGCGGCGGCTAAGGATCACGGGTTCCCATCCTTTGCGCATCAGACTGCGTGCCGCCTTCTTCCATCCTCTTTCCCACCTTGTGAATGAATGGCCATGAGCTGGGCTGTGGGAGTCCTGTGCGCCAGCCGGAGAGTGGGCGCCCCCAGAGCGAACTTCCCGAGTCTGGGGAGGGCACCGAGGCCCCGCCAGCCAGCCTGCGTCCCACTCGCGGGCCCTTGGCCCGTCCCGCCCGTGTCCAGGATGGCGACTGTCAAGAGCGAGCTTTTGAAGAAGTTAAGCTCAGAAAAGACCGTTGCTCACAATAAGATCTCCATTGTAGGAACCGGGTCGGTTGGCATGGCCTGTGCTGTCAGCATCCTACTTAAAGGCTTGGGGGATGAACTTGCCTTGGTGGACGCTTCTGAAAGCAAACTGAAGGGCGAAACGATGGATCTGCAACACGGCAGTCCTTTCGTGAAAATGCCAAATGTTGTTGCCAGCAAGGATTACCTTGTCACTGCAAACTCCAGCCTTGTGATCATCACGGCAGGTGCACGCCAGGAGAAGGGAGAAACGCGCCTCAATTTAGTCCAGCGAAATGTGGCTATCTTTAAATTAATGATTTCTAATATTATCCAGTACAGTCCTCACTGCAAGTTGATTGTTGTTTCCAATCCAGTGGATATCTTAACTTATGTAGCCTGGAAGTTGAGTGAAATTCCCCCAAACCGTGTTATTGGAAGTGGTTGTAATCTGGACACTGCCCGTTTCCGTTTCTTGATTGGGCAAAAGCTTGGTATCCACTCCGAAAGCTGCCATGGGTGGGTCCTTGGAGAGCACGGAGACTCAAGTGTTCCTGTGTGGAGTGGAGTGAATATTGCTGGTGTCCCTTTGAAGGATCTGAACTCAGACATAGGAACCCAGAAAGATCCTGAGCAGTGGAAAAGTGTCCACCAAGATGTGATTGCCAGCGCCTATGAGATTATTAAAATGAAAGGTTATACTAATTGGGCCATTGGCCTTTCTGTAGCTGATTTAGCGGAAAGTATTTTGAAGAATCTTAGGAGAGTGCATCCAGTTTCCACCATAATTAAGGGTCTTTATGGAGTAAATAAAGAAGTATTCCTCAGTGTTCCTTGTATCCTGGGAGAGAATGGTATTACAGACCTTATAAAAATCAAGCTGACCCTTGACGAAGAGGCTCGTCTGAAGAAGAGTGCAGAAACACTTTGGGAGATTCAGAAGAATCTCAAGTTTTAAAGTTGTTAACACTACGATTCTGAAGTTATTTTAAAAAGATAGTAGTTACAGGTTATATATGTCAAATTTTTAAATAAACTTAGATTTCTAAAGCTTGGAAACAGGAAAGGAATAGAGTAACTCCCCTGTGGCTTAGCCTCCCAGTTCTTTTATTAAGCATCCAGTTTTTTGTTTTTTAACCATTCCTACTGCATCGAAGGTGTTTTTGTAGCACTGACATACCATTACTTACCTTGAATTTATATGTATTTGCCATTTGGACCAAAAGAATGTAGGATAGGTGTTTATTGTGTTGTAGAAATTGATTCATTAAATATATGTTAATTACTTTGTTTTGTCTGGCTTACGTACTATTTCACTTATTTATATACTATTTCTAAAAAGTTCTAACTTTCTCTACAATGTAAAAATAAATGTACAGGAGTACTTTTTATAAGGGAGCCATCAACGGCCTTCATTCTCCTGTGACAACCTATCAGCAGAGCCTTTAAAAGGCATCATGGCTCTGGCCGGTTGACTCAGTGGATAGACTGTCGCCCAGCATGCAGATGTCCCAGGTTTGATCCCGGTCAGGGTACACATGAGAAGTGGCCATCTGTTTCTCTCCCTTCCCTCTCCCCTTTCTCTCTTTCCTCCTTTTGCAACCAGTGGCTCAACTGGTTTGAGCACTGGCCTCAGGCACTGAGGATAGCTCAGTTGATTCAAGCATTGGCCTCAGACAGGTTGCTGGGTGGATCCCGTCCAGGGCGAATGTGGGAGTCAGTCTGTCTAGCTTCCCTCCTCTCACTTAAAAAAAAAAAAAAGAGGCATTATGCATGGTAGCTGCAAATAGGTCCTGTGTATTCGTGTGTGTGTGTGTGTGTGTGTGTGTGTGTGTGTGTGTGTGTGGTATGAGTGCTGCACATCCTCTTGCCACTGGAGCAGGATCATTAGGTTAAAATATGAAAATACGAGCGATCAGGTTGGTAGCTGTTATGAAGTATTCAATGCAGTCAAAGATAAAGCTTTTAGGAAGAAGCCTGCCAGTCAGAGGTGGTATAATTACTGTCACTTATTTGGCAGAGAAGGGAACCATACCAAAATTTTGCAGTCACGAAAATGAATCCTGGCTGCAGTCATTCTAGAACTGCCTCTGAGAACCTGACCTGTTAGCACTGTAAGTTGAGCAGCATGATACCCGTTGTTCTCGTCGGGCTGGGTCTTAGCAGCAGTGTGGGCCCAGGGTCATCCTTGTTGCTTAGTTTCCTTCCCATCCAGGGAAAGCTGCTGCTTTGGGACCGTACCCTGTTGTTGATCACTGTCATAAAAACTGGCCGTTTCAGTGAGTACTTCAGGGATGGTATTTCTCAAAAAGTTACACTTTTCATTTTTATTCCTAAATCAACTGACTTTACTACAGGTTTTAGGTTTTAGGCTTTATGCATGTGATACAGTGAGCATTTAGAAGGGGCTTGTCTGACCTTTACTTGAATGATAGTAATATAACTTAGAAAACAGAAGTTGAGATCTTTTTATTCATGTTAGCTTTCTTAATGTGGTTGAGTGTAAGGTAAATAATATGGTATGTTCACTTATATATCAGGATCCATGTGGCTTAATCAAAAGTGGAGGTTGCCAGCATCTGCTCTCTAAACCACACCAGTGCCGCCTAGTTGAATATAATCCAGTAGACGCAGGACAGTGATCTGGCCCCCACATAACCCTTTACCATGCTAATCTGAGTCCCCATACTGTTTCATTGGAAACACGCAGAAGTGTTCCAACTCCCCCGGAAGCAGTGTCATGTAGTGGGACGAACTGCTATACTGAGTACCCTGAAAGTGGGCAGGGGAGGGGTTCATATGTTCCAGGTAGCTGTAGACTCTCCAGGTCCAATGCACAGAGGTCCTCTTCTCCTTGCTCCAGCCCTTGAGTTTTTGTTCAGCCATGTTTCAGCCAAATTTAACGTCCTATGGAAGGGTGTCAGAGCATGCCTTTTGTCTGTCTTGTTATTCTTTTCGCCATTAATGCCAGACAGGTTGGCTTATGCGGTAGTAAAAAAAAAATCCAAATGTGTGGCTTAAAATAAAAGTTCATTTCTGCCTTGTCTGAAATGCACTGTGGGTTTATGTGGCCCTCCGGGGAAGCTGTCCTCCACAAGCTAGCTTGGTGCCTCGGGCTGCCTTGATCCGGAGGCATTACCATGGCACCACCATGATTGCTGAGGACAGGGAAGAGAGGCTGCAGAGTCAAACACCTGTAGGTAAATGCTTCCCCCTGCCAGCGACACACATTTCTTTTACATTTCATTAGCCAGAACTGGTCACAGGGTTCAGAACTTCAAAAAGGGTAGAGAAATATATTCGTTCTGTATCCGCAGGCAGATGAGTACTAGCTTTTGGTGAACATTGGTAATAATCTGCCATGCTGCTCTAAGTAAAATGATCACCATTGCAAGAGGGATATGTGTTTCTCAAGTCATTTTTAGTGAAGGCTCATAGCAGAGGTTATAGAGGTACCATGTTCCAGGTCACAGAACCAGAGTGACTGTTAAGAAAGAGTGTTGGACTTGAGTCAGGCAGTAGTACTTACTATAAACCATGTCACCAGGAATGGGCTAACCTTTCTGACCTCTGATTTCTCCATGAGAAGTGGTGGGCCTCGTTTCTGCCACATAGAATGTGAAAGCTAAATAATAGACGGGTGCTTGGTACAGTGCCTGGCTCCAGGTGACCCCAGATGGCAGATACTATTATTTCCATTCAGATAACATGTAGACTCTTGGTCGGTTTCAGTTTATGAAGAAGCTGAATTTCCAGGTTCTTCAAAATTATTGTTGGGGCTGTAATCATTGACATGCGCGCACACTTTCTCATCAGCTGGTCCTGTCAAGTCTTCCTCACTCGAAGCCCAGCACGGGGCCTGCAGCAGACCCATCGGTGAGGACCTGAGGCTAAATGGGCTGGTCAGTGGCAAAGTCACTTTAAAACTTGGAGCTTTTAATTTCAGTAACTGCCTATTTATTCGAATCAATGATGTATGAATTTTATGAAATTAAGTCGGGGACATGTCCTTAAACTTTTAAGTAATTTTTCAGCACATCACATATTAGAACCAAGTCTTCCTGTTGTTCTCCCCACCAGGACGTGCATGGTCAGTAGATAGCATAGCCCGTTTCTCTCCGGCGTCCTGGCTCCTCGGCCCTTCGGGGAGCTATGGAATGCGAATAAGAGTGCCATTATTAGAGACAGAGTCTCACAGCTGTTCTAGTATCTAAAAAGTCAATTGTATCCAGTCTTCAGAATGTCCAGGTTAGTCACAAATGGCCAGCTGTCATGACACTCCATTTGAGAACTGGTGCCTTGGACACTGGTACTTTCTGACAACAGTAGAACCCAGCACTTTTGGACCCAAACTTCGGGACTTAAGGAGGCCGTTCTCTGAGTAGCAGGCGCAGTGCCCCGGGAGTGCGCGTCTGCGAGCGCAGCCCTGCCGAGAAGCGCGGCCCTCGATCCACAGCCACAGAACACGGGAGACCGCAGGGAACAGAGCCCAGAGTTTGGAAAGCACTTGACAGCAGAGCTGACTCGCTGGATGGAGACACTAGTTCCCAGCCTGCCCCATCTTCACCAGATTTTTGGGGTGTAGAGCAGGGGAGGGTCCCATAGCAATGCTCTGGTTGTACATTTATAACCAAGTTTGCCGAAACGTACCCAAGCCCTAAATCTTTTCAAGCACACTTTTAAGCAGGGGAGTGTTCTGTTGATCTGTGATAAGAGGATCACTGTAAGATGAACGACTTCTCTGAACTGCATAGCAGAAATTGATATAGGTGAAAAAGTGAAGGTTTTCATTTACTGTGCGTGTAATATAAATAATATAAGCCTTAAAACCTTCTATGGAGTCCCATTGTTTAAAGCAACTTGAGGTCCTGTTTATAACTTAATGTAGACCCTGGGTTTCCATTTTCACCACTGCAGAATTAAAGAAGGCTAAATGGTGTTCTTTATCCCACCTGCCTCCCTCCCTCCCCCTCACTCCGAAGCCTATTCCTAGTGGGCTGTTTTTGAGATATGATTCCTCCTCGTGGTTCGGTTACTCACTTAGGACCCTGGGAACACGTGAATAATACAATACTTGGGAAATGAGAGGAAAGAAAAGAAATTGGGTCAAGAGGCGAAAATGGGAACAGAACCATGCTGAAGTAGGGCAGCCACCCTTTACTTTCCCACCCGGGCCCCATCTGCGTTTCCCAGCCTCACCCCGCTCAGCCACCGGCCACGTTCCATATCGCTGAGAAGGCGGAAGGGTAACCAATTCTGGGCAGGTGCGGGCTATCTGACACTCCATTTGGAAGCTCGGCCATTAGGCTTAGTTGTAACAGATGTGCAACCAGAAAAGCGAAGAGCAAGAACCCAGTAATACCTTGCAAATCCCCACCAGAGAGATGTCTGTCTTTGAACCGAGTCTTCTGCACGTCTCCTCAACGGGGCCTTGGTAATTTAGACAAAGCTCTTCTCTTTGTGGGCCATCCTGGACAGTGAGCATCCACGCCCTCCAGAATGAAAGGAGTAGTCCCTTGTGGTTGTGACATCCAGAAAACCCTAACTTTTTCAGTCCCTCCACAGGATACAGCACTGCCTCTACTTAAGAACCTCTCCTGAAGGGGTTCATCACAGTACAAACTCGAGGGCTGCAGGGAAGGGGAGTTGGATGTCCCATGGACATGCGTGTCAAGATTGGTGTCTGGGACCCGACATTGACACGGCTGGCATGGACCACCTACAGACCGCATGGAATGGATAACCTTATGTATCTTCTAGTGTCCATATTTAAACCAGAATGACACATAACTACAAAATAATGCTTTTAATAAACATACTGTAATGTTTATATCCATATGAGCTTCATTCTTGAAATAGCACGTGTATTTTGATGATGCCATAATGACAGTAGCTAATTATATTGAGCACTCGCCATGTGCGAGGTGCTGTGCTTTGTGTGCTATTTCACTTCATGCTCACAACCCTGAAAGCAGCCAATTACCTCCCGTCCACACACCTGGAAACCACCGCGTAGCATGAGCGGCTTTCCCTGGTGTCGGACTAGGATTCGAGCAGAAGTCGACCAGAGTCTCTGCTGCAAACAGCAGTGCTAAGCGACCTGAACCACTACTTAGGAATTTACAAGATCCCAAACAAGGGGTACCCCCTGAATTTGGAAACAAAGTTCAGGTTCAAATTGAAATAAATAAGCATCACCATAAAACAACAACAGCTAGCTGACTCTCAAAACAACCGCTTTCAGAAATAACTTGCATGTTGCTGACGAGCCCAGGGCGCCTCACACACCCCATCAAAGAGCTCTGTCTCCTCGGGATGGATGGGCTACAGCTGATGCGAAGGGGCCAAGCGGCGCTGTGGGGCCTCTGAAATGGCCACAGAGCAGGACTGTGCAGATTAGAGAGAGCGAACCAAGGAGCACGGACATGTGCTGTCTGGTGTAAAGTTACCCAGCCCCCATCAGCCGCTGTCCCTCACCACCCAGGGCAGTGTTCGTAGCTGCAGCCAGGGTATTGAGATTTCCCAGCCCTCGGCTCTGACTCGGATTCCACATCAACCTGTTCCGGTAAAAAAGCTCTACCTGGAACTTTCAACACTCACTGGCACATCGAGCATTCTATTGTATCTGCCATTCATTGGTTCAGCCTTTTATTAACTCCCTACTCAGTTTTTTCTCTCTGCTCTTCTCTGGCTCTAAAATTCCAGCTTAGAATGGCCTGAGTATATTCATGGCTTGAGACAGACAAACTCGTTCTCAGCTGCATCTTTCTTTCCATGAGTGCCAGTGACCCACAGCGTCCCACTAGGAGAGGCGGTCATGGAGGGCTGGCAGTGGACAGCCCACTGCTCCCCACACACACACACACTTGAGTGGAGTTCTGTTACTTGAGGCCCCTGGATTTATACTCTGGGAGGAAAAGGTCATCTCATTTTCCATAAGGGTGGCTAGGACACAGCCTCTCACCTTTATTGGTCTTCCTCTGCTCTGTACCCTGCAGCCATGAAGTGTCATCCAGTCAGCAGCTGCGGCCTCTCTAATTGTTTGGCTCTTTACCCCTTCTTTGAATGTTTGTTGATGGACTTTTTCCCTCTTCTAGATGAAAGACTTTCGAAGTAAGATGCAATCAATATTCCCAGCCATTCCCAAGAAGTCTGAATCTGCTGTTGAGTGGGAGGAAGCCTTGAAGTCCAAATGAGATGAGCTTGGTGGACGAATTCCAAATCGGCTGTTACAGGAAGGGAGGCCGTGGAGCCGCCGGCAGCCAAGGGACCTGCCGATCTGATCTCTCCTCCGGAAGACGTGCAGAGCACCGTCCGAGCCTGCGGGTGGGCGCGCTCAGCGTGTTCGCACAGTTTTTCTTTGTGCTTTACTTTAAAATTCAGGTGGGCGCCTGCGTGCATGTGTGCGTGCTGTGTTGGGGGGAGGCTAACGTTTTCCCAAAGTTAGGAAGATTATTTAAAAATAATTATATGGATACCTTCTGTCTGTGGAGGAGATCCCCAGGGAAATGCTTCTGTTATGATGGTGACAGATGAAACCAAAGTTTCGGACCTGGAAAAATGTGTCATAGCCCATAATGGGAATCTTTACAGCAGACTCCTGACCGCAGCAGTACCCCCACGTGTCCGATGAAATGAGCTTTGGCAGTCTTTCTTGCCAGTCTGTGACTGTCAGAACTTGGGGGACTTGCACCCACCTGGCAGACGCCAGAGTGACACCAGGGACGGGGCAGGGCTGCGGCTCTGTCCCTCTGGGTGCGTCTTCTGTTTCCCACGTGCTGGTGTTTGTTTCCCCGATAACCTCGCCTTCAGCCCTCTGAATTCCTACACTGGGACAGTAACTGGTGATAACTTAAAGAAGTACAGCTGTGTTGAAATAGGAATAGTATCATGGGTATAAAATGCACTGAGAAATTGGTTCTGGGTCCCTAAACATTACCTGACAGTTTGTAGTTTTGTCTCATTTGTCAGTATAAAAATCGCCCGGTCATCGTCTACCTTAAACAAGGCTGTGTCACCAGGAAGTTCCCTGAGTCCTGAGTCTCAGTTTTACAGATGTCGTCCTGCCTCGCTGACGACGCCGGCAGAGGCTTACCCGCACACTGCACGCTTTTCTGACGTCCGGAGCTCCCAGGGGAAACAGAAGGGTGCCCAATTGCAATTCGTTATTTTTATTGGAGGTTTAAAATTTCTTAAGAAAAATAGTATGTCAGTATGTCCAGAAAAATAGCCTCTGGTTGAGTATCTATTGGGTGATTTCTTTATCATTGCATAGGCCCTAATTAGCAATCAGGTTTAATAAAGTCTATTTGAAATTAATCTGTTATAATGAAATCTTTTATTTCCAAGGGAAAAAAATTTTAAGGAAAAATTTTAAATGAAATGTGAGGTACACAACGTAACATTTTTCTCTGGACCACGTTCCCCTGTTAAAATGGTGTCTCATTAATGAATTGAACAGGTATAGAGAGCCCCTGGGGCCACATGTGACCAGCTCTTTAGCCTAAACAGAAAGGGGTGTGAAGTCGATCAGGGTGTATCCAGTCGCAAAGATCTCTTCACCCATCTTTCCTTTTGAACTAAATCTCAGCTGTTGCTTCACAAACTCCTTGGGAGCTTCCCAGGTGGCGTCTGAAACCAGCCCCGTCCTCGGGGGCAGAGAGAGACGGAGGAAAGAGGCAGGCCGCGCCAGGTGGGTAGGTGACAGGTTTAACAAGCAGAGGAACTTAGCAGCTTATCGTGGGTGGCAGTCAGACTGGTAGATTTCCACACCACAGCTTAAAAGTTCGCGTCGAGGCCCCGACTGGGCGCAGTCACATACACCATCCACTTAGTGTCAGCGCCACACGGCTGTCTCAAGGCCGTGTCCTCGCAGCAGCTCTGGGGGCCAGGAGGCTAGCAGGACACACACCCCGGGGCCGGGGCCGGGGCCGGGGGGAGCCCCGACCCTCCGAGTCCAGCGCTCAGGCCGGCTGGTGGTGGTCTCGTCTTCCTGATGACCTCTCTCCACTCCAGCCCTGAACGGCGAGAGGGGAGGAAGGCCGGAGCCACGGCAAAGCAGGTCTTGCCCGTGCCGGTAGCCTGGGTCCAGGAGGCCCTGGAGAGAATGGGAAGCTACCTATAACTGTTCACAGCTGGAATCGAGATTTTTATTTTTCTTAGAGAATAGCTTTTGATTTTATTATTTTAAGCCCTTCACTAGGTAGGAAAAAAAATAAGAATTTCTAGGTTGTCTGGGATAATAAAAGGGGGAAATCATTATTCATCTTGATTCTGTTTAATGGATTCCTGCCTTGTAAGCTCCTGAAAGTGAGGGACTCCTCTCAGGGCCTTGAAAACTGATGGGAGCCAGACCCTGGGAGGGGCCAGGGCCACGAGGGTGCACTCTGTCCCCACAGGGCCCGGCACACGGGAGGCCCAAAGGAATGAACGTCTGAATACATGTGGGTGCGACGTGCCTGATGTTTACAGAACCCTTCTCACATATATCGATGGTCCCTGAGGGACAGCAGGGACCACATAATGATCATGAACCACCTGCTGAGGGAAGTGTGACGGGGACAGAGTCCCTAGAAGAGGGACCAAGCATAGGCCTTGGTTGCATTTTTAAAGCCAAAATGAAGTGACAACAGTGGAAATTAAAAAGAAAACAATCAGTGTGACTAAAGTGGTATTTCTCTGCACTCAGAACTCAGATATCAGAAGATGGCGTCAATTGTCTATTCCTCTTATACCAGAGGCATATTGTTAAATTGGTTAATGGGAAGGAAAAATGTTTAACAGATAGCGTTATTCTTTATGTGCAGTACCATCTGTGTATTGAGTTCCAAATGTTCCTGGTTATGGAAGAGAGGCAATGTTATGGAATTTCAAGTTTGCCTTCTTTGCTGTCTGTCTCGGGGTACAGTATGACAAACATAATCACATTTATCTCCTGGAGCACAAAGAGTTTTAATCACCCTATTAGCCAGGATGACATTTTTCACAGACTTAAAAAGGAATAGAACAGACATTATCTCCACATAAGCAATCCATTTCATGGAGGCTGAGCACTAGAAGTTTTTTAAAGGCTGGGTAACCCACGCCATTTCCACCCCATGCGTGAACCAAGGTTCACGCAGCTTTCGGCACAAGTGTTGCTTAAACCAATTGAGCGTTAACTTGATGTTTAGAATTTCGGCCCCCAAAAGAGCTGTTGGGAAAAGCAATACAGAGAAAACACAGCAGGCAGAGAAGGGGTGACTTCTCAGGCCTCAGGGTTCTTTCGGGGAAAAAAGCATGTGTTCTTTTTTGTATGTTATTGCTGCCCTGTAGAAATGGACCCATGGGCTGCTGTTGTGTTCAGAGTCAAGAAAATGCATTTTTTGACCTGGGAGTGAAAACCAGGGCATTGGAACTGCCTCAGAAGATGCCTCCCAGCCTGTCTCCACAAGAAACGCAGATTCTAATGACCCGGAGGCCCAGCACAGCGGAGGTGTGGCCACAGGTGACCTCCCTCCCTCTCCCTGACACCGGGTGACCTGGGGGAAAACCTTTCTTCACCTGCACAGTCACCAGGCGGCACTTGCTCTCGCCTGCCACGCATTCTGCTTAGTAAGGGACGCAACTTGCAAATTAATCATCGCAACCTAAGGGGGAAAATATAAGAAATTAAGGAGGGGGGAGCCCTTGGGGACAAAAGTAATTAAAATCCGCTACTTAGTTATTTCACTCGGGGCAAAATTTAATCTCCTAGGTTTGGTTCATGGAAAATGTTGCATATTTCGCCTCATTTTCATGTATTTTCTCTACAAGTAAAACAAATACTTAAGTACAAATGAAAAACAGCTAGGCAAAGAAAAAAAAAAAAAGATTCTCCAAATACATTTCTCATGAAAGGTAGCAGAACACATATTTTTATAGCATTTTATCATGTTCAAGTGAGATTTCTTTTCCCTTTCTGCCAAGAATATACTTGACTGAATATGTCAAGTATTCGGGTCTTGGCATTGGTGTTAACAGCATTCTATCCAAGGCTGGGATTCTGTGCGTCTGGAAGAGGAAGGTAGGGGCCCCCAGCAAGCAGTGACATTCGTCTGTAAGGACACTGTCGGGAGGTTCTGTCGGAAGGTAGGTAACTCAGGCTAGGGGAAATTAGAGTAGCAGTTGCCCAGAAGCAGGTGTGTATAGTTTCAGCATTTCTGCCCCAAGCATTAGCAGGTGGTTGGGGCCAGACCCTTTGCTTCCTCATTCGGTGAGGCATGGTCATTTACTGAAAAAGAAAACCATCGTCCAAAATAGGCAGGAAGGTGGATACACGTTCTTAATGACCGACAGGGCAAAGCCATTCTTAATGGACTCCTAAGAAGCTACTCACAAACAGGAGGCTCAGCGCACTCAACGGAACACCTGCTACCCGCTCGTCTGAACACGCTGCCAGAACGCGTCTCAGGCTGCCCGACGCCCGGGCTTAGGGTGGGGGTCCGGGCTGCGGCCAGACCCCTCCGCGCTGCCCGACGCCCGGGCTTAGGGTGGGGGTCCGGGCTGCGACCTGACCCCTCCGTGGGGCCCGATGCCCGGGCTTAGGGTGGGGGTCCGGACTGCAGCCTGACCCCTCCGTGGGGCCCGATGCCCGGGCTTAGGGTGGGGGTCCGGACTGCAGCCTGACCCCTCCGTGCTGCCCGACGCCCGGGCTTAGGGTGGGGGTCCGGACTGCAGCCTGACCCCTCCGTGCTGCCCGATGCCCGGGCTTAGGGTGGGGGTCCGGACTGCAGCCTGACCCCTCCGTGCTGCCCGACGCCCGGGCTTAGGGTGGGGGTCCGGGCTGCGACCTGACCCCTCCGTGGGGCCCGATGCCCGGGCTTAGGGTGGGGGTCCGGACTGCAGCCTGACCCCTCCGTGGGGCCCGATGCCCGGGCTTAGGGTGGGGGTCCGGACTGCAGCCTGACCCCTCCGTGGGGCCCGATGCCCGGGCTTAGGGTGGGGGTCCGGGCTGCGACCTGACCCCTCCGCGCTGCCTGACGCCCGGGCTTAGGGTGGGGGTCCGGACTGCAGCCTGACCCCTCCGTGCTGCCCGACGCCCGGGCTTAGGGTGGGGGTCCGGGCTGCGACCTGACCCCTCCGTGGGGCCCGATGCCCGGGCTTAGGGTGGGGGTCCGGACTGCGACCTGACCCTTCTGCACTGCCCGACGCCCGGGCTTAGGGTGGGGGGTCCGGACTGCCGCCTGACCCCTCCCTGCTGCCGGACGCCCGGGCTTAGGGTGGGGGTCCGGACTGCGACCTGACCCCTCCGTGCTGCGGAACGCCCGGGCTTAGGGTGGGGGTCCGGGCTGCGACCTGACCCCTCCGTGCTGCGGGACGCCCGGGCTTAGGGTGGGGGTCCGGGCTGCCTCCTGACCCCTCCGTGCTGCCCGACGCCCGGGCTTAGGGTGGGGGTCCGGGCTGCGGCCTGACCCCTCCGTGCTGCCCGACGCCCGGGCTTAGGGTGGGGGTCCGGGCTGCGGCCTGACCCCTCCGTGCTGCCCGACGCCCGGGCTTAGGGTGGGGGTCCGGGCTGCGGCCTGACCCCTCCGTGCTGCCCGACGCCCGGGCTTAGGGTGGGGGTCCGGACTGCGGCCTGACCCAGACGCTTCCCGGACACATCCAGGGGCCGCCGGCACTATCTGGGGCGCAGACCCGGGTCTCCAGCACGGAGCGCCCCGCTGTCTGAAAGGAACACGCTGACAGAACTGAGAATCAAGGAAGGCTTGAAGTGGACACTTCTTACCGAATAGCTTCGAACTCTGCAGAGCCCCTTTGCTCTGCCAGCCTGGGTAATGGGCAAGGGCTTATTTTTATTTATTGCTGCTGCTTGTCTTCCCCAGCTGTCCCTGTTGCGGGGACTGAATCCCTCTGTTCCCTGCATGGGTGAAGCCCAAATGACAGGCATCCTCACCTGGAAACCTAGCGGGGTGTCAGCCAACACTGGCCATTGCTTGTCACCACGTTCTCTGGCCAGATCCTTCCATGTACCTTCACTCCACAGTGGCTCGGATACTTAGAGGTTTTTTAGTCAGGATAGATGTTACAATATAAAAAACAAAAACAAAAAACTCCAGGGTAGTGAACCTCATGCAGAGCTGAAATAAGCCCTCTTGTCAAAGGTAAGAATGACAGAAGAGGCCCTTTGCTCCGAGCTTGCTTGTGGGTCTGCCCTGACCCTCTTTCCATAGACTTCATTACTAGTGCTTCTAGTACAACATCTGTGGGACAGCGATTATCAAGTCTGCCGTCTCCATTTCCGAGGGACACTTATGCAACACAGTAAGTGACGAGGGCCGCTCCACCCCGGCAGTGGGGACACACAGAGGTGGGGTCACTGCACCTCATCCAGGGTTGTCCAGAGCTGGAGGCGAATGCCACTCCAACCTGCAGGACAGGACTCCGGCCGAACAGATCTCTTACACAAAGACGTTCCTGTGGGAAACGTCCAAGTGTGATGTCTGATATTTCTGTGATAATGAGTCCATTTGCTGTAACTTCTCAATATTTCAAATGTTACTGCGGAAGCAGGGAGTGCGGGCTGGGTGAAACACAGGGTCAGGTGTGCCCTTGGAGACATCCCTGCCTCCCTGGGAGAAGCAGCTTCACCCTGGCATGGTCCCTTCCGGGTCGGGACTAAGCCCCAAGCCCTCAGTAGATACAGGAAGAGAGGGAGGGAAGGGGGAGGGAGGGAAGGACAGAAGGACAGAAGGAAGCAAAGAGGAAGGGGAAAGGCAGGCAGGATGGGGGGGGGCAGAGGGACTTCCTCATGGGGAGAGGGTCCATGTGTCCAAGACCACCCGTCCAGCCCATGGTGAAAGTGCCCGTTACCCCTTGCCCATGCTGGCCACATTCACCTCCACCACTCAAACTCACAGAAATAAAAATCACATCCTGGACTCTCGCAGGGGATTCCAAGTCCCAGCCCTACAGCCAGATAGTCCAAAAACTAAATATCCAAAGCAGGGTTGTAATGCATTCAGCAACTCGAACCTACGGAGCAGGAAGAAACAGATAAAATGAAGAGCCCTAGAAACAGATTTTACTCGTGGTGACCTGGTGTCCTGCCAAGGAGGTGTGGCAGTCTCGCTGTGTGGGGCCTTGTTGAGCTCCCAGATGGGTAGCATTCTCTAAAAGTAGAAGACCTCAAATCAAAAACAATCTCTTTCATTTCTGACTTGTTTCTAGAAGCCCCTCTTTTCCCATGGAGGAGTAAGGCTCCTCCCTCATCTCTGGGGGTGGAGTTTTATTCTGCAGCCAGAGAACCGGACCTCAAGTTCAGCTCTGAGAACTGAGAGGTAGGGAGGCACACAGGGACGCCGTAGACTGGGCTCGCCTGGGCGCGGAGCAGTTCATTGAGGAAATTAGGCAGAGACCAACTCCCCATCCGCTTCCCTGTGAACCTATTGTGCCCCGGAAAGAAGTCCAGTAATTCTACCTAATCTACCCAATTTGTGCCTTTAACGGAAGCTTCAGCATTATAGCTTACTTTTTCACTAGCCACTAAATCATTCCGAGCGGAGTGCCATCACACATTAATTACTTAGCATGACAAACCCTCAGGTCGGTTGGTTTTCCCGGGTTGTGTCTGCTGGGAGACAGCGGGTGTCGTTAGGAAAGTTTGGGCTGGCAGCTTAATATCATCCCTTCCGGTATCAATGTGTGATGCCACGCTCCGTGCCTGGGCTTTAAGAACTAGAATTAAAAGCAGCTTCCTTTAAATACCCAAGAGGATGCGAGTCGTGGGGGCCCTGAGCCATCCTGATCAGGTGCAATGACTTTAGTGACTGTGCTCCCAAACTTCTAAATCACCCGCGCATCGTAGCTGCTCGATGGCCGGAGAGCTCCGCCACCCCACGCTGGCCCATGGTCGTCTCCGATGGTGGTCAGTGACCGGGCAGGTCTGGAGGCAGATGTCTTCCCAAGACAGCAGCCTCTCCAGTACCCACTCCTTGTAGGTGGAGTCCCAGGACTACCTGTGTGTGTTTTGTTTGCCCCAGAAATCATACTAAATCCACCTGGTGACGTCAGGTGCACCCTGGCTAAAATACAAGCCCCCCCCCCAACCCGGAGCTGCCCCCTTCTCCACTTCCCTCTTGGTGGCATTCTGAGGTTTGCCAGAAGATGATGTCACACCTCCCTCCTAGCCTCTGTCTTTTCCCTCGCCTAGATTCCCCCACCTCCTCCAGGAACACCTGGAAAAGCCAGACTTGGTCCGACTCGGAAGCAAAGGAACCTTTCCTCCAACCTGGGGGACGTCTTCCCGACCTCTTCTCTGGCAGGGGGCTCAGCGTCCTGGCGACGGCCTTGTGGGGGAGATGTTTGAAGCACGCGGAGGCCGAGCGTGGGTACAGAGCACCCCCACCCCGGGATCGTTCTCGGGTCCTGGTGTGGCCGGCGCCCACCTGTTAAGAGCATTAGGGAAGGGTGGAGTTGCTGGGGTGCAGGGAAGGAGGGGTCGGCTCCTGCTGGTGGCAGCCCCTCGCCACCCCTCCGGGGACTTGCAGCCGCTGAGCACAGGGTCTGATCTGTACTCCAGGGTCTGCCCGGGAAGAAGACGCAGAGGAGACCCACGTGGGGAGACACGGTCAGTGCTCGAGATACAGGCGTGCCTCGTGCCCCTGGGCTTTACTTCACTGCTTCACAGATGTTGCGTTTTCCTTTTACAAATTGAAGGCAAGGTGCTCCACCAGTAAAAAGATTATGACTCGCTGTATTTTGCTATTTGCTTTACTGCGGTGGTTTGCAGCTGAACTTGCAATATACCTGAGGCGTGCCTGTGACAATAACAGTGGCCCCTGACCCAGCCCCAGCACCGCGGGGCCAACAGTCCAAGTGTCCCTGGCACCCCACTAGCCACCCCTCGCCACTTGGGGGACCCGGGGTATGAACGAAGGAGGCAGCAGGCCGCTCTGGAGGAGGACCAGGGAGGAGGCCAGGGCCAGGCAGGTCCCATCGGTCCTGCTGAAGTCCCCTCCACGCCCAGGCCTCCTGCAGCTGTGCCCGATGCCCCTGCCCCTGTGGCCTCAGGCTGCGAAGCTGGACCCTCCTCACCAAGTGAACGCAGTGCCAGAGACACGCTCAAGTCCCTTGGAGAGCTAACACACTGCTTATGACTTGATTTTCATATTTCCTTTTTTTTTTTTTTTTTTTCTTTTCTGAAGCTGGAAACGGGGAGAGACAGTCAGACAGACTCCCGCATGCGCCCAACCGGGATCCACCCGGCACGCCCACCAGGGGCAAAGCTCTGCCCACCAGGGGGCGATGCTCTGCCCCTCCGGGGCGTCGCTCTGCTGCGACCAGAGCCACTCTAGTGCCTGGGGCAGAGGCCAAGGAGCCATCCCCAGCGCCCGGGCCATCTTTGCTCCAATGGAGCCTTGGCTGCGGGAGGGGAAGAGAGAGACAGAGAGGAAGGGGGGGGGGGTGGAGAAGCAAATGGGCGCTTCTCTTATGTGCCCTGGCTGGGAATCGAACCCCGGGTCCCCCGCACGCCAGGCCGACGCTCTACCGCTGAGCCAACCGGCCAGGGCCGTGACTTGATTTTCTTCCCTCCGATAATGTCACCAGCCAGGCTTGAAGCTCCCATCCCTGCGTTAGTGACCAGAAAGCTGGCATGAAGGTTAGCCTGGAGTCACAGTAATTCTGTCACCTCCTGCGTGAGTTTTCAATTTTCTATTCCCGTTTTCACAACCTTGTTGTGCATGATGACTTTTATTGGAAGCTGCCTCTCACCCCTTTTAGACGCTGACAGGGTATATAGTATAAATAGAAATAAACACCGCTGAAATCTCCCCATTGTCGCTTTCTTATTTCTGGAGTCGTCTCAAGTCCCAAGGTAGCATTTGTGATCAATTCAGCAGAAGACATTGTATGCACCGACACGTTTTCAGATTCCTGTTCCAGCAAAAGACCCTGGCTGCCGTAATCCTGGACTCACAAGTGAAAACTTTCAGGAGAGAAGTTTGTAAACACGGGTGCTTCGAGCCGTGGCCGCAGTGGCTGTTCGCAGCACCTCGCTTAAGCCTCCACAAGTATTGTTTAAATTTGGGGATTATGCTCAGCTCGCAGGGAGCCACGGAGCGGGACCCGGGGAGGTGTGGAGTCACTCCCACTCAGAGAAGCAGTCTCGGGGAGTTCAGGCTTCAGAAAACATTTGGCTGTCATTTCATTTTCTTTGTTCTTATTTATTTTTAGTAAAGAGACACTGCTCTTGTCTAAAATCGAGGAAAAATAATTTGGCTGCTTTTGCTTGTGGCCTTCTCCTCATTGCCTTGTCCCATTTTTGTTTCTCCTTAAGATGTCATCAAAGTTATGTAACACATCTAGTTTAAAAAGCAGATGTTTCTAGTAGTTCTGAAAAGCACTGGTCTTGCGTTCCTGCCCCTCTCTCCCACGACTGGTTTCATCTGCTTTAGTTGACGCGCGTGCGCGCGTGTGTGTGTGTGAGAGAGAGAGAGAGAGAGAGAGAGTTCATTCCTTTGTATCCAGATTTTTACGCTTGTGTTTTTACTTTTGGTTCTTCGGCCTTGGGCACACTTTTCACTACCAGGTGTGGAAACTTTGTCCTTCCTCACCGCGGTCCCACGGCATAACCTTTCCACTCCACTTTTATTGTGGTGTTGGCGAAATCAATATTCAGTGTTTCAAATGTAATGACTGTGACAGCATAAGAAATACATGTTTGGTCTCTGCCTCTGCCTCCTGATACTGACTCCTAAGCCCTGTGATTGCCTGTAGGGGGGCCGTGAGCATCTTTTACTGTAACACAGTGGACCCTGGAACGGCACAAGAGTTAGAGGTGCCACCCTTGCACAGTCAAAGATCCACATATAACCTCTGACTCCCCCAAAATGAGCTGCAGTGGGCTCTTAGCACTGCGGATTCAGCCAAGTACAGACTGAAAATAGGATCTTCAATCCCAGATTGGGAATCCGCGGTTAGCAGTTCAAAAGAACTGTGTTCTGTCTGTGGTTGGTTGAATCTCCCAGTATGAAGCCCCCAGAGCCGAAGGGTGGGCTTTACTGGGGGGGGGGGCATGTGTAAGTGGACCTGAGCAGTTCAAACCCATGCCGTTCAAGGGTCAGTGGCATTCTGTCATTCCTTTTCTTTCTGCCACCCGAGGGACCGAAGGGACGATGTTCCGGCCACCAGGGCGAGCGGAACGCAAATGAAGGCCACCCTGTGACACACTTCAGAGCGAGTTCCAGTTCTGACAGAGCAGAGACACCCCCACCCCCGCCCGCCCGGAGCTCCCCAGGGCCAGGGCAAAGGCGCCCTTTCATCTCAGGCTTGGGGAGTGAGGGAGGGACCAATGGACTGTTGTTACATGACTTTATTTTTTGAAATCTTCAGCTAGAAGATTAGACACATTACCATTTAACGGTATCAGTATTTAGCAGTTGTAATAGAAAGTAAAGGAATGGAATAGAATATGATAGGACAGAACAGGACAGAATAGAAAGTAGTTCAAAAGAAGCAGTGGACACACACACAGCTCCGCCATCTTTTCAGCCCTCCTTGGCGGTATCACGCCCGAACCACCACCCACCACCCAGCAGGGGAGCTTGGCGCTTACAGGTCGTGAACAAGGTTTGTTCTGACCTCCCTCCCTCCACTCTGTCCACAGCAGCTCGGCCCTGCCTCTGACCCTACAGACCAGGGGCCCCTTTCCTCACTCCCATCCTCTCAGGACACTCTGCCCTGGAAGTGTGACCCTGTCCCTCGGCCACAGCGACCCTGGTCATCACCCTGGTTGTGCCCCTGCTCTTCCTGCAGCCCCCACCTGGCCGCTGTGGGCTCACCTAGGGAGAGGGACTCTCTGGGCCTCATGGACAAACACCTGCCATTTGCAGAGGCAGTAGGTCCGAATTATGGGCTAAATTTCGAGTGTAAATAGCCTTCTTAAACAGAAATCTACAAAACTAAATTGATAAGTGCTGGCAAAAGTCACAGCTTCAGAAAGGTTGGCTCTGTGGCATTATTCTCGATGTGAACAGAGTCATCAGAACTATTTACATTTACATACACATATATATACACAGCTATTTACATGTAGTTATCATCGGGTGCTGGGTTTGGGTGATTTTAAAACCTTTATCTTTTTTTGTACTGTGGGTTTTTTTTTGTTTTTCAGATAGATTACTCTTCTAATCAGAACAAGTGATGGAGCTTTTGTTTTTTTTGTGACAGAAACAGAGAGAGAGAGAGAGAGAGAGAGAGACAGATACAGACAGATAGGAAGGGAGAGAGATGAGAAGCTTCAGTTCTTTGTTGCGGCACCTTAGTTGTTCATTGATTGCTTTCTCATATGTGCCTTGACTGGGGGGATCCAGCAGAGCGAGTGACCCCTTGTTTAAGACAGCGACCTTGGGCTCAAGCTGGTGAGCCTTGCTCAAACCAGATGAGCCCGCGCTCAAGCCGGCGACCTCGGGGTTTCAAATCTGGGTCCTCTGCATCCCAGTCTGACACTCTATCCACTGCACCACAGTCCGGTCAGGCAGTGATGGAGCTTTTAAAAAAAATTTTTTTTTAAGAATTAAAAACCATCGTCCACAGTATATTGGTTGATCTAAACCTCCAAGCAGTCCCCAAGCCTCGTCGCCCCAGGACAAGGAGAACTGTCCCCACGGCCTCTGCAGAAGCACAGCCCCCACAGAAGCTGCCTTCTGCTGGCTCCCGATCTATCAGATCCCAGGCTCTGTCCGAGTTCCCTCTGCCTCTGGCCCTTCCTGCCCACCCCGACATGCTGGTGTGGTTGAATAGTGCCCCCCCAACAGCCATGTTGAAGTCCAGTACCTAGCAAGTTGATCTTATCTGGAAATAAGGACTTCATGGCTGTAATCAGATGGCTGGTGTCCTTGTAAGATGAGAAGAGACACAGGCACACAGAGGGGCAGACAGCCATGTGACTGTGGAGGCAGAGACTGGAGTGATGGGTTGATGAGCCCAAGGACTCCAAGAATTTCCAGGAATACCAGAAGCCAAGAGAAAGGCGTGGACAGAGTCTCCCCTGGAGCCCCCAGAGGGAGCATGTCCTACTGACACCTGGATTTTGGACTTCTGTCCTCCAGAATAAATCTCTCTAACAGAATAAATTTCTGCTGTCTGAAGCCACCCCAGGAAACTAATACTATGGCCTTGTCTGTCCACATCTACCCGGTGACCCAGAGCTGCTCTCCGCAGTCACGCTTTCCTGAAGTCCCCTGTGCTGCTGGCCCCAACCCTAGGGGGCCGCGGATGGCACTGCTTGTTTCCCTGGCGGTCCCTGTCACACTGCAGCTCCTGGAGCAGTTGGGTCCCCGTCTTGCTCCTCTGCCTCCAGTCCCCGTGCATGCAGCACAGAGTAGATGCTCAGCGAACGTCATGGGGGCCCAGTGGGACGCGGCGACCAGCCTGTCCCTCTCTTCTCTGATGGCCCACGAGGTCCTTCCCCTCTAAGATCAGTCTGCACCCCCAGGTGTCTGTCCTCCAGGCCTGGGTAGACTTCCTGTGACCGCGCGGCCAACTCGAGGCTGCACTGCACGCTCTGCCCAGCAGAGGGCGGCCGAGCCCGGGCCCTGCGGCCGCCGCTTGCGGCGGTCTGTGCGGGACCCGGCGCAGAGGACAGGCTGCGGGGTGCAGCCGGCAGTGTCCGTGCGGCGTCGCACGTGGGGCTCGGCCCTCCCGGGGTGCAGGTCCAGCCCGTGTCGGTGGGGCGGCGGAGTCACCACGGTTCAGGCTCGTGGGGGTCGGCGCGGGTGCCCTGCCCCTGCCCTTGCTCCCCAGCAGGCTGGCTCCTCCGCGAAGTGGGCGGAATGAGTCCTGGTCGCCGCAGGCTGTCCCCGGCGTCGCTTCCTTTCGTTTTTCCATCTCCGTTCCCTAGACCCAGCCCATCCAGGGCTCCTGGGGACCCACAGGGCACCTCTCAGATTCCCCCTCCCCCCACGCCCTGCGGGTATGCTCACGCCACGTGGTCAACCTCCCACCCAGCCCCAGGAAGGTTCTAGAAGGCCTGCAGGTTGTGTGTCCCCTCTCCCCCCCCCCCCGAACACGGCCCCTGGGGCTACACCCCACCCACTGGTCATGGGGTCACAGGGCGCTCTCTGTATTCCTCATCCAGGGCTGTGTCCTGCGCACCACAGGTGCCCGCGTGCCCACCTCTGAGCTGCTCTGACCCAGAAGGTGTTCCCAGCCAGGTGGGTTTGACGTGCCTTTCCCCGGGTGTTTCCTCTGAGTGACCTTCCCCCTTGCAATCAGTTAACCACAGGTTCCAGGTACAAAAATGAGAAACATAAATAAGCAAATGAATGAAAAAAAAAAGTCACTGAAATGCCCGCTTTCTTGGTAACCATGTCACACCATCTCGGTGTAACTACCGCCACTTCCTGCCCTCTGTTCGTGGGTGTGGGTAGCGGCAGATGTGTACTATTTTTCCGAAATGGGGATCACACCCTCTCCCCTCCGGTGGTGGCAGAGTGTGCCGCGGGGTTAGATGGGGTGTGTGCGTGGCAGGGAGGCGGGGAGAGCCACCAGGAACACAGGAGCCCTGGGCCACGCCCAGGGGAGGGCGCTCCCTGGGAAGGGGCAGGAGCCCCATGGGCACCTGTCCCAAGGCTGGTGGTGCCCCCCCCACTCCGGCACGCAGTTGGTGAGGTCTCCCAGCCTCGGCCCCTTCCCCTGGGGGCATCCACCCGGAAGAACATTCCATTCCTATCCCTTCCTCTCCTCCCTCGCTGCTCTCCTTTGAGTGGAAACAAGTCTGCCCCCGTGGAGTGGCTCCTCTGTCTTGGGTGACTTTAAACCCAAGGAAGGCCAACAGTCTATGCTGGCAGTCATTCTTCCTCTCTACCTAGGGACAGAAAGGAGGGGCTTCAGATCAGTGGTGCTCACCAGAGTGGTAGGGGTGAGGGATGCAGCTCTGTCCGGCAGGGGACATTGGGTGATGTCTGGTGACATCTTTGATTGTCAGGTCTGGAGCACTGCTCCCAGCAGCTGGTGGGTAAAGGCCAGAGAGGCTGCCGAACACCCCACAGGGCTCAGGGCAGCCTCCAGAAATAAAGAGCGTGCCACCCCAAATGTCACCAGGGCCAGAGTTGAGGACCCCTGCTCCAGCCTTGCTTCGACACCCTCCCCTGGCGCCCAAGAGCCTCCCGGCCTTGGTCAGCTGCAGCACAGCCCCAGAGGTCAGAGCCTGGACTGGTCACTCCTCGGTCAGGTGGGACATGGAAGGGACAGAGAGGTCGGAAGACACTTCTGCTGCCGTGAGAGGAGCCAGCAACAGGGGCAGGTGGGGATGGGATGGGAGGAGAACGGTGTGGCACCCGGTGTGCCATTTCACTGTTTCATCTGTGCGGCTTCTGAGCATTTGCTAAGGATTTCGGGGAAAGACATGAGTCCTTTTTGAGCCTTTCCCCTCATGGTGATTCAGGATACCCTGCGTTTCCCGAGTGTTAGAGCAGAGCCAGCTGACACATTCTCTAACCCACCCGTCGGGCTTTCTGGATGGGACGCAGGGCCCAGACAGAGGTGTGTGCACAGCCTTGGGCCCCAGGTTCCTAATTACAAGTACCAGCAGCTCCTTTGCCAGGCACCTCCTGGGCCTCAGGCGCTTTCAGACAGGTCCTCTGCATTACTCACAGCGCCCCCGGGAAGGAAGCGGTGCTCTGCCCGCTCCACAGGGGAGGACACTGAGGCACCTGGACGCCAGGTGTCTTACTTGAAGCCACACAGCCGTGGAGAAGGAGGTCAGCTCAGGCTTCTCTTGGCCTCACCCCGGAGCACGTCTGAGGCTTGGCTGCCCATTAGAATGACCTGCGGCATTTGAAGGCTGCTGGTGCTGGGTCACACCCCCAGACAGTCTGAATTAATTGGCCTGGGGTGCATTAGGGACACAGAGTTCGAGCTGCTCCCTGGAGGGCGGGGCAGCAGAGTTAGAAGCCTCCCGAGCACACCCCTCGGACCCCCACCGAACCATTTAGGTCACTGTCATGGATGTGAGGTGGGGCTGGGGAGGGTCTGTTTCATGAAATTTTGAGATCTATGAATATCTTCCTCGTAACAAGCCCACATCCTGAGTGTTTAGAACCATTAGGATTGGCTTCAAGTGCGGTTTCTTTCCATCTGAACGTGGAGGTCTCCGATCTTGGTGGATTTCAGACCCGAGGGCGCAACATAGAGGAGCCACGTCCCTGGTTTAAGGGCTCAAGGCACCCTATCTTCCAGGGACATTCGCATTTTCCACAGAAACTGAAGAAAGGAAAGCCTTCAGAGCAAGAACGTGTCAGAGGACAGCATCCCAGGCACAGAGAGGCAGGAGGGAGGTCGCTGGGCTCGGCTGGGGCGGGGTGAGGGTGGCTCATGCTGTAAGGCCCTCCTCACACCTTCTTGTTTCAGATCTATCCATTCTCTCCTTTTTAAAATATGAGTCAAGTCTAAACAAAGGAACAAGCCTTACAAGCAACCTGAAGCCGTCTGTTCTTCCCTTGTGTTGGGTCTGTCGTCTGCATGTCTGTCCTCTCGTGAGAAGAGCCCTTGAAGCCATCACAGAGTGATGAGCGTGTGTCATCTCCTCTGATCCTCACAGCAACCCCGCCGAGGACAAGTGGTTATTGGCATTCTGTGGTGGAGGCTGTTAGAGTCTCAGGGCGGCCGGGCAGGGGCCTCTGACTGGGCCCCGCCTTGTGGCCCTGGGTGCCGCCCTCCCTCCCGGGTGCTGTTGGGTCTGCAGACAGGCGGAGGCTGTGTCAGCGTTGGTAGCACTGCTCACCTGGCCACAAGCCCCGAGGAGTGTCTGTGTGCCTGCCGCCCTCCCTCACTCACAGCCCCCACCGGCAGGAGTGCCTCCCTGTCCCCTGGGCCGGATCCGCTTCGACTCTAGCTGTTCTTCAGCTGCTTTGTCCTCACCCAATGTTCCTTTTATCTCTGAGCTTCATATTATCTATAAGTCCCCTGAAATCACATTCCTGGGCCAATAGTGTGACACCACTTTTCTCAGCTGCTTAGACGAGCTCAACGTGTCTTCACCTCTCCATTTTATTTCACTGATTGTTTCTTCACATTCTTCTTGCTCGACTTTGACAGAAATTCTTCCATTAAAGGCTCGATTCATTCTGCCAGCGTTTATGTGTGTGTGGCGTGGGTGTGATCCAAGCCCCAGTGAGGATTGTTGTGGGGGTGGGAGGGCCCCAGAGCCGGCACCACCTGGGAGCCGGTTAGAAAGGCAAACCCACGGAAGGGGAAGCCCGGGTGGGGCTCCAGCCTGAGTCTGAACACACCCCCTGGGTGATTCTCTGGCTTAAGAAAGTTTGAAAGCCGGGTTCTTCAGCACAATCCAGTTGTTTATGATCTGCTCCTTCAGGTAGGGACATGTAAACGGCGAGAAGTGGTCATAGGCTTCATCTGTCTTCAGATTTTGTTGTTCATTATTTAACAGACAAGACGTGCGTGTGTGTACATTGTGTGTGTGTGTATGTGTGTGTGCATGCATGCGCGCGTGCGCGCGCGCGCACACACACACACACACACTCATCCCCTTGGCATCTGGCTCTCGCTTTTGGGGACATTTAGTCATTGAGAAAAGCAGGTCGAAGTCTCACCATTTAATACTAAGGAGCTGGTTTCAGAGAGAACGGCTGAGACAGCAAGATGAAGGAATCCAGCCGCCGTCGTGGGAGTTCAGGCACCTGGCGAGGGGCGGCGGTGGCGGCGGTGACGTGAAGGTGATCAAGGCAGAGGTGGTAGTGTTACCGGCTCGCAGTGTGGCAGGCAGTTAGACGGACACAGCAGAGCAAGGACCACAGCCCAGGCCCAGGAGGCCACCAGGGAGGAAGCCCCGGAGCCTAGCAGCAGGCAAAACTGGGAAAACAAGGACCTCGCCCCCAGGAGGACATTTCCTCCCTTTACCTGGTCATGCAGGTTAAACCCCCTGACTGTTCATACACCGGTCATGGGATCCAGACCTGCCCCTGATCTTTCCCCTCTGGCCTGCTGCAGGGTAAACCCCCTGACTGTTCATACACCGGTCATGGGGTCCAGACCCTCCCCTGACCTTTTCCCTCTGGCATGCTGTTGGTCCTGTGGCTGCAGACCCCTCAGAGGGGGAACAAACAGGAAGGCTGGAGATGAGCGCTTAAGCATCAACCCCTCGAGACAACATCTGGGCCTCAGTTGTGTTTCAGTCCCAGGCCCAGAACAGCAGCAAAACCAGACAAGGGAAGCCACAGCTGACCTCAGGACCAGCTGCAGTGACTAATGACCCCCTTGCACTGACCAGTCAATGGAGAACACAACCTAGAAGGACACACCTGGAAAGCTGATGAGGATTCTATTGAATCCTCCCCGGGACCACCCCTAAAACCCCACCCTTAAAATCTAAGCACACAGCCTGACCAGGTGGTGGCACAGTGGATAGAGCGTCGGACTGGGATGCGGAAGGAACCAGGTTCAAGACCCCGAGGTCACCAGCTTAAGCGCGGGCTCATCTGGTTTGAGCAAGGCTCACCAGCTTGAGCCCAAGGTCGCTGGCTCGAGCAAGGGGTTACTCAGTCTGCTGAAGGCCTGCAGTCAAGGCACATATGAGAGAGCAATCAATGAGCAACTAAGGTGTCACAACGCACAACAAAAAACTAATAATTGATGCTTCTCATCTCTCCATTCCTGTCTGTCTGTCCCTATCTGTCCTTCTCTCTGACTGTCTCTCTGTGTCTCTGTAAAAAAAATAAAATCTAAGCACACGTCTGTCTCCCCTTCCTCCTCCTCCTCATCTTCCCCAGGTGTGTTCTCCTGCCCCTCTCTTTCTCCTAAGCTCTAAGGGACCCCACAAACTTGCAACCAGGGGAGCAGTGGGCAGCTCGCCCTGGGCTAGCCCCCGAATCTGTCTGCAAGGCCCCCGTTTCTCTGACTTTCCTCCTGCACGGCCAATAAATTCTCCCTGCTGCACGTCGTCTCTTGATGGCGTTGTCTCTCAGGAAGACGGGAATCGAGGTCCCGCCCTCCCCCGGAACAGCAGTGTGTGGGTGCGTTGTGCACACAGGCTTTCGCAACGTGGGTCCAGATGCTTTTGCGAGTACATTGGTCACAGCTGGGACAGTGCAATGAGGGAAGGGCTCAGGATAGAAGAAGGAACCGGAGGGAGCCCAGGCGGGCTGCCTTGGCTCTCTAGTCAGAAGAAAAGGTGGCCTAGGAGACAGTTTCAAGGGCTGAGCCTGGGATGAGCTGCCACTGCCCACTGCTCCCCTGGACGCAAGTCTCGTGGGGACCCTTCGAGGAAGGGAGAAAGATCTGGCGTGCTCTAGAGAGTGTGCCCTGGGGAGAACTTGCGGCTGGGTCCTTTGACTCGAGGCTTTTTATCTCTTTTCAGCTGGTGGGGGTCCTTGGGGAGGTGTTAGGGGAGGGTCTTAACTGAATGTTCGTTAGCTTTCCAGGTGTGTCATTCAATACGTGATTCATTAAAATATGCCTAAAGAGGGGTCAGGGTTATTTTCCGGTTAGTTTTATTTTTCAAGAATGTCATCCAAGAGGGCCTGGAACCAAGGCTGGTCTGTTTCAGGACAGTCTGTAACATGTCACCATTTGCTCCTAAGTGTCCTCGGTGATGGCAGATAAAACCTTGTGATTCATTAACTGGCTATAAATAGCTCAAATTGTTGGGACTTGCTTTATTATTTTTGTCTCAATCTCCCTTATTTCACTTGTCAAGGAATTTCCCTAGCTTCTTACTCTCCTGCCTAAGTAGTGATGATCGTAATGATGGTGTTAGATGTGGAGGTGGACATGGTGATGATGGTGGTGGTGTTGGTGGTGATGAAGGTGGTGTTGGTGATGATGGAGATGGTGGAGGTGGTGGTGATGGTGGTGATGGAGGTGATGAAGGTGATGAAGGTGGTGTTGGTGATGATGGAGGTGATGGAGGTGATGAAGGTGATGGAGGTGATGGAGGTGGTGGGAGGTGGTGGTAATGAAGGTGGTGTTGGTGATGATAGAGGTGATGAAGGTGATGGAGGTGATGGAGGTGGTGGTGATGGTGGTGATGGAGGTGATGGAGGTGGTGGGAGGTGGTGGTAATGAAGGTGGTGTTGGTGATGATAGAGGTGATGAAGGTGATGAAGGTGATGGAGGTGATGGAGGTGGTGGTGATGGTGGTGATGGAGGTGATGGAGGTGGTGGGAGGTGGTGGTAATGAAGGTGGTGTTGGTGATGATAGAGGTGATGAAGGTGATGAAGGTGATGGAGGTGATGGAGGTGGTTGGTGGTGATGGTGGTGATGGAGGTGATGAAGGTGATGAAGGTGGTGTTGGTGATGATGGAGGTGATGGAGGTGATGAAGGTGATGAAGGTGATGGAGGTGATGGAGGTGGTGGAGGTGATGAAGGTGATGAAGGTGATGAAGGTGATGGAGGTGATGGAGGTGGTGGAGGTGGTGGAGGTGATGAAGGTGATGGAGGTGATGAAGGTGGTGTTGGTGGTGATGAAGGTGGTGTTGGTGATGATGGAGATGGTGGAGGTGGTGGTGATGGTGGTGATGGAGGTGATGAAGGTGATGAAGGTGGTGTTGGTGATGATGGAGGTGATGGAGGTGATGAAGGTGATGGAGGTGATGGAGGTGGTGGGAGGTGGTGGTAATGAAGGTGGTGTTGGTGATGATAGAGGTGATGAAGGTGATGGAGGTGATGGAGGTGGTGGTGATGGTGGTGATGGAGGTGATGGAGGTGGTGGGAGGTGGTGGTAATGAAGGTGGTGTTGGTGATGATAGAGGTGATGAAGGTGATGAAGGTGATGGAGGTGATGGAGGTGGTGGTGATGGTGGTGATGGAGGTGATGGAGGTGGTGGGAGGTGGTGGTAATGAAGGTGGTGTTGGTGATGATAGAGGTGATGAAGGTGATGAAGGTGATGGAGGTGATGGAGGTGGTTGGTGGTGATGGTGGTGATGGAGGTGATGAAGGTGATGAAGGTGGTGTTGGTGATGATGGAGGTGATGGAGGTGATGAAGGTGATGAAGGTGATGGAGGTGATGGAGGTGGTGGAGGTGATGAAGGTGATGAAGGTGATGGAGGTGATGAAGGTGGTGTTGGTGATGATGGAGATGGTGGAGGTGGTGGTGATGGTGGTGATGGAGGTGATGAAGGTGATGAAGGTGGTGATGGTGATGATGGAGGTGATGGAGGTGATGAAGGTGATGGAGGTGATGGAGATGGTGGAGGTGGTGGTAATGAAGGTGGTGTTGGTGATGATGGAGGTGATGAAGGTGATGAAGGTGATGGAGGTGATGGAGGTGGTGTTGGTGATGATGGTGGTGATGGAGGTGATGGAGGTGGTGGAGGTGGTGGAGGTGGTGGAGGTGGTGGTAATGAAGGTGGTGTTGGTGATGATGGAGGTGATGAGGTGATGAAGGTGGTGTTGGTGATGATGGAGGTGATGGCAGTGATGGTGGTGGTGGTGTTTGGGGTGTCATTGGTGGGAGCAGCAATGGCAGTAACGCTGCTTCCATGCCAGCCCCCCAGGTCACACTACCTGCCTGCCCCACTCCTGCCCCATGTGTTGTTCCCCGCGTGTGCCATGCTGTGAATACTTAGACTTGTACAATGAGCATGTGTCTGGCCACTTTGATTTCAGCACCTCCAAAGTTTATAAAACCCCTAAATCTTTAAAATAAAAATAGGGGTTAAACCGTTTGGATCTTCCAAATTAGGAAGAAGAAATGAAGCACCCAGCTGTAGTTACAGGCAATTAATGTGATTCTGGGAGGCCTTCGCAGCACGCTAATGGAAAAGCTGATTAGAAATGAGCAGGGAGTAACAAGGGAGGTCAGAGCAGTCCCCCAGCTCTGACGGAACAGCCAGCGCTCCGTCCCACGCTGACGGCTTCTAAGCACAGGTCTGCTGGCTGGAAAGGCAGGTGGGCAGTGCCCTTTCCCCGTGGTGGGGAGGGGCCGGGAGGGAGCCTGGGCTGCTCTGTGCGGCCCCTGCAGCTTCAGAAAGAGAAGGCGGCTGAAAATAAACCAGAGACGGGCAAGGAAAAGGAGGACAGGGAGAGTGCACGGTGGGGGGGTCCCCCTGAGAACAGACTGAAAACAGGGCTTCTGACCTGGAAAGACACGGGTAGGCTGGAAGCCACGTGCGGCACGGGGGCGGACAGCCTTTCTCTCTGCACTCCTACAGAGCAGTCTCAACACCGGCTTTGCAGACCGGCAGCGCTCCGCCCCTCCCCCCCACCCTTGCATATTTGCATTCCAATTTTGATCTTGTCTTGATTAAAAAAGAAGCCACTCTTTGGGGTCTTTTAAATATATATTTATATGCATTTTTAAATGTTTGTTTATTTATTCATTTTTTAGAGAGGAGAGAGAGAGAGAGAGGGAAGGGGGAGGAGCAGGAAGCATCAACTCCCATATGTGCCTTGACCAGGCAAGCCCATGGTTTCGAACTGGCGACCTCAGCATTCCAGGTTGACGCTTTATCCACTGTGCCACCAAAGCTCAGGCTTTTATATGATTTTTATGTTTTGCTTTCTTATACCCTATTGCAAATCCTTTCCTAAAAGCAAGTCAAGAGTGTGAACAAACAGACGAGCCAACAAGTCCATCGTACTTGACACTCTGAGCGGCTACCGTTTGCTGTCCGGATCGCCCAGGCAGGCTGCGGTCCCAGGGAGCCCAAACTGTCGCCTGGTGCAGCTCAGAACCTGTAGCATGGGCCGTGCCCTCTGCCTCGAGACCTGCCCCATGGCCGAAGGGGCCTGCCACTTCCTTTGTCAAGCCTCTGGGCCTCCCAGCTGTGGCAAGACCTGCTTTCTGGCCGATTTGGCTCTTGAAGGAACTCTCTGTTCAAGGTGTCTATAGCTCTGCAGACACACGCGGGGATCATCTTCTTGCTCGGTCAGGATGTCTGCCAGGAGCTCCCCCCCATCCAGCCTGTCCTCTGTGGAAGGAACGCTGTGACATCCTGAGAGGACACCCCCCTCCCTTTGGAGGACAACTATTTCCCCTGAGAACCTAGTCTTGTCCTGATGGACCTTATGACCAATCCATGTGACCCGCTGTGGCCTTATCCGTAGTCTGTGTGGCTAGATTGGCAGTGAGGCCCGTGAGAATTCTCATCCGCTGCTCGTGAACAGCAGCACCACGTGGTGGCGAAGGGCCTGGGTTCGGATCCGGCCTCCCCTTGCTCACCGCATGATGCACTCAGCCTCTCTGTGCGTCCATGTCCCCACCTGTCAAGGGGAAGCAGCAATAAACCTACCTCACAGAGTAACTGTATTTAGAGGCAAGAGATTTAAAGCGCTTGGTTCAGTCCCCTGCACTTTGTAAATAATGACGACTGTTTTTATCATTACTTCCCTCGGGCAGCAGTCAGACACGGGCCTGGTGGAGAAAGCACATAGTCAGTGCTTCCCTCGTGCCTCCAAGCAGGGCCCTTAGAAGCCGAGAGAGCCTGTGAAGGGGACATTTGGCCTGTGTGACCTCACCCCCAGACCTAGTGGTCGGCAGAGGCTGTCCAGTGCTGGCTATGCCTGTTTCACACGTGCCAAGGGACCACACATGTCACCATCCTGTCACACGTTCCCCATGGGGCACCATGTGGCCACTGCCACAGAGACTGACACCAAATGGGCCTGGACAGAGAAACTAAGGTCTCAGCTTAGGTGAAGAGTATTTTTTGAAGTTTCCTTTTATTCTGGTACCGATATACCCTATTGCAGGGGTCCCCAAACTACAGCCCACGGGCCACATGCGGCCCCCTGAGGCCATTTATCCGGCCCCCGCCACACTTCCGGAAGGGGCACCTCTTTCATTGGTGGTCAGTGAGAGGAGCATAGTTCCCATTGAAATACTGGTCAGTTTGTTGATTTAAATTTACTTGTTCTTTATTTTAAATATTGTATTTGTTCCTTTTTTTTTTTTTTTTACTTTAAAATAAGATATGTGCAGTGTGCATAGGGATTTGTTCATAGTTTTTTTTATAGTCCGGCCCTCCAATGGTCTGAGGGACAGTGAACTGGCCCCCTGTGTAAAAAGTTTGGGGACCCCTGCCCTATTGCATATATTTGTCCCATTTATAGCTACCCCTTGTCTTCTGAATGACCTTCCTACCTGTGAGGAAGTCTCCATGCTAGGGGTCTTCACTTCTCCACATGGAAGTCAGGGTCCAAGTCTCAGCTTCCCTTGCAGCGATCGGACACAGGCTCCATCAATGAGACATGACAGGCAAGACCTCCCGTCAGAGTGAGCGCTGCGGGAACAGGCTCAGTCGGGGGCATCTGGTTCCCGGGCACCGGTGGAGGTAAGGGTACCTAGTTTAGGTCATGACAGCAGCCACGGCTGCAGGGCCCACCTGTGTGCCAGGTCTAGTTCCCTGGACAGAGTGGCATCGGGGTGGTGACGGCCAAGGTTGTGGTGAAGCCAAGCTCTCGACATTTGGTGTATGGCAGGATTTTAGGTGCTGATCCTGGAAGATCAGCCTCGACCTGCTTCTCCCGCTTTCTCAAGGTTTCTCTGATCACCTAGGACACTCCAAGACACCTGGTTGGTAGGCCACCACTTTCTGAGCGCTCGCTGTGCCCAGGATGACGGCCCTCCCACCGGGCCCCTCACTGCAACATCTCCTTCAGTTCTCCCAGCAGCCAGAGCGGAGCGCTGGCTTGAGGGTCACGCTGCCTCATGTCTGAGCCTCAGGTCAAGCAGTTTGAGGTCAGGGACAGGACTCTTCAGAAAAGACCGTAACTTCCTGTCTTCAAACCCACAACCCTGCCCGGATCTTCTCTAGAAGAGACTGGACTGAGACGGGCTGGGAGCTCACCCAGGATCTCAGAGGTGCTTCGCGGGTCACCCAGAGCAAGCGGGAAACCCTGAGCCACCAGGACACCGGCCTCCTCCCCTCAGCCTGGAGCTGGGGGTCTCAGGGCAGAGGAGCCCAGAGCCCGGCTTCTGGGGACAGGCGTGCCCCTGCCCCAGGACCCAGCACCACTGTGTGTGTGTGTGTGTGCGCTAGGTGCCAAATTGTACAAGCACATGTGTGTGGTATGTGTGCATGTGTGCATGCATGTGTATCTGTATGTGTGTCTGAGGTGCTATTCTTCTGAGTATTATCCTTTACCTACTGTCCTAATTTTATTTAATCATCAGAGCTCTTCGCTGAATATCAGAATATTCAATTAATATCATCTGTGCAGAAGTCAGAGACGGTACCACCCAAGGGACCCTGTGCTCACTGTCTCCTTCAGGTGACCCCTGACCCACATCAGAATCACAACACAGTTAACTCTTTCTGAGAACAACACTTTTCAACTCCCTTCGCTACTTGCTCCAAGGCAAACTTAAGTTCTGGAACTGTACGGCTGCCTTCTGTCCCTCACTCCTAGTGGACATGCACAGTGAACACAATGAACGTCACAACACATGTACTGAGCACGGGCTCTGTGCCAGGCGATGGCGCCAGTGTGGGGGCCTGGTGTCGACGGGACCAGGTGAGCACAAAGAAAGGAGGCTTGGGTGTCCAGGGACAGGAGAGCGGGGGTGTGGTGAACGGCGGGAGGCGGCGAGGACAGGACAGAATTTGCCAGGCCCAGTGAGGAAGGAAAATACCGAGCCTGAACTGACCTGTGGTGGCGCAGTGGATAAAGCGTTGACCTGGAATGCTGAGGTCTCCGGTTCAAAACCCTGGGCTTGCCTGGTCAAGGCACAGATGGGAGTTGATGCTTCCTGCTCCTCCTCCCTTCTCTCTCTCGCTCTCTCTCTCTCTCCTCTCTCTCAAAATGAATAAATATCTAAAAATAAGTTAAAAGAAAATACCGACCCTTGTTCAAAAATTATTACGAATTCCTAGCCAGCAACAGCAGAGTGAGGAGCAAGCATGGCTCCTGTGTGACTGCAGGCCCCGGGCGACCTGGGTGAGGACAGGTAGGTAGGCCTGGGGCCGAGGGAGAGAAAGATCTGGATTTTATCCTACCTGCAGTGGAGCCACAGGAAGGGCTAAAGGCACTGTGCCAACCGGCCTGGTGTCCATCTTGGGGCTGTGGAGGGGACAGCAGGCGCAGGAGGACAGAGGGGACAGCTGGCGGGGAGCCAGGATGCAGGCCCGGCCCGAGGCCGCACGGGAGGAGCCTGGAGGCCGGAGGGTGTGGGAGGTGCTTTAGAGACACAGTTGCTGGCTGGCTGGGGGCAGGGGGAGCAGGGGCTCAGCCTGGCATCTGCAGAAACGCCTCTAAGACACCGGCCCACAGCCAGCCCTGTGGGAACAGGGGGAGGGGCCTCTCCTGGGGAGGCGGGGCCTTTCTGAGCGGACCCCACGCCCCGCCCTTCGTCTGTCCTCACAGAAGCCCGGTCCCCGCTCGCGGCCAGCGACAGAGCTCGCTGGAGACTCTTCACAGTCAGAGGCCACGCTGCCAGATGCTAAATCTCCCCCATAAGAAATCTGAATACAAAATGTGCGGCAGCCACTGTCCAAAACCAATATGTACAAAATGGCACAGAGCCGCTGGAGCAGCAGGTGTCGCCGCGGTAAACACTGTCGCCAACATGTTGACTTTGGCAACGCTCATGCGTGTCTTGTCATGGAAACAGTTTATTGAAATTGAACGCTGAAGAAATGGCTCAGCAAGGCTGCCTTCTCCCACCGTCATCCCCAGTAACATCCCGAGTGATGTGAGGAAGGGCAAGTGTCCCCATTTCTAGAGTGCCTGGTGGGTGTGTGTGCATGGTTACATGTCCTGGGGACGTCCCAGAGCCCTCCCCATGGGCCTGGGAAGTTAGTGGCATTCTCCCTGGTTTTCAGATGCTAAGAATGAGGCTCAGAGAAGCTGAGTGACTTGTTCAGGATCACACAGACAATGAGATGGAGCCCCAATGAAAAAGCAGGCTGGTAGATTCTGTGAGCTGCCAGTCTCCCTGTCCTTGCTGATGGCACCTCATTTTTTATGGCAACTGGCCAGTCCCAGAGGGTGCATTATGATTGACATTAGCTGGCCAAAGAATCCTTTCCCCCTTTGCCAGTGGTTGGTATGGGAGTGAACATGGGACCCATTCTGGCCAATGAGAAGGGAGATAAAGCCCAAGGAGATGGGGAGCAGGGACTTCTGGGATAGATTTTTCTCCCTGATACAACAGAGAGAACAGTCCAAAGTCAAATACACCTTGCATTCGCCACCTCCCCTTCCTGTCTGTGGCCTGGGGTAGCCTTCATAGAGCCACAAGGTGACAAAGATAAAGCTGAAGGTGCAAAAGAGGAGCTTGGAATGGGTCCAGGTCCAGGATGATGGCGTCGGGTGTTAAACTAATCTCAGAACCTCCTGCCTCCAGACTTCTTGTTAAGAAAGCAGTTAATGTACATCTTGGTGGAAGGGATCTTAGGTATGGAGAAGCTATGAAGGTGCATGGATATAGCAATGAACAATGCAAGCGTGAGGCCATATGGACTATGACCACCTTGGTGAACACCAATAAGAAATTGTCTGGCCAGTGGACCTCTTTAAGAATGCATGTCAATAATAATGCATGAGAGGAAGACTTTATATCTCTACAAATGCTAGTGCAAGGGGAGACACTTCCCCTACGTATCACAACCTCAGGTACATCATTTATTTACTGCCACTAAATGCTGTATAACAAACCACCACAAGCCTTGGTGGTGTCTGTGGGATTCGACTCACATGAAGTGGGCTCTCTCGTGTGCCTGCAGTTGTTCTGGGTTGACCAGGTGGCTCTGATGATCAAGCCTGGGCGCTCACATTTCTGAGATTGCTGGCTCCTGGTGGTTGATCCAAGATGGCCTCCTTCCTGCCTGGGGTGCACATCCCTCTCCATACTCCACGTGTCTATCTTTCTCCTCCTGGGGTCAGCAGGCTGGCTGGGCACTTCCTTCTCTGAGCAACGGCAGGGAGAAAGATCAAGAAAATCTACTTGTACGAGTGCCTTTCCAGGCTCTCACTGCTTCTCGTTTGCTGATATCCCATTGGTCAACCCAAGTCATGTGGTTGAGGCCAGGATCAGAGCGGTCATGAAAGAGTTCTGTGGCAAAGGGCCGATGCTGGGACAGGAGAGTAATTGGGGAACACTTGTAACCTGCCCCCCATATAAACTGTCACCTGCCCAACAGTCCCAGAAATGAGAGGCCATCAAGGGAAAGGAGAGAGGATCCCGACTGGAACTGATGTGAGGCACCAAATGGCTGCGAGAGCATCAAATTGTCCAAGTTCACCGATAATTTGCTAAATTAGGTTTTCTGCCACTGAAATGAGGTTCAGGATAAAAATTAAGTTTAATGGTAGAAAAGTAGTTACAGCCTGGCCTGTGGTGGCACAGTGGATAAACCTTCAGCCTCTAAAGCCAAGGTCGCTGGTTCGAAACCCTGGGCTTGCCCGGTCAAGGCACATACAACAAGCAAGCAATGAACAACTAACATGAAGCAACTATGAGTTGACACTTCCCATTCCATGCTCCCTCTCTCTCTTGTCTCTGTAAAACCAATAAATTAAGTAGTTAAAAAAATAAAATAAAATACAAAGCAGAGTAATATTTTTTAAAAAAAGAAAAGTAGTTACAATTTTTGCTCATGTGATTTTTGTGACCACAATTTGCATCTTCTACAGTCCTTAAGCCAAAGTTTCAAAATCACCGAAATGATGGCCAAGTCAGCCTTCAATTCCATAGGAGCCAGTCTTCTGAAGACTTCCAACTGAGCGAGGAAATGACCCCCAACGATAACACAGTGTTTACTTCCAAAGAGCAAATGGAGAGGCAAGGAGAGTGATTAAAAATTCTGGTTTGGCCCACAGCTGTGGACTCGGGAGCAAAGTGTCCAGGGGCCTTTGACACTCTTCCTAGAATATCACCTTTCTAATGACATCCGTCTCTGTAATTACAACAACAATTGTTTCAAGTGTAAAATGCCACTTATCTGGCTAGAGGACCTGTGGGGGTCAAGGCAAAAGATAGTCAATTTCTTGTTGTCCAATGAATAACGTTACTGTCATTAAATGAGTTCTCGGGTATAATCCGGTGGGTGATGTGTGGGACCCCAAACCTAAAAGACAAATGTTTGATATTGCTCCCCATGCCAGAAGTTCTTCCTCAGTGTTTGTGGAGAGATGTCCAAGGTCAAAGGAAGGGCCAGGGCCTGGCACGGCCAGGAGGAGAAGCCGGAAGGGACTCAACTGTCACAGGTTGGACAGTGTCCTTAGGTCTGAGCCGTTTATCCCAAAACAGGTATTGAGAGACAGAGAAGGAGAGAGAGGGAGAGAGGGAGAGAGTGCTCGAGGGACAGGGAAGGGAGTATTCTCTCCATTTTCACAACGCCTGTACGTGGCATTGGCAGGTGTCTCTGCCCTGTCCCGGCGTGTGTCCCATGTTCCAGCTTCAGGAAAGTTCTCAGAGAACACCATGTCTGTGCCCTTTTTATGAGTCTGGGATGTGGGGCAGAGGGCTGAGGAGTTGGCCTTCTCCGTCTTCTCACCCTGGGATGTCCTTAAGTCACAAGGATGCTGGGGACCTTTTGGTCAGGGGCTCTGCCTCAAAGTGGGACTCTTTGAAGGACAAGGATGGCCCACGTCATCCAAACAGAGGAAAGGAGGGCAATGGAGGGCCTGAGATGAAATGTACACTCACAATGGGAAAACTGAAGGGTATTGGAGGCTCCTTCATAGTGTCCTGAAAACCCCAGCCTGAGTGTCAGGGCCATTTCTTTCTGTTTGTAAAACCCCGGTAGCCACCCTCATCAAATGCTACCAGAAATGATGGAAACTGTGAAGCAAACACGTCCAACCCTGTTCAGTGAAAACTCACCTGCCCCAGAGGGAACGTGCTGACTGCGGCATTTCTGGGGGGTTGCACGTGCTACAGGTGTCCATGGTGGGTGACACACTTGGGGCTTCCTGGTTCAAAGATGGGCAGAACAACCTGGGTTTTCAGTGCCAGCTGGGACGCCGGAGCTGCCACAGCCCATCTCTGATGCCAGCCTCTCCAGCAGCGGCCTCTGTCCCCCATGAAGAATCATGCCCACGGGAAACAGCGCCGCAGCTCTGGGGGCAGGGCCTCTGGGCTCACAGTCCCTGCTGCAATTTTGCCTTCGCATTTCGCAAACCCAGCCTCAAGGAGCTGGGAGCATCACCCGTGCCCACAGGTCCTGCGACTCTGTCTTGAACCAGCAGCCCACTCGCCCCAGGAAGATGGTGTCAGGGGACCCCAGCTCTCCTTGCCCAGCCTCGCTTTCAGCACTGACAGGAAGCGGGGTTTAGAAGGCACGAGATGCCTGAGTTCTCAAGTTGTCCACAGGTTTCCAATGCAAACACTGGACACCCCTGCAGTATAGTTAGTCATCGGAAATTCTGGATCCCAAGACTATCCCTCCACTGGGCACCAAGCCCCTGCCTCAATCTGCCTGGCACCCAACCTGTGCTCAGGCCTACCAGAGGGGGTGGTGGTGATGATGGCAGTGGTGGTGATGATGACGGTGGTGGTGATAATGATGGTGGTGGTAAAGATGGCAGTGGTGGTGATGGTGATGGTGATGATGGTGATGGTGGTGATGATGCTAGTGATGGTGATGATGGTGATGATAGTAATGGTGATGATGATGGTGATGGTGGTGATGGTGATGATGATGGTGATGGTGGTGATGATGATGGTGATGGTGGTGATAGTGGTGGTGATGATGATGGTGGTGGTAAAGATGGTGGTGGTGGTGATAGTGATGGTGGTGATGGTGATGATGGTGATGGTGGTGGTGGTGATGATGGTGATGGTGATGATGGTGATAGTAATGGTGATGATGATGATGGTGATGGTGATGGTGGTGATGATGGTGGTGATGGTGATGGTGGTGATGGTGATGATGATGATGATGATGATGGTGATGGTGGTGATGGTGATGATGATGATGATGGTGATGGTGGTGATGATGATGGTGATGGTGATGGTGGTGATGGTGGTGATGATGATGGTGATGGTGATGGTGGTGATGGTGGTGATGATGATGGTGATGGTGATGGTGGTGATGGTGGTGATGATGATGGTGATGGTGATGGTGGTGATGATGATGGTGATGGTGATGGTGGTGATGGTGGTGATGATGATGATGATGGTGATGGTGGTGATGGTGATGATGATGATGATGATGGTGATGGTAGTGATGGTGGTGATGATGATGGTGATGGTGATGGTGGTGATGGTGGTGATGATGATGGTGATGGTGATGATGATGGTGATGGTGGTGATGATGATGGTGATGGTGGTGATGGTGGTGATGATGATGGTGATAATGATGGTGGTGGTGGTGGTGATGATGGTGATAATAGTAATGGTGATGATGATGATGGTGATGTTAGTGATGGTGATGGTGGTGGTGGTGGTGGTGGTGATGGTGGTGATGGTGATGATGATGGTAATGGTGATGATGATGGTGGTGGTGGTACTGATGGTGATTATGATGGTGATGGTGATGATGGTGGTAATGGTGGTGGTGGTGATGATGGTGGCGATGGTAATTCTGCGAGGCACCGGGTAGAACCCTGGCTGCTCATGTCCAGCCCTGACACCCTGCTCCTTTGGCCCCAGGAGGAGAACTCTTCTTTCTGGAAAGAGCTTGTGCTACAAAGAGCCTCAGGAGTGTAACCCAAATAGCACCTCCTTAATATTAGTCCAATTATGCAGGAGCTGGCCCAGGCCCAAGTGCCTCTCTCCAATGATATTTACCTGCTCCTGGCATTTTGGCTGATAAACATAGAAGATAACTCTTCAAAAAATGAACAAGACTATTATGGAAAATAAATAATCCTCACGGAAGGCTTCAGAGAGAAATACGAATGAAAAGGGGCTGATGTGATGGACTACGTGATTTCTGGCAGGAGGCCAGGACCTGACAGACAAGGAGGTGGCCACAAGGAAAAAGAAAAACCGTTGTTCTTCTGTGACCTCCTCGGCTCTCTGCCTCTCCTCTCTGCCACCACGGGTTTCCTGGTGAGGCTCAGGCTGCCAGCACTGCAGTGACCCCGGAAGAGGGGGCTTGGGCTGCTGCTGTCACTGGAATGGGGAGTGGGACACAAGCGAGAGGCAGACTCCCCAGGCCCCAGAAGAGGGTGCCCCGCCTCATGGAGGCTGCAGTCACATGGGAAAGACACACACCAAGCCAACAAATGAAATGACTGAGGGTCTAACAGGTGTTTAAAGAATAGGGAAGTCAAAAAAGGGCAAGAGGATGTTAAAGTGGAGAATGGGGGTGTTACAGGTTGAAGTATGTCTTCCCCCAAATTTATACATTGAGTCCTAACCCCAGCACCTCAGAATGTGACTGTATTTGGCAATGGGGCCTTTAAAGTGGTAATTAAGTTAAAACGAGTTCAGTAGCGGAGGCCCCTAACCCAATATGACTGTGTCCTTATAAAAAGTGGAAATTTGGATCCATCACCATGGACACGCACACACGCACACACACACATGGAGAACACTGTGTGAACAGGAAGGTGGCCAACTGCAAGCTCAGGAGAGAGGCCTGGGACAGATCCTGTCTCTCAGCCCCCAGCAGCCAACTCTGCCGTCACTTTGACCTCAGACTTCCAGTCTGCACAACTGAGGGCTAAGACCTTGGTGATGAAGCCACCAGTCTGTGGTGCTCTGTTACGGTGGCCCTGGTCAGCTCACCTGGGGGAGTGCGGGGGGTCAGGGAGGCAGAGACCGGGCAGCGCAGAGCGGGAGCCCAGGAGGCTGGGAGGACGTTGCAGGCCAAGGGGCAGCAAACCGAACGGCTCCTGCTCAGGGACTGGCAGGAGGCCCGAGACAGAGTCGGAAGCAGCAGAGCAAGGAGAAGCTAGCCAGTGCGCTGGTGGTGGGGGCCCTACAGCCAGGTCCGGTGCAGTTTTGTAGGTGATGTAAGAAGCCAGCATTTAGTTTTGAGTGTCCTGGGAAGTTACTGGAGGGGTCAGGCAGAGCAATGAGATCTCATATACACTCCGTACTGGATCACGGCCCACTTTGTGGGTAGTTGAGGGGACTCTCGGGGCAGCAACCCTTGGGTCTGCGGGACTCATGATCACTGGAAAGCCAGGGGCTCCCCAGACAATGAGGGAGGGTGTGTGTGTGTGTGTGTGTGTGTGTGTGTGTAGGGGTGAACTGGTGAGAGATTAAGTTTACCGTCAACTGATAAATTGTATAGTTGTTCCTGTTAAGATCTGTAATTCTAGACACATAGGGTTACAGCCTGAGAATGAGCTGAAGGGTCAAGAAGCACCATCCGGAGTTCACAGCGGCCCAGTCTGCCGGCCCCGGGACGGCAGGCGTCTTTCTCATCGTACTTCAAAGCAGCGAATGTCAACCAGCGATGGATGAATGAGTAAGCAAAATGTGGTCTGCCACGCCATGGAATATTAGTCACCTTAGAGAAGAAGGACACTCTGACACATGCTACCGCCTGGATGAACACTGAGGACATCATGCTAAGTGAAAGAAGCCAGTCACAGAAGGACAAAAGCTGTGTGACTTCACTTCTGTGAGGTCCCTAGAGTAGGCAAACTCAGAAACAGACAGTAGAAGGATGGATGTCAGGGTCTAAGAGTCAGTGTCAAGTGTCAAAGGAGCATTATGACAGCACCACTGCGTTCCTCCTCCACAGGCTATGCAGCCGACCGGAGTCCCCACCGCAAGCACACCTGGGCGTGGCCTGCTGCCACCCCCCGCCCCGTAAGGCCTGTTCGTCAACAGGAGCAAACGGTCAGAGTCAGACTCAGAGCCAAGAAACTGGGGACCTAGTCCTGAACCTCCCAATAACTAGCCATGTGACTTTGAGTCAATTACTCAAGTTCTGGGGTCCTTGATCCCTGATTGGGTAATCCGTGTGGGCTGGGCTGGGTTGGGGGAAATTGTTACCCATTACAGTAGGGTTTGTCACAGGGACACCGCCAAAACCTCTGGGGTCCATGACAGGCAGAAAACGTAAAATGACTGCGGGCTGGTGGGCTCCTTGCCCTCCCGTCCACCAGCCGGGCTCAGGGCTTGTGGCTGCCTCCCTGGCAGAGGACAGGGCGGGACCAGCTGAGTGGACAGGAAGCTCCAGGAGGAGCTCTCTGCACACATTCCCGCCCTTGCACCACTGCAGTCCCGGCCCAGGACTCACCTCCCATTGGGTCAGCACGAGCGGCCTGTGGCCCAGACCCAGGACGCCCCGCAGACCCCGCCCCACCAGGGCCCTGGCTCTCACTCGCCTCCTGCATCCCTCCCAACACTCGGGCTGTGCGGGGATGAGAAAATAATTTCGAGGAGGGTCAAACTGCTGGATTAAACTTTGTATAATGTTTGACACATTGCTTTGCATGGAGCTAGACAGTGAGCACTCAGTGCAGACTGGCCGAACAGGCTCCCAGCACACACTGCCATTACTGCTTCTCAGGCTGATGTGCAGGATAATGGCCAGGTTTCTAGAGCGGCTCCTGGTCTATCTTTGTCCTTTCGGGCATGACCTCCTCTAGTCCCAAGCAGGCAACCGTAGCAAAGCAATAAAGAGAGGTAATTACTGCCCTGGCCAGTTAGCTCAATTGGTTAGTCATCCTGAAACACCAAGGTTGCGGGTTCGGTACCAGTCAGGACACATACAGGACATATGACCAATGAACTCACAACTAAGTGAAACGACAAATGAATGCTTCTCTCTCTGTCTCTCTGTAATTATCTCACGTGGCCAGACGTCTGAAAGTTAGCAGGTCCAGAATGTGTGCAGGTGTTGAACGGCTTCCTGGCACCCCACTGCCCACCCTCAGCACGTGGCTGCCCTCCTAGGCCTGCCACCTCATGGTCACGGGGCACTGCCAAGCTGCAAGCCATCCGCACACAAAAACATTCGAGGTAGGAAGAAAGCAAAGGTATAGAAAGGCTCTTTCCTTAACTGACTTTGTCTTTTTAGCTGGAAAAAGTCTTTCCCAGAAGTCCCATCAGCAGACTCGCCCTGTGTCTCACCAGTCAACTGAGTCACGCGTGCAGTCCTGGGGCAATCGTGGAGTCACCGCGAATCTTAGATCGGACACCGTGTACCTTGGGAGGTTGACATCACAGGGCCCCATCCCTCTACCTCAACCTCATCCAGCTGCCGCTGGCCCACAGGATGGGAGGGCCATGAGCGGTGTTGGGTGACACAGCGGGAAGTAGGAAAGATGGGGTCTCTTGCAGAAATGCTATCTCAACACCTTGAGAACCACCGGACAAGAAAGACTTTGATGCTTGCCATAATTAGCTCTAAATCTAACCAAGTGCCACCAGCCAGGGCAGCCACCCAAATCCCCTGGAGCGGAGCTTGAGACAGCAGAGCCTTCCTTTGGATGGTGGCCGGAAGGACGCAGCCTGCCTGAAGAAGGCCCATACGAGCTCCTCCTCGCTCTCTCCGCGGTGCGTGTCCTCTGTCCAGGAAGGTAAAACTTCATTGTCATGGGACACAACCCTGCGGTCACCGCCTCTGGCCCCTGCGTGGCGCCACCCTGCACAGCACCTGGCTGTCCGGATGTGGAACGCACTTTGAACGCTTTGACGCCTGTTTGCATCGGCAGGGCTGAGCGAGGGCTGGCATCTGCAGAGCTGATGTGTCTGTGAGGAGCAGGGGACGTCCTCCCCACGGGTGCGCCTTCGCAGACACCGCCCCCCCCCCCCCAAATGTGCCCACCCCGTCTGGTAGCAAAACAGCTGCAACCTTCTAAAAATTAATTGGTTTCTGGTTCATTTGCATTTTTTATAGTTTGCCAACAAAAGATAGGAGAGGGGAGGGAACTTATTAATGTGCAAAGAAATTCTCCAAAAAGGGGCAGAAGCGCGCATTTTCAGCGGGACCCAGAGATGCTCATCTAAATATAACCCCAGGTTGCTTTCTGGCCAGCGCCGCCAGCGCTCCGAGGGAGGGGCGGGGCGGGGCGGGGCGGGTCACGTGCAGCCTTGACAGCAACAGGCAGCCACGGACGCCCAGGACCACCCCGGGCTTAGTGTTCTACCCCGGGTCTGCATTCTGGTTCCCTAACGGCCATTTTCAGAAAATAACCACGGCCCTTTCAGCATTGGCTGTTACAATGGGCACACTAAAAATAAAGCCAGCATAAACAGGTTAAGAAATTGACAGAATAACAAGGCGTAAAGAGTTAGAATGAGTGCGCTGCTCAGGGGACAACAAGGTCCTACAGAGTTGCTCGGCGAGATGGGGAGGGAGGGGCGGAGGAGGCGGCGCCTGAGCTGCTGACTCCGTGTGCCCCGCCTTCCCTGACGATGGGGACAGCTCCTTTCACAGGGACAGCCAGTGCTCCATCTAATTTTGCATTAGTGGCAGCAGTGGCACTAAACTAAGGAGGGGACACAGCTTTGGTTGTTGCGCTCCCATTTTTTTGTGGTGGACACCTAAGAGAATGAAGGGAAGTTTCCCATAGCTGACCCCAATCCCCAAATGTGAGTTTGGGGAAAGAGAGAAGGGCGGTGCAGAAGGGGGCGAGTTGGGGGACATGTTTAATTCAGTCGTGACATTTGGAGAAAATGACTCTCTGGAAAACTGGTAAGAGAGGGCAGAAAAAAAAACCTATGTACGTGCTATAAACTCACTGTTACCATTGTAGGTCTGTATATGCTAAACGGACTCTTCTGATCTAGAGGTTTCTAAGCGGTCTTACTCAACTGGTTAATGGTACTGCTCTGGCTGGGTCCCCTGCCCATGTGGCTGGAAGCCATGGTCACTTCCCTCCCACATCCCAGCGTGGGTGCCAAGAAGACACAAGCAGGGAGCCTGGGAAATCCCGAACTCCTTACCCTCTCAGCCTTCACCGACTCGGAGACGTTCACTCAGCAGAGCAGAGCAACAGAAACTGCTTTTATCGGAATATCTGGAATTTTTGGAACATCCAAAACTCAGTTCCCCGGATGTTAAGAAGTGTTCAGCGAAAACAGTGTTCTCAGCGTAAGTTTGGGAACTCTGCAGGTGACTGCAGTAGGATTTCTCTGAGTCTTTAATGTGATAAAGTGCTTTCTGGATCTTACAGAAAGAGGTACAGTCGACAGGTTCTCCAATGAATTTTCCCCTTAAAACTCCCCCTTTCAAAATCAATTGGAGTGTGTGTGTGTGTGTGTGTGTTTGTGACACTTTGGAAGAAGTATCTGTACGTAGTTCTTTATTCTGGATACAAAACACAGGACATCCAGCCAACTGGACATCCTAAAGGCAGTGCCTGAGCCCGGGGCGAGGGCTGGGCAGCAGACAGCTTCTGTGCTTCCGCCAGGCCAACACCAGTGTCTTCTGAAAAAGGAAACACTTCTATTGTTATTATTTCAGTTCGGTACCCATTCAGCAATCTGAGGGGATGGGCCTGGGGAGGAAGGAGGGGACCACTAGGTCAGCCCACACCTTGCCTGGTGGCAGATGCCTCACGCCCACCTTCCATGCTCTGCCGGAACTTTGGCAGCTGTTCATTAGAGGTCAGTAAAAGTTAAGTAAATGAAATGCGGCTCCGCTGTGGAGAGGGTTAGTCATTCCACTATGTGTACTGTGTGTCCAGGTGCTTTGCCGAGTGGAGAGCTGGTTATGGCTCCGTCTAATTCCTAACTGCTGGGCAAATGAACTACAGACTTTCCGGATGGTCCTCTCTCTGCATGCGGTCCTCCATATACAGCAGCCGGAGGGATTCACCTTCCACGTTTCCAAAAGGCAAATGGCATCTTCTGACCAATCCTTCTCGTGAGGCTTCTCCAGCCTGGCTGGAGCTAAGGGAAGGTGAGGATAAGAGGTGGGCGGTGGGAGGAAGTGGCAGAGCTCTGGGTCCTCCAGCTGGGCCAGGGATTCGGGGCCTCTTGGGCATCCAGAGTTATGTCCTAAGTGGGGGGTAAGCTAGCTTCCCAGGAGTCCCTCCTCAGCCATGGTTTTGATTTCTGCAGTTTCAGTTACCTGCAGTCAACAGCAGTCTGAAAATATTAAGTGGAATATTCCAGGAATAAGCCATTCATAAGTTTCCACTTGCACACCATTCTTAGTAGCATATGAAAGTTCCCACCACTGGGTCAGGACCCGAATCACCCCTTTGTCCAGGATATCCACACTGTGTATGTGCCCCAACAGTGAATCACTTAGTTATCAGATTCTTAAAGAGAGAAACCACATTCACATACCTTTTATTACAGGCTATTGTTATAATTATTCTATATTATTATTGTTGTTGTTAATCTCTTGCTGTGCCTAATTTATAAATTGAACCTTACTCATAAGTATGTATGTATAGCAAAAAACATATAGTATATATAGGGTTCAATACATCCATTGGGGTCTTGGAATACATCCCCCATGGATAAGGGTGGGGGGAACTACTTTATAGGCTTCCTGGGCCCACCAACCTCTGGGAGAATGGCCTTTATCTGCAGTTAAGCTCCACTAGGGAAGCAGGAGAACAGTCTGTCTGGCTGTTATGAGGGTTTCACTGTGAGCAGTGCTGTGGGCAGACAGGGGCCCCACCTCGGTATTGTGGGAGCAGAGAGTTTCAACCCAGGATTATACAATGGGGATTGATACGCTCTCTCGAATAGTCCCACACATAGATGTCCAGCTGATTCTCAACAAAGGTGCAAAGGCAGTTCGATGAGAGAAAGGATCATCTTTCTAATACACGACTCGGAGACACCTGGATAGCCATATGCCAGAAAATGAACCTCCATCCAAACCTCACACCATCTACAGAAATGAACTCTGAATGGACCGTGACCTCAATGTATAGCCTAAAGCTTTAAAACTTTTAGAAAAAAAATACATTTAAAAAATTGTGACCTTGATTTAGGCAGAGAGATTTTTAGCTACAATACCAAATGTGTGACTCATACAACAACAACAAAAGGGATAAAAACCTCATCAAGACGAAACATTTCTGCTTTTTGAAAGAAGATGTGCAAAGAATAAAAAGAAACACCATGGGCTGGGAAAAATATTTGTAAAGTACCATATGATGAAGGACTTGTCCCCCCCAAATATATATTTTTAACTCTCAGACCTCAATAAAAACATATAATTAAACACTAGACAGAAAAATAAAAAACTAAACAGAAGATTTGAACAACTTGCCAAATTGTCAGATCATGCCAAAGAAGACACGTGGACAGCAAATAATCACATGAAAGAGCCTCATGAGACTCCTCACAGGGGAAACAGAATTAAAACCACACATTAAAGGGACGGAGCATACCACGTCTGGCAAAGAAGCAGAGCAAGGAGACCTCAAATCTCAGTTAGAAATAATTTGATTACTTTTCAGAAAAAGTTATTTTGGAAGAGTGCAATAGTACAAAATGATGGTTAATTTGATGTCAGGATCCTCAAACTCAGGCTCCTGGGTCCACAATCCCAAGAAGGAGGTCTGATTCTTATCAGTCCCATTTCACAGACAAGTAACTGAGTCCTAGAGAAAATGATCACAAAATGAGTCAGTGGAAAAGACCCAAAGCAGGTAGGCCAATTCCCTAGCCCGCTGCTAACCACTGCACCACACTGCATCACCTAGTTAGCTACAATGCCACAGGGACCACACTCACGGAGGTGCCACAACATGGGTGGATGGAGGGGAGGATGACTCCTCCACCTCTGGATACAAAGCTATATCAGTAGAGGCACTGTATAGAAATTTGGGTTGGCCCTGGCCGGTTGGCTTAGCGGTAGAGCGTCGGCCTGGCGTGCGGGGGACCCGGGTTCGATTCCCGGCCAGGGCACATAAGAGAAGCACCCATTTGCTTCTCCACACACCCCTCCTTCCTCTCTGTCTCTCTCTTCCCCTCCCGCAGCCAAGGCTCCATTGGAGCAAAGATGGCCCGGGCGCTGGGGATGGCTCCTTGGCCTCTGCCCCAGGCGCTAGAGTGGCTCTGGTCACGGCAGAGCGACGCCCCAGAGGGGCAGAGCATCGCCCCCTGGTGGGCAGAGCATCGCCCCTGTTGGGTGTGCTGGGTGGATCCCGGTTGGGCGCATGCGGGAGTCTGTCTGACTGCCTCTCCACGTTTCCAGCTTCAGAAAAATACAAAAAAGAAAAAAAAAAGAAAAAAGAAAAAAAGAAATTTGGGTTAAAAAGTTAACCTTGAAAATTTGGAAGCATTATAAAGGGTATCCCCAGGAAGAAAAGTGGGATTTGGCAGTGAATATGCTCTTTCTTTTTTTAAACATTTTTTTTTTAGATTTTATTTATTCATTTATTCACTTTTTAGAGAGGCTAGAGAGAATGTGTGAGAGAGAAAGAGAGTGCGTGTGTGAGGGAGAGAGAGAAAGAAGGAAAGAGAAAGGGGGGAGGAGCAGAAAGCATCAACTCCCATATGTGCCTTGACCAGGCAAGTCCAGTGTTTTGAACCTGTGACCTTAGCGTTCCAGGTTGACACTTTATCCACTGCGCCATCACAGGTAAGACATGCACGTGCTCTTTCTTTGCTATACTCAACCAGGAAGGAAAAAGTTAACTATAGACTCTTGAAGATACTTCCACACTTGTGCAAATAACTATTAGGAGGATTATCAAAAGTCACAGAAAACTATGAAGCATAATTAAAATTTTCTTTATTGATCACTCTGTGTTTGCATATGAGGTTTTATATATGATAATACAATTCACTCTCTGAAAGATGATATTATTAGCCAGACTTTTAGAGATGAGTCAACTGTCCATCAGAGAGGTGAAGTACCTGTCTAAGGTCACACAGCTAGGAAGTAGCAGAGTCAGGGCTGGAACCCAGTTTTGTCTCGGATCAGGGCCTGTCTTTTCCACTCCTTGACTGCCTCCACCATCAGACGGGCCTCCTGGACATGCACATCCTCAGTCCTCGTCGGGCAGATGTGTGTCCTGCCTGCCTCCTATCTGCTTTTGTCTTCTGTGTTTATGTCTTCTGTAATTCCTAGTGGCCACCGTGTCTGCCCCCTACCCCTCTGGCAGTCCACCATCGCTTTCCAGCAGGGATTACACCTGCAGGAACCTCCTCTCCCGCTTCTCGTCCTCAGCAGGTTGGCCTGTCTCAGTAACCCTAGAGAGAACCCTAAAGCAGGCTTAGTGACAATGCCAGCCCCAGACAGGGAAAGTGACCCTGGCCTCAACCCTCTTGAGACTTAAGTGTGGATTAATGTCACCTACAAAAACCTCTAGATGCCCTAGGATTGGAGGTGCTTCAGCTGTGAAAACGAGGCCACGTCTAATGAACAGCATTGTTCTGTACAAGCCGCCGTCAGTATACTTGGCAAGAATAAGGACTTGGGACGCTCAGGCGATGATTTTTAATTGGATGGGCCTCGTGGCTGTAACACAAATCAATGCATTTCTGATGGGGCTGCAGGAGTGCTGATGTGTCTTGGCCCTGCCCCCCACCCCCCACCCTTAGGGGTCGGGGCCTGGGGAGCAGATGCTCTGAGCCCCTACAAGTCCCTATAGGTTAGGGCCACCAGGGGATGGGCTGGTGGGGGCTCAGGCGTGTGTTGGGGGGAGAGTGGGGCGGAGGCAGGATTCATGGGGAAGAGAGGGTGCAGGTGAGTGCGGGGTGCAGTTGGTGCAGAGTGGGACGGGGTGCAGGGCAGAGGGGGCTGCGTGGATGGGCGGGCTAGGCCTTCTGCATGGTGGGCCTGAAATTTTAGAGACATGCAGACCCCCACTGAGAATCTGCAGGGCCCAGATGCACAGCAGGGTGAGGAGGGCCCCACACCCGCAAGCTAGAACAACAGCAGGCCCCTCCCGGAGGCAGACTGGTCCGGGGATCCTCTCCCTGCAGCTGGTCTGCTGCCTGGGGCTGTGCGGAGGCTGCGCGGGGCTGCGGGGGCTGTGGCTGTGCGGAGGCCGCCCAGGGCTGTGAAGAGACTGCTGGGGCGGGGTCGTGCTGCGCGGGACCCCCTGGGGCTTTGCGGAGGCTGCGTGGGGCTGCTCGGGGCTGTGCGGAGGCCACCCTGTTGGTATTTTTCATTCATTTTCATGTTTCCCTTTTCGCTGGGGAGGGAGACTGTCTATGAAGGAGGAAGATGAGACAGCTGTTCTCTGGAGCCTTGACCCTTCTCCCTCTCATTCAAGATGATGATCTGAGGGGAGAGAAGGAACTGGTGCTTGCACTGCCCGAGTGTCCTGGAACCTGGCTGACAGGGTTGTCACAAGAAAGACAACGGCACGGTGTGGGTGGTGCAGCCAGAGTGATCCTCCGTCTGTTCAGGGGCCTGGAGGGGAACCCCTTTCAGGACCGGGGGCCAAGGCTGTAACAGCAGCAGGCGGACCCCGGGCCGCAGACGGCAGCCCTGGAACGCTGGGGCTGTGGCCAGAAGCACCCTGCACATGGGCCCAGGAAGGGAGCCACCCGCCACCGCCACCGCCACTGCCACCGCCACAGCAGTGACCCGTGTGGCTTTTGAGGACTTTTGAAGGCCACTGCAGACCACCACGCTGCCTGACTGGGGAGGGAGGGGAAGCTCTCTGAGGCTCTTCAAGGTGGCCGGGGCTTGCTGCCATGCCTGTGAGGGTGCCAAGCTCTAAAAGTTCCGAACTGAAAAAGGTCCCATGTCACATCCAGTACCATCGACAATCATTGAAAACACTTTATCGTGAGCCTAATCAAGGGCTTCATCTTTGTCCTGGGTGGACGTCCAGCACGCACGCACGTATGCACGCACACACACAGACACACAGACACCTGCAGAAGGCAGGCACCCCAGAAGCCCGAGCCAGGCCCCTAAGACACCCCTGCCGTCTGCGTCAGGAGCCGGGGAAGCTTTGCCCATAGGCTGCGCCGTGTTTCCTACAAAACCTCTGATTTTCACAGACACATATGCTTTCTCTCGCTAGGCATTGCTTTTGTGCAAATTTATCATATTTTCCCCTCAGTCCAGAAGTAAAATTTTTTTTAATTGAAGAAAATCCTTTAAGCTGTTTTGGACTTAGTCAAGCATGTAAAAAGGGTACTTTCCACCCATTGTTCAGATGCTTTGTTTGTTCTCAGATAGCCCAAATAATTTAAATTTAAAACTTTGAATTGGGCCTCTTTACGTAGCATCTCAAAGATGGTGTCATTTATGAAGAGAAATCTGGTCATAAAATAAAGGCTGAGGGAAGTGAGTGACCCCACTGGTCACAGTGGGAGATGGGGGCTCATTAGAGTTAAAAATATATATTTGGGGGGGACAAGTCCTTCATCATATGGTACTTTACAAATATTTTTCCCAGCCCATGGTGTTTCTTTTTATTCTCTGCACATCTTCTTTCAAAAAGCAGAAATGTTTCGTCTTGATGAGGTTTTTATCCCTTTTGTTGTTGTTGTATGAGTCACACATTTGGTATTGGCTGCTATTCTTGGCTCCAGAAAGAATCTGTGTTCACTGCCTTTGGCACATGGAGCCAACCAGGAGACGGACCCAAGAACCTGGATATGAACAAAATGAGATTTTCCTGTGGAAGTTAAATTATGAACCCCCCACACATGAGACCAGAACAAACATGTGCAAAGCCACCTTAAAGAGACACAACAATTTGAAAGTCAGAAGGGTGGAGGTCGGCCAGGGTTGCAGAAGAGAGGCACAGGGGCAGCTGCTGGCAGCTGACATTAGGCTCCAGGAAAGGGGCAGGACAGAGGGGAGTGGGGAGGTGGCCGGCACCTCTGAGCCAAGCACCAGGCATTCTGCTTGTGGGAAACAGTAGAGTGCCCCTGGCCAACTGGGATTTCACACCCCTGCTCCGCCATTTTCTAGCTGAATGAACTTGAGCCAGTTACTTAACCTCTCTGAGCCATAGGGCCTTATGTGGGAAAATGGAGATAACAGTACTTATCCTACAGAGTTGAAAAATAATAAGATATATACCAATAACTCAGCAGGAGCATGGAAGTGAGCACCATGGTGATGGTGACTGTAGTGGTAATGATGGAAGTCATTATGGTGGTGGTGGTCATCATAGAAATGGTAGAAGTTATTATGGAGGTGATGGTTGTCATAGAAATGGTAGAAGTGATGATGGTGGTGATGGTTGTCATAGAGATGGTGAATGTGATGGTGGTAGTAGTTGTCATAGAGATGGTGGATGTGGTTATGGTGGGAGTGGTTGTCAGAAACGGTGGATGTGATGGTGGATGTGGTTATGGTGGTAGTGGTTGTCATAGAGATGGTGGTGGTATTTGTCATAGAGATGGTAGATGTGGTTATGGTGGTGGTGGCGGTTGTCATAGAGATGGTGGATGTGATTGTGGTGGTGGTGGTGGTGGTTGTCATAGAGATGGTGGATGTGGTTGTGGTGGTGGTGGTGGTGGTTGTCATAGAGACAGTGGATGTGGTTATGGTGGTGGTGAAGAGGATAGTAGCAGTGGGCCTGTCCTTGGTGCAGAGATGGCCAGTTTGGGTTGGCAGAATCTGATGACATTAACAATGCCCACAAGCCAAAGACACCAGGAACACATGAGTATTTAAACAAAGTTGGGTTTTTGGTACCTGTTGCCACAAGAGAGACCGAACACAATGGAAAAACTTGGGGTGTCAGAGCGAAAGTGTACTGAGGGTATGTTACAGGGCCTGGGCTTGATGTGGGGTACAGGAACACTGAAGTCGGGTACGACTGGGCGTCACTAAGTTTACGTGGGAGGTGGAGCAGCAGTCCAGGCGAGGCTGTGATTGGACAGAGTGGCTGCCATTCACTCTAGGAGCGGGAGAGGGGCAGGTGGTCGTTTTGTAGTTTAAACAGCGTGCCTAGTTTTTGGTCTGTGTTCAACCATGATTACAAGTGGCCTTGCTCTTGTCTCTCTCCATCCCGGTCACAGAGTGACCTTGTTTGATGTTGGTGTTCAGTGAAATTGTGTTTGTCCAACAAAAGACCAGCCTGGCCGCACTGTGAGGGCCAGGTTGGCGCCAGCTGCCAGTGGCCCGGGCTGTGGTTCTGTTTCTCACCATCCAGCCCCAGCCCCAGTCCTGCCCCTGGCCCTGGGCCCCAACCCCACCCCGCGCCTGGCTCCCCCCGCCCCCCGCTCCCCCGCCCCCGCCTCCGCCCCTACGCATCAACCACCAAGTGCCTTTGATTACGGTCAGGCTTCCCTCAGTGGGGCCTGCAGAGGACAGTTGTGGACACACAGATCTGCGCAGTCCAGGTCCCTGTGGTGAGATTCATGTTGAACCGTAAGAAATTGCCACTCTTGCAGGTTGAAATCATTCGCGTATCGGCGGTCTCACACGGTGGAACCTGTTTCTCACTGGGGGTTGGCCAGTTGTCCTGGAGCCCGTATCTGTCCCCTGTGAACGCACCGTGAGAGGAAGGACTATCGCTGGGTGCAGATGATCTGGGCTTTCTGGTCCTTTTTAAGGCACAGAGTTTAAACATAAACCACACTCACCATGATCAAGGTCGTATGAGACTTTGAGAGGACACAGGATGTTTCCTCATGGCAACTCCTCCAGTTTATCAGGGGGAATTTGTCTCCAGCATTCAAAATGATGAACTGTGACTCTTCCTAGCTGAGGTGCGGCCAACTCTTCCCAAGTGAAAGGGCTTGGGTCAATGGTGGGCCCATGAGGGGAAACAAATGAAAAAAGTCAGGACACCACCATGCGGGTCAGGGAGTTGAGAATAAACATTTAACTTGGCCATGGCTGGGGCCCGCCACGAAAGCCACCCAGGACAATGTCAGCTGCCCGGTACAAACTGCACACTGGCATCCCAGGCTCCCATTGCTCCGTCCCCAAGCCTGATTGTGACCTCAGACTTCCTAGTGGCTACTGCGGCTTGAATAGACCCGTTTACCGGGCAGGAATCATGGACACCTGAGCGGGTGAACAAGTTCGGTGTATAGAGCGGACTGCGCTTTGGATGGCGCTATGATAAGGGCATTTGCTGAGGCAGAGAGGGAAGGCAGAGTTTTTCCAGCCTTCTGCCAGGCTGGGCTGTCCCCACAGGTTTGGCACTTCTGACCAGGACCAGTTGTCCCCAAGGATGTTGGGGCAGCTGCTGGAAGACCCTTTTCTGAGCCCACATTTGGAGAAAAGAAGAGTACTCAGTCTCTGTGGTTGCGGTCACTAGTTACCATGACTACAGTGGCTTAAAATCACTGAAAGGTACTGTCTCATGGTTTAGAGGCCACAAGTCAAAAATCAAGATGGGGGGGCAGGGCGACAAAGTGTCTCATGGCTCTCTCCCAGCATCTGGTGGCCGCTGGCAATCCTTGGTGTCCTTGGCTCCATCTCTGCCTCTGCTGTCACAGGGCCACCCCCTCTCCTCTGTGTCCTCTCTCTTAGTCTCCCTCTGCCTCTCTCTTCTAAGGATACTTGTCATTGGATTTAGAGCCCACTCAGATCACTGAGGGTGATCCTTATCTCAAGATCCTTAACTGTGTCTGCAAAGACCCTTTCTCCAAACAAGGTCACATTCACAGGTTCCAGAGATGAGGTCACGGCCATGTCTTTTGTGGTCCTCCGCTCAGTGCACTAAAGAAAACGAGGGGAGCAGCCGGCTCCCTCCCAAGTGCCTCCCTGCTCCAGCCCTTCTTTAATGCCTGAGGAATGTCACTAGGGGGGCTGGGACTTCATAAACTAGGGGCCAGTGTCTTTATCCCCCCCCCCAAGCCTTACCTCCCAGAATCAGTCATGATCACCTTTTGAAACTTGATATCTGGCTTCCTTCCCTCCCACCTTCTTCCTCCAGCCTTTAACCCTCAAGGACCCAATGCTGGGTGCTGGGAATCCAGGAAGGTGGACCCAGACCCCGCTTGAGGACCCACAGTCTAGAGAGGCAGACAAACCCCACCTCTGCCCTGCCCTGGGGGGCCGATGATGCCCTGTCATCCCAGGTGCGATGGCCCCTCGTCCTGACACAGACACACACTGGGGATGCTCCCGTCCTCTGGAATGGCTCCTAATTCCCTGGACAGTGACTAAGCGCCTCTCAGTCACCGCTCCGGCCATTAATTTAAGCGCCGGCACAGCCTGGGATGCCCTGTTCTCCTGGAGCGCCCAGGCTGTCCGCACAGCCATTGATTTAAGAGACAATATCACTTGCTTCCAAGTTTATGAGGCAATAAACAGCCCCCGCATATTGATGACCGCCAAGGTGTTTGCTCAGCACATTTGCTGTGTGCATTTATTCCGGGGGCTGCGCTCTAGAGCAGACGAAACCGCCACTGTTTCCATTTCTTTTCGCAGGGCCACGCCCCTCCCCCAGCAGCCGTCTGAATCTATCTGATCCCGGCCCCCCTTTCCCTGACGCTGCCGGGATGGAGTTTTCCCCTGGGTCTCGGGCGTCTCGAAGGGCCCCCGACACGCTGCCTGGAGGGCCTTGGAACCAGAGAGAAAAAGGAGAGGGTCGTTTTTCTGAGCCCCCCTCCCCTTGCGGCCTCCCGGCCGGCCTTGCCTCTCCTCCCTGGAGAAGGGCACGCATGGTAATAATGGACCGGAGCCACCGGCCAGTGTCCACTCCTCACGCCGCGGCGGAGCGCACCAAATAGAATTCCTTTTCATCTTCAGGAGCTGGGACGCGACAAGGCTGGGCTGCTAGTCCATAAAGATGAATCTTCAGAGCATTTACTAGCTGGAATCCAAACTGGTTTATGTATAAAATATTAGGAAGGCTCCGAGGAGGTGGCGAGGCGGGGGGGGGGGGGGGGGGGGGCGGGAGGGAAAGATTGATTGCAAACTTTGTGCCAACTGAGCAGTTCCTTGCATGCCAACCAGCAAGAACAACACTTGAAAAATGTATTAGATTATCCAGAACACCACGCTGATTTATGGGCGCGGCAGTCCCCACCCCAGCTTCCATTTCTGTAACAGAGAGAGATTAAGGCAGTGGTGGTGCGGGCTGGGGTTTTCCAGCTCCTCCCCACCCCCAGCGGCCCCAAACCCGTCACTTCAACCAGACATTGCGAGGCGGAGGGCTTGGAGATGTGCAGCCCTTCTGAGCTGGGAATGAAAACGGACTGGATGAGGAAGTTAAAGATCAAATAATACTGGCTGCTTAAAATCACGACGTTTCCTAGTGAGAGAGCGGAGGAGTGCCCAGGAGCCCGGTGTGTGTGCGTGTGTGTGTGTGTGTGTGTGTGTGTGCGCGTGCGTGTGTGCGTGTGTGTGTATGTGTGTGTGTGTGTGTGCGTGTGTGTGTTAAACCTGAGGCACGTACTCTGAGCACCCAGGAGGCTCCCCTCCAGAGACACGTCATGTGGTAGCTGACGTGTCCCACCTGGACATAACTATGGCCCTGATGAGCACACGGCGTTTGGGGCCACCTGAGTCAGGGGGGACAGGACCAGAGTCTGCCTTGACACGAGGACATGCATCCTCACCTCTGCCGCTGGCCACTGTCTATTCAGTAGACATCAGCCAACACCCAGTATGGGCAAAGCACTACGCTAGGCGCGTGGGAGATACCAAATACGGGTGGCCCCATGTGCTGCCTCCTAAGGGCTTTGTGAGACATCACAAAGGGGCAAATCAGGGGCCCTGCCCTCTGGAACCTTACAATGCCAGCTGGGGCTGGGGTCCAGCAGCCATGGATGGGTAAGTATGGAGCAAGGGCACAAATGACATCACTAAGAACTGGCACCGTGTTGAGTCAGAGGTGAGTGAGAGGGACTGCGAACTCCTGGGGATGGAGGAGGGCTGCTCGAGGCGACTTCTCCTTCTGTGCAAAGGGCTCCAGGAGGCACTGGAGACGGGAAGTCGTCTGAGAGGACACGGCCCACCCACAGGGCCTGCTCACCAAGATTCTCTGCCCCTCGGGAAGAACCACGACCCCTAAGGTCTGTCTTCCAAAAACTCTCTCCGTTAGGGAAATCTTGTTCCCTAGTTTCTTGTTCTGGGAAACAGTTCAGAGAACTCTCACCCTTCCTTCTATCTCCTGCACATGCCCAAGACCAGGCCTGTTCAAAGACTCCTAAGCAGCCCTGTGACTCCGCAGCAAAGGCCCCTGTGCCCAAGCAGGGCGGAAGAGTCTGCTCCATACACCTGCTTCATCAACAGGGGGCTCTCTCAGGCCGGGGAGGAGGGGATGCTCTTGGGGTTGAGGGAGGGTATAATCCTGCCACCCAGCAAGACTGTCAGCTGCCATAGCTGTGTGGATGAGGGTCGGTTCCTGCCCGTAGAGCTGACCATGGAAGAGGAACTAGATGCTACTCTTGGCGGTCACCAGATCTGAGATGAGCTGTGCTAGGCACTAAAGCTCATGGCATACACAGTAGTCACCGTCACCACAGAAGCTGGGTGACCACACTGAAACCCAACTGCTGAAAGAGAACTTGACAGGTGACCACCACCATCTCCAATAGATTTTTATCACCACCACCAGCAGCAGTACCATCACCACGACCACCATCACCTCCATCACCACCACCATCTTCACCACCATGACCATCATCACCACCATGACCCATCACACCATGACCATTTTGAAGGTACCTATGGTGTCTGTAGGCCAGGCCCTTTGCTAAGTGCTTCACATGTAGCAACTTAATCCTCACAACCCAGGGACCGAGGGGCACCTGCTCCCACTGGATAGATGGGAGCACTGACCAGGAAAGGGATCATCCAGAAAACAAGCAGCAGAGCAGGGATTCGCGTCTGTGAGCACGGACCCCAAGCGTGAGCTTTCACCACGCACCAAACTGCCTTCCCTCCTAAGTTTCATGAAGGTTTGACCTGGAGAGACGGAAAAGATCTATCGCTTTAGGTTGTGGACAAGCGGCAAATATAGCACGCGTGGAGATATAGCTGCTGCGTTCATTTCTTCTCAGTATCATTCGTTCACTCACTCGCCACGGGTCTGGGTAGAGGTGGCGTGAAGGGTGGAGGCAGCCCTGCCCGGAAGGAGCTCACCCGTGGCCCTTCAGGAGGAGACACGGCCACTTTGCTGCCCTGGCCCGGGAGGACACGGGGGGCCCGGTGTCACTTCTCTGCTCTGAGAGCTGCCAGGAGCCGGGTGCAGGAAGTCAAGTCTCAGCATCCTTCACCCAATGCCTCCTTCTTCCTGCCGTCACCCTGAATATCTTATACACGCCTTTTAAAACACTACCCACGCAAGACAAAACCCCAATTCATCTTGCCAAAGACATTTTCCCTTAGATTTAAAACCCTGAGTAATTTAAGAGATATGTAATTCACGTGTCTGCATTTAAACCATCAAAGTGCTTTTAAAAGAGCTATTTGAAATCTTTGGAGCTTTATGAACCTTTAAAGCTCTGTCTTTGGAACATGGGAATCACACACTGCCAAGGATAAAGACAGTAAAATACCAAAGGCTAGGGGTGGGCTTGAGACTCCAAATCCGTGACATTTCACTTTACAAAACTGAATTTCTCATCCTTACCATCCACTTCCAATCAGGACCACCGCTGACATGGGGTTCTCACACCTTTGCGGGCCCCTCCAGGGCCAGAGGGAAGCGGGCCCCAACTCCACCCGGGACCTCTGCCCTGACTGACCCTGCACCGGGGAGGCAGCAGCCCCAGGCCACACCAGGTGGGGCCGGTTATCACAGGGGGCGCCCTTTCTGGAGAGCGCACCAGTCAGCCGAACAAGCGTGGTCCAATCTGAAGCCTGAGGCTGGTTTAAAACGCGGAATCCTGGGCCGCTCTCTCAGCGCGCTGAATGGTTGGCCCCGGAGGAGCCGAATCTACACGTGACGGGCAGCACACCCCTCCCCTAACACCGTACACAGGGGCACAGGGGGACACTCCTACCCGGCTCTGCGCCCACTATCCCATGTGTCCTGGTCGGGTCCCCTCAGAGCCGAGCGCGGAGGAGGAAAGGGAAAAGCAGGTGGCACGCATGGCTGACCTGGGCAGGGACAGGGAGGCAGCCGCAGTCCTCGTGGTACAGGTGGGGAAATAGGGAGGCGGGGACTGGGGCGGAGGCGGGGACCGGGGCGGGGGCGGGGGGGGGGGGGACAGGGAGACACTGTGCCCGTGGAGCTCAGAGGGCATTTGCTGGCTGCGGGAGAAGCCAGTCTTTGCGGGGGTGGGGTGGGGGTGTCTGGGTTTGCGTTGTTATTTGGTGGGGTGAGGGGTGAACCCGCCCACACCTGTTTTAGGGCAGGGCGGAGGGGAGGTGACTTCATTGAGATGAGCCCGTGTGCCCACGACCTGTTTTGCCCTCCACCCCCGCCTTGCCCGCAGGTAACCTGGAGCATATCCTGGACTTTGGGGTCCCGGCTGCCACGACGACCAAGACCCAGGGACCGACCCCAGACTCTGCCAAGACCCTTATCCCCAGCGTGAGACCATTACACCTCCCCACCTCGCCATGCCCGAGATGGGAGGTCCCCAGCCACAGGGCTCCCTGGCACGGTGCTGGTCCTCCTCCTCTCTCTGGAACCCAGAAGCCTCCCACCCCCAGCTTTCCACCCTGGGAAGGGGGGGCTTGACTCCCTCTGCCACCTTCCGGCCCACTCAGAACCAGCCTGTGCCTCTAACCCCGAGAGGACGGCCGCCCCAGCACACAGGACCTGTCTTGCTCCTCGGCTATTGGCAGAGTCCGATCTTCCTCTGGTGACTGAAGGAGGGGTGCCGTGTAGCCCCTCCGGGCAGTGCCTGTCTGGCGAGCTCCCATCCTTCCTCGCTGGCTTCTGGCTCCCGGTTCTCCCAAAGCCATCAGGTTCCAAGTGCTAAGGAACGCTGTTTAAAAGGTGTTTTGTTTGAGCAGTTGAGTAAAATTTTAAATCCCGGGGCTTTGGGTCCCTTCCAGAGCAGTAAAGAAAGCCGCAGTTGGTGTGACCAGATTAAAACTGCCAGGGAAGAGGGTGCCTGGTCCATGCCCATTTCCCGCTGGCCTGCCCACCCAATGCCCCCACCATGTCTGAGTGCTTCCCTCTCTGACCCTGTTCATGCCCCCAGCATCCTCACCACTCCCAGGCCTGAGTCCTTCCCTTGTCCTTCCCTGGTTGACCTCAGCTGTCTCCCGTGACTGGATCTCTGAGGGGTGATTCACTCTGTTCAAAAGGAAGGGAAGCTCCCCCACTTTCACAGACGCTCCCCCTCCCGTTTCCCCGCTCCGTGCAATGGCTGCAGCCCCCAGCTCTCCACTGTCCCCTCTCCCTCAACACCAAATTCAACCTGATGTGAATCCTGCCAATCCGCTCTTTGAAATGCCACTAAAATCCAGGTAATGTTCAAGGAAGGTTGAGTCTTGAAGGTCAGTAGAGAGAGGAAGGGCATTCCAGGCAAGGGCTCATGCTGGTGGCCCGGAGGTCCTCTCTGCCGGAGGGCTCACCGGGCGGTCTGGACTTTGCCTCAGAGGTCTGGTAGCCAGACTTAGCCCTCGAGTCCTCTGCCCTTCAAAACCTCCTTTCTCGTCAGTCCTCAAACTTACCCTTGTAGTCGCTGCATCTTCTGTCTCCATTATTTCTTGAGGAGCAATGAGCTCCCGAAGTCCCTTACCCCGGTGTGAGCTTGACTTCCTGCGCATGCACCTGACCTGAATAAACTCTAGTTCCCTTGTGTGACAGAAGCCTCCCCTTTGGAGGCTGGGATTAGGCCAGTGCCTTTTAGGACAAAAGAGACCCAATCACCCTTTCCTGCCTTAGCCTCTCCCCCCGAATCCCCTCAAACAGGCAATTCTCTCATCACCCACTTGAACCTGCAACTGGACCTGGACCCCTTGGAGATTGTGGTCATGCAGTAACAGGCTGTCCCCCACTGTTGTGGGACAGGAAGTCAGGACACCAGGCAGGAGAGGACAGCTCTCGTGTCCTATTCATGGGGAACATTTACGTTCGTTTCATGAAGTACTGACAATCCCACCAAGTACAATACATGAACACTGCCTACCTACCACGCACGGCGAGGCCTCTTAGAGCCCGCCTCGAAACAGGCCTCGCTGGACGGCATGTTTTGACCTAGGCATCGTCCAATGCAAAAGTTCACCTGTGACAACTCAAAACTCTAAGAATTCCCAGAAATCTTTATTCTGTGCCTGTTAATATGCTTTCAATTAAATACAGGGGTTTTGGTAGCAGCCACCAGCCTTCCAAAAAAATCACCCAGAAAGGAAGAGATTTGACCTGGAACCTTAGGTCCTCCCATCACCATGGAAACTGGGGTTGCCACTGTGTGGAAGTAAGGCCAGTTTTTTTGTTGTTGTTTTTTTTTGTTTTTTTTTTTTTCATTTTTTCTGAAGCTGGAAACAGGGAGAGACAGTCAAACAGACTCCCGCATGCGCCCGACCGGGATCCACCCGGCACGCCCAGACGCTCTGCCCACCAGGGGGTGATGCTCTGCCCATCCTGGGCGTCGCCATGTTGCGACCAGAGCCACTCTAGCACCTGAGGCAGAGGCCACAGAGCCATCCCCAGCGCCTGGGCCATCTTTGCTCCAATGGAGCCTTGGCTGTGGGAGGGGAAGAGAGAGACAGAGTGGAAAGCGCGGCCGAGGGGTGGAGAAGCAAATGGGCGCTTCTCCTGTGTGCCCTGGCCGGGAATCGAACCCGGGTCCTCCGCACGCTAGGCCGACACTGTACCGCTGAGCCAACCGGCCAGGGCCGAAGTAAGGCCAGTTTTTGACCCCAAAAGTCCAGCTAAGAAAGCTCTCCTCGGTAGAAGATCTCTGACGCCTTCCGAGGCGCCCTGGAAGGTCCCCTCTGACCCAAAGCAGCTCAGTTAAAGCACCCCAGGGTTCTCCGCTGCATGGGGTGTCGTGCCTGTCAAGCTGAGCCCACCTGCCACTTCCGGCAGGCACTAAATCAGATGCACGTCCCTCGAGATGTCGCGGGGAAGAGGTTTGGTGATGTCGACAGAGACACGCTCACAGCGCACTTCTCCGTCTCAGTGGATTTTGTAGCTAATTCTGGCTGCCGAACGCCTTCATTTAAAATATGCATATACATGAATTTTGTTTGGTATTTTAATTAGACCCAAAGGGATATACTTTAAAATTTTGGTACATTTCATTTGTTACATTAATGAAAAGCCACCTTAAATCAAGTTACACGTTGATGTTTCATTATGTATGCTGCTCTTACACATCTCTAAAAGAGATTTACGTTACAGGTGGTGACCACAAATACTGGCGGTGGACATGCTGTTCATTTAAAATGCAAAGTTTCCCTTTGAGGTGCAGCAAATATGTGAGGTTGTACTCTTACCTGGTGCAGCTAACTTTCCTATAAAGTGGCAGCAGCTTGACTTTCACGTGGGAGTCCTCTCCACCCTCTCTCCCTTCCAGGGGCCTGGCCTCCAGCTGCAGGGTCTGCTGGTCACACCGAGACTCACAGGACTGAAGACAGAACTACAGTACAGGGTCCGAGCCCAGGCCGAGGGGGTCTGCAGCTGACACTGACTGTTAGGCCTAAGCAACTGGGAAGGAAAGGATTTGGGGACTTGGGGACCTTTGGGCACTGCTGTGAGTGGCTCACATATGCAGGCTTGATTGTGGCTCATAGCATCTGCGCGCGCGTGTGCGCGCGCGCACACACACACACACACACACACACACTCAGATAGTGATCATGCACAGTCCCCCTCACCAATAACATGAGTGGCCGTGACAGTGGTGCTGGCCTTGCCCTTGGCTACTGCTGAACATTTCCATGTCCCAAGCACCGCGCCAAGCACGTTAGCCATGTGCCCCCTCATTGGACCCGTGCCCCCATTCTATGGAGTAGATGGCACTGCTCCGTTCCTGAGTGGCGGGGAGAAAACAGACTCACTGGCTGCTGGGCCATGGAATTAGGACTTGAGGCTAGGCCAGGGGCCCCTGATCACCTGTCCCACTGAGAGCAGGTTCTGATGGGGACAGAACCTCCCGGTCCCCAGCACTGTTGGGACGTTGGGACATTGGGTCGTGAACCTGGGCTGAGCAGGTAGAGGAAAGAAGGCTGGAGCACTCAGCCCCAGTCCCACGAGAGGAGGTGAGTCGCAGCTCCTTCAACACTGCCCACGGACACCCAGCCTTCGGGGGCTGAGCCCCCTCTTAGACACACGTCCCCACGGGAGGCCTTCCCCCCGTGCTGACGAGCGGTGTGTAAAATCATCTCTCCTTTCCTCCGCAGGCTGGAAGCCACCTGCCTGCATGTGATGGAGTGCCAACTTTCTCTCCTTACCGTTCAGGTGAAGGAGGTGACACTCGGGACGATTATGATAGAAGCACCCGTCAGACCACACTTCCTTCACGTGGCCCTAGCACCTCACCAACACTCTGACAGACGCCATTTCCGCGGACCGTCACGATGACCCTCTGCATCAGGTGACACTATGATTCCTGTTTCACAGGTGAGCACGCCCGTTCTCAGAGAAGGCAGGTGTCATGCGCCCAGTCGCTCAGCTGGTGCGAAGTCAGGGGCATGCAGAGGAGATGGTGGAAGTCCAAGGTCTCTGTGGAGGGCCACCCATGTTTCATGACTGTCCTAGTGACTCTCGGGCTGGGGGAGAGAGGCCTGGTTGACTTTTTAATGTCTCATGATAGAAAATAGGGATTTCAGACAATATTCTGCTTCTTAATTTTTTTTTATATATACAGGGTCAGAGATAGAGTCAGAGAGAGGGATAGATAGGGACAGATAGACAGGAATGGAGAGAGATGAGAAGCATCAATCATCAGTTTTTTGTTTTGACACCTTAGTTGTTCATTGATTGCTTTCTCATATGTGCCATGGCCGCGGGCCTTCAGCAGACCGAGTGACCCCTTGCTTGAGCCAGCGACCTTGGGTTCAAGCTGGTGGGCTTTTGCTCAAACCAGATGAGCCCGTGCTCAAGCTGGCAACCTTGGGGTCTCGAACATGGGACTTCCGCATCCCAGTCCGATGCTCTATCCACTGTGTCACCTCCTGGTCAGGCTGCTTCTTAATTTTTTAAGAGAATTTTTCAATGTACAGGAAGTGTATCACACATGGCCGGGGGTTACTCAGCATGTGTGCGCTGAAATGGCCTCTTTATAGAAAATTAAGATCAAGATGGCAGTTTAGTGACTAAAGGAATGTCCTACACAATGTCTAGAATTCATATTTGACCTGACTTTTTACGTCATAATTATTAATAATAACACACAGTGACCTACTCACTGTGGCTAGGTTGATTACGTCATCAACTCAAGTTGTACACAGCTGCCTGCTGGCCTCTCCATCCAGTCACATGTCAAGCTCTTTACCACCTCAGGGCCTTTGCATGTGCCATTTTCTCTGCCTGGAAAGCTCACCTCCTCTCCTGTAAGCTTTGTCTATGGAGGCTCCTTCCCATGCTCCTGGACGTGGAGAGTCCATCTCTAACCATCCCGTTAACCCCTTGGGGTACACTCACAGAGCACTGGCTTCTTCCCAGCACCCTCCCAGAATCCTGGAATCATGCTATTTTCATATTTGCTTCTCTGTTTTCTTTCTCTCCCACTTAGGGTTGCCAGATGAAATACAGGATGCCCAGTTATGTTTCAATTTTGGATAAACAACAAATGTCAATACTTGCACTAAAAAATCATTGTTTCCCTGAAATCTGGTTACCTGCATATTCATTTGCTGAATGTGACGACTCTGTTTCCTCCAGCACAGAGGCTCCATGAAGAAAGAGACTGTACGCCCAGCAGCACACTCCCAGGGCCCGGCTCACGTGCGTGCTCGAGAATTGTTTACTGAACTCTCCTAACCAGTGGCCGCAGGGAGACCCCGCCCCCTGCCCCTGGCCACGGCCACAGCCCACGCTCTTCTGGACCACACAGGCAGCCTCGTCCTCCGTCAGGCCATCACATCTGCAGCCCCGCCAACTCCAGTCCCTACTGTCAGGAGACAAGGGGCCAACCAGACCGGAAACGTTCCAGTAAACGACCCTCAATGCACTTCAAACTGGACAGAAAGCGCGATGACTGGGCGGAGGGAGTGGACCTCAGGCGGCGAAACTAGACCATCGGCGTGCGTCGGTGGTTTGGGGGGAGAGTGGCTGTGTGTTGAGTCAGGGTTGTATGCTGGCAGGGAGGTGACAAGAGGCAGCGGGCATGACCTCACAGGAACAGCCATCCATTAGAGGAGCCGTTGCCATGGAGACCAAATGGCCAGGAGACCCAGGGAGGCAGGAATGAAGGGCTGAAGGGACGGATGTTGGAGAGTCAGAATGCTGCTGAGTGAGGGCTCAGGGGTTGCGGCCAGGCCCCCGGGGTCCAGAGGTACCTGCGGGAGGAAGGGAGAGACACGGCACCAGGTACCCCACTGCTGTGATGCAGGAGGGTCGGAGAAGTTCGCGATGGTTGAGCTGGATCTTCTAGAAGCACAGAACAGGCTCCAGGGCTGTGCCCTTGGATGGGGGCAGCCACACAGACCGCCAGTCAACACGGGGAGTGGGAACGGTCCCCCAACATCACCGCTGTCAACCCCTCCCACTCCCAGGTCCCCACTCGGGAGCTGATGACAGAGGGCCTTGTTGGAAATGCCAGCAAACTGGGGGGACTCTATATGTGGTCCGTTGGCCCCTCAGTCCCTGTGAGGCGGGGGAGCTGGGAGTATTCGCTGCTTTGTGCGGCTGGAGGAGCCACGTGCAGAGCCGTGAGGTGGCCCCCCGTCCGAGCACCAGTCTGTGGAGTGGTGCTGTCCCCCTGGGTGTCAACTGCGGGGCTGACCCCCTCCCTCTTTTTAGGCTGGGTTGATTCACCCCGATAGCTGAGGCTGTAAGTGCTGATACTCACTGTCCCAGGCTTCCCGCAGCCAGAGATGGCCACGCCCCATGCGGTGGCCCATGGTGCATGAAGAAGTGCGCTGTTGAATCCGGAAGGAAGATCCTCTGATGGAACCTGAGATATGACAGGGGACGCCCTCCCTCCCTCTCCCTCTCCCTCTGCACGCAGGGAAGGGCGGAGCCTCGAGGCGTGGGCTGGAAGGGCAGAGGGCCTGCTCTCCAGGACCCCACTGAGTTGGAGAACCTATTGGGGTCCCTCCTCCGGGGTGTAGCCTCCTGTGAAAACAGGCCTGGGAACCTGCATTGGTAACGGAGCCATTGGTCACCTGGGGCTGAATGCCCGGCCTAAAGGGCACCCTGACCCCACTGTGCACTGTGACTGCCACATGCCTGTGTCCAGCCAGGAAAACAGGACCCCCAGCCCTGGAGTATTTCAAAGAGGGAATATCACGTAGGCACCAGAGGGCAGAAGGAACAGAAGGAAGCACTGTGCGTAGCCAAGCCCTGGGCCCAGACCCGAGGGCAGGTGGGCCCTGCTGCTGGGACCCTGCCCTGAGGGACCAAACATGGGAAGAAAGTCACAGCTCTCTTCACGTGCCCCAGTCTGTCCCCCGACTACCACCCCTGCCCTGAGACCCCGCCGGCCGCCCAGCCAGAGGCTTGGCCTTGCTGAGGACTGCAGACTCCAGGCTGGATTCGGGGCTGATGGGCAGCAGAGGGGACTCGGTAGGCTGCCAGCCCCAGGGCCACCCCTGCCTGGAATCAGACCCTTTCCCTCACGTTTCCCTGGTTCTGGTTACCCACAGTACTTCCCTGGTTCTGACTCCCTGGCAGTGGGAGAGACCGGTTACTGGGCTCCTACGGTGCAGGCAGCGAGCGAGCGATCCCACAAGCATCAGCTCATTGCATCCCAGGCCCCGTGTTGGGCAGATAAAATATATTATGCTCACTTTGTTAAAGATGGTACTGCCCACGTGAGGCCGTTGCCCAGGTGATATTAATGTGTGTTGAGAATCCTTGTAGCCTGGGGCTTGGTTTTGGGATTAAGCCTTTCTCACCCTTTTTGATGTGGGGTGGTACAATCCAATCATGCCTCAGAGAAGTAACTTTGTATTAGAGACTTCCCTATTTTGTATATTGGATTAAAGGTTTTGAATCTACACTATAAAATGGGGGCAGAATAGGAGCTTGCGCTCTTGGTTCCTGGGATGATTAGCATGAGAGAGGAGAGAGCAGAGCAGAGAGCAGAAAGAGGCCATGTGGCCAGGAGAAGCAGCCAAGATGGCGGAGTATTGAGTGAGAGGCCAGTTTGTGCAGTTTGACGCTGGAGAAGGAAGGAGATGGGGAACAGAGGTGAATAAGTCTGGTGAGCTAGAAACCTTTGATTCTAGGAAACTCGGATAAATCAGTAGCTTTGTGAGCACTGAATGTGAGTGGGTTTTGGAGCCCAGTGTGTGTTTTTTTACTTGACCGCCGGGTGCAAGCTAAGACTAAAGACTATGGCTCATCAGTTTTTGGCTCCCTTGTTTCTTTACCGACTGTCCGAATCCAATGCGAACCTGCACTGGCCAGGCTGCTGGCTTTACACCCCGACACGTAAGAGCCCCTGTATGGCCAGTATCCACGGCCACCATCACAGCCGCCTGGCCCATGCAGGTTTGCATTTGATTCGGACAGATGGTAATGAAACAACGGAGACAAGAACTGGTGGGCCATCATCTTTATCCTAGCTTGCATCCGGTAGGCAAGAAATACACACAGTGGGAAAACACTTCCCTTTCCATTCAGGACTCCCAAAGCCACTGACTTATCTGAGTTTCCTGGAATCAAAGTTTTCTACCTCACCAGCCTTATACGCCTCTGTTCCCCTTCTCCTTCTCTCTGCACAAACTCTGCACAAACTGGCTTCTCCTTCAGCACTCCGCCAGCTTGGCTGCTTCTCCTTTCCTCCACGTGGCCTTTCTCTGCTCTCCTCTCTAATGTTAATCTAAGGAACCGAGAGAGAGCAAGCTCCCGGTCTGCTGCATTTTATAGTGTAGAAATCAAAACCAACCTTTAATCTGATATACAAACAAGGAAGTCTCTGATACAAAGTCACTTATCTGAGGCATAATTGGATTCCTCATGAAAGTGCACCACCCCACAACATGCAATCAGTCAAGGGTGTGGGGAAAAGCTTAGTCTTAAAACTAAGCCTTAGGCTATAACCACCCTGCCTGCGTACAGCCTGTCCCCCCACACCCAATGCAGACTATAAGCAAGCAAACATATATCATATTTACAAACTTATTTGACCAACAGCCCCATCCACAGATGAGCGCGCTGGAGGGTGAATTTGCTCGAGGTCTTTCTGCTCCACAGCCTTCCCCCTACTCCCGTTTGTCCACTTGGGAAACTGGATCACGGGGCTTTCTTAAAGGTTATTAAATAGAGCTATCTACGAGTCTTTGCAAAAGTCCCAGGTGCTGACAACCCCGAAGCTTCATAATAATGTTTGTGAAGTTACCGTCATGCTGGGAGAATGCCCCCTACCCCCTTCCTGTCTGCCCCTTCCTGGACCCCTGGCTGTCCCTGTCCCCACCCCTCACCGCAGCCTGCAGGCTCTCCCACGCTCTGAGCTGCCTCTGAGCGTCCAGAAGGGGCCTTTTCTCTCTTATGACTGAGCCTGACCTGAGGCATCCAACTTCAGGTCCCATGTTCAGGAGGCTTCTCTGGGGACCCAGGCCAGGGCTGGGATTCGGTGGGACCTGGCTTGGGACATGGCCTCCAGAGGAGGCGGCCGGCAGCGTGCTCTGCAGGCCTGAACTTGTGAGTCTGACGCACACGTAATTACAAGGGGGCCCCACCCCCCATCTTCAGCTGAAAACACTGAAAACAGAGCTAACGCGTTTCAGCCGCCCGCCTCTGAGCTCAGGTGTGCAGGACAGACAGATGACAGCATTGCAGGAGTGTCTGGGTTCTCCTCCTTCATGGGCAGCTAAACCCCCACCCCTGCCCCCCAGCGGCCCGGAGCCTTGGCTTTATCTGTCATGACAAAACAGCTGTTCTCTTGTCCTCAGGAAACGCTGGCCAGGGACAGCTGGGCAGGAGGTCCCTGGCCTGAGAGCCGAGGCCTTAGTCTGTGACCAGCGGCAGGGCATGGGCGGTGTGGGGGTGAGTGTCAGGGCAGGTGAAATGCCCCGCCCACAGAAACAACCGCTTCTTGTCATTATCATGGTAACACTGGGGAACAAAATTTTTGTTGTATCCACAAAAATGCTTGTTCTTACCTAATTCGAGTGTGCTGATCTCAAATCTGACATTAGTTTTTCTCAGTAAGCTACAGTTTTTTTGCAATTCAAGATTTTAGGTTTTCATCTTATTGTAAAATTTTCAACATTTAGTTTAATATAATGAAGTAGAATGTCTTCTTGGGCATCATCTTTGTGAAAATATAATTTATATAATGCAGTAAATACACTAATACACTAAAAGATATGATTGCATCAGAATTTGTCTACAATTTCAAAATAGAACATATTAAAACACTTATTTTAATCATAAAATTTGCACAGAACTTATTTAAATTCCATTCAGGCAAAAAGTTGCGTTTGTAGCTCTTGTGTTTGTGTACTTGTTGAGGACAATCTCGTTTGATGCTCCAGCAGTAGTCTGCTCATCACTAACAGCTCCAAGTTTTTCAGGAAACTTATCAAAGTGAATCTTAACGTTCATGTTACATCCAATGTCGCAGAAAGCCAACAGCATCTTTTGAACCAGAAGGTCATAGTTTTCTGCTTTTTTGTTGCCAAGGAAGTTCTTTGTAACTGCCACAAAAGACTGCCATGCTGCTTTCTCCTCCTTATTCATCTTCCTGGAAAATTCTTCATCAGGTATGAAGGTTCAAATTTGAGGGCCATCAAATACACCTGCTTTTATCTTCTCGAAAGACAAGGCAGGAAAAGCAGAAATAATATGTTGAAAGCATTCACTTTCTCTATTCAAAGCCTGAACAAACTGCTTCATTAAGCCAAGTTTGATGTGAAGTGGGGGGAAAATGATCTGCTTCGATTAACTACAGGTTCATTCACAGTATTTTGTATCCCTACTTCCAGAGCTTCACGTTTCGGCCACTCCTGCTGTGTCCAGTGTTTCTCCTGAGCTCGGCTGTCCCACAAACACAGAAAGCAAGGATACTCTGTGAAACCTCTCTGTTGTCCTAGCAGGAAACTTACCATTTTAAGATCCATACAAATGATCCAGTTATACTCCTCATACTTCAGAAAGTCGAGGACAATTTTTATGTCATTATAATCTCCTCACAGATGAGTTGAATAACGAATTGGAACTGCTGCATAAACATTACCGTTGTGTAGGAGAACACATTTCAGACTCCGTTTAGAGCTGTCAAGAAATAGCCGCCATTCTGTTGGACTGTAAGTGGTAACACCTAGCTGGCTGAGAAGACTACTGATATCATGACAGTAAACAAAGTGTTTGTCTTCGGAAAAAAAGTCCACAAAAATTTTTTCACGCTTCTTGAAATGGGATACTTTAGCTGATCGGTGAAGTACATTCTTTTTTTGAAGCCTAAAAACTCAGCTGCTTTCTTTGATCGGCCCAAATCTCTTACTAAGTCATTCAAGTCGGATTGGCTAAACTGCTGAGGGGTTAATGACTGCTTGGCCTCAGAATAAGACCCTTCAGATTCTACAACCATTTCCTCATGCATCTTATCAAAATACACTTGATCACCATGTTCACTTTCTTTGTCCTTAGAAGAAATAAAACCATTGAAAACGGAACGGGGAGTGTCTCAGAGTGTGGGATAGGTTGTATTGCTGAAGGAATATTAGGATATGCGATCATATGCCATTTTTTCTTGCCAATGCCCTTTGTATGGATCAGACAGAAATAACAGTCACTGCTGTGGTCCTTAGGTTCATGCCAAACCATGGGAATACCAAAAGGCATTCCTTTGCGTTTTCCTTTTGTCCAGTCACGAAGCATTTCCTCACAATTATGACACACAATATGAGGAGCCCAATTCTTCTCTTGATCGCCAAGGGAAACTTGAAAATAGGAAATATATGCACGTGTCACAAATGATGAAATATTGCGCCTTTGATGTTGAAGTGTGTAACAGCCACATATATAACAGAAGGTGTCAGGACTATTCTTACATTTATGCCTACTCGAAGAAGCCGTGATTCAATCTTAAAACAAAATAAGAGGGTGTTTTTATCAGATAATAACTTTTTTACATTTAAAAACAACTACAATTATGTAAAAGTGATATTTGTAAACATTAATTGCCTTGTGGTTATGTTCAATCCAAGAGTCATTGCCCTTTAACTCCAATTTAAAAACGAATGCATGCCATTAACTGTAACAAAAAGAAATTAAAATTGCATAAAAACTAGAGCATGCACCAAAAACCGGATTTCAGATTTGGAATCAGCGAAGCAGAAATGAAACAGTTCTAAAACCTCATGCAGCAGAAAATGAAAAAAAATTTCTTCCCCAGTGTAATTGTTAACTGCTAACTATCCTCCACCTGCCTGTGTAACGGAAGGATGTGTCTACTTGTGTTACTTTTTATCCAATCCCAGAGCTTCCCCGTTTGGCTTTCTCCCACCTCCCTGATCGACCACTAGGGGGGGTCTCATGACCCCATGGCCGCCTTACACCTCCTTTGATTGTAACGTATAAAATAAAGTGCAACACCTCCATTCTCTGGAGCATCTTTTCAAGCTGCTGAGATTTTGTTTCCCGGCAACTGTGGTCAGGTTGGCTCAAATAAACCCATAGACATTCTCTACGGGTTTATACATTTCTTACATCAACAGACGTGACTGCAGGGGGCAGGGGCCTCCGAGGGGTCCCTTCGGAGCCCACCTCAGGGAGGGAGAGGGAAGACCTGCGTTGCTCGCTGGACAGAACTCACGTGGGCTGCGGAAAACACAACCTGAAAGAACCAATTTAAACTATGTCACCCCGCCTCCTAGTGACGGAACTGGTTCACGTTTTGAAGGGTGGCTTCCAGATCATGCCTCCTGCTTCTTCGTGTGCGTGACCAGAAGGAACTGCACTGTTCTGGAACCTACTGTCCTTATTTAAAAGTAAATTCTTCCAGGCCACAGGGTCTGCACGACGTCCCAGTCCCTGCCGGCTGTGACTGTATTTCCTCAGCCACCGGGTGGGCGAGGTTGGCCCTGTTCTGCACTTCTGTGGCAGAGGGTCACCCCCAGGATCCCGCAGTGACACTGGAGACCTTAGCGGACCCCTCTCCTGGGAGGGGGCGCTCCCTCTCTCACCAGGGAGCTGGGGAGCAGCCTCACTTAATTATTCCAGTGTGACCCTCACCCCCAGCAGACATTTGAAATTCAAGTTGTCCTGGAGTTATGCTAATGTCTACAGACCTGGGCAGGCTGCAGCTGAGGGAGGGTGACAGGAGGAAGATTTGAGCTCTTGGAAATGACCTTGGGGTCCAGGGGTCATTTAGTCCAAGAGATTCATTTTGCAGATAAAGAGACTGCGGTCAGGAACAGAAAACTAACGAAGAAAAAAAGAAAACAAAATCACAGAAGGATTTTTTAAAAATAAATTTAAGTCATATAGATTCAATTTTTATTTTTTAATTGACCTCATTGGGGTGACATTGGTTAATAAAGTTACAGAGGTTTCAAATGTACAATTCTTAATACAAATCTGTCCACTGTACCATGCATTCACCAACCTAAGTCTCCTCCCATGACCATTTGTCCCCTCGTACCCTCTTCTACCTCCCCCTTCCCTCCCGTAATCACCACACTGTCGTCTGTATCTGAAAGCTTTTAATTTCTTAATCTCTTCAACTTTTCACTCAGCCCCTAAACCCCCGTCCCTCTGACAGCTGTCAGTCTAAAGAGTCTGTTTCTCTTTTGTTTGTTAGTTTATTATGTTCATTTGATCCCACATATAAGTGAAATCACATGGTACTTGTCTTTCTCTGACTGGCTTATTTCTCTTAGCATAATAATCTCCAGGTCCATCCATGCTGTTGTAAAAGGTTAGATTTCCTATTTTTTTTAATGGCTGAGTAGTATTCCATTGTGTGAATAAAACAGAGCTTTTTTTATCCATTCATCTCCTCATGGGCACACAGGCTGCTTCCATATCTCGGCCGTTGAAAATAACACTGCAATGAACAGAGGGACATGTTCTTTTGATTTAGTATTTTGGGTTTCTTTGGATATGTTTCCAGAAGAGAAATTTCTGGGTCATATTCTGGCAGAAAATTGGAAAGATATTAATAGGAATTTTTCAAAAGACAAAATATAGGTGAGTTAACTATATTTTTGTAGGGTCAATGCTGGAATGACCCTCCCCCTCCCCAGCTGCATGGTGCTGTGGTCGTGGATCCTGAATGCAGGCCGTGAGACAGAGGGTAGTAGAACTGTTCCTGAGGTTTTCTTAAGAACAACGGAGCTGAGTCACCAGATAAGTAACAAGGAGAGACAACACAGAAGGGCACGTACCCTTCCCCTACCCTGTCCTCATCAGCTTGCTTGCCTGTAGACAAGAGTTTCCCTTGAGTAACTGCCCAGGGTTTAACTATTTAAACCATGATCCTCCTCAGTGGGGCACAGAGCTTTCACTGGCCCACCACTATCAGTGCTGCTGCTGTATGTAAGTAATAAAGGCTATATCCACTCCAGCTGGTCCTCCTTGTGGTTTCTTTGGGATCTCGCAACAACACCAGATCTATTGTCTGGGTCTGGACCTCCTGTGTTACAGTTAAAGCATATTAAAAAGTTTCAATCTGCCCTGCTTTGGCTCAGTGGTAGACTGTTGGCCTGGCGTGTGGATGTCTCAGATTTGATTCCCAGTCAGGACACGCAGGAGACATACCCATCTGCTTTTCCACTCCCCCTTTCTTCTCTCTGTCTCTCTCTTCTCTTCCCCTTCTGCAGCCATGGCTTGATTGGAGCGAGCTGGCCCCTTGTACTGAGGATGGTTCCATGGCCTCCGCCTCAGGTGCTAAAAATTGGCTCCAGTTGCAATGGAGCACAGGCTCCAGATGGGCAGAGCATCGTCCCCTAGTGGGGCTTGCTGGGTGGATCCTGGTCGGGGCACAAGTGGGAGTCTGTCTCTGCCTCCCCTCCTCTCACTAAATTAAAAAAAAGTTTCAATCTTGCTGACAAAGAAATGAAAGTAAAACAATAAAGATCTTTTTTGTCTATCAAATTTGGGGGTGGGGGTAAAAGGATATTCAGTGCTGTCTGGGTTCAGCTAGACACTTCTGTCCACTTCCATTCGGATTTTCAATGACATGATGTCCAAATAACTTTAAGTATAGTCATCCCATTTAATACATCGTCTCTGTAGGAATTTATCCTGAAAATTTAACTTAATGAATTAATTAGAGTTCCAAAGATTTATGTTCTAGAATGTTCATTTCAGCATTCTTTTATGGTGGTAAAAATTTGGAAAAGACATAAATGTCCAACAACAGGGGATTGGAGGAATAAATGGAGCCCTAGGCAGCCACTAAGACTCAAAGTTTAGGAAAATTAACGACATAAAAAGGCTCATGATATAATAGATTTTAAAATTTGCTTATAAAATTGAACACTTTATTAAAGTGGATATTTCTGGGGGCCAGAATTATTGGTAATTTTTACTTTTATCTCTATAAGCTCTCATACTTTTCAAAATTTCTACAATGGACACATTTTTAATCTATTTTAAGAAAAGGACAGAGAAGGGAGGTTGGATTGGAGGGGAGGGTAGACTTAGGGAATGAAGGGAAAAGTATTGCAAGATTCTTTGCTAACTGCCACACCCTTTAGCCAGCAGGCAGAGAAACGGGGGCTTGAATTGAGGTTGTCTTACATGGCTCCGGAGCCCCACGGTGACTGGCACCCACACAGTGGCCCTGGGCCCAGGATCCAGGAGTTCAGCTCCCCGCTGGGGGACCCTGCAGGACCAGACGATGATGTTGAAGGCCAAGGGCAGCCTGCAGGCCTATCTGTGCCCGGCTCCAGGAACACAGAGACAACTGGATGGGTTTTGGTTGGTTTCTCGCACCAGTATCTCTGTTGCATTTCTTATTCTGGGGACAGTTTAAAGTTGTATTTTCCCAATGTCCCAACTCCCTGTCCCTATCTTGACTTGGCACAGGTGGAGTGTAATTCTTGACTTCCTCCAGATGCTGAAGATGACTGACCCGCCAGCTTTTAGAGACCGGTAAGGGGGAGCAGAGACACAGAAGAGAGGACAGGGGGCCCATGATGGCCTCAGACACCCAGATGTACACCAAGCCACACAGACAAGTCAGTCGAAGCCCAGGTGACTGGGAACAGCCCCCCCCCCCCCAAGTGGGTGGTGGTGGTGACCACCAGGAAGGCCGTGCTTGGAGAAGTGGCCCCCGGCAGTGGAAACAGTCTACAGGAAGGGCGGTAAGGGGCACACAGGCCGCTGGGCCTTGGCAGAAGCTGGCACGGCCTCTCGACCCTGTTTGATACCATCCCCAGGAGGGGCGTGCAGCCCACGCTGAAAAGATTTAGAGAAGCAAGTTCAGGGACCAAATTCTCCCTCAATCCAGGTCATGTTAACAACAAGAGGAAGTAAGCGCGTGGGCCCTTTCAGAAGTACATTCCTCGGAGGGACTCCTTCGGGATCAGTGCGGCTGGGACAAAATTCATGCGCGCGGCCCATGAATCACGCGTGCTCTGTGCCCGGTGCCCGCCGCGGTCCCTGAAGACGCTGCAGTGGGCAAGACAGACCCAGCTCCTGCCTCGTGGAGCTCTGAGGACACACTCGGAATCGGACAACATGGTGAAGAGTGAGGCCGCGTGTGCGGGCAGAGAACGCTGTCAGAGAGCGAGGACCCACAGGGGGCGCAGAGCCGCCTTAGAGAGGGGAGGGACATCGCTCGGTTCCAAGGCCCCAAGGCTGTGGCTGGCCGAGGGCCACAGGGCTGCCAGGCCACACGCCAGTAAAGCGGCCTGGCCTGTCCCCAGGAGGGGAGTCCCCACTCAGCTGGCTCTTACCTGTTTCCAGTGGCCTCCACCGGAGGCAGTCTACCGGCTCACTTGCTAAGAAAGTTCCAGCAGAGGGCCCTTGGTTGCCCTCTGGAAGGCTAATTAGTCTCAGAAATGGAGCGACCGTGGGGCCTGGGGACAGGGAAGCCAGCGGTCAGCCGGCACAAGCGGGAGAGACAGCGTGGTGCGCTGCCTTCTAATGGCTTTTTGAAGGTTGCCCTGCGTTTGATTGACAGGTGCCATCTGTCCTGCGCGCTCAGGGCTCCCGCCTCCTCTGAGCACTCTCTTCCTCGCCTCTAACCCGGTTCCTTTCTGCTTTGATTTCAGACACAGGACTTGATCAGTTCCCTGTTCTGTAACCGGGGAACCGAATGAGTCTTGACTCCTCACCCCAAGAAGGACCCCCCCCTTCCGTCCAGACTGCAGTTGAGCTCCCTGCAGGGGCCCTGGTCCCTCTGAGGGGCTGACCCTGCTGGGGGTGCTCTGAGCAGGGGAGAGAGCCCTGTGACAGCTGTGATCAGGGCCCGAGAAGTTCTGAAGGCTCATGTGGCTGGAAGCCCGAACGGGACAGCCGCCTTACCCTTGACTAGCCAGCCCGAGGAGGGGGTGCTGGCCTCAGGCCCAGGAGACCACCAGGCCGCGGGTCCCGAGGGGCTGACCCCACCCACAGCACCACCGTTTCCTGAGCAACAGTGGAACTGCCTGGCTGACCTCTTCTCCGGGCAATCCCAGAAACCCCTAGCCGCCTTCCCAGTCTTCCGTCACAGAGCGCTCTGAACATGGCAGTCTCCTTTCCTCAGCGGTCGGCAGCAGTGGGATGGCTCGGCGGGGACCGGCTTCTCCCTAGGGACACAGGGGGGCAGGGAGGAGGAAGACAGGACACCGGCAAGGCTGTCAGGGAACACAGGTGACAGGCCCTCAGCGAGCTCTAATGACTCCCTGAATGTTTGCTTCACTTTGTCAAAAATGGCATCATCATCCTGGCACGACACGGCAACACCTGTTTGTCCCCGTGTGTCCTCACGTGACACCTTCCCGGTCACCCAGGCAGAGTCTTTATGTTCTTTAGGACGCCCTCCACCCAACCCCATGTCTTTCCAAACAACTTGCATCTCCCTCTGATTAGGGAATCCGTTTTTCTGTCGTCCACGCACTCTGCACCTGGATGGAGTCCTGAACCCGACCCACGAGCCGCCCGGACCCACCCTGTCCTCCGCTGAGCACCGGAGCCCTCGAACCACGTCAATCTGAGGAGCAGGAGCCATCCAGACATCAGCACGAGAGTCCCCTCTGGGCCCGCTTCCTTGTAACCCAGCACGTCCCTCACTGTCCGCCACCTGCTGAGCCCCGTGAACCCCGTGGACGGTGACGGCCGTGGGGTTTCAGAGAACAGCGGCGTGGAGCCGCTATGCCACCCACAGCGCTCTGCTGTGATGACAAGCCTGTGCGCTGGCCGGGGTCCCGCACAGCCGGGCCCGCTGAGGGTCCAGCAGGGAGGCTGTGTGGGGGCGGCCGGGGGTCCTGTGCAGGCCGGGGTTCTCAGGGGGCCGCCCTGCTGTGGTCCCTGCTCATTTTCTGGCTCCAGTTCTCTGTCTTTCTGTTCCTTCATTGAGACACTCGGTATCCTTCTAGTAAGCCCTGTTTCTGCTTCTATTGCTCCACGCTGGTTTCCGCTGTGGGCAGCCGGGGCCCCAGCTGGACCGCAGCCCCTCCGAGGGTGTCCGAGAGCCTCCGGGCCTGCCGGGGTGGGGGACGCGGGGCCCTGGGCAGAGTGAGACCCCACTCTCGGGCCCACTCTCGGTCTCCCTGCTCGTAGGGCACTGCTGCGCCTCTGGATTCTCAGCGTAATGAAGACTCGGGGTCACGGATGCCGAAAGGTCCTCTTTATTCGCCCACTGGTCCCCCTCCTGTACCTCAGCGCGTGTCCCTCCCAGGGGCCTTCTAGGGTCTGACCAGGCGCTGAGCCTCCCTGGTGGTCTGTCTGTGTGCCGCCTTCTCTGAGCGGGGCCTGCCCGTCGTGGCCACCAGACACCAGTCCTCCCGGCGAGATGGCTCCTGCTCACTCCAAGGGCTAGAAGGAGGGTCCTTTGTTCTGGGGGACGCAGGGAGCCACAGTTCACAGAGGGCCACATGGTGCCACCAAGGAAAGAGGAAATAGCGCTTTTCTCTCTCTAGCAGAAGTCAGTAAAGGAAAAAGAAGCTAACGAGAGAACACACTCGCGACTATGAACCGGTGTCTTCCCGATCTCGTAACTGATTTCCTTGGAGGACCTACCTAACCCTTCGACCCCCAGGGTCCCAGCAAACACTCGCCCAGCCCTGCCAGCCGGACTCGGTCAGGACACGCGGTGCCGTGGAGCTGGCGGTTGAATCCCCTCTCCTTCTCTGCAGAGCGGGAGCCAAGTGTGGGGCCCGGGGCTGCGTGGCCTAGTGCAGTGTGGCCCCCGGGGCCTGGGGAAGACCCTTCAGTTCTGTGACGGGGGCCCCAGGGCCACGTCAGATAAACAGCCCACGAAAGCTACGATCTCAATGAGATTTGAAATCGCAGGCAGGAGGGTAAATCGTGTCACATGAGAGATGCGGCAACAGAGAGAGAGTTTCAGACATGAAGACACGCCTCCCACCCTCTCAAATACCCAGTTAGAATGCAAAATACATATAATTATGATAAGATATTCAAGAATAAAGGGAGACTGCCATCAGCGAGCTGGGAACGCAGCCTGGTTCTCGGCATTGTGATGTGGACAGGACTGTGAGACAGCCCGCCACTCCACGGGGGCCGAGAGCGACCCTGCCCGAGGGTCCCAGTAGGATCTCAGGAGCCCCGAGCTGGGTGCCGGGCTGGGACCGGAGTGGGGGTTCCTGTGGGAGGACTGCGTTGTGTTTAGAGTGAGCGCGACCAGGTACCATGGCCAGCAGCTTTCTTGGAGAGAGGGTGCCAACCATCTGGGCAGGCAGCGCCCTTTGTCCCCGGGAAGCCTGCGGGTGGCCCCTTTGGCCTGTGCAGAAATAAGGGAAGAGGTGCCCTTGGTTCTAGGGCAGGGCGGCCAGCATCCTAGTTTGCCTGGGATGCAGGATTTTCAGTCCTAACATCAAGGGAGTCCAGGCAAGTTGGGACTCGCTGGCCACCCTCTGGAGGAAAAGTGTCACAGGACTCAGCCCTCCCCGAGTCTGGCAGAGCTGCCCCTTCCCCCGTGCCACGGGACACTGAGCTTGCGGGCTGCTGGGACAGATGGACCCAGACCTTCTGAAAAGGGACCGGACCCTGGATGCGCCCATTTAGGTTTCCTGTTACTAAAACATGTCTAATGGACTGAGGTCATTGATGAGGAAAGACTGGCCCCTCGAGAGGGAGGGAGGAGGGGAGACGGAGGAGGGAGGGAGGGAGGAGGGAGGGAGGATGGAGGGAGGGAGCAGGGAGGAGGGAGGGAGGGAAGAGGAGGAGGGGTGAGGGAGGAGGGAGGGAGGAGGGAGAAGGGAAGAGGGAAGAGGGAGGGAGGAGAGAGGAGTGAAGAGGGAGGAGAGAGGAGGGACGAAGGAAGGAGGGAGGGAGAAGGGAGAATGGCCCTGGCTGATTGGCTCAGCGGTAGAGCGTCGGCCTGGTGTGCGGGGGACCCGGGTTCAATTCCCAGCCAGGGCACATAGGAGAAGCACCCATTTGCTTCTCCACCCCCCCCCTCCTTCCTCTCTGTCTCTCTCTTCCCCTCCCGCAGCCAAGGCTCCATTGGAGCAAAGATGGCCTGGGCACTGGGGATGGCTCCTTGGCCTCTGCCCCAGGCGCTAGAGTGGCTCTGGTCCCAACAGAGCGAAGCCTTGGAGGGGCAGAGCATCGCCCCCTGGTGGGCAGAGCGTCGCCCCTGGTGGGCGTGCTGGGTGGATCCCGGTCGGGCGCATGCGGGAGTCTGTCTGACTGTCTCTCCCCGTTTCCAGCTTCAGAAAAATACAAAAAAAAAAAAAAAGAGAGAAGGGAGAATGGAGGGAGGAGGGGAGAGGGAGGAGGGAGGGAGGGAAGAGGAAGGAGGGAGGGAAGAGGGGGAGGAGGGAGGAAGGGAGAGGGAGGAAGGGAAAAAGGAGCAGGGAGGAGGGAAGGAGGGAAAAGGGAGGGGGAGGAGGAAGGAGGGAGGAGGGGGAGGGGAGAGGAGAGAGGGAGGAGGGAGGGCTGGTGCCCTGGGCCTAGGGCTGTAGGCTATAGGGCTGTAGCCCAGCCTGGGGTGTGAGTGTGGGGTGAGTTATGCCAGGTGAAGAGGAGGGGAGGACCCGTGAGGACAGAAGCTGGGCCCTGACCTAAACATTCATCATCCAGAGATACAGGCATCCTCAACCCTGGGGGTGGGGGTCCGAGGCCCAGGGCCTGCAGACTGACAACCTTGGAAGGAAAACGGATATTTCAATTACTCTGATTACTGACGAGTATCGCACATACACACGCATCGTACGTATGTCAGCTTTCTGGCTTTGCTACTAAACATGGTTATCGCAGATGTAGCCACTGGGATAACTGATGAAGGGTCCAGAGGACCTCTCTGTACTATTTGTGCAACTTCCTGTAACTATAATTACTTACAAATAAAAAAGTCTTTTAAAAAGATAGGAGATATGATTTTTAAAATAAAATCCTGGCCACGTCCTTGCCACAGAGGTTAGTGCCCACGCGTCATCTTCTACCCCAGGCTATTGGAGGGGACCCTGGAACTGGTCTGGGGCCAGGCTTGGGACCAGAAGAAAGGGCTCTAGGAAGTGCACGGCTGACCCCCTGGCCCAGGGACCTGTGTTGGCATTTGTCCCCAGGCCAGATCTGCAAATGACACTGGGACTAAATGGGGACATTTCCATAAGGGCCTCTAATGAAGGTGACTGTGCCAGGTGGGGGCCACCACATACAGACAGAGACACCACACACACCACACACACAGACACAGATACCACACACACAGACACAGACACCACACACAGGCAGTACGCACACCACACACACCACATACAGATACCACACGCACCTCTCACACAGACACAGACACATGCACACACACAGGGACACCCCCCCAAGCTGCTCAGCCACCGCCATGGAGCCCCTTCTTACTTCTTGGGGAAACCCCAACCCCAATGCAGGGGACTAAGACATGCCCTGAAGTTGCTGGGAAAAACCACTTCTCTGAAAACAGCCTTAAGAAACAACCTGAGGAGCCACACACGGAGCGGAGCCGACTTCTGCCGCTTTGATTCGGCCATAACCGCCCCTCTGCTTTCTGCCCTCAAAGCCTCAGTTTCCTCTTCATTCTTTTGTGCGAGAGTAAAACGTGTAATAGTCTCCAACAAATCCACCTCAACTCTAAAAGGTTACAGAGGACAATAATTGGACATATGCCTGACCAGGTGGTGATACCGTGGACAGAGCATCGAACTGGGACGCAGAGAATCCAGGTTTGAAACCCCGAGGTCACTGGCTTGAGCAAGGGGTCCCATGCTCTGCTGTAACCCCCCAGTCAAGGCACATATGAGAAAGCAATCAGTGAACAACTAAGGAGCCACAGTGAAGAATTGATGCTTCTCATCTCTCTTCCTTCCTGCCTTTCTGTTCCTATCTGTCCCTCTCTCTGTCTCTGTAATAATAATAATAATAATAATAATAATAATAATTGGACATATAAAAGATTCGGAGACCTAAAATAAGAGGGCTTACATAAGCAAGTATTTTCCTGTAAAATTGATTTTCTCCAAGAAACAGAAAGAAACTATATTCTCAAACATTAGGGGAAAAATTGCATCTAAGAAAAAGGAACCATCTGAAAGTTTTAAAATATTATTTTTAGAAGTAAAACATTAGTTACTCATTGTTTGCTTGTTGTTTTTCAGCTCCACAGCAGAGTAAAGAGCACACGGAATATTGCAGAAAACCAAGCTATTACCTCAAGACATTCTCTGGGCGCTCGGAAGAAAACCGGAAGAAAATGCAAAGAGGTGAACGTCATGAATCGCAAGGAGGAGAAAGGCAAGAACACTGTCTGCACAACAGAAATTCCAGAAGGAACAAAGCAGAGAAGAAATAACAGAAGAAAGCGATCAAACGCAGAGATTACATAGGCCGCACTCCAGGGCAGGAATGTAGTAAAATGAAAGGTCAGCAGGAGAGGGAGGAACTGGAGCGCAAAACTGAAATGAAGTTGGTTCCAAACCAACAGAGTTGCCCACTCCTCCCTGGGTGGGAGGGGAGACACCACCCCGCAAGGTCTTCACAGAGCAGCCATGAGCACGCAGCCGTCGGCCCTGAGGGAATGTCCTGACCACAACAGGGATGACTTGAATGTGTTTGACAAGATTAAGCAGAAATTGAAACAAATACGCCAATGAAGAAGTAGGAAAATAAAGAGTAAGCTGGTCCTGGCTGGTTGGCTCAGGGGTAGAGTGTCGGCCCAGTGTGTGGATGTCCTGAGTTCGATTCCTAGTCAGGACATACAGGAAAAGTGACCATCTGCTTCTCCACCCCTCCCCCTCTTGCTTCTCTCTCTCTCCCTACTCCTTCCCTCCTGTAGCCATAGCTCAAATGGTTCCAGTGAGTTGGCCTTGGGCACTGAGGATGGCTCCATGGCCTCTGCCTCAGGCACTAAAAATAGCTCAGTTGCTGAGCAATGGAGCAACCACCCCAGATGGGCAGAGCATCACCCCTTGCTAGGATTGTCCGGGTGCATGCAGGAGTCTGTCTCTCTGTCTCCCCTCCTTTTATTAAAAAAAAAAAAAGAATAAGCTGGAGGGAAGAAACTCACAACTGATCAATCAGCAGAGTAAGTGATCCTGGAGGCTGGCTCCCCAGGAATCAGAGCCGTGATGCGGAGAGTGAAGGAAAAAGGAGCCCACCGCCATCCTGAGACCTGGAGGCCAGGCTTCAGGAAGGAGGTGGTGAGCGCCAGGGGAAGGGCCCTGCAGCCGTTGAGGGTCAGGGAGAGACAAGACAGGTGTGCCCTGAGGGCCCAGGGGGCTTCTAACGGGATGCACGCAAGCCCTATTTCTGGGTCCTGGGGAGGAGCTTCAGCGGAGGGGTCAGTTTTGTCACCTGCCTATGAGCAGCCAGTGAGACAGTCCCCAGAGCGCTGGGCCCTGAGTAAATGGCCCTGGTGTCCTTTCTGGGCTGGTGCAGACAGCTTGCAGGGCACCAGGCCACAGCGCCCTGCCTTGTCCCGTCTGTGGGCAGTCTGTGGGCCATTCCTGAGCCCCAGCCCCAGGGTGCGTTCTACGTGCAGGACAGGAGGGCACTGCAGACCCAAGTGCTCAGGTGGGAGCGTGCCCCTAGCTCGGGAAGGCTGGTCCCAAGGCACAGGGGCCAGAGGAGGCGTGGAGAGAAATACAGGGCCTGCAGGAAGGGCGCTGGCCACGGGGGGCTGCACAGTGCAATACTTGCCCCTGCACCTGGAGATGACGTCTGTTTCTCCAGAACCTGGGGCCCCGAGGTGTTGCGTGACACAGGAGACAGGCGCTGTGGGTCTGCCCCAAGGGTCCCCGTTTCCGAGCTGGCCCCACTGACCTAAGCCCAGGGTCAGCGTGGTTCTCGGGTCTGCTCTCCATCTCCAGGTTGGAAGCCCAGGGTCAGCGTGGTTCTCGGGTCTGCTCTCCATCTCCAGGTTGGAAGCCCAGGGTCAGCGTGGTTCTCGGGTCTGCTCTCCATCTCCAGGTTGGAAGCCCAGGGTCAGCGTGGTTCTCGGGTCTGCTCTCCATCTCCAGGTTGGAAGCCCAGCCCAGTAATGGGGGCCCACACTCCCATTCTTCTCCCAATAGCCAGGGCACCGTGGGGGTCCTCATTGTCCCCCCAGAGCCCCAGCCAGCACCCACACTTTCGTATTCACAGCAGCTAATGTCACTGCCCAGAATGCAGACGCCAACGTTGCCCCAGAGAACTGCGCCCACAGTGAAAACATGGTGAATATTGGCAAACGTCATTTCCTTGATCCAACCATTTCTGAAGAGCAAAGTTGGGTTATTTCTGCCGGCAGCGGAGGCGAGGCTGCTGGTCCCACTGGACACCCCTGGACCCCGATAAGCTATGTGCTTGCGGCATCCCCAAACCACAAGCCTGGCTTTCACACCTTCTCTTCGGAGCATCTCAGTGGAGGGCTCGGAGCACAGTTGTGGGCAGTGGGGGACGTGTGTCTCTCACGGCAGGTCTGAGGTTGGGGAAGGACACGCCCCTCCCAACACAGCACAACTGCCCTCTCCACACCCGTGACCTCCTCCTTGCCAAAGTGCCCAGATACAGTGCTGCGTCCTCCTCACAGGCTGGCCCGCAGCTGTGGGGGCGGCTGACCTGTGTCCCCGACCTGTGTCCCTGACCTGTGTCCCTGACGTACCTGCTGTCCATCCTGGGCGGCCCCTCGCCTCCGGGCTCTGCTTTTCCCGAGTTCTCCCCTCTGCCCTTCAACACTATGGTTCTGAATCTGAGCTCAGCCCTCAGGGGACCCACACTGTCCCCTCTATCCAGATGACACCCAGGTCCACCCGTAGGCACTGGGCTCCAGGCCCTGTGTTCAGTTGCCCCTAACTAGCGCCCTGGGGTGTCCACAGCACCACAGCCTCTAGGCCTCTAAGAGCTGCCGCAGTGAATCACCGCAAACTCGGTGGCTTAAAACAACACAAACCATCATAATTCTGTCGGCTGACGTCAGACACAGGGCTTCCAGGGCTGCACCCCGTCACCTCAGGGCCCCAGGGGACAGGGACAGGGTTTCCTGGCCTGCTCCAGCGTCCAGCTGCGCCACGCCCCCGCACCCCCCGGCTCGCGGCCTCTTTCCCCATCTTCAGGACGAGCACTGAGCATCTCTCCGACCACCCTGCCATCCCCTCCCTCCTATCTCTCCTGTCTCTTCTGTTTTTAAGGCCCCTTGTGCTTGCATTGGTCGCACCTGGTCAATCCAGGCGCTCTCCTATCCTTGGTCGGCGGGCGCCGCCTTCATCTCCCTCTGCCAGCAGTCTACCTGGCTCGCTGCGTGCAGGTCCTGCCCAGTGGACTGCCTTCCTGAGCTGGTGGCTGGCTGGGTCCCCAGGTTTGTCTACCCGACGACCAGTGACATCGTTCTGAGGGACCCACGCCAGGACCTGCCTCTCCCTTACCTGTCCTCCGTCCGTCTATCACTAGATTCCGCTTCTTGAAGCCCCGCCCCCATCTTTTTAAGAGTGCCAATCCTTTACCCCAGTGACTTTGAACCTTTTTCATCTTGCAGCATGTGACCTAATTACTGACATACTACGTTAGTATGGTGGTAACTATATAGTATATAGTTAGAAAAGTTATAGTATTTTGGCATGCCAAAAATATATCTTTTCTACCAATCTGACAAAAAAGGTACAATTTTGATTTGTTCACACTGGATGGCTATTATTGTGTTGGCTGTTCTCATTTTTTTTTTCTTTTTTCTTCTTCTTTTCTGAAGCTGGAAACGGGGAAAGACAGTCAGACAGACTCCCGCATGCGCCCGACCGGATCCACCCGGCACGCCCACCAGGGGCGACGCTCTGCCCTCCAGGGGGCGATGCTCTGCCCCTCCGGGGTGTTGCTCTGCCGCGACCAGAGCCACTCTAGCGCCTGGGGCAGAGGCCAAGGAGCCATCCCCAGCGCCTGGGCCATCCTTGCTCCAATGGAGCCTTGGCTGCAGGAGGGGAAGAGAGAGACAGAGAGGAAGGAGGGAGGGGGTGGAGAAGCAAATGGGCGCTTCTCCTATGTGCCCTGGCCGGGAATCAAACCTGGGTCCCTCGCATGCTAGGCCGACGCTCTACCGCTGAGCCAACCGGCCAGGGCCTGTTCTCATTTTTTTATTGAACACCCTAAGGCAGTGGTTCTCAACCTTTCTAATGCCATAACCCCGCAATACAGTTCCTCATGTTGCGGTGACCCCAAACCAAAAAATAATTTTGGTGGCTACTTTATAACTGTAATTTTGCTACAGTTATGATTCGGAATGTAAATACCTGATATGCATTATGTATTTTTTGATGGCTTTAGGCAACCCTGCTGGGGTCACAACCCAGAGGTTGAGAACCACTGCCCTAAGGGAAAAGAGGTCAGTGCCCCTGACTATATAGTCAGGTGTTGCGTGTTCTATAAGTTCTTGTGGTGCTCCGGGGGTAAATCGCTGCTTTGAGCCCAAGAGCCCTGCTCACACCCAGCCCGGGCCCCCTTCGCGCGGGCACTACAAAGCTCCTGATGGTTTTCAACATCCAGTTTCCTTCCTCGGATGCCCACGTCTTTCTAAACTGGGGGCTGAGCACATGGTCCCGTGTTTGAGCCTGGCAGTGGTCCACGAAGGCCAGCTTAGGAGGAATGCTGGACTCTTGTGGCTGGTCTTGTCCTTATTTACTTACCCTTCCAGTCTCATCTGTGGCCCGTCGACCACACTCCTCCCTCAGACCACTTCCGAACCTGAAATTCAACAATTTCAAATTTATTTTAGACCCCGGAACACCCAGGGATCTTTGAACTCTCTTCCATATGATGAACCCTCTGCCTGGGAAAGAACGCTTTCTCCTTCCTCAGCTCCTTCCAACTCAGGCAGTCTCTTACAGGAAGCCTTCCCAGGTTGCCCCCTCCAAGCTGGCATCACATGAAATCGTTCTTACCTGCCCACGTGTGAGGCTCCCATCAGGCACGTGACGGTGCTCAGTGTTTGTTTCCGGACTGAAAAGTGCCATGGTTTGGTACACGCCTACTTTATGCCAGATGGCAGGCTCCAGCTCTGTCCACGTTTATAATCCTGACGGAACAACAGAGGCACGGAGGTGGAGCGGGCTGGTGGGACCGAGATGGGGGAGAACACAAAGAGCCCTGCTCGCCCGGAGGTCTGAGCGGGGTCTGGGGCAGCCGGGTCAGGCTGGGTCGGGAGCCCCGTCCTGGCAGGAAGGAGGGCTGGGCAGTGGACCTGGGCCACGAGTCTGCTGTCAAGTCGAGAATTTGGGCTTCTCCTGAGGCCCCTGGGAGCCTGGGAAATGCCCCCATGGGGCTCCAGCAGACTTTGGGTTTCATACGTGCTTCTGAAAAAATAGCAAACAACAGACGTCTCACCTCCACGTCCACGAGGAATCCCGGAGACCGCGGAAACCGGCAGGGACGTGCACATCTCATTCTTTATCAACGGCCCGCAAGCCAGATCCAGGTGGGCGGGAAGAGACCTGTGCGAATCACGGTTTGGTTGCTCCAATACCGAATTTAATTTCTGAAAACAAGGCCCACCCACCAAGATGAAATTCCACCCGTTAACACAACCTGATCCCCCCCACCCATGCACTCCCATCTTCTACTGCCCAGCAAGGCCGATGTGGGGTGTCACATGCGTGGAGAGGGGCTTGCACGGAGAGGCTGGCCGAGAGGTCTTCACTCTCGGTTCCCCGTCCGTGGAACCAGGCTCATCTCGACACATCGCTCTGGGCTCGTCACCATGGGGAGCCTCTCTCCTCAGCTCTCCCGGCCATATGCTCACGCGTGTGGTGAGAAGGACACCTAACCCACAAAGCAAGTTCCACGCGTGCGGGGAACTTTTGTTTTTATCATGCTAGGAGTGCATTCATCTGAAATGTGTAGAAGACATGCCATTTTCCTCCCCAAGGAACAAGTAACTTCTCGCATTGGGCCATTTTTAAAGTGATGGTCCACACAGAAGCGACTGGTGTCTTCCTCGTATGCCCCTTTGCCTTCCTCAGTCCTCAAGTGGCTTTGGAGTCACAATGGGTGACAGAGATGTGAAACAGAAAAGAAAAAAGGTAAAACCCGAATGTTGTCTCGCAGGGGCACCAAAGTGTCATTGATTAGGTAGAATATTCTAAGAGCCACTGCCTCCCCTTCCTGCCACGCCAGAGAAACTTCCACAAAACCCCTAAGAAACCACAGCCCTGAAGGCCATGCCAACTTCGAGAGCAAAAACACACCCAAATACAAAGTCATCATCACTTACCAGGGCGTAGTGTCACAACCGCTGCTGGTTTTTGCCTGAAGGACTGCTCTCTTTGAACAAGGAGATCTTCAAGAGGCTGACTCCAAGTTTAGGTTCCTTAAGTCTTTGCGAAAACCTAGTTTGTAGAACCTAGAGCTCCTCGGCCAGCGAGATACCAAGTTGATGCAGAGGACGAAAGCACTTCCTTCCTGACCTGACCGTGAGCTTCCACGGGGATGAAGGGCATCCAAAGGCCACCTCCCCTCGGCACACGGACACGGCCTGCCTCCAGCTAGAGGTGAAGACCGAAGTCCTTCCTCCCTGGGGACTGTGTGCATCGATCGGCCAAGAAGAGCAGCCGATGAAACACTGTGCTTGGCTGCCCACCGGGTTTCACCCTGGAATACGTTCTGTGCCACTTTTTTTTAAGAAGGGCAAGACAGGGCTAGTTTATTGCATGATTGTATTCCAGAAATATGCATTCCCCAGGCTTGCAAAATGAAAGGTGAACTCTCCATGACCTGTGGCTGTCCTACGCCCCAAAGTGACACTTCGTAGAGAAATTGTACAGTTGCCCTTGGTGCTAAACACAGGCAAACCAGAAGCTAAGCCCTCACGGCTTTTCTGAGAAAGCCAAAACCAGTTAAAAAAAAAGTCACACAAAATGTGTGACTGGTTATGAAAATGGGAAGATAGTCCCTTAGGCCAGATTTTAAAATGACACGCAATAGGTTTTAGGGCACAGAGCAAAGGAAACATGAACACGCACACGTATGCTTGGGACTCAAGTGCCGTCTTCACTGGGGTCACAGGCCTTTATGTGATTATCCCTTTTAATGTATTTAATCTTCACCACTCCTAACGGAGGGAGGTGTTACCCACATATTACAGGTGAGCTGCAAAGGGTTCAAGTACCTTGCTGAAGGCTATGGGGACGGCAACAGAAGACCCTGGAACTCCTTCCGTGAGGACATCTCAATTTGTTTAAGGAATGAGATACACAGCTGGAGGAGTGAGAACATACATGCGAGGAACACAGTTGTTTAGGAGCCAGGCGTGACCTCCGGCTCACGCGGGCACTGCACACGCTCCGTGGTATGTCCACAGGATGTGAGAAAGGAAAAGGTTCCCTGCGGGACCACGCGAGGCGCGCCTGGGACGCGCGGGCTTCTTCCCTGCGCGGAGTCCCCGTCTCTGCGGGGACAGCACGGCTTACAGGTGGCAGGAGACCACCTAAGGCTTTCCCTCTCCGGGATCTCTTCTTTCTTAAGGCCATACTTTGGAAAAAGCTGGGGTAACAGTTCACGTCCCTCAAACTGAATTCAGGGAGAAGTTGAGTCTCATAATTTTGGGACACTGTTGATGGTCTTTCCCCAAACTCCCCTCGGGGGTTCCTCTAATTTGAACCCCGAAGTGAATGACTTTGGGTACATGGACTAACACCTGAGGGGACAGCATGACCTGGGTCACCCAGCATCAAACGAAGCAGGACTGGGAAGCAGAGACGAGAGCACGGAGTCCAGGACTGGAGACTTTGCCTAAGGCAGAGGTCCCCAAACTTTTTACACAGGGGGCCAGTTCACTGTCCCTCAGACCACTGGAGGGCCAGACTATAAAAAAAACTATGAACAAATCCCTATGCACACTGCACAGATCTTATTTTAAAGTAAAAAAAACAAAACGGGAACAAATACAATATTTAAAATAAAGAACAAGTAAATTTAAATCAACCAACTGACCAGTATTTCAATGGGAATTATGCTCCTCTCACTGACCACCAATGAAAGAGGTGCCCCTTCCGGAAGTGTGGTGGGGGCCGGATAAATGGCCTCAGGGGGCCGCATGTGGCCCGCGGGCCGTAGTTTGGGGACCCCTGGCCTAAGGTCTCTGTGCCGTTTCAGTCCACACTGGTTTCCAAGGGCTTACCACGTGGCCTGGGACCACTGGGTCCCAGTTCTGTCTTTGTCCTTCCCCCCGCTTCTGAGCACACAGCACCCCCACGGGAAGCGAGCAGGAAGGGGCCCAGAGGCTTGAGCCTCCAGTTGGGAGTAGGCAGGGCCTCGCAGGCTGTCCCTCCAGCACATCTGCAATGCCCGGATGACCCCGGGGTCAGGTCACAGCTGGGATGCCACGGGGTCCTCGCCTTTCGGCCCAGAGCTCTTCACTCTGCACCCAGATTCACCTTAGTTCTTAGTCAACAAAACGTACTACGTGCTCTCGACGGATACACTGTGTGTCGGGAAGATTACTTTATTTCTCTAATTGATATGAAAAGATTAGAACGTAATTGAAACAGGGTCTTTGTTCATTGATGGTTCCTCAGAGCCTAGGACACAGCTTGGCACATGGTATGTGCTTGATACATCTCTGCTGAATTAATGGGTAATGGGACATGCTGGCGGTCACAGACCACCACCAAACACCGACAGGCGTTTTGAAAAGCTCGCCTGACTACGGAGTTGTCTGAGGGTGCTGCCGGAGGTAGGAGAGAAGGGAGGCAGTGACTGTCAGGCTGGGCTCAGCCCTCCAGACGAAGTGAAACAAAGCCCAGCGAGAAGAAAACGGGCCGTCTGGTCAGTCACAACACCTTCTCCACTTCCCTGCGGGTGAGCCAGCACGGGGACTCACAGGTACACGGGGCCCACAGGAAATGAAAGATTTCCAAGTTTTTAAATGGATGATTTCAGGGCAAAGGCCATGTTCTTCTCATAAAAGAGGTCGTTAATAGCTTACATTGTATCATGAAGCTGCTCAGATCCCCTTTTAAAAATCATTCTCTATTTTAACTTAAGCTTAACTAGTTTTTTTTTTTTTAATTTTTAATTTATTCATTTTTTAGAGAGGAGAGGGAGAGACAGAGAGAGAGAGGAGAGACAGAGAGAGAAGGGGGGGAGGAGCTGGAAGCATCAACTCCCATATGTGCCTTGACCAGGCAAGCCCAGGGTTTTGAACTGGCGACCTCAGCATTTCCAGGTCGACGCTTTATCCACTGCGCCACCACAGGTCAGGCAACTAGTTTTTGAATAGGCCACACTCACCAGTAAAAACTGATTCGGTATCATTCTCGACCTCAAACAAAACATCTGAATGGTTATTTCTGAGAATATGCCCCCCAACAGCATCTCTTATGTGACATTAAAAAATTCACTCAAATACCAACAGATTCAACTTTATAGCACCATTCCAAAATACTAAACTTTCTTTGCACCTTTATTTTTATCTCTTTTTGTACACATGTAAAGTATGGGCATCCTGCAAATTTCTGAAAAGCTTCATAGGAAATAAAAAACAACTAATTTTGAGGACAAAGCAGTAACTCAGTTTGTAGGCAAGATGACCTCAGGTGGACTGTGCGTTCTTGACGGGGCGTCTGCAGTCTTGAACCTGGGGTGAGGACGTAGAACGGATGCTACGGTCTTCCGGGATTGCTCCAGAGACCACGGCGCATGTCAGTATGCAAAAACGTGTTGCTCAATGGTCAGACTCTAGGCATTGGTTGCAACTCAACCATGACATCAAGTCTTTTATAATGATTTTACTCTTTTGATTGACAAATGAATTGGGATAGTAGGTAACTTCAGACTTTGTACACACCTTTGATTCATACTCTGTAAGAGAGAAATCCTAATACTGAATTCCCTCTTACAAATCTCCATATTTGAAGCTTGGAGCTCTAAAATCTGTTCTTAGCAAGCAGATATATTTCAAGTAGAATTATAAATGGGTTTTTAATTCAATATATATTTGGTTGCATTGTTATGTAAGAAGACTAATGTGGGAGTTGATAGATGGCTGCTTGCAGAAAAAAAATTTTTTTTCTTGTGACACTCGAGAGTCACGTCTCACATTCTGATTATAACTGCGTGCTCTTGTCTAACTCTTCCACGTGTTACCATGAGTAATGTGCACCCGGTAAGGGGTCTGGCGGAGGACTCGGAGGTCTGAGTATGCGGTGACCGGGAGGGTGGTGTGAAGAGGTAGAGTCAGGACGGTGTCCACTAACAGCTTAATTCTGCAGCAGTTTCGAAGAAAGTGACTGTGACACAGTAACAGTCGATGACCCAGGAAGAAAGAGTTTAAACTAGAAATGACTAGTATTAAAAAGCCACTGTGCACCAGGCAGGAAGGAATATGAGAATATTAATATGCCCTGAAATAGAAATAATCACTTTGCACTATGTACACCACATACAATATAACATACTTTTTTTTTTTTTAACATTGCACAATATAAATATTATACACGGTGGAGTAAACTAAATGCAAAATAACTTTGAGGCACACAGAAGAACCATGGAATAGCTTGAACTCTGATTAAAGTTAAGACGGGGTTAGTAAAGGCAGTCTCACACTGTCAGGCCAGTGAGCTCGTGGGCCTCACCTCAGGGGCTAGCAGCTACCTCCCATATATCCTGAATATTTTCATACTTCCATGTCCTTAGAGTTGATTGCTTCAAACAAAGGCTAATCAGCTAAATACCTTGAGAAAGTCAAACTGTCGCTCCCCACCCTAAAGTAGGTAACCCTCAACAGTTCCTCCCAACCTCACGGTTTGGATACGAGGGACTAGGTTAGAACACGGCTGTATTTCCCCTATCTTATAAATAACCTAGTTACTAGGAAACCACTTCAAGGAAACTAGAACAGTATTCAATAACACCCATCACAGTGCTTAACAAGATTTAATGTACATTTATTCTTAACATGTGGAACATATAAAGATTTTATACTGAATAAATGATATTCATTAAGCCAGAGGAAAAGGAGGAATTTACATCAAGATTTTTTTCTTTTTTTTAAACTACATTATCTTGAAATACAAATGTGGATTTTTGTCACTGAAAAATCTTTGAAGTTGTGTATCTTCCTTTGAATTGTATTTTTTTTTTGTCTGTACTGGTAACCGTTTCTCTAAATCAATCCATATGCAACCATTTCCACACCTTGATTCATGAAGCAAACTGCGATCGGCTGCTCTCCCGAAATAGAGCATGACTTTATACATACAGAAACTTGTACATTACCCTCTTTTTTTGTGTGTTTTTGTTTTTTGTATTTTTTCTTTCTTTTTTTTCTTTTTTTGGAGATATGGCCCTAATGAAAAAATATATAAAATAAAAATAAAAATTATTTAAAATCTACCATCACTTCGTAGTTATCACATCATGAAAAAGGAACTAAAAACTTTGTACTAAAAAAAAAGGAGAAAAGAAAAGAAAAAAATGAGGGTATGTTTAATGTACAACTTCTATATACATCACAGCCCATAGGCAGTAAAAAAAATATTTAAAAAATGATTAAAGGAATTGTGAAGAACTGTCATGTGGAAGGTCAAAGACAGACAGACAGGTAGTGGTGAGGAAGCAATTTCCATTGATCGTTGGCAGGTACGTATTGTCAATCTTAACTTAAAAAAGAAAACATTATTTTTGCTCCTAGCCTAATGGAACCATTTTCCTGCGGAGAAACCAGAATCACTTCATAGTCTGACTACCAACTGACACACCTCCTGGAGCCCCTATACCTACATCTCTAGAAGTTTCTATTGCACAGAAGCTTTGGGCGATGGGATGTAGATTTCATTTCACTATCTGAAGAATAGCACGCCTGGGATATAGTGATAATTTTTCACCTTTTTGCCTCGGTGTGGTGAAAATTTCCCATCTTAGCATCTTTTGCTACAACTTTTTTCTTTAGTCAATTTGCTTCCCCTCCTCCCCCCAAATGCAATACAACATGGAAAAGAAAGAACAGAAAAAGAAAATCTGTGGAAAAACAAAAAGTGACCTTTGAATGCACTAGACAGCAACTTTGGTTAAAAAACAAACAAACAAAAAAACGAAATAAAAAAACCCCCAAACAGATGCACTTAAACACACAGATAGCAAATATTAATTTCGAAACTGTTCGAATTCATTATTTAATTCCCAATTGGTAAATGGTGAATGGGGCAGAGGAGCAAAGATTTTCTTTTCCTTCTTCCTACGCTGAATGAACGAGAACAGAAAACAGCCAGTTATACGGGAGCCTCTAGTCTTCACTCACACATGCGGCCTGCTCACTGATGTCATAACTGCCCGATCTGAAAGAGTACATCACAGATGACAGACGCGACCAGAGAGTTCAGGACGGCCGAGATAGAGATGTCCAGCAGGCGGCCCTCGTGCAGCAGGAACTCCGAGCGGTTCTCGTCCACCCTGGCCATGGCCAGCAGAGCCTTGGCCGCCCTGCACATCATGTCCACGCTCGGTGGCTCTAGAGGCGGAGGCTGCATGTGCATGAGGTTGTGCTGGCTCTGCTGATACTGGGCCATCGTGACCCCATCCTCGAGGAAGCTTATCAAGTTTCCAATGCTTCCTTTTTGCACAGCTATGGCCCTTGCTGCCAGCGTGTCCCCTTGGGCAAGGTTCGATAAAAGCGCCATGGACATTTCTCGACAGACTGGGTTTTTGCGATCCCCCACGTACCTAACTAACGTAGCATAGAATTTCTCCTGACGACTAAATGGAGGCGTGGCCAAGATCAGGTCCACATTGTTGTCCTGGATACTGAGTTTACAGAGGGTCTCCAGCACGAGTCTCTGGGGCGACAGGACAGAGTTGGGTCCCACCGTTGGAAAGGGGTCTTGTGCCTCTGCAGACGGGCACACCATCCAGTGCAGCAAGCCATCCAAAATTGGCAAGCAGATGCTTTCCGTGTAAGCAGACAAGTCTAGCTGCCCGGAAATGTTGGCTAAGGTGACCAGCGTGTTGTCCCGCAAGACCTCGAGGCAGTCCCACCACCACTCGTCCTTGCTGCAGGCCACCCCCTTGTCCTCGTCGTCCTCCTTCTCGTAGGTCTGCGGTGCTCGCTTTCTCTCGGGGTGCTCGTGGTGGAGGAGGATCAGCTTTCCCAGAATCAGCACCAAGCCTGGGTGTTTGGACATTTCGGCGTCGTTGCCAGGCACAAAGGACAAGCTGCGGACAATGTTGGACACGCAGATGCAGCGCCTGGCCAGGGAGTCCTGCCAGTGCGCGATGGTGCACAGCGGCGTCTCGTCCCGGCTCCGCGGCTCGTCCTCCAGCAGCTTGATGTTCCGGTGGCTCTTGGCCTGGTGGATCCCGAAGGGGAACTTGCTGCTCTCGGGCTGCGCTCCGGGGTTCGCGTCCTCGGGCAGCGCCCCCGGCCGAGCAGACAGCACGTCGTCGATGGTGGCGATGATGCTCTTCTCCTGCTGCTCTTCCGAGTCCCCTTTCCCCTCCGGCTCTTTCTTTCGCCCCGCGGAGCTCAGCGCCGGCGGAGGGCGCCTGCGCGGAGGAATCTCCATCTTGCTCTCAAAGTGAGTCTGGATGTGCTCCGTGGTGTCCCCGCCGCCGAGCTGCCAGTGCAGCAGCCCGCTGCTGAACTCCTGCACGCGGCCCAGCCTGTCGGACCGGTCGACCACAAACAGGTTGTTCTTCTTGACGATCTTGATTGGCAGCTTGTCGAACTTGCTGGCTTGCCTGGGCCTCTCCTTGGGGTCCGCGGCGGCGTTGGGAGGGGTCGCGCCCGCGCCCGCGCCGCTCTTCTCCTCGGCCTCTGCCGCCCCGCCGTCACCCCGCTCGTCCTCCTCCTCCTCCTCTTCCTCCTCCTCCTCCTCCTCCTCCTCCAGACACTCGGCCTCCTCCTCCTCCTCCTTCCCAGAGTCGTCCGCCAAGGCCTGGCTGTCGTCTTTCTTCACGGCGTCGTGATCAAGTGCTTTTTGGCTGGGGTCCCCCACTTCATACTCCATGAGAATTCCAAAAATGTCAATCAGGCATTTTCTAAAGTACTCTACTAAAAGTTCCAGGAAGCCGGACAGCTGGAGCGGAGAGAGAAAGAGCAAGAACAGGTACAAATGTCATAACATCGAGAGGACCGAGGGGCCGCAAGTCCTGACAGCTAGCCACATGTCTGGGATGACTGTCACACGTCTTACTTCATTTCCGGCTGGGCCAAGGAAAAGCAGCTAAGACCAGTCAGGAGTATCTTCCTGAATATTTATTATCAGCCAAACCAGCATTGGCTGTGTTTCTTATTTCCCGCTCACTTTCCTACACTGTCGATGTGAAAACGTACCTGTTATTTTTGTATTTCTAAGATTATCACTGAGGGAGCGCTTTGCTCTTTACCTTTTATTTTTACTTTTTTCTGATTTAGATACAATGCATTCATTATTGGAAGAGCGGGAAAGTGAGTCTGTTTTTTCCTATTATTTGTCTGAGACGTTGCCTGCCTGGATTTTTATGGTTATTATTATTAAACTTTATGGTTATTTTTGTCTCAGGTACTATAGGTCACTCTAATTTACGTTCTCCACAGATCTTTGGGAGAAGATAATTTCAGCAATGTAGTAGCTCATAAATGGAGAAAATTAAAAACAAATCAATTGAGCCTCCGATACATGGATTAGAATGTTCACAGAATGCAATTTTACATGTTGGCTGAAAGCCACAGGCCAGGACGAGGACCAGCTCTGTTTCCTTTTGAGCACGTTTGCACCACGACAACCGACACACGCCCTGATGGGTGACCGCTCAGCGCCCTCCCCCAGGGTCCACTCCGGCATGTTTGGGACGGTAGAGGGTCGGTTAGGTAGTAAAGGGTTTCTCAGTGATGATGTACGGAAAGCAGCCCATTGCCTAGCCAGCTGCCCGCTTCCTGAGACCCAAGGAGCAGCCGGAAAGGACCCTTCAGGGTCCACAGGCACAGTTTTTCCAGCAGAGGCCGGGTGTGTCCCCCCCTCCACGTTCCTTATTTCCAGGGCAACGGGACCGGGAAGCGGCACAGCTGCTCCGCGATGAAGAGGTGTGATACACTGCCCTTCACTTAACGTGAGGATAAGTTAAGTATTCTAGCAAACGAGGGACATGTTTTTTTGAAATACTTATTGTCAGCTGAAATAGACTTCATGTAATGTTTATGACCTTATTAATATATTTCCTATCAACTGAAAAACTGCCTTTCAGGGCTCTAATGAAGACTTAAATGAGAGAAGAGCTAGCAAGTGGGAGATTCCGGCCCTAATTCAACGGAAGGAAGGAATGAGATGCTTGGGCTTCTCTTCAAGAACAGCAGAATTGTGCACACTCAGCGGGGAAAAGAACCTTTTCTCGTTGTTTCTAAAGATTTCTTTAAAAGTCTGTAGCCAGCTGACTCTCGGGCATTTCCTAGTCCCCAGCTCCCTCCTCTCTGCTGGCTGTGGGACTGGCAGTATTCCCTACCCAGCGCTGAGAGGAGGGTGTCAGCTCATCCCAAGTGGCAGGCTTTGAAGGGCTGGCTTCACGATGACCTGGAGAGAGGCAGGTTTGGGGGGAATGCCGCCGGAACCAAGCCTGGCCCCGAGCCCACGACTATTTCAGCTGAATGATGGGTACACGGGGATTCATTAAGCTGTTTTCTCTACTTGTACATACAGTTGACCCTTGAACAACACGGGCTGAACTGAAAGGGCCATTTATACTCAGAATTGTCTTCAATCTGCAGGTGCGGAGGGCTGACTGCATGTGTTGATCTATGCCGTTTTATACAATACAAGGGGCTTGAACATCTGTAGGTCTCGATATTCACGAAGGGGGTGTGGGGGGGAGGTGGTTCCTGGAACCAATCCTCTGTGGAGACCGAGGAACAACTTATGTATGCGGGGGGGGGGGGAATCATGTGCACACTTTCAGCTTTGTGGGGGTACACCCAACCTCGTGTCGTTCCCGGTTCAACGGTGCATTATTTATCTTCTAAATATAAAATTTACCTTTTACCTTTACCTTTAGATTTCTTTCTTTCTTTTTAATTAAAAGGAAGGCGTGATGTCCCCTTGGAAAGGAGTAATTGATGCTCCATTGTAACCAACTGCATTTCCAACACTGACCACAGACATAACTATGTGACAGTCGGGTTAATTCCCATTGGGCTGCTAATACTCATCCTAGACAGCAATTTAATTTTACTACTATCATATATCACACATACACACACAGTCACAGTTTTCTCATGAAATATAGGTATGTGTAAATTTATATAGAGACTGAAATGAACCGTTACTCCAGACTGAACTCTCAGACAACCTGCGCTGACTGATGTTGCAGATACGGGCGTCAGGGGCGACCACTGGCACTGAGCACCCCCTCATCTCCTCATCCTGGCCCGCCCGACCCGCCACCGGGCTGCCGGCTCACCTGGGAGAGATTGAACGTGGCGACAGTGCTGTCATCGTACAGGAGAATGTTAATCGTGTCCAAAGCCCAAGTGCTTTCCGCCAAGAGACCTGACTTCAGGGACATCATCACGCGCCATGCCTCCGGAGTAACTAAAAACGGGGAAAGAACAAGCATATAATTGATATTAACTCCACGCACGAAAGAATAGAAAACCATCAAAGAATAAGGAAAAAGAAGTGGGGTGGTAAGTACTGATTTTAAATCAGTGTTTAACACAATCCTTTCCAGATTTTAAATGAGGCGATGGCCGTACCAAGAAACTGTGGTCTTTGAGCTCTGTGTGCTCTGCTGGGTGAACGGGAACCCACAACCGCTCGGGTGGCGGTGGCTCGGCCCATCTCCAGGCACTGCCCGCACCCCCAAGCAGCCTGATACCCCAGAGCTGCAATAACTGAGTCAAACCAAACACTGCTACGTGTTCTTCTGCCTGCTCCATTCACACACATCTCCAGGGGGCACCTTCGGAAGGCTGACAGGTGCGGAGAATATAAGCAAAAGTTAACCCCCAAACAGCACCTCTCAGATAGAAAGCCTTGGTTTCCCCACCACCCTCGTCCACTTCTGAGCTCTGTCCCTCAGAATGTGCTGCTGACAAGGACCAGCAATCTGACGGTTCCTATTTTTTAGAGCTTGTCCTGAGCCAAGGCACGGGAACCAGAGGGTGTCCTGTTCTCCCTGCCCTGCAGCTGAAGAAGACAGAGTGATCAGATACAACGTCTGCAAGATCTGCCAGAAGCTGGGGCCAGGAGGTGTCTGACTTTCAGCGGGAGCCGTCTCAGCAACGGCGGGAGCGGGCCGTGCAGCTGGCACTCCCCACGGCGGCCGACCCGAATGCCAGCCACAGCCCCATCGGGGGGGGGCGGGGAGGGGGCGGCACGGGGTCCGCCTTCCTCTGAATGTCACCTACTTTTCAACTTTTCTTGGATAAGCACATAGTACTTTTTTTTTTTTTCTGTATTTTTCTGAAGCTGGGGAGAGACAGTCAGACAGACTCCCGCATGCGCCTGACCAGGATCCACCCAGCACGCCCACCAGGGGCGACGCTCTGCCCACCAGGGGGCGATGCTCTGCCCCTCCGGGGCGTCGCTCTGCCGCGACCAGAGCCACTCTAGCGCCTGGGGCAGAGGCCAAGGAGCCATCCCCAGCACCCGGGCCATCTTTGCTCCAGTGGAACCTTGGCTGCGGGAGGGGAAGAGAGAGACAGAGAGGAAGGAGGGGGTGGGGGTGGAGAAGCAAATGGGCGCTTCTCCTGTGTGCCCTGGCGGGGAATCGAACCCGGGTCCCCCGCACGCCAGGCCGACGCTCTACCGCTGAGCCAACTGGCCAGGGCCAAGCACATAGTACTTTTATAACAGAAAAAGCAAGCTTTCTTTTTAGAATGAAGAACGTAAATTTCCCTAGACTACAGACAAATACTGGTGTCATGTATACTAAGAAATTTTATAAAACTCTACATGCATTTATGTAAATGTGTACACACACACGTCCATGTGCATGTTTTTACATGTATTTCCATATATAATACGAGGCGCTCGGTGTCTATATCTCTTGCTCACCTCTAGCACCCCCTTCTCTGTAATACCCCGTTTATTTCCCCCTCGCTGTATCTCCTTAATGTCCAATAATCAAAACTATCTTTAATTTCTTTAATATTTTTCTAATCACTTCAAATGACTTCATGTTAAGTGATTTTGAGATTTTTGAAAATAATTTTTTTTATATAATCAAGATCTTTAGTTCTCTTTGCTCCATTAAAAGCATTTCAAAACTAATGCAGAAAAGCTGTGTATACTCCCAGAGAGTCCAGGCACCTAATTAGTACTCAGAATGTCCCAAACAGGAGAAACGGTAACACCTGTGTTGAGGTGGGGTGGCCCTGGCCCGCGTCTAACTGCTGTCCGGGTCACATTAGCCCCACAGGTCACAGCAGACCCCGCCATCGATTTGCCACCATGGTCAGGCTCCCACTTTCTCCCAGGGACACTCCCTGGGAGCGTGCTGTCCCTGGAGCGACAGAGTGGCTTTCTCTCAGGCCACCGCAGCATTGCACCAGCCGCGCAGCTGTCCTACTGAGCATGCGCTGCAGGGATTGAGCCCCTGGTTGGGGTCAAACCTTGGTTAAGGCCCACACGCAGTCCACAGTCACCGAGGGCTCCTTGGTTTCTCACACCAATAACACTCATGGGTAAAAGGACCATTTCAATTCACGCCCTTCTATGGAAATGCTTAATTCAGGTAAGCAAATTATTATCAGTTATTGCTCCTTCGAGAAACATGACAGGGTGTACTCACAAGAACGCCCCACCTCTGGGATGATGGGAAATACCTCTGAGCGAGAATGAAAATTCTAGACACAGTGAGTGACTCCCCTGCAGGAGCAGTGCCCCGGGAACGCTTACCGATGTCCTTCGAGGTCATCTTCCGCCTCTGCTTCAGGACCGGCTGCGAGGCCTCCACCGAGCCGGGCGGGAAGGTGATCTCCCTGCGGACGGGGGGTGGCTGGGGCGGCGGCCCCGTGACCTGGGGCGTGGGGACGCTGGGCATGACCTTCTGCATCTTCATGGAGGGCAGGAAGGGCGACTTGCTGGGGGACATGCGGCTCTCGAGGGAGCGCGGGAAGGAGGCGGGGCTGGGCGCTCTGGAGATGTGGTTGGGCAGGGACGGCGGCGTCTGGTAGGACGATGGGGGCGGGCGCGTGATGGGCTGCATGGAGGCGGACGAGGACAGGTAAGGCTGACGCTGGCTGACGTGGGAAGGCCACTGGCTCTCGTGGTTGATCCTTTGATCGGGTACCATCATGTCATCGGTGCGGCTCAGGCCGGGGTAGGGCGGGGCCTGCGCGGGGCCGCCGGGGCCCTGCCTGTTCTGGTAGGGGTAAGGCATCTCGTTCCGGGCTGCCCACATGCCCTGCTGGGGCCCCTCGCCGGACGACGACTGCATGGGGCCGCCCATCATCTGGGGCGGGAGCCCGTGCGGCTGCATCTGGCCCGGGCCCTGCAGCCTCTCTCTGCTGTAGGGGTACGGGTACTGGCCCGGCACAGGCCTGCGGTCCGGCCCGGAGTAGGCGCCCCCGTACTGGTTGTACATCTCCTGCTGCTGGCCGCCGTACTGCATGTTGTACATGTCCCCCTCGTGGCGCTTGGCCGGAGGCCCGTACATGCCGTCCATGTGCCGCTTGTAGTTCTGAAATCCACAGAGAGACCCATCACGCTGAGGGCGGCCACAGGACGACCACCCACTTAGACTATGCAGAAGAGTTACTACCCTGGGGGTGTCCACTCTGAGACGGAGACGGGAAGCTGCTGTAACAACTAAGGACTCACAACTTATGGTCATACTTCAGGATTATATAACACCATGCCAGTTCACTGAGAGGGCTTTCCAAATTTATCTTCATGGGCTTGAAGTTTTCTGTGTGGGGGGGGATGCCTCCTGTCCTGGTATTTCCAGGGCTGCCACACTGGGGTCATGGCTCTAGTGATTACCACACAGGCAGTGGGAACAGGGATAGGAGTGACACTAAAGTGACCCCAGCAGTCGAGGACAGAAATCTCACCTGGGTGGACTGAGCATTCTGAGGAACCTGAGAGTTCCTGATGAAACAGGCGCCTTAGGCCGGACGCGACAGAGAAGCCTCCACACAGGATCCGGGTCCCATGGTGCCCGGGCCACCCTGTACCCAGGCTGCCTGGCCCTCCCCTCAACTGCCACCTCGTTCAGGGCAGACTCCCCCCGAGAGCCCCGCCGGGCCTGGCCTCTGAGGACAAGGCTGGACGCAGCCCCTGTGACTAAGCTCTCCTCTGGGGACATGGTGGGGACTGGCCCCTGATCAGGGAAGGCACCTCCTGATGGAAATGAGGGACATGCTGATGTGTGACAACTGTTTAAGGTACAATTACAGAAAACTGTTTAAGATATAATACAGAAAACTGTTTAATAACGCAATCCACCCTACATAACACGCTTAAAACCCCCTCTATGTCACATGAGGTCTTAGGCCTTAACACCGTTTGGAACTGGCACTCCTGTGTGTGAGAAGCCACAGCACAGCGTCCAGTCTCCGTGTGAGAAAGTCCCGAGGTTCAGGTGAGGTTTGCCCAGCTGAGCACCTCAGTGGCGACGGCCCTGGGACCAGGCTGGCCTCTCCCACAGTCCAAACACACAGGCGTTAATATCTGATTTTTAAAAAGCCAGTTAATTTTCACTTAGTATATACTATTTCAAGTTGTTTTTTAATACATGTCCTCTTCAAAACATATTGACAAATTTCTGTTCTAAAATGGCATTTGGTGTGACAGTACACCCAACAGACACGCTTAAAATACATTAAGTTGGGCTTGTTATTATTTACGTGGGCGAATGTCCTCAACTTCGTACAACACATGTTATATGAGTTTTGGGATTCCATGTGAGGAGAGCTGTTTTTAATTTGCAGACCTCACCATCCCGACACTATTTTCTAGCATAAAGGAATACACTGTAACGATGCAATCAACGCTGCTGCTTCTGTTTTTCGTCCCACACCCCTCGAGCAGCAACAGGCTGAGTGCTCCCGGAGAGCAGAGAGGCGCCCGCACCCACTCACCGGCTGCTGCGGGTACAGGCCCGGCTGGTGTCCTCCATACGGCGGCTGTCCTGAGGGCGGGCCCTGGCCCGGGTACTGCTGCCCGTAGGCTTCATGCCTGGAGTGGGGCGTTCAGGGGAGACTGCATTTAGGCAGAGTGAGGAACAGAACAGACCACTTCCTGAAACGCGACACCCGACAGCTTCTCCTTCCTCCGCTTGCTGGCACACCAAGCACAGACAGAGGCAGCCAACTAGCAGCAGCCCTGAACTTCAGGTAAAGGGACAGGAACGCCCATTCTGGGCCTGGGCCAGCTCCTGGTTGAGAGGGGCGAGGAGTCGGCCAGCGCCCTGCGCCCTGAGGACAGGCCCCACCCACCCGTGATGGTACCAGCGGTGGCACTGGGACTTCGGCTTGGGGAACTAAGACTCCAAGTGGCATTTCTGGTTGTGCCAGGACATGGACCTATGATGACTGAAAATAGGTCGGCTTCTTATGTTCTCATTAGGGATAGAAAATGTTCAGGTTTTGGAGGAATACTTCAAAACTAATCCAAGTGATACTGACTTAGCTAATAATTGTAGGGACACTGGTGCTCAAAATCTCAAACTCCTATAATCCTAAAAGGTCACAGAAAAGAAAAACAGGAATGATTTACATGTATTCCTATTAAATCTTAAAATGAGAATGAGCGATTCATTTATTTTTTCAATTGCTATTATACTGAGAAATTATAAATACCATAAAAATGTTTAAAAAGCCCAGTAGATGTGAAATTAAAAATATTTAACTGGCTTAGTCAGTATACTGCTCTTGCAAGAAAAAGAACATTCAGCTTGGATATATTCCTCAACTGCCAGTGAGAGAGAATGAGAAAGAAAACAAACGGACTTCGACGGTATCGCAGGGAAACACACAGTGGGAGTTCCGCTAACGACACCAGCATCTCCAAGGAAGCTATAGTTAGGAGGAAAAAATAACTGACACGGATAAAATTTAAGCTAGCAAGTAACACTTTTCAGAAGAAAAAAACTTAGCAATGAGGTAAACCCCTCTCTCTAACGCAGCAGAGGCAAAATGACTTGTAAACCCAGGCCACACAACATTCTAGGAAGCATTCTAGAAGAAAAGTATATTTGTGTCAGTTCTTTTATGAATGTATGTCCCAGGACAACTGTTCTCCTGATCTCAGCACACACACACACACACACACACACCCAGTGCTCCAAGACCCTCAGAAATAAAATCTAAGCAATAGCCTTCATTCAGTACATTAGATATTACACAATGGTTAAGCGATTAATGCAGACTTTATAAATAAATACTCCACTTCCCCAGGGTAAGAACTACTAGTTTATAGACTTTTAAGTTACTTTTGGGAAGTATCATACACCTTGACCACACGAGGGCTCCGTAATCTCAAGGACCAGAGGCAAACTTTCCCCTTTATGTTAAAGCAGGGACCTGTCTTTCCTACTTCACTGTCCCCGTGACTTGGCATGCGGGCTCCTGACAGGGGCTGCTGCGACCCACCCCAGGTCACGCCAATGTGGCTACCGCTAGAAAAAGGGCATTTGATTGTACCTCTGGTTTCTTTCCTCTAAAAACCACCAGGATTATGCGTCTGAGCACGCCTCTCAGGGAGGTAAAGGCCATCCCGATCAGAGGAGGGGCTTCTGCACAAGTATTAATCTGAGTCGCAGGTGTCTGTGGGAGTGTGGGGGCTGCAGGTGAGGGACGCAGGTGTGTGTGGGAGTGTGGGGGCCACAGGTGTGTGTGGGAGTGTGGGGGCCACAGGTGTGTGTGGGATTGTGGGGGGCATAGGTGTGTGTGGGAGTGTGGGGGCCGCAGGTGAGGGGCACAGGTGTGTGTGGGAGCGTGGGGGGCATAGGTGTGTGTGGGAGTGTGGGGGCCGCAGGTGAGGGGCACAGGTGTGTGTGGGATTGTGGGGGGCATAAGTGTGTGTGGGAGCGTGGGGGCCGCAGGTGAGGGGCTCAGGTGTGTGTGGGAGCGTGGGGGCCACAGGTGAGGGGCGCAGGTGTGTGTGGGAGCGTGGGGGCCGCAGGTGAGGGGCGCAGGTGTGTGTGGGAGTGTGGGGGCCGCAGGTGAGGGGCGCAGGTGTGTGTGGGAGCGTGGGGGCCGCAGGTGAGGGGCGCAGGTGTGTGTGGGAGCGTGGGGGCCGCAGGTGAGGGGCTCAGGTGTGTGTGGGAGCGTGGGGGCTGCAGGTGAGGGGCTCAGGTGTGTGTGGGAGCGTGGGGGCTGCAGGTGAGGGGCTCAGGTGTGTGTGGGAGTGTGGGGGCCGCAGGTGAGGGGCTCAGGTGTGTGTGGGAGCGCGGGGGCCGCAGGTGTGTGTGGGAGCCGCAGGTGTGTGTGGGAGCCGCAGGTGTGTGTGGGAGTGTGGGGGCTGCAGGTGAGGGGTGCAGGTGTGTGTGGGAGTGTGGGGGCCGCAGGTGTGTGTGGGAGCCGCAGGTGTGTGTGGGAGTGTGGGGGCTGCAGGTGAGGGGTGCAGGTGTGTGTGGGAGTGTGGGGGCCGCAGGTGAGGGGTGCAGGTGCGGGATATATGGGGGGCTGCAGGTGCGGGGTCTGCTCACAAAGAGCGGTCTACCCATAGCACCTTTTAGGAAGTCACTGCAGTGACTCCTATCAGAGGGACGTCAGGGCCAGGCCAGAGAGCCCCATCAGGAGGTGGCCCTGAAAAGCCCACCATGAAGCTGGTGGTGTGCCCCTTACAGATGGCCATTAAGGGGCTATGTGCCCCCTTCTGTGGCAGTGCTCACTGGGAAGAGGGGAAGCATCTCAAGAAAGTGTCTGGAAGAGCCTTCCCAAACCGCCCCACGACCCCGACCTGCGGACGGCCTGGGGGGGGGGGGGCGGGGACACAACACCGCCACAGACAGACCTCTCCTTAGGGTCGGTGCTGGCAGGAGTAGAGGCTATGCTGATACCCAGAGTCCCTGCAGGTCACAGGTCAGCCACACATGGACGGGGGCGGGTCAGTCTGAGCGTGGGGGCAGAGAGCACCTCCGTGCCGGGGGACCGGAGTTAAGTGGGACCGTCCGCTGTGACAGGAGCAGTTCTGGCCATGGTGGCCCGGCCCAGCCCGGCCCTCACTTGGCTGCTGGGCTCTCGCTCACAGCACAGTTGGCCTGGCTTGGCAGCTGAGACAAGGACCTCTCCGGTGTAGTCCGCTGCAGGCAGCTGCCGACCACTCGCAGCCTTGACCCAGCGGGACAGGGGACTCTGTGCTGTCCCAGGCTGCCCGGGCGGGCGCAGGGGCACGCGCTGGGGGTGGGGGGAGCCCCGTCCCGTCCCCTTGGGAAGCACTCACCTCCGGTCGTAGGTGGCCCCGTAAGGGAACTGCTGCCGCTGCCCCATGCCCAGGCCGGACATGGCTCCCGAGGGGCTCTGGCCGTACATGTCCTGCATGCTGCTTGCGGGCATCTGCCCTTGCGTCAAGAAGGGCTCGCTGCCTCCAGGCACTGCGTATTGCAAATGACAGAGCACGTGAAGCCTTTTCAAAAGCCACAGCCGCCTTCTAGTTATTTGTTACCCTTGACCTGGCGATCTCTCTTATCCTTAACCTGACGGACTTACGTGAGTGAGAGGCTGAGGTCTATAGTTAAGATGAGCCTTACGGGGCGGAACCCTAAGAGGGCGCCATTCATCCTCCCCCACTCCCCCACCTCACGTAAATGCCCCTCATGGGCCCTCGAGTGTGGGCAGAACCCTGAAAATGATGGGACGCTGCTCCCATCTCCCATGACTGTTACCTCACATGGCCAAAGGGATTCACAGATGTAAGTCAAGTTACTCATCAGCTGACTGTCAGTTAACCAAAGAGACTGTCCAAGTGCATCTTTAAAATCTGTGTCTAGCGGTCCGAGACAGACCAAGTCAGAGATGCCCTCCCGCTGGTCCAGAAGCAGCACCCACCGTATTACAAAGGGTGGCACACTCTGGGGGCTGAGAGGACCCCCAGGGACTGTCAACAAGACACCTCGTCCCATCACTGCAAGGAGCCCAGACTGCCGACAGCCTGAATGGGCGAGAGGAGGAGCCCCGGCTCCGAGGACAGCTCGTCCCGCTCGTCCCCGCCGACACTGCCGTCCGCTGTGCAAGCCCCTGAGCTGAGACCACAGATTCACACTGTTTCTAAGCTGCTAAGTTTGTGGTAACTTGTTATGCGGAGTATTGAAAAGGAACATAGTCCAGGCCCTCGGCAGGCTGGTACACTCCCGAGCTCATGTCCTTGTCTATAAAACGAGGCTGGTGAGGAGAGGAAATACACACAGAAAGTCATCCCCTTCGCTGATGGGGGAAAAGGGCGAAACCTTGACAACACCCACCCACTGACTCCAAAATAAGGATAAAGAAGGTCACCGGGGAGCTCAAGAACGAAAGAGACACACATTTCTATCAGGGGGCAGAGTGGCAATTAGGTCGAATATGCAAATTAGCATCAGCTCAGAGCCTGAAGGAAATTGGGTCAAGTCGAAACCAGCCTGTAGGCAAATTAAATATTTTAATGTAAATCTTAATTGACATGTAGTACTACTACCTTTTTTATCCTATGAAGGTTACTTTTATCTTATATGAGGCAAAGTTGATTAAAAGCTGATAATTTTGTTAGAAGTACAAATAAGAATGCCTAATACTGGTAGAAAGTTTGCACTGGGCCTGATCAGGCGGTGGCACAGTGGATAGAACGTCGGACTGGGATGCCGAGGACCCAGGTTCGAGACCTCGAGGTCACCAGCTTGAGCGCGGGCTCATCTGGTTTGAGCAAGGCTCACCAGCTTGGACCCAAAGTCGCTGGCTTGAGCAAGGGGTCACTCGGTCTGCTGAAGACCCACGGTCAAGGCACATATGAGAAAGCAATCAATGAACAACTAAGGTGTTGCAAGGAAAAACTGATGATTGATGCTTCTCATCTCTCTCCGTTCCTGTCTGTCTGTCCCTATCTATCCCTCTCTCTCTCTCTGTAAAAAAATAAAAAAAAATAAAAAAAGTTTGAGTTGCAATGAGATATCACATACTATATCTTATTTGATCTCCACCAACCCTCATTAGAACCAATTTTGAAGTCATTTTCTATTTTATAGATGTAAAAAGAGAGACAGACAGAAATTAAGGGGGAAAATTAAAGGTAAACAGCTTAATTCTCCAATATACAAAGAGTTCTTAAAAATCAGTAAGAAAAGAGACAATCAAATTAAAATATGGGCAAACACATAAATGTATATTCACAGAACAAGAAAAATAAATGGCTGATAAATACATGAAAAGATGCATAGCCCTGCTAAAAATTAAAGAAATCCAAGTTAAAACAATCACAAGGCCTTTTTCCCTCCCAGTTGGATTGACGAATATTAAAATGACTAGTTATAATCATTGCTAGTACGAGACGGAGGGCACATGCACTCTCACACCCTCACATTAAGGGTATTAAATTGCTCTGCCTTTGCCAATAGCTGCTACTGCAGGCTGTCCTTTGGCGCTCCCTACAGAAGCATGTGCCAGGTAGCCACAGCCACTGAAGTCCCCTGCCACAATGAGACTGGGCTCTGCCCAGCGGGCCAATGGCACACATGAAGAAGCAGAGGCTTGCAGGCACTTGTCGCCCCGGGGGCCCCTTCCTGAGACCCAGACAGTGTCAAGCAGTGCAGTGTGCAGAAACCTGTGGCAAGGCCCTGTGGTGGAGCCTCCCAGCCGGCTGCATTCCCAGCACGGCTGCCAGAGGGCGCCAGCCACTCAAGTGACCCCCCAGCTCCCTGGAGTTCTTCATCAGGCTTCCAGAGGACGACAGCAGCCCCAGGGTCCCAGCTGCCACCACGTGGAGCAAAGATCCACCTCACCCACCCAGGACTGTCTGAGAAACAGACACCGTGACAGGCAGACAAGCGGGGCCCAGGCTACAAGGGCCCCGAATCTCAGAATGGGCTCTTTTATCCACTGTCCCTCCTCTCTGAGGGGCAACAAGGACAAAGAGCAGGGTTCCCACTGATACTGGTAGTTAAATAAATTAAAGACAAAAAAATCGGAGTGCCGCCAAGTTCACTGAGAACAAGGTGGACTGAGGAATGGGAAACTTGACTGGACCAGGGGTCAGGAGGCAAAAAATGCTGTCTCCTGAGGGCTTCTGTTGACTGCTCTCATTTGGTACTGAGCGTACAGTATTACAGGGCGGCGGGGAGCTGAGGGCACAGGCACCGTGAGAAGGAACCGCCCTCTGCGCAGCTGTCACTCACAGGGCCGATGGAAACGAGTGACACAGCGACCCCGAGCCTGGCGGGGGAACCCTCCCTCCCGGGAACCCTCCCTGCCATCACCCACCGCGGCCTCTGCAGGAGCACATTCCTAGGCACGGGCCACCCAGATGAACACAGCTCTTGCTGTCTACGCCGCATGTGGGCAGGCTACTGGGACGCTTCACGAGAACTTCTGAAGCCAGACTCTAAATACTACTAATTACTCTTCCGTGTTATTACTGTCACGTTTTCAGAGTCTAAAAATGTGATATGACCAACAACAGTCCTAACAAAATGTTCTTTCTAACATCGCCTACCGCTAAGAAAAATAGCTACCCCCTAACATCCACAAAGCTTTTGGATTTCTGAGTTTATGGATTTATTGCATGTTCTGCAAAATCTTTTCTTGGAATAAGCGGCTCTGAAGCTTGAAAGAAAAAAGTATAGATTATCTTGCTTTATGTAACAGAGAAGTCTGAAATGCAACAGTACAGAGAATGTATCTACTTTGTGGTTTAACATCCCTTCTGTTGGTTCCTCCCAAGAGACCGTCAACTCCACAAGGCGGTGGGTCTGGTTTGCTTCCACCCTTCCAGGGCCCTGCCCCAGGCTCAGCCCGTGCTGTGACCAGTGTGTGACGCGTCAGCATTCAGAGGACATTTGTTGTTGTGCCCATCATCCTTCTGTGGTCTTTATGTGCATTAACTCAATACTCATGACACCCTTTAGACAGGTCCTATTATTACCCCATTTCTAGATGAGGAAACCATGGCACAGAGATGCTAAGTACTTTCTCCGAGGAGAGAAGTTCAGTAAATGGGGTGTTGGCACTCAAATGTGTCTTGAATACGTAAGTGACTTGGTTGTGGGACGGCAGACTGGAGAGTGTCCTGCAGGCCAAGCTGGCACAGGGGTCCCCTGCATTTACCTTTCCTCATGCCACCAAAGGGGTCCTTGTTGGGCTCATAGGGCACCCTGCCCATCATGTCGGGCATGCTCAGGCCTTGCTGGTAAGGGGCACTCGGAGTCATGGAGTTCCGTTTCGGGAACGATGAATCACTCGCGTCTGAGAAAGGGTCGTGCACGCTGACTGTACTGCTTCTGAGGGTGAGAAAAATGAATGTTTAATGACAGGGCAGGAGTTGCTACCTCTAAACACTTACTCAGAAAGCATGCTAGTCCTGAAATCTGAAATAAGTGACAGGAAGAAAACTAGCAGTAATCAGCATCTGAAAACTCACAAGGGAACATCGTTTCTCTTCTTTATAAGTTTGCTCCAGAAAGTTAAGATAGATAAGCCTGAGTTTGTATGGCTCACACAGCTCTTTCAACATACCTCCCACCTTGCATCGGGGTCATCTGTCCATGAGGGGTGGAGGCTGGAGTCGGTGGCTTCAGGTCACCGGGAACCTCGGCCATTGAATTGCTGCCAGTTGACTGTGGGGTCTGAGGACCTTGCAAGGACCCTGAATTAGCTGACAGTATTAAGTGCCAGGAGAAAACAGGGGAGAAAACCAGGTTATCAAAGAGTGGTCATCCTTGCTAGTTATACAAAAAGAAAACAAGATATCACCTTATTAGAAACAGTAACAATACCCATTGCTGGTAACAATGTAGTAAAATTAGCTGTGCTTCCATTTTTTACAGGGGTATAATGAACATATAACATTATTAACAGTTTTAGGTATACAAATACAACAATTGGATATTTGTATCTATTGCAAAATGATCACTAGAGTAAACCTAGTTAACATCCTTTATAGCAAGCGTCCCCAAACTACGGCCCACGGGCCGCATGCGGCCCCCTGAGGCCATTTATCTGCCCCCCCCCCGCTGCACTTCCGGAAGGGGCACCTCTTTCATTGGTGGTCAGTGAGAGGAGCACTGTATGTGGTGGCCCTCCAAAGGTCTGAGGGACAGTGAACTGGCCCTGTATAAAAAGTTTGGGGACCCCTGCTTTATAGTTACAAATTTTGTTCTTGTGGTGGGAAATATTCTCACACATTGTTTGTACTGAAAACCTGCAGACGCATTTTAGTCAACTATTTGAAAACATGCTTCATTTGTTATCCATAAAACATAGTTATGCTTTTTAGCTGGGTAATGACTTTCCTGGATATTTATCTAAGAAAGTAACCTAATATAAAGAAGGCTTTAGCTTGGCCTGTGGTGGCGCAGTGGATAGAGTGTCAGTCTAGAATGCTGACATTGCTGGTTCAAAACCCCAGGCTTGCCCATTCAAGGTACACACAACAAGCAATGAACAACTAGTGTGTTGCAACTATGAGTTGATACTTCTTGTTCTTCCCCATACTTCTCTATAAAACCAATAAATAAAATCTTTAAAAAAAAGACTTTAAGTAGAAAAATGTTTATGTCAGTGTTGTTTATAATGTAAATAATTTAAATGTCTGAGAATAAAGAAATATTAGATGAAAAATTTGGATATCAATTTGATGGATTACTGTGCTATTTTAGAAAAAAAATTAGGAAAATTAGTTGTGGCCTTAGGCAATAAAAACGTTGACATTGAAAAGCAGTGACACAAAATAACAAGGGGCCTTAGGTCACATTTCAATACTATCTTAATGTTTAGATGTGTCTGTGCTCTGTCAGGAGTGGTGACTATTGGAGCTGTGAAATCAGAGTTGTTACTACCAAACATAACACTGGTTTGGAGTTCTTTCATCTCATTATCAGAGTTCTGTGATTTGGCTTTAACTATAACTACATTATAATAACAGAGAACAAAACTGGGCAGATCTTTCCAAAATTTATGTGCGATTCTTGAAAAAAAAAAATTAACCTCACTTTATAGAAAGAAAGGTATTTTAAGGGATCCTGCTTTATCAATAATCACAGTCCTTAGCATGTCACGTGTTCAGTAGATATTGGTTTCATTTACTAATTACTTACTGAATAAATAATGGGCTTACTATATTGTAAGCTGACTTCTATGCCTGGGTTCCACCAGTGAACCGAACTGACGAGAAAAGACAGTTCCTGACCGCACGCAGTGTACAGTAAACACCTCCAGAACCGTGACAAACGGCAGGTCACCGGCCGCTTGTAAATAATCATACTGCTCATGTTATCAACGGCGTTCCTTTCCCAGGCGGTCCCCAAGGCTCACGACAGGGACCACCTCCACGTTTTGCTTTAGAGGACACCGAGTTAAACTGACCACTGGAGATCAGAGTGCGCTCTAACGGAGGCAGACATGGCCACGTGCTACCGCTCCCACTTGGGCGGCCCAGGACCAGATCTCGGCCATCTCCCGCGAGATCGGCTCTGCCCAGGCTGGGTCAGCACTGAGCACTGATGACGGGCCGGCAGGGCTGTGTGTTCTGCTCTGTATTTCCCCAGGGTGCCCACGACGAGCGAGGCTCAGGGATGTTCTCAGAGGTGCCAGGAAGACTCATTTAATCTTAGTCTCTTTTTAGATGTAGCTATCTTAAAGACAAACAAACTTACTAACTCATGCTTACAAACCAGATTTTGGTGAAACCCTAGAGATGCATATTTAAAGATGTGATCAGAGAAAAAGGTAGAGTCTTATAAACATGTGAGGGTAATGCGACAGAAAGGCCTGCCCACAGAGCTGGCGTTGAGCACCAGGGCCCCACAGCACGGCAGCCTGCCAGCGTCCTTGGAAACACAGCCCACGAGGCTGGGATTTCAGAATGACCCTTATTTACAAGTATTCCCATTTACAGCTCATAAAAAATAAAAATAAAAAAGGAAAAACTCTTCCCTCTGGCCAGACTTTCTTCCTCCCAGCCGCCTGAAGCCCGTTAGCCGCGGAGGCTGGCACTCTCTAGGATGTCCCCACTACCTTGTGCCAGAAACTACAAACATATACTCGAGAGTAAACAATGGAAAGGTTATGGAAGGTTAAGTGCATTCACACTCTGCAGACTGCACGGCCAGACCCTGGCTGGGAAGATAATTCACAGCCGGACCGGACCCGTGCCCTACTTCTGCCTGGGGGTGCGGAAGCAGGGAGGGAGAAGCAGAGGAGCTACGGAGACCAGAGGTCACCCAGAGGGCACCTTTGTTTATAACCAGAGCCTCTTTCTCATTTATCTTCCACTGAGGATTCCCTAGCTGGATCCATGACAGGTTTTGTGACATCACCTGTCAGCTAATAATAGAAAGGCAGTCAGCCACCTGCCAGCAGAGATGGATGGGGGTTTGGTTACAGACTCAGGACTGAATGTGGCGCTGCGTGCCCACCCTCGCAGGCTCCTCTCAGGCAGGACCCTGCCCCCAGCCCCATCGCTTATGGGCTGCCCAGGCCGGCTGGGTCAGGAACTCCTGGGGCTGTTCATTACATGTCCTCAACTTCTAAAGTTTTACTCTAACGAGATCCCCACTGACACCTGAGAGATGCAGCCAGCCGGGGCCCTGGCCCGGCCCAAGTGTCATTCGGGGTCTTTCTCGGCTGACTTACTCTGTGGCTCGAGACTGGAGCAGCCTGACCTCCGAGAAGTCACGGGGAAGGTCCCACGGCCTGAAGGGCTGAGTGCTCACACCTGCCGGGCTGCCAGAACCGAACCCCAGGTCCATATCAGCCCTATCAAACCAAAACTGGAGCCCAGACGGGTGACTCATGACGCTCTGAGAACACAGCCAAATGAGCTAGGACTCAAGTTGGTTTAGCGTCCATGGAAAAGAATCTTTAAGTTTAGTTTGCCTGCAGACGCCGGATGTATAAGGAATAAACTACAATAATGTGCGCCCATGGAAAAATCTGACTTCAAAGAACACACATTTTGGCTGAAAATTAGGTTTAAACACTGTGGCAGTCTGAAACCCTTTTTTTCCCTTTTTTAATAAAAATGTCTCAAAGACACGCTCCTTAGTGACATTCCTGGGACCAGAGAGGACACTGACCCGTGCGGGCTGGGAAGCGCCTGCTGCGGACTGTGGGCTGGGGAGAGTCACTGCCGCAGCGGCCCGCTGTCTGTCTGTCTGTCTGCGAGCAGCGTGTCCTGGCAGCACTGCGCCTGTGCTGAGGGGACACGGCCTGTGAGCTGAAGGGACAGCCCCTGCGCACAGCACCGCCCCCCACCCGGGCTCGGGAAGCTTCCCTCGCTGCAGCGGCCTCACAGGACTCAGCCCCGCACGGGCCGCGGGAAGAGCAGGTCATCAGAACCGGCACACCTGGCTCTTCCGCGCAGTTAGAACGATCACACTACCATCGGAACGGCAGTTCAGAAGGGAGCGGTCAGGAGTGGGCTGCGGAGAGCACAGGCCTCCCCTCTCCGGGCCCGCAGCTGAGCCCACGGGGGACGCCTCTCCACACGGAGCAGACCGTTCACAGACACGTGGTCTTTCCCGGCGAATAGAACACACCTCAGCTCTTGGCAGACAGTGCCACTTTGGTCCCTACATCCCACTGGGTTTTTTATTTTGGAAAAATAGTTTCAGAGCTGTTCATAGGGAGCTTGTTGTACTCTGTGAATATAATGTGAGATTTTTAAAATTAGATTTCACAGGTTTTCAGGGACACTGTAACGGGCAAAGCCTTCGGACCTTTAAGGGTGGGTCAGAGAGGAGGGTTTCCACTTATACTCAGAAGTGACAGATCCAAATCTAGGCATATCTGCCAGAGTATTTTCGGAAGGTCCCTTGATTGGTGACCTGAGGTGTGAGCACTGCCATCAGAGAGCAGCTAAATTAAATCATAAACAACTTCTCTCTTTGATTCATAATACTGTCTTCTGTATGTCGACCTTGTACCCATCACAAAGGCGTCTCCCCTCCAGGCAGGCGAGTGTCCTGGGTGCGGGCCAGGCTCGGCGGCCAGAGGCCGGGAGCAGAGCCCTTCTCTCCCGCTCACCAGTGCACCCCCGTGGGGTCAGTTATTCGGATTTTATGTGCTTGGTTTCCCTATGGACTCTACAACAGCATGTCTCCAGGGCTGATGTGAAGATTGAATGGGAAAGTGTGGAGAAGGCCTGGCCCACGTGGGTGCTCAGGAGCACTGGCGACTGGCTGCACGGTTTCACCCAGAGCAGGTCGCGGGGACGGGAGACGGCAGGGACAGTCAGCCCTCTGCGTGTGTGCGTGCGGGACAGAAGGGCAGGAACGGCTATTCCTGGGCTCAGAAGTACCGGAATCGGACCAGAGCTCAAGCTGAACTTGAGAGGGGTTGCCACCCAGAGCAAGGACGATGCAAATTTTTTTATCTCTAATATTGTTATCAAAAGATAATGATGTAGTCATTTCAAATTTGAAGTAACTGGCAGGTAAAACGAGGCGACAGGAGAGCAGGAGGATGCAGGACGGCCACAGCTGAGCGGAGGGACAGAGGCAGGCGGCTCAGCCGGGTTAGCGTGGCGGAGTCCGGGAGACCTGCCGTGAGCCACAGCTGAGTGGGGGGACAGGAGGCGGGCGGGCTCAGCCGGGTTAGCGTGGTGGAGTCCGGGAGACCTGCCGTGAGCCACAGCTGAGCGGAGGGACAGAGGCGGGCTCAGCCGGGTTAGCGTGGCGGAGTCCGGGAGACCTGCCGTGAGCCACAGCTGAGCGGAGGGACAGGAGGCGGGCTCAGCCGGGTTAGCGTGGCGGAGTCCGGGAGACCTGCCGTGAGCCACAGCTGAGCGGAGGGACAGGAGGCGGGCTCAGCCGGGTTAGCGTGGTGGAGTCCGGGAGACCTGCCGTGAGCCACAGCTGAGCGGAGGGACAGGAGGCGGGCTCAGCCGGGTTAGCGTGGCGGAGTCCGGGAGACCTGCCGTGAGCCACAGCTGAGCGGAGGGACAGGAGGCGGGCGGGCTCAGCCGGGTTAGCGTGGCGGAGTCCGGGAGACCTGCCGTGAGCCACAGCTGAGCGGAGGGACAGGAGGCGGGCGGGCTCAGCCGGGTTAGCGTGGCGGAGTCCGGGAGACCTGCCGTGACTCCTAGCGCTCCTGACCTCTTGGTCAAAGCTACCTGGACGGCCCCGTCTGTACCACGACAGCCTGCTGAATTCCTTAAGTCAGCTCGCTGGGCAGAGACATCAAAAACGAAGCCCTGATTCGTTTCGTTAACACGCAAGTCTGGTGTCCCTGACAGACGCCGAGCAGGTAGGAGCCGCCTGTCCAAAGGCAGGGTGGCCCTCCCCAGGGAGCAAGTGCCCAGCACCAAGTCCTGGCGGAGTCACTGGGACAGTTAGATGGGCTATTCTGAAACACCTGTCCACAAAATAGAGCTGTATTTCTCAGAGTTCCAGAGTCTAATGACCAGAAAGGACAATGGGCCCAATTTCAGCCTCTCTTCCCTGAACACTGCCGACAGGGGCGCCGTTCAACAGCCCACACAGACGGCCCTTCCTCTGCCTGCCGGCTGCCCGTCCCCCGGTCCTCGGCGGTGGCTGCAATGCTCCCACTTACCAGGAGATGGCGGCTGGAGTTTGGGCTGCTTCTTGGTCTCCCCGGTGCTGAAGACTTCCGGCGGGGGCTCCTCCCCGCGCTCGATCTTGCACTCGAAGGCGAACAGGTACTGGATATACTGCTTTTTCAGGGAACTCGCTGCGCTGCTGGAAGTGCCAACGTTCAGGTTGGTGGCCAGCTCACGCCACTTCTTGTTTTTATTAACCTAGCAGAAAAAAAAAAAAAAAGTGGCTGGATCATTGGTTTGCAGCAAAGTGGTTTGTTTAAAGCTAGGAGACAGAAAAAGCACTTAATGTCTTGGTTTACTTTTTTTTTTTCATTTGCCTCTTTTAACTAATGCTCATTACTCCCACTCAGTAGTGCAAAGACAGCACTCACAGTTACAAGGCCATCAGGGGGCCTGCTGGGAGCTGCAGAGAAAGCACAGCTCGCGGAAATGGTTCTGCCGGGCGCCCTTCCACGCCCGCGCGTCCTGGGCACTGCTGGCGCTCGCCCGGCCCGCGGCTGCTCCGAGCACACGCACCCTCGCTCCCTCTCGGCCCCTCCCACGTCTAACTAAAATGAAAAAGGCATCTAAGAAGTAATTTACAAAGCATTGATAGAACTCTTTTGCAAGTTAAGTGTTTCAGCCTTGATATGAAAAACAGTGTTTCCTTCCAACAGCCACAAGCTCCCAGGACGGGCCTGTGGTCCCGGGTAGAGGCGAACAGGCCCCTGACCCAGGGACCCCGACTTCCGTGCCCAGTACAGGCGTGGCACCAGGCTGGGCTCTGGACTCCACCAGGCAGCCCACAGGGCAGCAGCCGGGGCTCAGGGAGGAGCAGGAGCACCTGGGCGCGTGGGCCAGGGCCCCACTTACACTGAGGCTGAGAGAAACGGAGGAGGCAGAAACTCCTGCAGAGTTCCATAAGGACCTGAGGCATTATTGCAGCTTCTGATTCCCACCGGGGCACAGAGTTATGGAAGGTTACGCACATGAATGAAACATCAAGACCTGCAAACACGTGAGGATTATTCTGCTCACACGTGCGTCCTGTATGCAATAGCATGGGTAAAGGTGAAGGGGACAAGCGGTTTTCAATGAAATGTTAAATCTTTGGATTCAAACTCTCCCACAGAGCTCTTTTTGTACACTGACTTAGTGCTGATGGTGCATGAGAAACCGCACAGCGCACACGCAAGAGCTTAATGCCACTCTTGGCCCTCCATGCCGACCGGCAGCGAGTGGGCCTGCGGGCCGCCGGCAGACTCAGAGCGGGGCCTGGGACACCCTGACAAGCAAGGCACTGTGCTGAGCTGCGTGGCTGCAGCAGCAGCCGCTCCACGCACAGCCACGGTCCCAGGGAGAGGAGACACCAAGGTGAAGTGCGAGTGACCAATGCAACAGCGCCCGCCCCTGATCACAGCTGCACTCAGGCAACTCTCATTAGCTCAGCTAGTGGGGTCTCAGTAGTGCACACAGTTCAGAGTATGGTGCCCAAACTGTACACTCTCTCACAGTGGCCCGTTTCATGTAAATTCTAAAAATCCATGTGAGGAGTCTAGGTGCAAGGGGAGAGGTTAGGGGTCTAGACGCAGAGGGGAGAGGTCAGGGGTCTAGGCGCAGAGGGGAGAGGTCAGGGGTCTAGGCGCGGAGGGGAGAGGTCAGGGTTCTAGGCGCAGAGGAGAGAGGTCAGGGTTCTAGGCGCGGAGGGGAGAGGTCAGGGGTCTAGGCGCAGAGGGGAGAGGTCAGGGGTCTAGGCGCAGAGGGGAGAGGCCAGGTTTCTAGGCGCAGAGGGGAGAGGCCAGGTTTCTAGACGCAGAGGGGAGAGGTCAGGGGTCTAGGCGCGGAGGGGAGAGGTCAGGGGTCTAGGCGCGGAGGGGAGAGGTCAGGGGTCTAGGGAGAGGTCAGGGGTCTAGGCGCGGAGGGGAGAGGTCAGGGTTCTAGGCGCGGAGGGGAGAGGTCAGGGGTCTAGGCGCAGAGGGGAGAGGTTGGGGTCTAGTCGCAGAGGGGAGAGGTCAGGGTTCTAGGCGCGGAGGGGAGAGGTCAGGGGTCTAGGCGCGGAGGGGAGAGGTCAGGGTTCTAGGTGCGGAGGGGAGAGGTCTGGGTTCAAGGCGCAGAGGGGAGAGGCCAGGGTTCTAGGCGCGGAGGGGAGAGGCCAGGGTTCTAGGCGCGGAGGGGAGAGGCCAGGGTTCTAGGCACGGAGGGGAGAGGTCAGGGGTCTAGGCGCGGAGGGGAGAGGTCAGGGTTCTAGGCGCGGAGGGGAGAGGTCTGGGTTCAAGGCGCAGAGGGGAGAGGCCAGGGTTCTAGGCGCGGAGGGGAGAGGCCAGGGTTCTAGGCGTGGAGGGGAGAGGCCAGGGTTCTAGGCGTGGAGGGGAGAGGCCAGGGTTCTAGGCGCGGAGGGGAGAGGTCAGGGTTCTAGGCGCGGAGGGGAGAGGCCAGGGTTCTAGGCGCGGAGGGGAGAGGCCAGGGTTCTAGGCGCGGAGGGGAGAGGTCAGGGTTCTAGGCGCGGAGGGGAGAGGTCAGGGTTCTAGGCGTGGAGGGGAAAGGTCAGGGGTCTAGGCGCGGAGGGGAGAGGCCAGGTTTCTAGGCGCAGAGGGGGAGGTCAGGGGTCTAGGTATGGAGGGGAGAGGTCAGGGTTCTAGGCGCGGAGGGGAGAGGTCAGGGGTCTAGGCGCGGAGGGGATAGGTCAGGGGTCTAGGCGCAGAGGGGAGGCCAGGGTTCTAGGCGCAGAGGGGAGAGGTCAGGGTTCTAGGTGCGGAGAGGAGAGGTCAGGGGTCTAGGTGCAGAGGGGAGAGGTCAGGGGTCTAGGCACAGAGGGGAAGCCAGGGTTCTAGGCGCAGAGGGGAGAGGTCAGGGGTCTAGGCGCAGAGGGGAGAGGTCAGGGATCTAGGCGCAGAGGGGAGAGGCCAGGGTTCTAGGCGCAGAGGGGAGAGGTCAGGGTTCTAGGTGTGGAGAGGAGAGGTCAGGGTTCTAGGCGCAGAGGGGAGAGGTCATGGGTCTAAGCGCAGAGAGGAGAGGTCAGGGGTCTTAGTGCACAGGGAGCATGTACATCTCGATTCTCCCCTGGCTGACCAGCTAAGTGTGTGGCGTATGACTCACCATCTGTGCACGCTGAGGTTTGAACCAAGCTCTCGCTGTTTCAGCTCTGGGTCTCAGGTCCCCAGTGGGTGGGACAGGGCACCTCAGGGAGAACAAAGGTCTCCCCTGCACCACCCCCTACCCTGAGTTGCACAACAGAGACCAGGTGAGACCTGTGCATTAGATGACTCACTCTTGGACAGTTCATGCCCTGTGCCACCTGAATGGGATGCAGGGTCCTTACCATGTATTAGGCCCCCTGGGGCCCACAGTGGCTCCCTTCTTTGATCTGATAGGAGCCCAGGAATCGACAGGTTTGAAAAGCTCCCCAGATGATCTGATTGCATAGCTGGGCCCGTGAACCCCTGGGAATGGGGGCAGCAGGCATTTTGGAATCCGACCTGGCCTAACCACCTTCCCTAAGGGTCCCTGGGCCTCAACACCATTGTACTTCATTCTGATAGTTTCCTCACCACTTCTTTGGGGCTGATGAGCCCTGCATTTCATAGGGATTTAGAAAGACAAAGGTAACAGCGAATGTGAGGCCCAGTTCCCGGAAGGCAGCGGGCACCCCAGGGTCAGTTCCTTGGCCTCACTGCAGGGCTCCTACACACCGACCAGACGGCTGCTGAAGGCCGGCTCGGCCTGCTGAGAGGGTGTGACCTCGAGCACACAGCAGTCAGGGCCACCTGCACGACCTGAAGAGCGGCGCCCCCTGAAACGGCGCCCACTCCGGTGCCAGCACTGTGAGCAGTGACTGCGCCGACCCTGCGGCCCAGGGGTCGGGACCGTGGCTTCATAAGTACGACTTAGTTTCCTGATAAATTGCTCCAGACAGAGGGAAACAGCGAATCTGATTTATAGCTGGTCCAGACAATGAGTCTGGTCATTTGCAGAACATTCTGGAGTGTGCTACGAGAGCTTGGCAGATCCCACAGAGCTACAGCTGCCCGGGACCCTAAAGAGAAGTCAGGCCCAAGGGCCTCACTCTTTGTGTACATGAAGACTGGGGTCCATATCAACGACCTGCTGAGGTCACTCTGCGAGCTGGCCGCAGAGCCAGGGCCCCCATTCCGCAGCTCTCCCCTGCGTGGATCCCATAGAAGTGACTTTCCCACGGGCTTTGCTTTTTCTAGGTGAGAAAACAATTTGAGTCTATATATCCAAAGGAAGTTGCTCCGAGAGCTTATCTGGAGCATGTCCCCTCGTCCGCTTGCTCGCTCGTTCCTACCTGGGCCAGACCTCCGATCTCCTTGACGCAGACGTAGAGTCGGAACAGGTCCAGAGGCTTCTTGCCCACGGCAGGCAGGCTGGTGACGGGGGAGCCCCTCTCCTCCATGAAGGCCAGGTAGCGGTCCACCCACAGCTTCCTCTCGGGCTCGCTCCCCAGCTCGTACACCTTGGTGATCTTCTCCCCGGTGGTGGTGGACGAGCTGGACTTCTAGAGCCCAGGAGGAGCATTTGGAGATGGGGCACGGGTGGGCAGAGGGAAAGGGGAGAAGGTGAGAAAAAAGCAATGAGCTACCAAATACAAAAAGAAGAAATTAAAAAAAAAAACTACCGCTATCACACAACAATTAGGAATGAAGGCTACTAGTTCAGGCACAGATTATACATTTCTTAATTAAGAGTTAACTCTGACTCTAAATCAAGTCCCCCAACCCCCCCCTTATATACTTAAAAAACAAAAACCTTTTACTTTATTGATATAAGCGTTGAATCCCAGAAGGCAAATTCCAACGACACTTCACGGCACTTTTAAAAATAAAAGAGTGCTGGCTCACAGAAAGATCAGAGAATTTAAATTAAGGTAATATTATAGAGCCCCCCAAAATGATTTAGACTCTGCTTTTCCTTGTCAAAATAAGAATGGCTAAGGTGTGCCTTCATTAAAACTAAGTCATGTGGAGGAGCAGCAAACACATGAGACGTGCTGAAAATAAAAGGTGGGTCACCGCTCACAGGAGCAGCAGTGCGGCCCCGCGCTCATTTGAGAGTGTCACAACTTCATGGCCAGCGGATACGCTGGCCTGCCTCACGGTGGCCGGCTCTCCCTGCTTACGGTGTCTTGGACTTCTCTGCCACGGTGAAGGGTTGTTAGAGAATTATTTTAATAGTTTCGTGGGAAACCATATTTTAATTATGAACATGTGCTATTTCATACTCCCAACATATCTGCAGATATGTATTTACTCTTATACACATGTGCTTATAGGCCCATGTGGTTTATGCCAGTGGTCCCCAACCTTTTTTGGGTCATGGACCAGTTTAATGTCAGAAAATATTTTCACGGACTAGCTTTTAGGGTGAGATGGATAAATGTATCACGTGACCAAGACAAGCGTCAAGAGTGAGTCTTAGACGGATGTAACAGAGGGAATCTGGTCATTTTAAAAAAATAAAACATTGTTCAGACTTAAATATTATATTTCTTTCTCTGCAGACTGGTACCAAATGACCCATGGACCGGTACTGGTCTGCGGCCCGGGGATTGGGGACCACTGGTTTATGCAATGCTCTAATTCTTGGTCCCTTATTTTTCTAACTAGACTTGATACTAACAGGTCAAAGTTGCTGATGTGGCAGGCACACCATCTGAATTATGTGATTGGGGAAGGGAACACTTTCAGTCCTAAATGTTCTAAGTCTCTGTATTTGTAACAGTATTACAAATCTATTACGCGGATTATAGTATTTGTAACATTTGCTACTCGGGGTTTATTGTACTCAATCACTTCTAAATTCCCTATAAGGATTTCTAGGTTATCATTTGCGACATAGAACCATTATTTAGATGGAGTTTTCCTTAACTCTTCTGCATGAAATTTAGCTTAACGTGATTTAAAACATATTGCTGAAATCTGGGGGATTAAATGACACGATAGCCACTGAGGTTTTTGGCGAGATGATCCCCGCTTTAGCGGGGCCTGAGCGAGGACGCCCGAGAACAGCGCCAATGGCGTGTGGCGGCTTCCTGAGGAGCAGCCCTTCTCCCAGCAAGGGTCGCTGAAAGTTTCAGCCTTCAGCTTAGAAGTATCGAGGCATAAAATCTTGACATTGAATATAGAGAAAGGGGTGAAACAGTTGATGTAAATAAAAAAATGTGGCGTGGCAGGAAAAGAGACAGTGCGGAAACTGAACTGCAAGTCACTTAAAAACTACTTCAGATGAAACTGAAAAATAGACGCACACGTCCCTATTATGTCTTCACTCCCCGAGAACGTACTGGGCCACGGAACACGCTGTATAGACAACTGTAAATTTTAAAAATCTATTTTCCTGTTCTTAAAATCAAGAACTATTTGACTGGGGGAAAAAAACGACCGTGCTAACATTTGACATCACATTGTCATACTGATCACATTTCAGGCTCTTTGCCATCATTAATGGGGTAAGTAGTCATTATCAGGAAGTTTCTTTCCTTTTCGGGAGGTACTCTAAAGAAATGGATCCAATGTTTTAAAATAAGTGAAAATTTGAAATAAAGGACATGAGTAAAAAAGCATTCTCAACTAAAATCAATTAAAAAAAATCCTGCCTCCCCCTTGCATTCCATTTGTGAAAAACTGAAAAAGTTTAACATTTGATTTCAGGATAAGAGAAATAAGAGCTATCATTTCAATGTAAAATTACTCTGAGGAGGCCGACCAACATCCTGAACCTAAGATTCACCTGCCATCGCGGGCCTGGTCCTCTCTGACCCCAAACTGAGCAGCTCAGCTCCAAGAGGACTTGCTCCTCCTGGGGAGGAGCGGGCTCTCCTAGCCCAAGACCGGCCCAGAACTGGCTTCACTGTACATATTTTAACTTTCCTCACCTTCCTTTGTTAAACAAACTTATGTTTAACATCTGCATAACTCAGTTTGTTCTCTTAAAATTAGAAAAACTTGATGAAGGTTATGGTTCTTAATAGAATCAGTTTATTTTTTCATAGTTTTTAGGGCTTCAAAAAAGCATTTTCACGGCGTCACGCTGCCGGGAAAGGCATGTGAATGAAGAAGCGCAGGGCTCAGCTCGTGTGTGAGGCCCGGGGCCGCCCCCTGCCTGCTCGCTCAGCTCGGCCTCACTGCGGGCTTTGTCCTCCCTGGGCGGCACCTGGTTACATGGTGCAGACACGGCCACAGTGTGCGTGGAATGATCTGTCTACCCTCCACTCCCCTGACTCGACTTGAGGACCCAGCAGGCAGGGTTCCTGCTGACGAGAGATCGCCAGCAGCGAGTGTGCACTGAAGGTGCTCTGTCTTACTGGTTCTATGGAAGAACCCTCACATGGACGGAACAGGTCTGATAAGTCTGGCACCATCCAAGTCGGAGTTAACGGCTGACTAAAACACCCTATCAGAAGCACTTCTGTGAGCAGGGTGCTAAGTGAAGACGCAGGCCATCAAGCGAGACCGAAAGCTGAGACGGAACGTGCCCAGAGCCGACACTGAGCGGCTCTGCTCCCAGCCGCACGGGCTGCTTCCCAGCTGACCACCAAAGTGATTATTACTCGGGTGTCCAGACAGAGAAAGAGGCCATGAAGAGAAGCGGAGGCCGTAGGAAATACGGAGTACATGCTTTATCACTGATCAGGCGCCATACAGACCCACGGACCTCTTGTGTCCAGACATCAGCTAGGATGTGGCTTTAGATAAACGTCATTGTCCACTCTGCCCACTGACAGAGGCTACACTAACAAGCTCTGCAGAAGGACGGGCTGACTCCCCCATCTCATCTTGATTCAGTGTTGTAAAAATTGTATCTTATTGCATGGAACTGCTGTGGAGGCAAGAAAGAGGAGTGGAGATTGCTGAGAAATTACAGTGAGACATTATTATAGTGCCACAAATGTTTTCCTTGCATATAATTTAATTAAGTCTATAAGTACATTTTTCCTCGAGTCTTTTAGGCAGATTTACATTTCAGCAGTCTTTACCATATGCCTGGTAAGATGTGTATGTGCAAATGTTTATTTTTATTTTAGAATGTTTTGCAACAACACAGTGTTGGTCCATAGAACACTGTCAACGCACAGAACATCTTTACGATGCAGACCATGTTGGGCCTGTCATTAGACAGGCTTTATTAAGGACACTGGTCAGAGCAACTCTAAGTACAAAGAGAGCCTATCCCAGACAGAGCAGGTAGATACTCCTAGGCTGTGCATATCTGTAGTGATCTGATAACAGAGATAATCTGAGGTCCTTCATTACAATCTGCTTGGTCCTTTCTTGAATTAGCATCTCATTCAAGAGAATGGCTGTTTTTTCATCTAACGCCTCCCACCACGTCAAATTGTAGTGTCTCTTGTCCCTGCCTACCACTGGAGCCAGAAGTTTGTATGCAAGTTCTTAACATGGTTATGGTACAGGAAGAGATAATAGGTGTGGAAATATTTGTGAAAAAGAGAAAAGTCATATGCAATTTTAAATATAATTGTATTATAATTGGAAAATGAAGTTAATAATTCAGTTTGCGTTTTTTTTTCCCTATTTAAGTAGAAAGTGGGTGTATTCAACTAGGAAGTGAAAATACAATTAATATCTCAATCATTCTTTATAATTCAGGAATCAGCAAGGTGGAACTTTTAAACATATAGTCTATCAGAAGTCATTGTTTTTAATAAGTTGGTTATAATTCTTTTAAGGTTTTAAAGATTTTCAACCTCTAAAAATTTTTCCCTCTGAGCCAACATACGAATGTTTTTGGAAAGTTATTTGAGTTGTACCTGCTAACTTGAGAGTATTAGTGATCCAAAAATGCTTGTCTTATGATGAAGACAAGACAAAAAACCAGGGTAGAATCATGGAAAACCCCCCACAACGTTGGCTGCCTTCTGGGATGCACAGCAAATAACACAAAGACATGGAAATTAAGGAGCCGCGCTCTCCCATCCCATCAGTTCTGCTGAGCCCACCCTAGGAGCACTTTGCATTTCATCGTCATTGTTGCAAAAGCGAAACACGTCTACAGAGAAGGTTAACAGCGAATAGCTACCCTTTCTTCCCCTGGAAAGGAAAATGCTGGTTAGGCTAGAGCTCCCTATGAATTTTACAAACATTTACTGGAAACACCAACTCTTCAAACCTTCCGCTCTATCTGCTTAAACCAGTGAACGGCTAATTAATAGCAGCCTCCTTCTGAGTTTTGACTAGATTGCCAGACTTCTCAGAGTCCTCTCCAATTTGCTTTTCCAGAGCTGAGCTCTCCAATACACTGTCTTACAAAAATTAGCGTGTTAATTAAGCCTTCTTGGCAAGTAATTGCATGTTAAGGTTCTTTTCTTTTCTTAAAAGATCTTTTGACTCCCTATATGAATGTAAAATAAAGGTTACTACAGTGCCATCCTTTTTTTTTTAATGGCACAGAATTAATTTCTTTAGTAGAAAAATACAGACTCTATGGGCAAAAGAACATCAAGTCTAAAAAATTTCCCTTACACACACATTATCATTTTTGTTTTTCATATATCATATGGAAATCAACACTTAATTTCAGATTATCAGCTGACTTGTACAGGATATAGTTTTTCATCTTAACTGATTCTAATGTGGGCACACATCATTAATCTAAAAGCAGCATTCCAAATAGTCACGTGCACGGTTATTTCTACAACTTTTCTGATAATTCCTGACAAGTGGATTGAGACAAAGGAAGGCTGATCCTACTAAACCATGCCCAGAGTGTAATTATTTCTATTTTCAGGTAGGCAGTTTTATAATAAGATGTTGCAGATATAACAGCCCATGAAAGATTGAGACCAAAGGCCACACTTGTCATTTACTCCATGGCTGCTTACTGGTTCCCACGTAACTGGAGAAGTAACCTGTTTTACATTGGTTAAGTGCACAGCGGATTGAGACGTTTAAACAAAGTCACTGTGTGAGGGGTCTGGACTCAGGAACACAATTGCGTGCTTGTGCAGAGGCGCTCTTTACAAATCTCCGTTTCACTAGCAAATCAACTTCCCCGGTACACATCAACTTTATTCATTTTGTTACTAACGTAATAATAAAGACATCCCTTTCATGGATAACGTATCGAAGAGAAAGACTTATACAACAAATAAATAAGCAAGCATTCAAGTAAAATTAGTTAATTATCAAAAAACCCCGAAAAAACCCCACAAAAAAAACAAAAAAACCCAGTGCCACTTACAGGGCTTGATGGAGTCTTTGGCCAGCCTGGGCTGCTAATGCTATCGCTTTCATCTCCATGAAATGAGGAGATGCTAGCAGAGCTGGGGGACATGGGGGAAGGGACTGGCAGGTTGCCGGGGGTTGGGGGCTGAGAAATACCCTGAGAGCTGTAGCTATCCTGTGGTAGAGGAATAAAAAAACAAAAAAGACAAAGGTAGGGCAAACTTTATTTAAAATAACAAAATGTACATCCAGTTTAACAGACTAATTTTTTTATACATAAAGACATGTACAGACAGACACACAAAACACACACACACATAAAGAGGTATTAAAACAACATTCTTAATTAGTATAATTTGGTAAGTTTGCTGGTTGCTGGATAAGGTCACTAAGCCACCATGCTTACTGCAAGCTTGCATGGAATGCTAAAGCATGGGTTACTCCTTGTGAAAGGAAGAAAGAAAAAAAAAAAGCTGTTCACCTTATTTATCAAATAAGGCAGGAAAGCAAAATATTAAGTATGTTGTTGTTGCGGAGGCGGCCCAAACAGGAAGCTATAAACCGAAGGCAGAGAGAACGGCTGCAAGAATCCAAACCAGGCAAGACCCTTCCTTCTCCCCACCCCCAAAGCACTTCTCTCAGGTGGTCTTGGCCCTCCACCCCTCTCCCATGACCGTGAGTTAATGCCGTCAGAACTAGTAACTTTCAGATCCACAGCATGGTGGGGGTGGGGAGGGGAAAGAAAGACTACAAACGTGTTGCACAAAATGAAGGCATGCAGAGAGAAGAACCCGGACACGGAAAACAAGGCGCCAGCCAGCCAACACCCGTGACACAAGCACGTGGCAGCTGCAGCAAAGCCAGGCGGCCCCCACACCGCGTGCAGACGAGAAAGGAGATACCTTCGCCTTGCTCTCGGGCTGTGGAGTGCCTTCTTCTTTACTGTCTGCTTTCAGAGGCAGGGGCAATTTGGATTCGCCAGGAGACATCATATCTGCAAGACCCATAGATGCTAATCGAAAACAGGAGAAAGAGTTTAGGATTATACATGTGACTGGCAGGCCGAGCTCCGCTCACGCAAGTGACTGAGTGAGGCCCGGGGCACCGGGTTTCCCTTGAAGGAAGAAAAGAAAGAAGAAATCGTAATTCAGAGCAACTCATTGCTGACATCTAAACAGCATGGCATTCTGGCAATTCTTTATCTTAAAAAAAAAAAAAAAAAAGAAACCATTTATTCAAGACCCAAACACTGAAAGTGGCTAACAGCAATATTACGTAATAGAGAGTGATGAGGGCACAGGAGCCCAATCTTTAAACTGCTAATCAGGTTGCTGAAAGCAAATGCTGGTTGTATTTTTTTTTTTAACCTGGTGACTAGAGGATTTAGTTCTTTCTCAATTTACTAAATTCACAGACTCCATTGTTTGCAAAATCATTTCACATTTTACACTGTTTCATTTAAACATCTTATCGACTGCATGTGGCCTAGTTTATAATAATGCAAGACAATCGTAACAGATGACATCAAAGACAATGATCAAAAAGTAAGTTGTGAAGAAAAGTGTCCAACTATTTTCTCCTTCCAGCCTGCTGCCCTGCATACCCTTATCAATCCTCGGCAGGGCTTAAAATGCCCAGGTCAGACGCCCACACTAGCTCAAGGACCAACCTGACAATCCCAGCAAAACTCATTTTCTGTCTCTAGGCTCCGAAATTCAATCAAGTTCATCTGTGCTTTAGAATGAAAGGGTCACCAAAGAACAACTGATTTATACACATTTACTGCAAATACCAACGGGCATTTTCAAGTGGAAAACTGGGGGTTTGGATTTCTTTTTCAAAGAACACCGAGGCTACGGTAGGGAATGAGTGTCGATATCCAGGGAATCACAGCTGAATTTCTACAGAACCCCGCTGTGAAAACCATCTGCACAGCTCTGGGCTGAGTGCGACACCAGACAGACTTGTGAGGAGCCAGAGCGAGCAGAGAGGAGGTGGAAAAGAGAGACGGGAGGGAACTGTGAGCCTTTTATGAGCAAGTGAAGCCCGGAGAGCATTCTTATTTCAAAACCAGATAGACCTGAGGGTTTGTGGACAGGACCCACTTTCCACCGGCCATCGACAGGGCTGGCTGTAGCCAGGCAGTGCCTGCACATGAAGCACAATGTGCCAAAACAGAGAGAGAGAAAAGAAAAAGGAAGCTTTAAAACAGGCCCCACAGAATGCCCACTACAAAATGATTATTGCACATATTCGTGTATTACTATGTTTTAGAAAATAATTAGTTTTAATTACAGCCGGGAGGGAGCGAGCAGGGCTCTGGTGAGTTGGCTGGCAGGCTCGGCGGTGCTAATTTGCTAATATCGTTAGCATCGCTGCAGGTTGAGACCAGAGGTCCTGCCAAAGCAGCCTGGCCGCCACGTGCCCGGTCGGCATGGGCACATGCGGCGCGGCCCTCTGAAAGCCGGCCGGCCTGCCAGCGGCGTTTTCCAAAGCCCACGTGCAGCCCCGCCAGCCCTTGAAGCCACCACCACACACACAGATCATAATTGGGATGTTTTTCTTTTTTATCCAAATTACTTTCAATACTTAGACTTTAAGAACTGGAACAAAAAGCTTTTTCAAGTGGTGCAGCTGCAGAGAAAAATCTATTGGGATCAGCTAAAAATGCTGTTATTTTTGTGAATGTGTGAAACCTCAAAAAAAAAAAAAGCCGCTGAGCGAGATTCACACGAAGAAGTCTGGCGTGCTGCTTCGGGTGGTAGAGGGTTTAGCAAGATAGGAACCGGAGGTCTGCACATCGAGGAAGACCCTTTGTAGACGAACAGAAGGGGAAAGAACAGGATGAGTGTGCAGAGAGACTTATTTACGAACATGCACGTCCCCTTGCTAGTTATTCGGGGAGGGGGGTTCAAAGGGACGACTGCCACACAATCCCAGAAAAGTGGCAAAGTCATGGGCACATGGTTTCCGTTAAGACCTGCTTCTTCAAAGGTTTTAACAAATTGTTTTGTCAGTATCTGTAGTATATTATGCCTAAATGTTATTTAAAAATAAAAAATAGTAACTTTCTTTGTGCATTAAATGTGTTAATGTACAGAAAAGCAATTTTTAAGCATAAGGAACTACAGTCAATATGTATTATGGTAATTAATAATTTACACCAACTTAAAAATTAAGATTTAGACAAATATAAGCATATATATTGATTTGAAATTCTCCAAACTTCTTCATTTAAACATATAAAAAATATTATCTATTTTAAAACGGGCATCTGAGTTATACAAATATAAAAACTGTGGAAAACTGCCCTGATTTATTATTTTGAGAGATAAATAAGGATGGTATAAAGAGTAACAGTTATTTATTGTAGTTCTCCTGCCTTACAATGTTAAGTTTTACTCTACTAAAGGGAATGTAAGGTCTTTCCTTACTGTGGTTTTTACTGTTTTTTTGTTGAAATGCCTATTTTTGACTTCTCAGTAGGAGTCTCACTGAATCACAGGGAGCCATGGGCCTCCCAGGGCGACGGCACTCCAGGGGCACTGTGCTCCCCTCTCCCGGAAGAGAAAGACCACCCTTACGGCATGGATGTGGTGAATACGGGCGCCAGGCTCCCCGGGGCACGGAAGCCAGCATGCGGTGTCCCGACGTGAAGGGGACATGAAGGGGTGGCAGAGGACCCGTGGGTGGGGTGCGGGCTGCAAAGGCGCTGCAAAGGCGCTGCAGCTCTAGCCTCCAGCCTTCCCGTTGGAACTCAAGGGCCGGAATGATTCTTTAAAGTGAGTGCGGCGGCTACTTCACCTTGGATTTAATATGTTTGGAAGGAATGTAGAGATCATGTGGTGCGAACGAAAGTGAACTTAAACATTCATTCCTACGCTCCCAACTTCCTTTCTCAGTCTCCTTACAAGGCTGCAAACCATCCCCAGGAGACGGGGAAGGAGGACCGGAAATGCACAAACAGTTCTTTTCACAGGAAGTAACATTACACACTCTGCAGAATATTTTATTTCTTGTTTCTGAAAACACAAAAGAGCATACCTATACACATCTGTAGATACTCATGACTGTTTTCATATGTGTCAAATATATAAAGAAAAACTGTTAACATAACACATACAAAGTACATGAGGAACGCTCAGGGAACACACGACTTTCTGTCCAGGTCAGCAGGGCTGGGAAGAACCCCCCCAGACTTCCCCATGTTGACGTAACTCCACGTGGCCGTGCAAATGAGATGGGGACCCCACTGTCCTCAGCCCTCCCCTCCCCAGCCGGCCCAGGGAAACACGCAGCCTGAGCCTAACCAGCATGCTTGTGAGGCAGCACGCTTCATGGGGGTGCGGGGATGGGGTTCACCTCCATGGGCAGCGGGCTCGCTGCTCCCAAGAAAGCCCTGGTCACGTGCAAAGTCCACAGCGACTGATACACTTGGCACAACTCAGTGGACGTGTTTACCAGTCAAGAGATACGGATTTCATAATTTATCAAGTCTTTTGTATTTTTTTTTTGGGGGGGAGCAATTCATCTAAAATAATTAAATGAAAGCAAGCAAAAAAAGCCAATAATATTTATAAACTACCTAGACAACCACTTGCCATGGTGCTAAAAATCTGAGACTTCCTTTGTGAAGCAGCCGAAAATAAGACAGAAAACAGCTCTGACTGGTAGATTTATAGTCTAGGCATAGCTTCGTAAACCTTTCTTTTTTGGTCCTGGCCGGTTGGCTCAGCAGTAGAGCGTTGGCCTGGCGTGTGGGGGACCCGGGTTCGATTCCCGGCCAGGGCACATAGGAGAAGAGCCCATTTGCTTCTCCACCCCCACCCCCCCTTCCTCTCTGTCTCTCTCTTCCCCTCCCGCAGCCAAGGCTCCATTGGAGCAAAGATGGCCCGGGCGCTGGGGATGGCTCCTTGGCCTCTGCCCCAGGCGCTAGAGTGGCTCTGGTCGCGGCAGAGCGATGCCCCGGAGGGCAGAGCATCGCCCCCTGGTGGGCAGAGTGTTGCCCCTGGTGGGCGTGCCGGGTGGATCCTGGTCGGGTGCATGCGGGAGTCTGTCTGTCTCTCCGTTTCCAGCTTCAGAAAAATACAAAAAAAAAAAAAAAAAAGTATTTTTTAATGTCAAAACAGCAAATTATCTGGTAAATGGCTGACGCCACACTGCGGGTGCCAGGACACTGTTCAGCAAAACACCTCTAAACCTAGCTTGAGCACGCCCACGTAAAAATCACCTGCGCGTGCATTAGCAGTGCAGGGGCGGGGCGGGAGTCTGTACTTTTAATCAGCATCGCAGGGGATCTGACAAACAGGTCTCGCTTTTGGGGAACACTGAAGGAAGCTGTGGACACTGGGGCCTTTTTCCCTTGTCAGGGCTGCTGGAGCTAGTCCACGCCGTATGAGGACACTGAGGGGACACTGTGGGGTCCAGCAGAAAGATCCATGACTGGGATGGGACAGGGCTGGGTGTGAGAGGAAGGCCTGGCTCCGTGGTGCAGGGCTGCTCACTTCCTGTCTGTGGGCCACACTGCCGGAAATGCCCGACACACTGCGAGTGACTTCCGGGGGGCCACGTACAGCCACAGGCAGCAGGTGTGCTTCCCGGAACTTATTAGCTGTCTTCTTTAAGATGGTGGCGTATATGCTGACTAATGAACATTTCATGGTTAAAGATTATTATGAAATGAAACACATACAAGCATCTAAGTAGCTAACAACGTAAGTTCTTATGTAAGAGTGAATTTAACAAGGTTATATGTGATTTATAATTTTTCCCATAGTAATACATAATTCTAAGCTTTTAATCTAAGTACACTTTTGTTTTTAAAAGAAGAGCTCTGTTAGAGGAAAATTCCCCACTGCCTGCCATCCCACCTCCCCAGCATTTTCAGTGAAGAAATAGTTGTCACATTCATACTCACACTGACTCCATTTAAATAATTACTTGCTCACTGAAGCCTGGAACAATTTGTCACCACACAGGAGGGCTTTTTCTGGCCCTGTTCACTGTCTGTGGCACAACTGTTTGAACTCAGCAAAGAGGGTGCTGAACGCCAGGGGCACCTGCTGCGGAGTGCGGCTCAGAAACCCCGCCGCCAGCCCAGCCATTATTTGTATGATTTGCCCTTTCCCCAAAAGCGCCCTTTGATGGAGAGAATGCTTTGCCGTCGTCCCTGGGAACCTATGTCCATGGCCCCAACCACGCAGACGGATGTGATGGTGACTGAAACCTTTCCGGGCCCACCTCTAGAAAAGTTAAGCGTGCGCCTCAGACCAAACGCCCGCAGGTGCTGCTGTAACGCCCGGTCCCCTGTCACCTGCCACCCTCAGAGCCTGCCACACAGTCCCGGCAGACACGTGTGCCCATCCGGGGAGGACAGCAAGCCCTAAATCCTCAAGGTTCCTCGGAGGTGCTGCATGATTACTTTCTATCAGGTAGCATCTGACTTAATAAAGCTGATATAAAATCACATCAATGTGCAGAAAAAATTTGATAAATGTTTAAATTATTAAAAATTCAATATTTCAAAACATGCAATGCAATAAAAAAAAATATATACTACTAGCCCATACCAAAGCCTGTGAGGATAAATGGCCTTTCAAAGAACAGATTACCTCTGTATGAAATAACAAATAACTGAATTATCTGAATAATAGTAAAAAAGCCCTCTCTGTGAATCTCTGTTAAATTGGTTACTCCTTAGGAATACATAAATCTTCTTAGGCAGGGCACGGTGCCATCTGTTTGCTGTTGGTTATTTCTGCGGCTCAGGAGTCCAAAGGAAAGGGGGAAGAATGAGCATTGCTAATGGCAGGTGAGAATTTATTGTGTAGTTTCAATGCTCTGAAGTAATTTTATTTCAGCAAGCAGACAAAACCCATAATGCCATAACCCAGAGTCCCTATTACCTGGGACAGTGGGGGAGCGCCAGGCTGACAGCCCGTTCCAGCGCTCTGACTTCTCATTGCAAAGGCAGCCCCCCCCCCCCCCCCCACACATACACACACAGTAGCTCTCTGACTGCCTGCTGAGCTGAACTTCAGGACAGGCTACTTTGTTTACAAACTCTCATTACCACCAGTAGTTTCTATTGTTTCCTCTTCTGCAAACTTTTAAAGGGAAGTAATCAAAAAAAGGCACTACTAAATTAGACCCCAGTCACCAAGGCTTGGAAGGTCAGGACATCGTCCACCCAGCAGCTATGTCAGCTCTGCCTGACAAGCAACAACAGTCCCTGAGAGGCCTTTCCAAGAGGAAAGGTCAGGGTCATGGAGGCAGGGGGTCAGAGGAAATGACAGGAGAGAGGTGACCAGGGGACCCCAGCCTCTAGCGTGAGGGTCCTCCTACTGCCCTGGCTCCTCAGCTCTCTGTTAACTAAAGGAGATTCCCACTCCAGGGGACATCACTCACTCAGCAGGTGATGGAGAGAACCAGGCCAATGCAGTCACCCGGCGCTTACTCGGTGAGAGAGCAGTACAGTACTCACTGTCCCGGAGTGGCTAGGGGCCTCAGAGAGGTGGCTCAGGGTCTAAAGGGCCCCTAAGAACGTGGTATACTTGCATAGTTTGGGGCAGTCTTAATATTTCCACAAACTGACACAATTCTCTTACTATACTCATCAGGTAGGAATTGGTAAGAATGAAATTGAGATCATAAAGTGGGTTGAAAAAATCAAACCTGATGAAAAATTTAAAACAATTCATTAAAAAAATATGTAAGTTCTCAACAGAGATTCTCTGCAAAGAGCACTTATCCATGTAGTAGACATTTAAAGGTGCGTTTCCCTAAATGAAGAGAGTGCTTCAACCACCCCTTGTTCTGCCCTTCCATCACTTCCTCTGAAACAGGCTTTTAGCATCTGTCTCCACTACTATCAAATGGGGAATACAAATTTTGTCGTGGGTCATCCAAGACTCCCATAATGCCGCCCAGAAAGAACTTAGTGTATATATCTTTAGCAATTAATATCCCACACTTGAAATATGTCCACATTATTATACATGGAACGAATAAAAATAATTTACATAAAATGCAATCCTTAAGCCTTAAAACAGTTAACTAGAGAGAGCAAGTTTCCCAGAAGCAGAGGAGCCGTATTTGGCCCCCTTTCACGAAGCATCCAATGGCGGAGCCGGCTCCGTGCAGCCGACGGTGCAGACCTAGGAGAAGGGGGCGGGACGGGATGGGGGTGGGGGCAGCCGCCGAGGCCGGGCCGCCCATTACCTGCGGAGCTGTTGACCATGTTGGGCGTCATGCTGTAGGGCGGCGCCTGCGTGTTCATCAGACCGGAGCTGTTGTTCATGGGCTGGCTGTAGGGAGAGCTGGAAGCCATGAGTCCACTCTGGTTCATGCCCGGAAAGCTGCCTTGCCTGTGTGGAGAGAAAGCACACGCGTTGTGGACTGACCACGCATGGTGGCAGCGCTGTCTTTGCGCTGGGAGCCATTTCTCTTAACGCATTTCTGCAAGGGGTGGGGCTACTCTTTCTCATGTTTGCTTGAAATAACTTACTTCCTGGAGAGAGAGAGGCTGAACTCTATTGCTAAGTAATTATTGAATACACTATGAAAAAACTCCAATAATATAAATTCCACAAATTCCACATTTTTAAGGTTCCAAGATTTATGTAGAGGAATATACTCCAGAAAGGGGGTACTTGAAATAAGAACAGGAATTACAAAAGCAAGCAAAATTAAATTCTAACATTTAGAAAGATCTGACTCTTTATTAACAACATTCCTCAGTATCCTTGCATCAAAAAACAGAAGTCAAGAAATAAAAAACAAGTAAGCAATGTGGGAACGTTACTTAAGAGTAAATTCTTTGACCTAAATTTTCTGAATATGAGAGAAACTTCCTTCAACCCTATTATTTAACATTCTGAAATTATGTGCTATTAAAAACACATCAACTTCCCTACATTAAAATTATATAGTAAACATCAGATTTCTACTTTTTTTTGTGGGGTTTCCTGTGTCAGGAAGGAAGGGGAGCTTAAATGGCTGGAAATGTCCCTAATAGGCTCCTGTATTAATAGGCCACCCCTCCCCCACTGCCAAGCAGACTGCGGAACTTATCCCTTTGGTGACTTAGTTTGGTTAGTTTTGTGACTACACTATGATAGTCAAACTTCTTCACTCCTGCAAAGTGGCAAAGGGTATTCTTTCACCTGAAGGAAACAAACGTCATGCAATGTCATTTCTCTAACTGTGGGTAATGGGGGGAAGGGAGAATTTTAACAGCAAGGTGGTTTAATTCTTTCAGGAAAATTACAGCGAAGAAAGATGATGGTGATGTGACGAAATCTTTAAAAGACTCCACACTGTAGTCAAGCTTCTCTTTATAAAGTAACTTTAATAATCTTTTCAAAGGTTTGGCCACTAATATTTACTCTTAGGAGTAAAGCTAACAGGAAAGGTAAAAATCCTGTTTGCTCGTCTGTTCCAAATTAATTATGATTACCACCCCTCCACCTCCATTAAACTGTCATTTGTGGGCTCTTAATATATAATAGTAAAAACATTTTATTTATTTATTTTTTCTTTTTTTTTTAAAAACTTTATTTATTTATTCATTTTAGAGAGGAGAGAGAGAGAGAAAGAGAGAGAGAGAGAGAAGGGAGGAGCAGAAAGCATCAACTCCCATATGTGCCTTGACCAAGCAAGCCCAGGGTTTTGAACCAGCGACCTCAGAGTTCCAGGTCGAAGCTTTATCCACTGCGCCACCACAGGTCAGGCAGTAAAAACATTTTAAAGAGAGCCTTTAAAAGATTAATGTAGTCATTAATAAAAAACATACTCTTCTTTTAGTGTAGCTATTTTCAGTGGATTCAACTTTCTGGCTTATACAAAAAGTTCAAACATGGCTTGTTTGAAAATTCAAAGTATCAAAGGTTTGAGTGGTTTTTTTTTTCCTTTTAAATATTATTTAAACCATTTAGGAAAATTCTGTACAAACTAACACTTGGGAAGAACATTCTAGAAGGCTGAAAGACTAATGGTGTGAGTGTGGCTCTGGGTACCTGAGAGGTAGCTCAGCCGGGAATGCTCAGCGTGCTGAGGTCCTGCGTGGAATAATGGCAGCCTACTGCATCAGTGTTGTAATGCCCACTGCAGTTCATTAGGCATGGACCCGAGGTCACCCGATGGCTTCTGATTAACTTTTGGTTGGCCCATACCTATACATACATTGCCCAGCAGCTATAAACACCTTCCTGTACGGCTAGCGTCTTAATGTCAGCCTGTCAACAGTTGGCATTAACTCAAATATCCTAGGGTCCTCTGAGGTGTTTTAATTCAAACAAAAGATGATTTAGCACTCAGGTAACTTTTGGAAGAGGACAAGTGGCACCTGTTGGGGGCAGTTCTCTCAACTTCCTAATAGGTAATTCACAGAGAGCCATCCTTCACTTATGAACAGGTTGTGTTTCCTGGAGACTGCTTGTAACTCACTGACTGCTTCCAAACCCCAGCCAACTCTGAGCCATTCTTCAAGACCCAGATCAGGGCCACCTCCTCTATGAAGCCCATCCTGATTCTGCCCCAGAGGCTCTGCCTCCTGTGGACCCTGTGCCTTTTAACAGCAGCCTGCACTTTCTTTTCTATATTGAAACAATTTCTTTACATTCCTGGCTCGGCTTTTCTAATGTGTATACTTTCTGAGAGGTGGTTCCGAGCACAAGACAGCTACTAAAACACGATGTGATGAATGAACTGATAGGGAACATTTTATCACTGTAAATCGGAGTCATGAAGAATGGCCACCTTTTCAAGCTTCTTCCAAATTCAGCTTCATACATAATGTAACTAACATGCTTGTGGAACAGACGGGTCCTTAAGCACACGTTTGTAACTACGGTGGAAATGAGAATCCGAAAATAAAATCCGCTGGCAGATGGAAAAGTAAAGAGAACTCAAAGGCCCATGGAACCCTGATCTACAGTTTACCCCCCAGGCTGCACAGCCCACCTTCAGTCACAAGATGACGAACGCATGCGTTACAGAGGTCTTTAAAAAATACCCTTAACACAGCAAAAAGATTACAGATTCAAAAGTCCATGTTGGATGCCAGTAGTCACAATGGTCCTCAGGTAAACCATGCGTACAGATTTTCGGGGTCTGGTTAAAGAGCCAGGGTCTTGACTAGCCATTCTTTCCACTGCCACTGGGGCCCGGGAACAAGTCACTCTGGCTCTCTGGGCCTCAGATTTCACACACATGGAGGGACTGACAATGATTTTAATGTTGATACTATATATAAAATCTATACTATATAAAGGACTTACAAATATACCTGGCATGATTTCTAGGCACTATACACATTTAATTTGTTAAATTCCTGGAGGAATGTGGGTAGAATGATGCTCACATACAAAGAAAGGATCAGAGAGGTGAAATAACTTGGCTAAAGACACCCAGCTCATAAGCGACAGAAACAAAACCCCCTGCTTGCTGTCCGTGCAGCGTCCCACACTTCCTGCTCTGAGAACCTCTGACCCTGCTAACCCTGATGGCACGCAGCCGCTGACCAGAGAACTTTCCACTCGTCTACCGGGCTCATCCGCAGCGGGAGAAAGCTGACAGCTGGAATGGTGTCTTCTCTGGGCCGCCTGGAGGGCACCATTGCGCAAGGTGGACAGAGGGAGAGGTGCTGGGGGTAAACAAAACGGCTCCCGCACACCAGCCTCCAGGAAGGAGCTGATCCTGTGCGCCGGGCCTCTGGGGTCCCAGAGGATAGCAGGCAGGGAACGAGTGCTCCCGGGGACGCAGGGCATGTATGGCCCTGAGCACAGCATCCGGTTGTCCAGCTACCTGGGGGAGAGGGCCAGGCTCTCAGCACCGCAGATGGAATCCTATTCCTTGTTGCTTCGGAAACCACTGCCAAGACTAGTGGTGATTTTGAACTAGCAAGAGAGGCCTAATCCTAAAAGAAGAGCTTCCAAGGCATTCTGCTGAACTTGGGAAATTGAGACAATTCGTTTTGTGGCAGGGGACGGATGATGGCCGCTGCTGGGACCAAGCCGGGTGCGCCCACTCATCACGGCGTGGTCAGCGAAGAGGCTTTCTGTGGCTCGCAAACAAAAGGCTTATCTGGTCAGGCTGACCACGTGCCTGGGACCACAGTGACCTTGGAGGCTGGGCTCTCTCCAGAGGCAGCACGCGTCGCTGCCAGGCCCCCTTCTGACCACAGCACCGGTCGGGGTGCCCCAGTGGAGTCGGGTGTGAAGAAGTCAATCGCCAGGCATCTTCTTTTTGCGAAAGGAAACAGGAGCAGGCAAAGATACAAACTGACAGGACGGAAACACGTTCACTGTAAATGTTTCACCGTAAACCCTGCCAAAAAGTAAGAGGTGCCTGCAAGAGCAACGTGCCCTGATCTTGACCCCTGGGTTTGTGAACCACTGGGCTATGGTTTCTATGGGTCTAGTGGACAGAGAGAGTTTTTGTTACAAATTACTGCTGTCTTGATACCATAGATCCCTACCCTGCAATGGTGTGGCCATGAATGCCCAATAGCATCCCAGGAGGGAACGTGATCAACGGTGCAAAGTAACACTTTGTTGCCACTGTGAGGCTGAGGCAGCTTCTGGATTGGGCCCCGTGGAAATGATTAGGCAGTGCTCAGAAACCAGTGGGCTGACCGGCCGTGCTCTCGGGGCCAGGTTTACATGCAGGTCGGCGCCATGCCCTCTACCCTGGAGACGTCGTGGGCAGAGGGCTTCTCATTTAAACACACTGACCCACAGAATAACCAGAGGAACTGTACTGAAATCAGTCTTCGGTTGGGGCAAGAGACAAGGGTTTAAGATCTGCCATTCAGTGACAAAAACAGGTTATTTAATGAGAGACCCCAGACGGGGACCCGGAAATGCGTTTCCCTAAAGCGTCCCTCGTCCTGCGTCTCAGCCTGCACACCCACACAAGTAATTCCACAGGTTCGCCTCTAGTCACTTCGGAGATTTCTCCAACAGTATACATTCATCTGCCAACCAAGGGCTAACGGGAAGAAACAGAGGCAAACAGCAATTTTAACGTGCCCACTGCCAAGGGGTCGGTCCACTCTGAAGGCGGAAGGTGGAACATGGCTTCCCACCCTAGTTTGAATCTGGCACTTAAAAAACATTACATGAAACCTATCTAAATAGCCTCCTATTTTTAAGTCACCTACCAAAAAGTAAGAGGTGCCCGCAAGAGCAACGTGCCCTAGCCTTGACCCCTGGGTTAAGGTTAAGTAAAATTAAAAATAGAACAGTCTGTACATGATTTTGGTGTGTTAGCAATCATCACCATTTTTTGTCAACAGTGACAGAGAAGTGTGAAATATGTATCTTGAAAATGAATGGATTTCTGATACAGACCTTTGGAGAAGAGCAGGACAGACAGAAGGAATGCTTTGGAAACAGACACTCTGTGCATGAAGCCACTTTACTTAAACCCAGGGGCAAAGACCTGTGGAGAGAAGCTCCCCTCTGGAGTGTCCTAGCGCACCTGCAGAAAAGACCACTCCCATCATATCCAAGATGGACAGGAGGCGTGGCTGCGGGATCAGGAGACGTGCCCGACTGCCAAACAGACGCGCCTGTCTCTTCGCGGACTCTCACTGCAGACGCAGTCTGAGCTCTGACGCCAGAAAGATGGCCGACTGACGGGATAAATCAGGCTAACCCTGGAATTTGGGCGCTCTTTTCCTTAAGCCCAACAGTTATCAGAACCAGGAACTTGAAACCGTGAAAAGCCGAATTCCAGTCCTTCCTCCTTGGAGAGCTCCAATCGTCTATATAACAACCCACAGGATGCCCGGTTTTAGATGTTTTATAAACACAAACTGCTTTCACGTATGTGTCCAGCACTGCTGGGAAAACAGATTTTCAGCCTAAGTTACTCCGTGATGCTTCCAAGGACAACTTCAGATGACATTATTTTAATCTAATATCTGAAAAGGGAAAAACACTTGCTATGTCTCCAAAACAACACAACGACAACAGGAAAGAACAGTGTCCAAGCCCTCGCCCGTTCCTGGTGTGGCTGCTCCATCGCACGCCTGGAAACACGCCTGGAAACCGCATTAGCGGTTCTGGTGGTGAAACCGTATTCCAGTCCCGGCCAGCGTGCTCTGGCTGGGAACCCATCCTCTGAGAGCGAGCGCCTTTCTACCACTGAGCCAAAGACAAAGAGCGAACAGTAGTGCCACTGACTTATAACTTGTGAGTCCTGTAAGAAGACACAGCCACTTGCTATTAGTGCTGCGCCCCCTTCACTCAGGGAGACAAGCTAGAAATAACTAAATCAATTGGAAACATGTTCTACTGAGTCAACAGTCTCAATCACTTGTTCAAGACGGGTGATTTTAGATAGATGGGGGGAGCACAGTTGTCACCACAAACAGACACACAAACAAACAAAGTCACATGACCCGAGCAGGGAGGATGTGGACAGAGCGGAGGCGCAGGTGCGAGGGGGGGTGCCCCGCCTGCACCCCGCAGATGAGACCTGACATCCAGGTGGGGTCACTCACGGGGAGACAGGAGAGCCCTCCGCTTCCAGGAGGGAACAGCCGGCAGACAGAGTGAGGCAGACGAGTAAGAAAGGAGAGCAGAGAGGGAGGGGAGGGCCACATCACGCAAGCCTTTTGGTTCTGCAAAGTTTTGTCCATATCCTAAGAGCGATGGGAGTGGGAGGGGACTCGGGGTTTGCACACAGGAGAAATGGCATGAAAAGGTGTATTTCAAAGGCACCGTTTGGTCTCTGACTGTGGAAGGGAGGACGTGCTGGAGGCAAGAAGAAGGAACGTCGGGCTAACCCGCTGTGGCTGGAGCCATAGTCCCAGTAAGAGATGGCAGTGCCGTGGAGCCCGGCATGGGAGCAAGGAAGGGGGTCAGCGGGACCTGGAGGTCACCGGACCGGACCGGACTCGGGAGGAATGAGAGGCTGTCAGGAGGAAAGGCCCACCACTGCGTCCCCACAGCACCCTGCTTGCACAGGAGGACAGGTAACGGGCCATCACCAACGGGCAACACTGTGGAGACCATGAGCTTGGCTTTCAGCTCCCAGAAGGCAATACTGCAGACAGCTGGAAACTCAAGTCTGGGAAGCAGCGTGGAGTCCTGCATTCGGCTTCCCGCCTGTGCAGGAGAGCCTGGGGCAATACTTTGTGAGTCCTTCTCTAAGATTTTCCCGTGTGGACACGATCTCTTTTCAGGACAGCCTGTTCTCCCAGAGAAAGCTGGTGTGTGCACACTGCCAGCAACCAAGCTACAGCAACAAGTCCTCATTTTCTATAAATTAGGAGCTCCCCTAATTGATACTGGATACATTTAAGTTTTACTCTTTTCCTTTAAGAATGGGCAAAGAGGAATGGTATTCTTTAACAGCTCTGTGAAGGAGACCCTTTTGATAAATGGACAGTGGCACCTCTGTTTGCATATTCTTGGCCACACTGTCCTCAGTGGGTGTGTGACGATCACGCTCCAGAGTAGAGCGTCTCCTGGCCCGTCTTTGCCACGGCTATCTGGGGTGGCGGTGCCCACAGGGCTCTCCGCGTCTGGAGCATCTCTCGGGGTTGTCTCCACCTTCTCCAGAGAGCTGCCTCCTGCTGGAGCGGACCCCACCAAGCACCGCAGGGCGCTGTGGGCTCCGCCCGAGCGGCCTACAGCCTGTGGTGCAGACACATACTGCTTTTTCTTACAGACTTCTCAGAGGTCTTACCTGTTCTCAGTTCTGCTAAAATGGCACCTGTTGTACAACTTTGGGACCCGGCACCTCCTTTCGGCTCAGTGCAGGGGACTGGTGAGTCCCCTGAGCAGCTGACTGATCGCCACCTCCCCACGCATGGCGACCAGGAGCACCTACGGAGGGTCCCCAGGCGCGAGGCTGCCCTGTCAGGGTGGGAAGAGCATGCCAACGCTGTCCAGGGCTTGTATTTTGGTGACTGATAACCAAGAATGTTCTCTTCGTCTCAAAGGGGATGTTGGTTTGTCACGCCCAACTGTTCTGTTATTATAAACTGTTTACTGACAATCAGACAAAAATGAACTCGAAGTCTCCCCTTTGAATATGCTTCAGTTTTTGATGTCATCACACTCCTGGGATGCCCAGCACTCTGGCTGCCTTGAGTCCAGGGTGTGGATAAAAGCCAAAGGGGGCGGAATGGGTCCCCAAATGTGTCTTTCCTTGCCACACGTGACCCCGGAACTCTGTGGGCTCTGGTGCACACAGTTTCCCACTGGCCTGTGACCGATGAAATGGCACAGTTTCTTGGTCTGGTCAAAATGGCATCGTGGTCCCCCGGGGGAGAAAAATTAGTTGTCACTGATGTCCTCCACAGAACGAAAAAAGGGCCCCTTTCTAACTGGCTTAAAGATTTTTACTTAGAAAAGTTTATCTTGAGATCATAATGCCATGAGATAAAGCTCTCCAGTAATTTACAAAGCGGGCTGTTCCGTTTCAGCGACAGGAGTACCCACTGTTTCCACCAGGATGTCCCCTCGGGGTACAAGCGATAATGGACAGTGACCCGACAAGAGAGCGTTCTCCTTTGGGGTGCAGGCACCTCACACACGGGAGCCCACAAGACTGACAACCACAGACGAGCCACGCGGCAGCCAGTGCTGTGCTGATCCAAGGGACGTGTAGGAGTGAGATATATAATTACGAACGCACAGCCCTCGAAGCATTCACAGACCTCCTGTGCCTTTAACGGACCTGTCTGCTGGCTGAGAAAAGAAAACACAATGTGGGTCCTGAGATCTCTATCGGATGTGCTTTGTCACAGCAGTGTTTTGTAAACCCTCTGACAAAGGATGCACTTATCCAGGGTTGTGGTATCAGGAAATAGAATAATATAGTCATTGCTAACTTAAAAAAAAAATCTCCTAAAATTCTGACAGATTTCCTGAATGAAATGCGGCCTATAGCTGCCAAGTTAGTTTAAGCACAAAGACTATTTAAAATTGGGTAAAAATGTCACAGGGAAGGCCTGAAGGCTCCGTGGCCTCGCAGTGGCAGGAGGGCGGAGGCCAGCGAGGTTACACCTGGTGACAGCCCTCAGTCAGAGGCAGCCCAGCCTCAGTTCACTGGTAAAGCCAGGAATGCAGCCTCTTGTCTGGAGCTGTGCGCTGTTCGGTCTGGTTTCAGCTCTGTGATGGAAGTAAGCTTCAAAATAAGAATGAAGGTCCAGGGGAAGAGGAGCCTTAGGAGTCACTGCCCGCGCTAAGAGGTCCCATGAGCAGTTCGAGGATGCAGCCCTGAGCTGTGATGGCCGCATGGTCACCCACAACGCTTCCCCACCCCCAAGTGGGAGACGAAGACGGATCACAGCCTTTTCACCACGTACTGAGGGCTCCCGCGGCCCTCAGCCCGCAACACGCGCGGTCGTCAGATTTCAGGCGGAGAACAGTGAACCCGTCCAGGGCAGCCTGAGTGCGTGTGGGCTGGTGACCAGGCCAGGCTGCTCCCGAGAGAGGGGCTTCCAGCCCTTCGGCCCTCGGCAGCTGCACCCCCGGGGCCGGCTGGGCCTTGCTGCTGACTGTCCCGGGGGTGGGCGGACTATAATGCGGAATCTGGCCGTGACAGTCCCAGCTGGTACTGTGGGAGGACGTGGGGGTGTGGGGGCAGGGCTGGTAGCAGGGCCTGAGGTCGGATGTGAAGACAAGTGGCCTGGACAGCCAACAGGGCACACCCTCCCCTGCAGACTCCGGGTTAACAAGTGACCCCACCCAATCACGAGTGCTGTGGTCACCTGGACGGGACGGACAGCACCCACTGGTGGGCGCAGACAGTGGAAATGAAGGAGGCCGGTCTAGGGAAGGTGGGAACTTAGGACACTTCAGGTTACACGGGGGACGCTGATGTCTGCAGCAGCTGCTGAAAGGCAGAGCGTGAGAGGGACTTCGGGAGACTGCCCGGAGTCAAGAGAGCGCGGAGGCCTGAGTCACAGCGTCAGGTCAGGTCCGCGCAAACGAGAGTCCCCCCTAACTCATCCAGCGTCCCTGGCTCTAGTCCAGCATTTCCCGCATTCAACGCCCATGAGAAAACGGTATGAACAACGAGGTGTCCGAGCTGGTGGCCCCTCCCCCAGGTCTCCCATTAGCACTCCTCAGGCGGGGAACTCCAGGACGCCCCCCGGGGATTTACAGAAACCCGGCCGGGGTGAGGTGTGTGCCGATGTCCACCTCTCCCTGGGCAATAACCAGGCACACGGGGAGCGTCCCAGACTCTAGTTTGCTGTACATTTCATCCTCTGATCAATGTTTTACTAGTTTTTGATTTGAAAACCAATGAATGGACTATATGGCTGCCATAATTGTTCTGTAACTCTGAAAGATTTGACTGAAATCATAATCTTAAAATACCAATACAATAATATTCATCCAAATTCTAAATTTTGAAGAGAAAAAGAGATAAAAAATAAAGCACAGTATTTAGATGATCGTGCAAAGTTTATATTTATTTAACTGCAGAAATAAAAATAGTATTTAAGCTTCTGAAGTCTTTTTATCTTTTAATAACATGACTTTCAAATCATAGGTATTATTTTAAAACCTGTCCAAAATCCAAAGGGCTAAATTCTTATTTAATACAAATCACTTGCAGCCCCTGCCCTGGACCCCAGGCTAGCGGGGGCTGACGCAGAGTGCCCCGCCCTCCTGAGGACGGAGAGCAGCCCCTGCCCTGGAGGGAGGGTTTCCACACCAGCAGCGCCCGGCCCAGCAGCAGGAGGACTGTGTCCTGCTGGCTGCAGAGCAACCAATGCAGGAAAAGTGCCTTGCTGGCGAAGAGCAGGCGGAGAAACGAATTCTAGGGTAAACACACTTCACTGAAGAAGGGTTGCGGGTGGTTTGTGTGTGTGAGGTGCACATGAGACACAGGCCTAAGGGCTATGTACCCAAAGGACAGACCAACCCACTGGGGTTGGTAAGTGCACCCGGTTTCCCAAGGAGGGGGAGACCACAGCTCGATCTCTTAGGAAACATCCAGCTACTTCAACATCAGAACAGCTGGGTTGCTACCGATAAGCTACCTAATGGCTAAGACTCCATGTAATTTCTTCCCCCTGTTAAAGAATGGCTAAGATTCAAAAATAGTGTCAATTAAGATCCCTAATCTCCTATTTTATTAAAGAAATATATTTAAAAATTAGTTTCAGTTATCCTAGTTTTTGGTATGGTGTAAAGTATTAAAATGTAGGTCTCCAGGCTTATGCTTGTGACATTCAGTATAAAAGGAATACTTTTCAAATCGTTTTTAAAACTCAGAAGTCTAAGAGTTTTCCTTTCTGAGATGTTTAGTTAGTCCAGTAGGGAACCTTTCAGGGGCAGCAAGGGGACGATAGACATTGTATCGTGTAGGTGTCTGCATTTATCCGGGCAAAAAGGTCAACTTCTGTCTCTATCCTTGTATGACCCAGAGCCACACTCCAGTCACCAGCACGGATGCAAAATGCTAAAGCACTACTAACGGGCCGTTGAAGGATGAAAAGGACAGACGTTCAACCCATTTGTGTGCCTTCAAGTACTGCTCGTCACCGTCACCGTCACTGTCACCGTGCAGGGAGCCGGGCTCCCAGAAACAAACTGCCTGCGCTGCGCTGCCCGTCCAGGTGGGACGTGCAGGATTTCCTTCCTGGTGAAATGAGGGCTGAGCCAATGAAAAAGCAATCCAGACCTCAAAGGAAGAAGCGGGGTCTCCACCCAGACACAGGGTAATAGCTTCTAATGCTAGACTTGCTTTCAGATATGAGAGAGAACTAAAACAAAGAGACTATTGTTATTTTTTTTAAGGGAAAAGCTACAGAGGCTGCACTGAGAAGAAGAAAGAGCAGAAAGACCAGGACACGCTGGGTCTGCTCCGCCTGCCTGTGACTGACTGGTCCCGAGGTCACCGCGACAGAGCTCTTAGTCTCCCCGACCACAAAACCCACGGGACAGATGGAATGGCATCTGAAATCCTCCCAGCTCTCAATCCTATCATTCTAGAACTGAAACTCTACATTTCTTGAAACCTATTCTTATAAAATGTTATCTTCAAGATCTGTGCCAGATCACTGATAGAAACCATCTCAAAAGACCAAATACTTGACTGAAGTTGATAGAGAGGAGGTGCTGGGGGGCAGGGTGGATTTCTGAGAGTCAGAATCGACCCCGGCCCGTAGATCCAGGACCTGCCAGGCCGTCTTTAAGTTCACTGAAGCCATGCGTCATCCTTGGAGCTCATTTCCAAGGGCAGAAGCTGGATAACCGAAATGTCCAAAGCCACAAATCAGGGGTATTCGGCAGAGACGTCAACTGTTGGACTCTATCAGGTGTCACCAAGAATGGATGAGAAACACATTAAATGACCAAGGGAAATTTATGGTACGTGTGTGTGTGTGCTTTAAGCATAAAGGTCACTGATAAAAAATTCAGTCATCCAAGCAGTGTTGCAGACTTGCTGTAGCCTGGGGTTTGTGGCAATGCTTTTTATTTTTTTTTAAAGATTAAAAAAAATTGATTTTAAGGAAGTGGGGTTAGCGAGAAGTATCAATTCATAGTTGCTTCACTTGAGTTGTTCATTGCTTGCTTGTTGTATATGCCTTGACCGGGCAAGCCCATGGTTTCGAACCAGTGACCTCAGTGCTCCAGGTCAACGCTTGATCCACCACATCACCGCACCATGGACAGAGTCACGACGCTGCTTTAAGAAGCAGAAGCCAAACTTCTGGCTTTTTTTGTGAACTTCTGGCTGACTGTGGCTCTCCTTTGCTCAGGCCCTATCTCAGCATTTTCCCCACATGATGCTTACATATTAACAGCCATCAGAACTGGATTGAAGATGAAAGTCATTTGCCATCAATCCCTGAACCAACATTTTAATAAGATCAATCACCATTTCCAACACCTTCTTTCTCATTATGTCAAAAGGCTATTACACTGAGATCCAAGATGGCAACAGAGTAGGTAGAAGCTAATAACTTCACCTCCTCCCAGGACCAAACTGAAATTGCAACTAAATTATAGAACAATCATTCCGAATAACCGACTGCAGACGAGCTGAGGAGAAGTCTTATGACCTAGGATTTACAGAAGCCACAGCAAGACTGGTAGGAAGACTGGAGGCACACAAAGGGCTGGCCCCACTCGCACAAGCAGCAGCTGAGGTACTGAAGAGATTGCGAAGTGTCCGCCTAAGAAGTGTGAGATCTAAACCACAAGCTGGGCTCCCTAGCCCAGAGCACCAGAGCCAGGAAGGGACAGCCACACAATGTCGGACTGTGAAAAGCAGTGGGATTTCTGTCTGCCAGGAAGAATCCGGAATCAGCTAGACACAGGCACACTATTAATGGGCCAATGCATAACACTGTATTTGTAGCCACTCACCCTGGGCTCCAGCAGAGGGAGCGTGGAGCAGATTAGAGTCACGTGATAAGAGTCTGGGGTTTGTGGCTCTGGGCAGAGAGCTGAAGGGACAGCTGCCAGGACCCCTGTGCTGACTCATTCTCCTGCATGGCAAACGCCATCTTTCTTAGGTGGGGCACCCCCCCCCCACACACACACACAGCATTAGACAGGCGGAAAACAACAGCCCACACTCTGGATCCCTCCCACTCCACCCTGTGGAGCCTGTTGCCTTGGCCAGGGTGTACAGGTCTGGGCGGACTCAGGAGTGTTAGTGACTGAGTTGTTGTGTGGCTTTGGGTTATTGGTCATCCCCCACTTTCCTGTGAAACTAACCGGTGCTTCCCTGTCACCGGAGATCCACCAGACTCATCCTTTGGCCTCCGGGTCTAGAGTCTCCAATTGCCTGACTCCTAGTGGCTCTGCCCTGCTGAGGGTGGGGCAGAACCTGGGACAGACTCAGTGGTATGGCTCTAGAATGGGGGTCACACGCCTCCCACTTTCCCCAAGCCTAACAGTACCCACCATGATGGGAGATCCACCAGCCCCACCCTGCTGAGGCAAATTCCATTCGTGTGCTCACAGCTATGCAGCAGCTGAGCCCCACAGCCAGCCAGCCTGGGGGCCAACCCTACGCGTACATGGGCCAATAGTGATGAAGACTCAGTTACAACAGGAGGGCCCATAACACAAACAAGGACATTCCTGGAGCACCCAGCTCCAGTGATCAGGGAGACAGACTGTACCACTGAGTCCCACTGGTCACCTACTACCTAAGTTCACACCATGAAGACTGGGAGTCATGGCAGATCAATCTAACACATAGAAACAAACACAAAGAGGCAGCCAAAACGGGGAGAAAGAAAAACAGGTCCAAATGAAAGAACAGGAGAAATGACCAGAAAATGAGTTAAATGAAATAGAGGCAAGAAATCTGTCAATACGGAGTTCAATGTAATGATTATAAGAATGTTCAACAACATGAAAAAGGATACAGAAACTATAAAAAAGAAATTGATGAATACAATATCTGAAATGAAGAATATGCTGGAAGGAATAAATAGTAGGTTGATGAAGGAGAAGACTGAATCAGTGATTTGGAAGACAAGGTAGGAAAAAACACCCAATCAGGCCCTGGCCGGTTGGCTCAGCGGTAGAGCGTCGGCCTAGCGTGCGGAGGACCTGGGTTTGATTCCCGGCCAGGGCACACAGGAGAAGCGCCCATTTGCTTCTCCACCCCTCCACGGCGCGCTTTCCTCTCTGTCTCTCTCTTCCCCTCCCGCAGCCAAGGCTCCATTGGAGCAAAGATGGCCCGGGCGCTGGGGATGGCTCTGTGGCCTCTGCCTCAGGCGTTGGAGTGGCTCTGGTCGCAACATGGCGACGCCCAGGATGGGCAGAGCATCGCCCCCTGGTGGGCAGAGCCTGCCCCTGGTGGGCGTGCCAGGTGGATCCCGGTCGGGCACATGCGGGAGTCTGTCTGACTGTCTCTCCCTGTTTCCAGCTTCAGAAAAATGAAAAAAAAACAAACACCCAATCAGAGCAGAAAAGAAAAAGGAGTAAAAAATGAGAATAGTTAAGGAACCTTTGGGACAACGTGAAGTAGAACAACATCTGCATCATAGGGTACCAGAAGAAGAGAGCAAGGGATCAAGAACCTATCTGAAGAAACAATGACTGAAAAGTTCCCTAACCTTCTGAAGAAGAAAGGCACAAAAGGTCCAGGAAGCACAGAGAGTTCTAAACAAGATGAATACAAAGAGACCCACATCAAGACACATTATAATTAAAATGGCAAATGTTAAAGACAGAGAGAGAATCTTAAAAGCTGCAAGAGAAAGACAGTTAGTTACCTGCAGGGGAGCTCCCATAAGGACTGTCAGCTAATTTCTCAACACAAACATTTCAGGCCAGAAGACACTGGCAGGAAATATTCAAAGTGATGAAAGGCAAGGACTCACAACCAAGTGACTACTTTACCCGCCAAGGCTATGATTTAAAATTGAAAGAGAAAAAAAGAGCTTCCCAGACAAGAAAATGCTAAAGAAGTTTGTTACCACCAAATCAGTATTAGAAGAATTGTTAAAGAGCTTGCTTTAAAAAGAAAAAGAACATATTCTCCGGTACATGTGATAAGAGGTTAATATCCAAAATTGATAAAGAACTTATACAACTCAACACCAAAAAAATAAAATCCATTTAAAAAATGGGCAAAGGACCTGAATAGACACTTCTCCAAACAGGACATACAGATGGCCAAGAGACATATGAAAAGATGCTCAACGCCACTAATCATCAGGGAAATGCAAGTTAAAACCACAGTGAGATATCACCTCACACCTGTCAGGATGGCTACCATCAATAAATTAACAGACAACAAGTGCTGGCGAGGGTGTGGAGAAAAGGGAACCCTCCTGCACTGCTGGTGGGAGTGCAGACTGGTGCAGCCACTGTGGAAAGCAGTATGGAGATTCCTCAAAAAATTAAAAATAGAACTAACTTATGACCCAGCGATCCTACTCTGGGAGTATATCCTAAGAATCCACCAAACACTAATTCAAAAGAATACATGCATTTCCAGGCCCACTGTAGCGAGATTTACAATAGCCAAGATTTTTTTTTTTTTTTGTATTTTTTCTGAAGCTGGAAACGGGGAGAGACAGTCAGACAGACTCCCGCATGTGCCCGACCGGGATCCACCCAGCACGCCCACCAGGGGTGATGCTCTGCCCACCAGGGGGTGATGCTCTGTCCCTGCGGGGGGTCGCTCTGCCACGACCAGAGCCACTCTAGCGCCTGGGGCAGAGGCCAAGGAGCCATCCCCAGCGCCCGGGCCATCTTTGCTCCAATGGAGCCTTGGCTGCGGGAGGGGAAGAGAGAGACAGAGAGGAAGGAGAGGGTGGGGGTGGAGAAGCAAATGGGCGCTTCTCCTATGTGCCCTGGCCGGGAATCGAACCCGGGTCCCCCGCACGCCAGGCCGACGCTCTACCGCTGAGCCAACCGGCCAGGGCCAATAGCCAAGATTTGTAAGCAGCACAAATGTCCAGTAGATGAGTGAAAACATTTACACAACAGAATACTACTCAGCCGTAAAAAAAGAAGGAAATCTTACCTTTTGCAACATAATGGACGAACCTAGAGAGTGTTATGCTAAGTGAAATAAGCCAGAGAAAGACAAGTACCATGTGATTTCACTTATATGTGGAAGGTAGTGAACAAAATGAGCTAACAAGCAAAATAAAGACAGACTCACAGACAGAGAGCAGGCTGACAGCTGTGGGGGGGGCTGGAGAGCTGGGGGAGGTTCAGGGATTGTGCAAAAAAAGAAACAAAAACAAAAAGAAAAAACCCCACAACAGGTTTTAAGTTAAGTGACTGTCAGAACGGAGCACTGTGACTCTGGAATGTAAGCAATCGTTTTATTTCTAAAACAAAGTCACATTCACTCTTTTGAATAAAAAAATGATAAACTAAGAAAACAAATAAAAAATATCACTTAAGTTGAAATGATTTAAAACTGAACACAGCAATGCATTTTCTGAGTAAAAGTCTATATATATGTGGAGAGAGGGAGAGAGGTATCAACTCGTTCCACTTAGTTGTGCCACTGACTGCTTCTCATATGTGACTGGGGCTCGAACTGGCGACCTCGGAGTCGAGCTGGCCCCTGGGATCAAGTCCGTGCCCTCAGCGCCCTGAGACCATGCCTTAGCCTCAGTGCCACTTTTCTCTCGATGGCCTCATATCCACCCCGCTGAGAAAGCCTGAGGCATCCCTGCCCACGACCCCACATTTCTACAGGGAGCTCTTTTTCTCTAGCTGCACACGCACGGACACACACACACACACACACACACACCTCTCACTCACTGCCTTCGTCATTATTTTGACTTTCTCAGATTCCTGCCTAGGAGCCAGTCCCTTCTGGTTTCCGACCTGAGAAAGAAGTCATTATAACACACTGTGAACACCTCTTCCTCTCCAGAAGAGAGCTGACACTTAGTGGCCTGGCCTTTAAACTGCCCGCCTAATTTTGGCGTGACGGCTATCGGTGGTGAAGAAACAGAAAGAAAAACAAAGCGAAAACACGAGTCTGCGGCAGTGAGCTGTTGAGTAAAGCAAAAGTGTGTGAAAAATCAAATTTCTCAGCGCACAGCACTCAAACACGTGCCATGCATGTCTCCTCACATTCAAGCTCCTGCTTAGAAAAGGGTGCACTCTAGGTTATGTGTATTGCAAAGTACAAAAGAAGGAAGATTTAAAACAGAAACAAAACTTGCTTTTCTTTCTCTTTTAGAAAGAATACTGTAGACATGAAAGAGAAAACAGCAGAGCCTCCCGGGGTGCGGCTGCCGAGACTAGCCTTCGCCAAGTGCATCGTAAGACCCACACGGGCCCGACCAGCCTCCTCCCCGTTCGTGAATTAACGGGGCACTGTATTCCAGGGGAGCGCCCCGGATGCCGCCCATTGGTCTGCCCATGCTGGTAGGCTAACGTGGATTCTCTGCCCCAGTGGAGGAGACGTGACTCTGATGCATGCCATGTAAATTCATTTCACACAGCTGCTTAGTGCGGCTTGGCGAGGCACAGCCCAACCAGCTTTGTGGCCTAGATCGGACTCCCGAGGTGGGAAGGGACAGGTCCTACCGCTGGTGGCAGCTGCTTCCCTCTCCCCGCTGCTGTCTGCCTACCGACCCACGCAGTGACCTTGATGATGCCACGAGGAAAAGGAGGAGAAGACAATTTCCCCAAAATGATTAGGTTCACCTAATTCCCTATTTGTTATTGCACTTTTAGAATTATATGTCAGAATTCTCTATTTGTTCAGAACCATGTTTATAGGATTTAAAACTCTCAACAGCAAAATAACCATTTGCTCTTGCTGTCTAAATAAATGTAACTGAATATAAAACTACTAAAAAGGTCTCTGTACCATGCATTTGTAACTAGTGAAAGCACGTCTCATAAATTCAGTCTTTAAGCAAAGCTAGTTGACTGTTCCCTGTTTGAACCCCAAATGTGGTATGTTTCTACAAAAACTACTGAATGTGATTCAATCTACAAAGGATAATCATATTGTTACTCTATGAACATGATATCAATTATAATACTTCTGCTTAGTAAATGACTCATTGATAATATTCTTTAAGAGCACTAACCTAAGATGGTGACAGTCTGCTATTATACGGTTTTGTAGCAGAAAGGAAGAGAGACACTTTTTGTTGCTGTATGTAATTCCTGTGTAATTGATAATAATATGGCAACACCGTGTGTAGAGAAGGGAAATTCTGAGTTGGATTATTTGGTTGTATCTTCCTGGTGACTTTCAATAGCCTAACGCTCTTCGGGAGAAGGAAACACAGACGCTTGTTCGGTGATGGTGTAACGAGACCCCGCACAGCCCCGTGGTAACCGAAGGCATGTCTCCTGCAGTGAGTCTCTGGCTGAGTGAGGTCACTGCTCTCTGAATTCAGGGGTGTGTGTAGGAGCAGGTCGTTGTAGTGGCAGGAATGACAAGAACAGCGTCAGGATAACAAAACACGAGTACCCAGACAGCACACGACAGCAATGGGGCAACGACACCAGAGCGGGTGATTTCGTTACTTTCACACAGACAAAACTTTTGTTCCTCTCAGGCACGAAGGAGAGAAGCCATGCCGAGCGAAAGCCATGCGGGACAGATCTGGGGGACGGCATGCAGGCTGCCACCAAACCGCCACCGTGCCACTAATGAAAACAAAACAGAACTACACAAACCAAAAACCCGAAACAAACAAAAATAAACAGGAAGACAAGCCCCCTCTGAGATGGACCTCCTTTCGCTGTCTCGTTTTGGGCGTTACTTTCACAGCCAGATGGCACGTTCATTAACGGTTTTAAAAAATGCCCAGGTCCCCAGCGAGTCAGGGTCTGTTGCTACCTACCCGTACTGGTCAGGCTGGTGCATCATGGGAGCCTGAGAGTTGCCATAGGTGGGGTGCTGGGAAGAAAACAGGGGGCGTCCGCCAGCCCCAGACTGGCTGGGATAAGCAGGCGACCTAACGTATGGCGGCCTAAAGCAGAACAGAAGAACAACTTCTTTGGATTTGTTCTGTAGACACGCCTGACACCCTGTCCACCTGTCCCCTCCACGCATAAGTGCAGAGGGTCGCAGAGCGTGACCTAACGCTCTGTGCTATGTGGCTGCCCGCAGTGGAACACGGTACATTCCTTAGAATGGGGGTTGGGGGGACAGTGCAAGGAGAGAGCAGAGCGAGGGTCTCAGATCTAATCTCAGTTCACAGCTCTGAAGGGTGGCTCTGACTTTGGTCAAAGCCAAAAATGATCGAGTTTGAGCTCCAATGGGCAGCACATGAAAGCAAGGCTTTGGAATGGTCTCTTGATTACAAACAGAAAATGAAAATGCATGGATGTATCCTGATACATTACTTCACCTAAAACGATATGAAAACTGATTCAGAAAGGAAGCATAGCGAGAATTTAATCAACATCTCTATGGTAATCTTCTTCCCAGACCACTGTCCAAGGATTCACGCAAATTCAATCAAGTACTTTCCACTTAAATAGAAAATAATATGTGCTTTATGAGGTGCAACAACAGACAATTCATTTAAACCTAAATTAGAACATGAAAACTTCAGCCGGACCAGCCAAGCCAGACCTCACACAGAGGTTCATGGACACGTTCCCCGAGGACTGAAGGCTCAGTGTGGCGGTGCCCTGCTGGGTTCAGAAGATGCCCTGGGATGCGGATGAGAGAGATGGAGATGTGGGAGAGAGAGGTGGAGATGCGGGAGAGAGGTGGAGATGGGAGAGAGAGGTGGAGATGCGGGAGAGAGAGGTGGAGATGGGAGAGAGAGGTGGAGATGCGGGAGAGAGGTGGAGATGCGGGAGAGAGAGGTGGAGATGCGGGAGAGAGAGGTGGAGATGCGGGAGAGAGGTGGAGATGCGGGAGAGAGAGGTGGAGATGCGGGAGAGAGAGGTGGAGATGCGGGAGAGAGGTGGAGATGCGGGGGGAGAGAGGTGGAGATGCGGGAGAGAGAGGTGGAGATGCGGGAGAGAGGTGGAGATGCGGGAGAGAGGTGGAGATGCGGGAGAGAGAGGTGGAGATGCGGGAGAGAGAGGTGGAGATGCGGGAGAGAGAGGTGGAGATGCGGGAGAGAGAGGTGGAGATGGGAGAGAGAGGTGGAGATGCGGGAGAGAGGTGGAGATGCGGGAGAGAGAGGTGGAGATGCAGGAGAGAGGTGGAGATGCGGGAGAGAGGTGGAGATGTGGGAGAGAGGTGGAGATGCGGGGGGAGAGAGGTGGAGATGCGGGAGAGAGAGGTGGAGATGCGGGAGAGAGAGGTGGAGATGCGGGAGAGAGGTGGAGATGCGGGGGGGGGAGAGAGGTGGAGATGCGGGGGGGGAGAGGTGGAGATGCGGGAGAGAGGTGGAGATGCGGGAGAGAGGTGGAGATGCGGGAGAGAGAGGTGGAGATGCGGGAGAGAGAGGTGGAGATGCGGGAGAGAGAGGTGGAGATGCGGGAGAGAGAGGTGGAGATGCGAGAGAGAGGTGGAGATGCGGGAGAGAGGTGGAGATGTGGGAGAGAGAGGTGGAGATGTGGGAGAGAGAGGTGGAGATGTGGGAGAGAGGTGGAGATGCGGGAGAGAGGTGGAGATGCGGGAGAGAGGTGGAGATGCGGGAGAGAGGTGGAGATGCGGGAGAGAGAGGTGGAGATGCGGGAGAGAGAGGTGGAGATGCGGGAGAGAGAGGTGGAGATGCGGGGGGGGGAGAGAGGTGGAGATGCGGGGGGGGAGAGGTGGAGATGGGAGAGAGAGAGGTGGAGATGCGGGGGGGGGAGAGAGGTGGAGATGCGGGAGAGAGAGGTGGAGATGCGGGAGAGAGGTGGAGATGCGGGAGAGAGGTGGAGATGCGGGAGAGAGAGGTGGAGATGCGGGAGAGAGAGGTGGAGATGCGGGAGAGAGAGGTGGAGATGCGAGAGAGAGGTGGAGATGCGGGAGAGAGGTGGAGATGTGGGAGAGAGAGGTGGAGATGTGGGAGAGAGAGGTGGAGATGTGGGAGAGAGGTGGAGATGTGGGAGAGAGGTGGAGATGCGGGGGGGGAGAGAGGTGGAGATGTGGGAGAGAGGTGGAGATGTGGGAGAGAGGTGGAGATGTGGGAGAGAGAGGTGGAGATGTGGGAGAGAGGTGGAGATGCGGGGGGGGGAGAGAGGTGGAGATGTGGGAGAGAGAGGTGGAGATGCGGGAGAGAGGTGGAGATGCGGGAGAGAGGTGGAGATGTGGGGGGGAGAGAGGTGGAGATGCGGGAGAGAGAGGTGGAGATGCGGGAGAGAGAGGTGGAGATGCGGGAGAGAGAGGTGGAGATGCGGGAGAGAGGTGGAAATGTGGGAGAGAGGTGGAGATGCGGGGGGGGAGAGAGGTGGAGATGCGGGAGAGAGGTGGAGATGCGGGAGAGAGGTGGAGATGTGGGGGGGAGAGAGGTGGAGATGCGGGAGAGAGAGGTGGAGATGCGGGGGGGGAGAGAGGTGGAGATGCGGGAGAGAGAGGTGGAGATGCGGGAGAGAGGTGGAGATGCGGGGGGGAGAGAGGTGGAGATGCGGGAGAGAGAGGTGGAGATGCGGGAGAGAGAGGTGGAGATGCGGGAGAGAGGTGGAAATGTGGGAGAGAGGTGGAGATGCGGGGGGGAGAGAGGTGGAGATGCGGGAGAGAGGTGGAGATGCGGGAGAGAGGTGGAGATGTGGGAGAGAGGTGGAGATGCGGGAGAGAGAGGTGGAGATGCGGGAGAGAGGTGGAGATGCGGGAGAGAGGTGGAAATGTGGGAGAGAGGTGGAGATGCGGGGGGGGGAGAGAGGTGGAGATGCGGGAGAGAGGTGGAGATGCGGGAGAGAGGTGGAGATGTGGGAGAGAGGTGGAGATGCGGGAGAGAGAGGTGGAGATGCGGGGGGGGAGAGAGGTGGAGATGCGGGAGAGAGAGGTGGAGATGCGGGAGAGAGGTGGAGATGCGGGGGGGGAGAGAGGTGGAGATGCGGGAGAGAGGTGGAGATGTGGGAGAGAGAGATGGAGATGTGGGAGAGAGGTGGAGATGTGGGGGGGGGAGAGAGGTGGAGATGCGGGAGAGAGGTGGAGATGTGGGAGAGAGGTGGAGATGCGGGGGGGGAGAGAGGTGGAGATGCGGGAGAGAGGTGGAGATGCGGGAGAGAGGTGGAGATGCGGGGGGGGGAGAGAGGTGGAGATGCGGGAGAGAGAGATGGAGATGTGGGAGAGAGGTGGAGATGTGGGAGAGAGGTGGAGATGCGGGGGGGGGAGAGAGGTGGAGATGCGGGAGAGAGGTGGAGATGCGGGAGAGAGGTGGAGATGCGGGAGAGAGGTGGAGATGCGGGGGGGGAGAGAGGTGGAGATGCGGGAGAGAGGTGGAGATGTGGGAGAGAGAGATGGAGATGTGGGAGAGAGGTGGAGATGTGGGGGGGGAGAGAGGTGGAGATGCGGGAGAGAGGTGGAGATGTGGGAGAGAGGTGGAGATGCGGGGGGGGAGAGAGGTGGAGATGCGGGAGAGAGGTGGAGATGTGGGAGAGAGAGATGGAGATGTGGGAGAGAGAGATGGAGATGTGGGAGAGAGATGGAGAGATGGGAAAAGAGAGAATGACTGATTGTCACTTTGATACCTCAGGGGAACTTTTTTATTATCTGGAGGAAACAGTGTGACTAGAGGGGTCCCCAATAGCAGCTTCAGAGGAAAAGTAACAAAGGGGCGCGTGCACACACACACACTTTAATTTCCCGTTGGAAAAAAATCAGAATCTTTTCTCTTTTTTTTTGGATAACCCATTTTCATCTATATCTTTCAATTTGTTTTGTTTTAAAATGAATTTGAACATATGCTAACATGAAACATATTTACATGCGCTTCTTTGAAAACATTTACTGTGGCCTCATAATTTTTAAATTTAGTATCTTCTTTTTATATGGGTCAGGTATTTAAGAACTAATTAAAAATCAGTATTAAAAACAAATCATACAAGAGAAAGCTTTCCTGGATCAACCTGAACTTTCTGAAATCTTATCTTTGCTTTATTAACTACATTTTGGTTGGACAGATAGAGAGGTAGGCCCAGAAAAATAAAACACAGACTGCGAAGTATATAAATCTCACACATATACATCGAGACAAACACACACAATAATACACATGTGTGTAGACAATGTTTCTATTTCATAAAAATTGTTATGGTGGGGTAATAGAAGGGGAGGTTCTTTTCAATGATTGAGATCTTAACTAATTTAGAGGTTGTAGGACTTCCTGCCCAAACCTTGCTGTTTTACAGGGAACCCCACAGATGCCCAGGAGCCCACGGGCTCCGGGGTGCTGAACCAATGACTATTCACAGCCATTTCAAATGTCGCCCGCCACGGCCCTGCCCACCACTCAGATGCCTTCATCCATGTCTCCGAGAACTGGTCCGTCATGTACTTTTCTGAGCTTTACAGCCAAGCCAAGTGACAGTCCCTGCCCTCCCGGGTGACCCGGAACAGCGCGCCCGGGCTCAGCACGTGCTCACACGTCCACACAGACCGCCCGCCCCGCCCTGACGGCATACCTGCTTTGTGCTGAGTTTGCAGCGGCCTGCATCACTGCGGCAGCCGCCTCCTGTGCCTTACGGTTCACAGTCGGCATCGGCGGCCCCATGCCAGGCCCTGCCTGCTGAGACATGCCAGGAGAACTGGGGGTCATGCTGCTCATGTTTCCAGGAAACGGTCTGTTCTGCATCCCAGCTGATGGCATTCGTCCCAGGGGCATAGCACCACATGGCTGGCCCGGCCCTGGTCCGTGCATCTGGTTGTTGGCATTGATGCCCACGCCAGGCCCAGGGCCACTGTAGCTTGCACTGGGCACCCCACTATACGTTGGGGGTCTGGAGTAGTTACCTAAAATAAACAAAAAGTAAACACAAATTAAGGCCTTTTACTTACTATCTGGACTGGTGAGAACATTCACTGGAAACACTTTTTGCCCAACAGCGTGATCATACAGAGTATCAGTCGTTATTCCTACTGACCCTCCCCGGTCGGCCCTGGGGAGGCCGGCAGCCTCACACACTCTCTCCCTGCACGTTCCAAAGGCAGAGAGCCACACAGAACACTGCGGCCTGGGGGGAAACCCGGCCAGTCATTCACACTCCACGGACAGGCGAGGGATGCCAGCACCGAGCGCTGCTTCAGCTCCCTGACCCTCCCATCCCCACACCCACCCGAATCCCCGCCCCAGTCCCACTCCGACGCACGCCCCCCACCCTCAAGGGCCATGACAGAGGGTTCAGAACCACGGCAGGCATGTGACACCAAACGTGCAGATGTCAGACGTGGCCTCTGAAGGACCAGGGGGGTGTCAGCGGAAACTGGACATCGGCCTAGCGCTGGAGGCTGTCCTCGGTGTGGGGACACTTGCTTCTCCTTCTTCCTGAGCGCCAGATCAAGTGGCTGGTCTGTGCTTGTGCCGTGTCTTACGGAATGCGGTTTCCAGCCCTGGCAGACACCACTGTGAGAGGTGGCGCTGGGGGCGGCCAGCCCTGAGGTGGGCGCTGCACCCACCCTGCCCACACCAGGACACGTGCTCTTGGGGGAAAATGGCAGCTGTCATGGCCTAGACTATTTAAACGGTTTTGCTTTCTCTCTTCTTCTTTGCCTTTTATTTTGATTGACTGTACAACATGAAATTCAAGTAAATTAAAGGCATACCTGATGCCACTCCAGCAGTAATAACTACGGTTCTGTGCTGTGCACGAGACCCTGGGGTGAGTGCTTGCATCAACGGTTTCCTTCAATTCTTTGATAACCGTATGAAATGCAGATACGACCAGGAGTCCATTTACAAATGAAAAAAACCATCAGCTAATAGCTTAGGATTCAAGTTCAAGCAAGCTGACTCTGGAACCCATGCGATTAACAAATGAAATATGCTGCTTTCCAATAAATGTTGACATAAAATCCACGTAGAAAACACAAGTGTTGGTAGAACAAGGACTCGGGTTTCTCAATCAGTCCTCACTACTTTCTAGAAGAATCTCCTCACACAACCTAACTGTTCTAGGCACAGAGAAAACAGAGTTAACTACAATCTGATTCCTGCACTCAAGCAGCTCACAATTCTAAGTGTGTGTGCATGCGTGCAGGTGTGTACACGAGGCAGAGCACAGGGTAAGGCGAGAACAATCACAAAAGCAGAACAAGACAATGCACTGAGAGAGCGAGAGAGCTGAGAGTCTGCCAGGCGGGGGGGCGGGTCTTCCGTGGCAGTGCCGGTCGTGAGCTGCCTTGAATGGGGCACTGCTGGGCGCCCCCCGGGGCCCGCGGCCCGGGGTCCAGGTGGGGCCGGTGCTGGGATCTAGGAGCACTGGAGCTGGGGAAGTCTCTGCACTTACTGGCTGTGTGACCTCAGGTGAGTGGGTCTAATTGTTTCCTTCTCTGTAAAACAAAGACAATCCTCTCTAATGTTGACTACTGGAAGAGTCGTCGGGGGGAGGCGATGTAACACATGGTAGGGCTTTACTGTTGGGTGGAGAGCAGGGCAGAGTGGGGAGCGAGCACGGATGCAGGAGGCCAGGACAGCGGCCCGGAGAGCAGACACACTCAAGGCGAAGTCACCGATGAGGAGGGGAGCGGCCACATCGCAGGGCCTGTGCCCCGGGATCCCAGGCTTGGGGTTCACTCTGGGGATGAGGCGCTTCTCCAGGCTTTCCGGCAGAAATGGGGTCTGATTAGTAGCAGCAATAAAACTACACTTGATGTTCACTGCGTGCTAAGCTCAGATTCAAAGTTCTCTGCATTAACCTATGTAATCCTTCCATCAAGCCTGAGAATCCCTATCACTATAGCCTTCGTTCTAGAGATGAGGACCCCGGGGCACAGGAATCCTGGGGTGCAGCCAGGCAGGCTGTGCGTGCGGATCAGAGCCCAGGCACGCAGCTCCGTGCAGCCTGCTCACAAGCCTAAGGAAAAACACACGGAAGTAGCAGTCTCCACACAATCATAATGAACCCGGGCGTGCTGAGGTCCACACAGCGGAAGCTGCAGCCCCCACAGGTGTGCAAGGAGCTCATACACGTTTCCACACTGACTGGCTGCTTGCTCTGTTAGCTACTCCACGTGCACTTTTACTTGCTTGGCCGTGAAGTGTACCGCTCACTGTAGCTGGTGTGAAGCTCACGGGCCACGCAGACCACGGGCCAGCACACTTGTAAAGGGCTGGACAGGCTTTGCGGGCCCGTCGGTCTCTGCCACGACCAAGCTTCCACTGTCGCTCCGACGCGGCCAGGGGGATACATACACACACAGGACTGCCCGAGTTCCAATAAAGCTTTATTTACAAACACAGGTGGCAGACAAACGTGGGCCCTAATCTGTGGCCGCTGATGTTGGGACAAGCTAATCAAGTGCTCCGCCTGCAGAGCAAGTGACCTGTGGAAGCCAGCAGCTTCTGACACTGACCTCCTCTGGGAGGCTAAACAAAGGCGGGGAGGGATCAGAGCAAAGCACTGGCCCTGTGAGAGAGGCGAGGGGAAGTCAGAGGGAACAGGAGGAAGCGCAGGACAGCGCTGCCGCTGTCGTCAACGACCTCTGTGGCCCCCAAGGTGCACGCGAGTCAGGCTCTGATGGCCAGCTCCTCAGACGTACCTGCCTTTATATGAGGAAACTCTACCCTGCCTTTGTGGAAACAAACTTACACTGTTTCAAGTAAGAAGTAGAAACGTATCATTGACAAATTTTAACACTCTTTATAAAAAGTTCTTAAGTTGCTTCTGAATCTGCCATCCCGCGGGGACCACACAGAAGGTCCGATTTCCCGTCACACCATCTCGGCGGAAGGGCACCTTCTGCTCACGCTGGTGGAGAGGGACACAGAGCGGGGGCCAGGTCAGGTGGCTTCGTCCTGCCTCATGCCCCCCCAGTCCTCAGCGCACCAGCAGTCGGAACTCCCCCTGTGAGCAGAAGGAAGACTTCTCCCCGCTCCTGACCTCATCTGCCCAGACTACACATTGCTGGATGACATCAGTGAACTCGAGTGCTCCTTTCTGGCTCTTGTTTTATTAAAAATAAATAAACTCGTTCACAGTTTGAATGCAAATGAAATTGATTCACATATTTCAGCTATTCCTCTGTAGCTAGTTCTACCTCCCCCAACGCTCGCTTGGTGACTCATCTGGTAAGAAACTTTACGCAGTGAAAACATATGCACCCTCTGCTTTCAGAGGACATGAAGTACCACTATCATCTTGTTTTAGAAAACAAGCATTTAGACATGGTGACCGAGGTGACGCCCACAATGCAGTTGCACTAGAGAAGGAGGTTCCGGATTTTGCTGAATTCTGCTCAGATGCGGGGTAGAACTCTGCCTACAGCTGGACTGAGAAACGGTGCCATTCTGGCTGCTCGCACCTGGGTTTAACTGACAGGCAGGGGCTGTATTTCAGTGAACACAGGAAGAAAGACTGCGATGCCCAGCCACCCCGGGGCTTGCTCCCGGCCTGCCCATCCATGTTTTGTGCTCAACAGAGAAGAGCTGTGTTTCTAGACCTTGCACAACTCAGCAGCTGGACTCCATCCCAGGGCAGGCACTGGGCATTAGAGCACACCCACCGTGCACACCCACATGCACACGCGCACACCGACAGGAAGGCCCTCTGAACACAGGGCTCCCAATCTAGTCTTCCTCGGTTGGGTTATCTATGAATCGGCACACGTCAGTTCACATGTCAAAAGCACATGTCAAGGGAGTATGTTCTAATTCCAGAGGTCCCTCCTTGGAGGAGGAAACGCCAAGTTCCCTTGTCTTCCCCTTGGAACTCTAAAGGCTTTCCTCGTTCAACTCACATGCCCCGACAAAAGTGGTTTTTCTAAAGGCTCTAAACGGCCTAGCCAGCAGCAACGACTACAACACACGCTCTAGAATCCGGGCCTGGATGTTGCTTCTGACACTTCCTAGCACCATAACCTTGGAGAAGATAGTGAACCTTCTTACACAGCAGTCTGGCCACCTGTAAAGCCACGACAGCACCGGGGAACAGGCAGAAACCGACTAGTCCAGTGCCAAGCGCAGTTACCTGGGAAGTGATAGTAAGTACTACCATCAACAATCCTGCTATCAAACATTCATACGATTTCCCCCCGTGATCTCTTAGAATGTGTGGGAAAGAGTGAGAGATGATTCATGTCCCCCACTCTTTGCCGATTTGATAGCAGATCTTGCTCCCCCAAATAAACAAAACCCAGATATGTAAGCCAAGGAAAACACGAGAGGCAGAGCCAGGACCGAGAAGCGCAATCTTATTTCCATGTTCCTCTAATAGATTAGCAATTCGTTGGCACTCGGTCTGACAGAAAACAGATGGAGCCAGCACTAAGCACAATGAAGGCAGCAGATGCTGGGCCGGCCCACCTCAGCTGGACGGGTCTGGCAGCCAAGTCCAAGAGCCCACAGTTTTCAAGTGGGTTCATCTTGGCACACCAGCTTCGGAAAACCGGTCACCGAGCGAGTTCAGATTTCAGCCCACCAGGAGTCAGAGTCCAGCACTGATGGCGGAAGTGGGAGCTAGACTTTCTTCAGGTCACCAACCATTATTTTAGGAGGGTCACAAGTAAGTCTACACCTGACTCTCAAATATTTAAGTTCACTAGTTATAATCAATATTCCAAGCTTGCTGCTTTATTGAACTCACATATTAAATGTTTCTACTAACATAGGCAATCCTGCTTCTCAGTCTCAATCATTCGGCAATTACTTACGAACACGAAAGGTTCTGTATTACTCCCTGAGGCTCGGGCAGTAAAAAATGGTACACAAATCATACAATAGACACTTTGCCCCGGGTGGGAAGGAATAAACGGATAATTAGCTTACACATCATGATAAATATATTTGTGAATTAGAGCTAACTATTCATTTATCTTGTTGCGTAGCCAAAGATGTTTCCCACTTTTTACAGCCCTCTACGACATAATATTACTTTAAGTCAGGTTTATTAGAGTTAGTATTTACATACAAGTAACCAGATAACACCAGCATAATCAAGACATGGGCTATTTCTACTATGACAGAAAGCTGCCATTCTGTGGTGAATTCAACTTCATTCGCATCGCTGGTAACCACTGATCTGATTTCTGCTCCCACAGTTCTGCCTTCTCCACAACACCACATAAATAGAGCTGTACGTTTGTAGCCTTTTGTAATGGCTTCTTTCACTTAGAAGTATCCATATTGTTGCATATCGGTAGTTTGTTCCCTTTTGTTGCTGCTAGGATCCCCTTCTGTGGACACTTGGATTGCTTCCAGTGTTTGGCAATTATGAATAAAGCTGCTAACATTTGCACGTAGGTCTCTGTGTAGATATAAGTTTCGTTTCTCTTGAAAATGCCCTACCAATGAGAGTGCTGGATTGTACGGTAAGTGTGTGTTTAACTTTATAAGAAACTCCTGGTGGCCTGACCTGTGGTGGTGCAGTGGATCAAGAATCAACCTGGAATGCTGAGGTTGCCAGTTCAAAACCCTGGGCTTGCCTGGTCAAGGCATATATGGGAGTTGATGCTTCCTGCTCCTCCCCACCCCTTCTCCTCTAAAATGAATAAATAAAAAAAAGTGCTTTGCTTAAAAAAAACACACAAACCATTCAGGTTTCTAAAAAAAAAAAAAAAAAAAAGAAACTCCCGGAGAGTTCTAGTTGCTCTACGTCCTTGATATTGCCAATTAGAAAAGTATCAGGCATTCCACAAGGTGCGTAAGGAACAATTATTGTGGCTTTAATTTTCATTTCCCTAACGATGAATGATTTTGAGCATTTTTAAGGAAGATCCTCTCTGTGTCAAGACAAAGGTCATACATCGGAAACCGTCTCCCACCTCTGCCTTTGTGCCCAGGTCGAGCGCACGGCGTGGCACCCTTGGGCATTGCATCAGCAGAGAAACTGGTCGCAGAGCAAAGACCACAGATGCAGGTTCAGAATGAAAGCTGACTTGCCCCCAGTAAGGGCACTAAATCCTACTCTCTGTGGAAATACAGAAGTAGAAGACAAAATGATCCTTAGTTTTACTTCCTAAAGATAACTCTCAAACATTTAGTCAACCCAGTCCCCAGCAAGCGCAGGGGCAGGGTGAGGAGGCGGACGGGGTCCCTGGGACACCGTCTTCACTCGTTTAGGAATCGCCGCTTCAGGGCCTCTTCTGTGCCCGCTCTGTGCTAATGGCTGGGGACTCAGTGGTGCACAAAGGCAAGGAGCTTACATTCTGCGGGGCGTCAGCTGGCGACCTCGACACCGTCACACGGGCTGAGCACCGAGGAGAAGTGTAGCTGGGGGACAACACAGTGTCAGGCCACCACTGCGCAGGGCTGAGGGGCCGCTCTGGGCAGCGGGCTGTGTGTGTGTCGGCAACTCATGCCGCAGGGGCAGATCTCAGCAGAACCAGCCATCCCCACGTCCAACTGCGCACAGGCCAGGGGACAGGCGTGCTCAGGCCAGGGGACGTGCGTGCTCAGGCCAGGGGACGTGTGTGCTCAGCCAGATGCCAGGCCCTGGCTTCGGGGCAATGAGTGGAGCAGAGAGCACAGGCCCCCAAGGGGCAGGGCTATGACCTCCTGCTGCACATGTGACCTTCAGAGAGCTACTTTTCACTCCAAAGGTCAGTTTCCTCGTCTGTAAAAAGGGTAAAACACAAGATTATCTATCCTGTGTGATTGCTGTGGGGAAAAAATGATACCAACAGTCATTATTGTTGGACATATGAATAGACAGAATGTCATGGAACAGACGCAAACTGTTCCAGTATTAATAACTTTTATTGTTGAAATTATCTTTTTATTATGTGTTGTGTCATATGCCAAATTTTACACTCACAATGCAGATATTCCAATTTATTTCTCAGGGTATGTATGAGAAAAAGTATGAACGTAACAAATGTAGAAAGGTATTATTTTAACTCAAAATGAAGGAGTCTAAGAGTCAACACTGTCACGTGCTGTGTGAGCACCTGTGTCCTCCCTGGGCTCAGAGAGGCTGTGCCCAGTGCTGGGCCACAGACTATGTGGGAATGGCGCCCCCTGGAGGGAGAGCTCTGACCTGCTTCACTTGATGGCCAAGGGCAAGGGCTTCTTCCAAAAGGACATTTGGTGCCACCCAGACAGTTAGTAAGGTGTGATTCCCTGTCATTTCTCTTCAAACAAACATTTGAAACCAAGGCAGCAGAGCTGAGCCCCTGGTGAATGTGGAGGAAGGCTCCCTGACCACACCTGCGTCTCTCTGTTGCCGCCAGGCCCGACTCGAGGAAGGCAGGAGTAGTTACAGACACTCAGGATGACGTTGCCACGCTGCGCTCAGTCACGCGGGGCAGGGGTAAGCGTGGGCACTCTTGAGCGCTGCTGACTTTAATTAACAATACCAGCTTAATTATTGACAATAATTAGCTTCACACTAGTCGACATTCAAGTTACTTTATATTTTTACTTTTCCCTTTTAATTTCAAGTAGATTTGTACTTGAAACTTTCATTTCTTTCCTAATTCTCTGGTTTTGATAAAATCATTAATATTTGTTGAGAAAAATTAATGCTTAAATCTTGTAACGTGAAGGCTGCATAGGAGCATTAACATGAACTAACTTTTGCTATAAAATGACCGACTTCAATTAGTTTTTTCTCATAGTAAGATATTCAGAACATTCCTTTAACAACAGAACAATATAGAATATGGGATCAATACTTTGCTTAGCACTGGAGATTTAACCATAACATGAGGTTAAGGTAACAGAAAGCTGTAAATACAGCAGGTGCATTACAACCATGTGAAGGAAGAGCGTGAGCTGCGGAGGAGCGGCCGCGCCAGCCCCTGGGAACAAACTGCGCATGCGCAGGGCTGTCGGGCGCCCAAGTTCCCGGGCAGGCACACCTCGCTGCTACAGGGTGAGGCTGAACTGAGCTTAATTCAGTAATACGATGGGTTACGGACTCAAGAGAGCGGAGACTGAAATCCTGGGTCATGGTGACACCAAGGTTGTCGTGGGCCTGTAAGGTACTCTCTAATAGCTGATGAGTTGCCAACTAGTGACACTTATACGTTGTTCCTCTTGGACTGAAACAGTTGTAAGATGATTGATGTGAAATTCACTATTTTGGAACTGCATTCATTTCAGCTAGGTATTCACTTCAAGTTTGCCTTTGCTGAGTTTATGCGAAACATATTTTAATGAAGGAAGAGGGAAGATTTCAGATGGCACCTAATTTTTTTGAGAGAAAAAAAATCTTTAACCTGTCAGAAACATCTTTTATCATGTAATTTAGAAATAAAAGGCTCATCATCAGACTCACCTACTTACAAGTTCTCTGCTTCCTAAGATACATATTATACAAACTAAGGCACAAAACCAGGGCTGCATCTGCAGCTGTAGGGGGTGGCCCAGACACTGTCACACAGTGAGCAACAACTTGGGGGAATGCAGGCTCAGATTTATTATTAGTTGCCCAAGGCAGTACTTCTTAGCACAAAACTAAGGTTCAACCTTCATTTTTTATAATAAGTGACAAATATGCAAAAAATGTTTGTGGCCAGTCGGTGTGACAGACACTGTGCCAGCGTGTACAAAACAAAGAGTCTTTGTGAAATTGATTTTGGCCGTTTCCCATACAAATTCATTTGTTAATAATTAACCTGTCAATTACATAATTCTTTTATTTATTTATGAAATCCAGCCCCTATGGCCCTCTTTACTTACAAACATGTTCTAAGAGTAGTTATTAAATGGGTTTGCTTAAGGTAGAAAAGTACTATTTCATAAAATATACTGCAATTAAACATTTTTACCCATTTAGATTGGCTTCATCCCATTTGTATATTTAATAATTCAGGTTTCACAGTATTAACATACATTTCTAAAAATTTCCCCTTCTTAACTTCATAGGAATATTTTTTCTTAATATCTAGTATTGTTGATATGTTTCCAAAATGATGCTCCTTGCTCCTCAAAGGCAAGAAGTTAGTTCTTTGTTTCCCTAGTGGCTCTCTGATCGAATGAACCAGTGAGGACACATCTAAGGCATGGGAAGTGACCCATCAGTGATCACAGGAGTGGCCTCTGACGGTCTTCCTTGCTTTGAACCCTGGCTCTGCCACTTATTAACTGTGGGATTGTGGGCAAATGACTCAAACCTGCCCATTTGCAAAATGAGGATAATGTCTGGGCTTCCCGTTAATTAAGAAGATGGGCGAGTCCACCTGAATTTGATTGCTGGCATGACCACAGTGCACTCTGGTGAAGTTGCATGCCTCAATTTCTTCATCTGCCAAGTGCACTAATCACTGTATGAGAGGATCAAAGGAGTTACTATACAAAACACACTTAGAACAGGATCCAGGACATAGTAGCACTTGATAAATGTTGGTTATCACGAAGAACAGTTTTGGAGAAGCTGCCCCTGACAATAAAGATTAGCAGAAAAGACTATAAAGTATTCCCACCTAACCCATTTCTTAAAAAAGAAACCGAACCAGAGAAAAGTCATGTACTTAGTAACAGAAACAGACGATGAGACTGATGACCTCGTGGGTCACTCACTGCACAAGCGTCCTTTAAAAAGCGTCCTTTGGCAAATTTAAAACATATATCACAAAGATGCAAGCTGGATATCTTATTAAGAATTAACGTAGTAAGAGGCAAGGGAAAAATACTTCATTTGGGGCCCCATTTAAAAGTCTGAGCAAAGAGAGAATCGCAAAGGTAAGGACATTATTGAATTGAATGAAGCATGTTACAGGGTAACTTCTTGTCAGTCAGCTTGCTGAGCAGGACAACAGGAGGCGAGCTGAGCAATTCTGCCTTGCGGAGTGCCGCCCTGATCTGAATAACATGGCACCTGGAACCGGTGGTGGACCCAGGCGGGCACATGCCTCAGCGTGGAGAGAGCTGTCCCCTGAGAAAAGGTGAAATGCAGAGACAGACACCAGACACTTGCTTTCAAAGTTAGAAAGTGCCGAGTATGGACATTATCATCCATGTTTTAAGTTGTTTCTAATAACAATCGAAATGCAGTATGTGTGCCTTAGAAAAACCTCAAAACAAACACTTCCTTAACTCTATACCCAACATTTTATGTGGCAGATCCATTGGCTGTGTTTGTATCCAAGGCCCCAGAATTGAAGCAACATTTAGACTCACTGAACATTAGAATTAGAAGCAACTTTCAAGGTAACACCATCTCACTTACTCCAAGAAAAGTGATTCCCAGAGAATCACTTTTCCCAGAGAAGCCACTGCGCAAGGATGCAGCCGTGTGGACGAGCCGCCCTCCCAGATGCCGCGCTCTTAAATCAATCCTCACCAGTCCTCCTTCCCCCATTAGGAGGTGGCAAGCGGGAGCCACGTAAGAGTGGAGAGACCAGCTGTGAGAATTCCATGAGGGTCAAGCCCTCAACCTTCAGCTAGCTACCTCAGTTCTGAGAACGGGCCTCTGACCTCGTCTCCAGTTATATTCTGAGCAAAAGTCCACATTTTCTGTGTCTCTCACGATTTATACTCTGTTCTCTGTTCACTACAGTGCTCTTCTTTCCACGACAGCCAAAGAGTGCCTGTGTGCAGACGGCCCCTGTGCCGAGGGAGGGCGAGGGCGGCAGCCTCTCACGGCCGAGGGGCCCCGGCCTGTCACTGGGACTTAAATTATCAGGGCTTGCTGGGATTAATAACATCAAAACTACTTAGGACATGGTAGAAAGGAAGTCAAGTAAACCCCCTACCCTGGACCCACTTCGACTACCTGCACAGAGAGAGGCAGGAAGGGGCCATGAACAAAGTGTTATGTTTGGGGGTTCTAATACAGTTCCCTAACAACAGCAATGGCTAGCATGTAACATAACAGTGTAAGGCAAGAAAATGACACTACACAGGCAAAGGAGTATCAACCAGCCAGGAAAGCATTCCCGAGGAGCAGCAGGGAAGAAGCCGAGGGTGCCTGGGTCTGCTCGTGGACCCTGGGGGCTGTGGGCACGTGCTCAGTGGCGGGAGGGGCCCCATGGGCCTCGGCGAGGGTGGTGTGCTGACCCACCTGACACAGTGGCCTGCAGGAAGCACTAAGGCTTTTCCACGGCAAACCTGACTCTGCCGGGGAGGTGTAAACACATCTTACTATAGGTTCCCTAGTGGGAATTCACAGTCACTCGGAATATTCCTGGTATTTTCACAAGTGAGGAAACTCTGGGAATTGTGCCAGATTATCTCATTCTCTCTAAATTATCCATTAATGTCTAATTTAAATAAACAAACTATAAAAAAAAGGTGCTAAATTCAAATGCCTTGCTGCCAAGAATGACTTAGGAAAAAATATAAATACATATATCAGGTTTAGAACCTTGATAAAGGGACCCTACGGGCGCAGGACAAACATACAACGACTTCCGGGAAGGCAGAATGTAAACAGTATGTTTTGGGCATGATTCTATTGTTTTCTACTTTCCCCTAGTTTTCCTCTTTGAAAGACGTGTCCACTGCAGGCTCTGCCCGGTCTTCTACGAGTCAGACAGTAACGACGGGAAGGTCAGAGCCCCTGGAAGGCGATGTAACGGGGTGACACCCTCTGACAGTGAGCACGCCGTGCACAGACCATTTCACTCAGGGAAAGAGGGAGAAAATCAGAATTCAATACAATGAAATGCAGGTTGTGCATAAGGAACTTGAGGACAAGGCTTGTTTTTTTCTCAACAGCGTTCAGAAACATGTTAACAGAAATAAGGATTTACACCTTTATTAATCCACGTATGACACGCACTTACCGCAGCATCTGATGCGTGAATGCTTACTGAAGAGTCGCTAAAAGCATTCTTCCCATCACTGTGGGCAACTAAGGGGCTGGGGGCTGCACGGACCCCACAGGTCTGCCTGGTACCAAACACCGAGGTCTTCAAAGATGTTTATAATAATCGGATCTCAGAAAATTAAGTAAAATTTCCATAACCCTCTGCAGTGCATTTGGAAAAATTTTGTCTTTCTTTACCTTGTGGTCCATACTGGCTCATCTGTGGACCGTAAGTCCCACTTGAGTTGCTCTGCTGAAAGCTACTGATGCCAGGGTGCATCTGGCCACCGGGAGAAGGGTGAGGCGACATGGACGGTCCAGTCTGCTGAGGTCCATACTGAGACATCTGAGGGTTTCTTTGTGTGCCTGCCATAAAACCTAAGTAGGAAATAAACGGAAACATATAAATGCGGGGGACACAAACGGACATGGCACTGTGCAGAAGCGGGGCAGGGAGAAGGCCAGTGCTGTGGCGGTCCTGGAGAAACGGCGGGACACACCTCCAGTCGTGCGGTGGAGTCTGGAGAACCTCGCGGGGCGGCCCCGGCCCTCGCTCTGAGCTCTCGTCAGCATTCCCGGGAACCCAGTGCTCGTGGACTTGAGCGAGGGAAAGGAGAAGAGGGAGGAAAGGCAGAGATGAGGTCCCTACAGAAACAAGAGCTAGGCCCCTCCCACTACACCCTCCCCCGCCAGGACAGACGTGGTTCCCGCGGCCTCTGTGGGCTCTGCTCGCTTTCTCATCGACGGGACGCATGTCACCCAAGCAGCCCGCCTCTTTCAAGCCCAGGCCGACAGCGCTCTGTCCCGCACCGCACATAACCGTCTCTCTCCCCTTTGATCTCCTGCAACTACTGTGCACCCTGACTCCTGAAAGCACCAGACTGGGAGCTCCTGGTTCTCGCTGCCGCTGCTGGTGGACTGTGAACAGCGGGTGTGGCCGACGTGTCCTCTGGTACCCCAGAGCGGGACAGGACGTCCTCTCGCAAGCCCGCTCTGCCCGCGGTGCCCCCTCTCCATCCGTGGCACCACCATGCCCCCAGTGCTCACGCCAGGCACCCCACACCCCGCGTCGCCCCTCACTCCCCGACCTCCTGTGTGCGGGCCACCCGCCTGCACACCCCGCCGCCTCTGCTCCCGGAAGGCATCGCCTGGTGTCCGTTTCCACGCCGACATGCCGGCCCGGGCTCCCGTCCTCGCTTCCCACAGGGCGGGGTCCAGCTCACCTCCCCTTCTCCGCCCCACCCTCCACTTTCTTCCTTTCCGTTCACCTTTCACCAGGTTGCTGGAAAGGTTTCTGAGGAACACGACAAGAAATGCGAGCCAGTCTTTCCCTCGCAGAGAACCCTGTGGCTCCACCATCTCTCTGCCCCACTAAGACATAAGCCGCTCGCTGGCAAGGAAAGCCATGCCCACTGCTGCATCCGGAGTGCCTAGCAGAGTATGTGGCACACACAGGGTAGGTGTCAAAAGGAACTCTGATAAGTCAAAGTATAAGCAAGACTGTATACAGAACGAGCTGTGAAATAGTTCTTTTCACAAGGTGCGTCTCAAATGAAGACATGTCTCTGAGAAAAGCGAACACAATCAGACGACAATGCTAACGAAAGGCCTTAGAAACAGCATGGAGAGGCCCGAGTCTGGCAGGGCTGAGAGGAACGGGCTCTGCCTACTCCCGTAGGGACCCGAGAGGAGCTTCCAGACAGTCCACTGAGGCAGCAGGAGGGGCAGGCGGTGTCCGGATCCAAGGGCAGCTTACACTTAGGGTGTCAGGGCCCTTACAAAGACCATGGTTTACACCTCAGAAACCAAAAAACCTTCTAACATTGCTTCTGTCTACAGAGATGGACATAAAAACATGTAGAGCTGTTCCTTATTATCCTTTTTATTCATTTATAAAGATAAGCCTTATGAAGAAATTGAGCTCAATTGGCAGCTTCCAGATACAAATCAGCATAGAAAATGTTTGCTTTTTCAAATCTGAAAACAAACAGAAATTAGAGCACAAAAATTACTAAAAATGATTGCATCTTAAGATGTTACATGAAATATTTATCTAAGCTTTACTATAAAATCCTCAAGTTCCATATGGAATCCTGTTTAATAAAAAGAAAACCATGTCTCAATTCCATAGATTGTGGGAGGTTTTCTTTCAGAGAATGACTGCTTTCTTCTTCATTAGTTAAGGAAAATACAGGTCCTTTAATTAGCATGAGACTTCACTTCAATCACGGAGGTGTCTACACTGAAGGACTTACAACCTTTGACAACAGAGTAGGTTGTTAAGCTATTGTTGCCTCTGGGACACTTCCTATAGGCTTCAGGTTTGTTCAAACAAGTGCCAAGATTCTACTTTGGCAAAGTTTATTTCTGACTATTCAGTCAGTCCTCAAAAATATCCATGTCATGTTCCGCTTGAACTGTGAGTACCAAGCATGTGAGAAGGCTCCGGGAGAGGGAGAATGTTCAAAGCGAATTCCCATGGAATGTGTCACGGCGTCAGATTTCACGTCTTGAGGACAAGGTTATACGGGCTATGGAATTTACCTCCGTCCATAGAAATTGAAATTGGAAAGCTAATTTCTCCTCTGCACGCTTTCGTGATGCCACCACTTACAAGATCCTCCTGAAACCTTGCTTTCCATTTTCTATCAGACACACCCCTTTCCGGATGTCCCCAAGACGATGAAAGGAGAAGGCGACACCACTGCCCTGACTTCTTTCTGAGCTGCGCTCATCTAACGGCAGCCAAAGGGGAATAGAAGCCTAAATGACAGCTTGTTTGTGCCACAAGTTCAGAACCTCATAGGAAAAAAAGGTATGTGAATAAACATATTGCAGTGTGCACTGATCAAATCAGTGTGATAATAATTAATAATTTATCATTAATAATTATAAATATTGAGTCTCCGTTTCCTCATGCGACTGCTGCAGGATCAGCTGACCCATGTGAAAGTGTCCTGTCACCTGTCATGGGGTATACGAAAGAGATGACGATGATAATTGGCTGGTTTGTAAACGGCCATGAAGGTCTTTTAACTCCTGAATACTCCACACATTCAGGTGCAGTTTCCTGCTAGAGTGAACAAGCTAGTTTTTATTTCTACATTTGCTTTTTTATTTAAATATGTGGAATCCACATTACACCTGAGCTTATGTAACTGATTACAATTCCAGAAGGTTAAACTGAACATCCCTTCTGTCGCTGAGTTCCTAGCGGAAGCAAGTGGTTTCTAATGTATCTGTTCAGAGATACTTTATAATCTATTCAATTCTGCACTTCTCTTATCATGAATAAAGTTGAGCATTTTATTTAATTGCTGTTTTATTTCCTTTTCTAGACCTGCTGATAACAACTGCCTACTTTTCTGTCGGTGATGTTCTATTTTAACTCTGCCAGCAGGAACCCACTAAGAGAGACATCCATTATGGATATGACCACATTTTTAAAAGTTGTTGAATATCATAATCTAAGCAAGCTGATGTAAAGTTAGATGATAGAAGTTCGCTTAAAAAGAAGTATTTCTACTCATCTTAAAGATAAAAGCTCTGCGTGTCTGTTGTTCCCTATGCGGAAATAGGAGACAACTCTACCTACACCTCAGAAGATCGTTGTGGGGGCTCGATGAGACAATGCGTCTAACATTATAGCAGTGCCTGGCACACGGTGAGCTTTCGGTACTCATGAACTATTACTAATGTTATAGATGCAGAAAGGGAAGGCAGGGAGCGAGGATGCAGTCCGGGCTCCACACCCGCTGTGCGATGCGGAAGCCCACCTCCCTTCCTGGCTCGTGTCCCCCGGCTGCACAGGGACAGGCAGACACGCAGGACCTGGGCGCACCTCCTTCTAGCTGATTCTCAATGATTCTGGCTTCAATGTTTTTTCCAGGAAAGAATCTAATCCAGATCTGTAATTTCCAAGTTTATTTATTGGGGGATATTCCTTGTTTTGTCTTAATCTCTATATTGAATGAAATAAAGTTTCAACCAAAATTTTTCTATGATGGTACATATTTATTTGTCTTTTTTCCTATTAGAAAGCTGTTATAAAATGGCAGCTTTAACACAGTTTGTGAACAGAAAAACTGACAGTTGAGAGAATGAAGCTGCTTTTGAAAAATGTGTCATATTTTTCTAGTTACAAGCCCTTGGAATCAACTTTCTAGTAAGGGAACTTTAGAAAGTATAAAACAAATTTCCTACATGTTATAAAAGTATATTGGATTACTAGCTGTATCACGGAATTATATGCCCCAAGTAAGTCTCTAACATGAAAAATTCAAACCCTGGAAAAAAGAACTAATTTAGATAATTACTATTTACGTTATAAAGAAGGAGTTACCTTTTACATAACAAGATTCAGAAACTCCATATAAAAACATAATTTATATATTTTATCTGTAAGTCTAGGGAAGGTTTATGTAAATGAATTTACTATTTTTGTACCCTTCATTACATGAGTATACAGTCCCAAACGCTTGTATTAACAACATATTCCAAATGAAGAGAGTTGCATATTTCTGATTTGAAAAATCAAAACTTACCCTTTAGGGAAAAAGGGAAGAGGGCAAAAGCCATCTTCTCAGAGAAAAGCCAACTTCTCAGAAAACACGCACACATGCAGCTGTTGGAATCAGAAGTCATGCTCTCTTGTACGAAACAGTGACCACTTCCTGTCCTGGCTTACCAGGTCACTCCGAGAGTCAGACAAGAAAAACATACGCAGAAGTGCTTTCTGAACCGGAAACCCCCGTGCTGCTGTGAGCCCTGCGTTCTCTGCGTGAGCTCGGAGCAAGCGGTCACCCTGGGAGCTCAGTCGCAGTGACGTTCCACACGTCCACCCGCAGCTTGCCCCGGTGCTACGCTGGCTCTCGGGGACTGCGGTCAGAATGAGAGAACATTAAAAAAAGGGAAAAGATGCAATTCCTGTCCTTGAAAGACTAAAAGTTAGCTGAGTAGAAACGGAAACCTCTCAACAGGGGGAAAATGATGAATTCAAATGACAGAACCCCGAACCAGGTGCCAGGCCTGACATCAGAGGCTCGGATGAAACAACAGCAGGATGGCGTCTACCCTCACAGAGCTCATGTCCCAGGGGGAGACAGACCCCGACAAGTACCTAAAAGTCGTGCGTGATGAGTACAGGAGGACAAAGTACAGGTATAAGAGGACCCTTCAGACTGGGGACGAGGAAGGTTTCCACGAAGAAGACCTCCTTCGCTGAGACCTCCGTGATGTGTACGGACAATCCAGACAACTCGAGCTAGATGCCTTCTGAGATCTGACTAAGACAAAACCATGTCCGACTAGCAAGTGGACGTCACAGCGTATATTCTTGAAAGCTAAGGTGCCGGCATTCGTCTAAATCCCAGCTACCACTGGGGCACCCTTTTACTCAGTCAGCTCTTGTCATGGTTAGTTTAACACCTGACCAGGTGCCGGAAGGCCTCCCCTAGCCTGGCTGCTGGTTGTCAACAAACCACAGGAAAACGCCGCCTCACCCCTTACCACGTCCTGCCTGCTTGCCCATGGGCATCTACAGCCAGGGCCCCTCCTCCTTAAGGACATTCTTCCTTTCTGATGATATCACTCTGATACTTTACATTCTTTCTCAATACCAACACCCGCTAATCGGAGGCACAGCCCGAAACCAGAATGTTAGCTTGTGTCCTCTGTGGACATGCTGTGCCCGGTGGCAGCCGTTCACCACCGGGTAACTGACGGTCTCTGCCCCTCCTGGCTCTCCCTCCTGCTTCCTCCCATGGCCTGCCTGGCCTCGCAGCAGGCACTCTCGCGTGCTTGGAAAGACCATCTCGCGTGCTTGGAAAGACCATCTCGCGTGCTTCGAAAGACCATCTCGCGTGCTTGGAAAGACCATGCCTGTCAGCGGAGGCAGAGCAGCGAGCATACCACTATCATTTGCTGAAGTGACTGTCCCCTCCCCCTGACTGAGAACCGAGGCTGCAGAGTCACCCCGTCTTCGCCCATCGTCTCATCGGGACCCAGCAGAGCGCCTGGCACAGAACTGGACCCAAGTGCAGAGACGGTTGCTGACTTCTACCGAGTAAGGAAACGTCTCCGTCCAGAGCTCACTTCCTTCCGCTGCCCAGAACCAGCTGGATGACTGTGCTGGTCCGGCTCCTTAGCTCCCAGACAGCTGAGCTATCGCTTCGGGGCGAAGGAAGGGACGCTGACTGCTGACAGCCTCCCAGGCCACAGAAGACGGTCCTCGGCCACCTGAACACCTGCCGAACGCAGCCACTCTGTCCACCTCCACTGCCACCTCACGTTCGAATTCTGCCCTCCTCAGTTCCAGTCAGGTGTCTTCAGGCAAGTTAGTTAACAGTCAAGTCAATGTTACCTTTCCTGAAAAATGCAGATGGCAACCGAGCCCACCACTCAGACTGAATGAGAAAATGTCACGAGCAGCATAGAGCCCCACAGAGTGGAGACTCAGTAAGTGACAGCTATTAGTACTCATATTGTTTCTCATACAAGCCACCATTGATGTCCTGTCCGAAAGACTGCAAGTTTCCCACTAGCCCCCTCTGCCAGGCTCCACAGTGAACCATTTACCAGGGTCAAGGCAGGAAGTCACTGGACTGCAGTTAGTGCACCAAGGTGACGAGGCTGCCTCTGCGAACCTCCCCGTACCCAGCCTGCCCTGCGCCAGGCGGCACGGGCCCTGGGGGCTGCGCTGGGCACGCCCGCCGCACAGCTACAGCCCGTAGGAAGCCTCCCTATTCAGTTGACTATCCAGAAACCAGGGCCCTTTTCCAGAGAGCTAGTTCCAGAAATAACGGGCTCAGAAAAGCTAAGCGTGTCAGTTTTAGGCCACACATCCAACAACCATGGTGCTGATGAGTGCTGAGTGGGGTAAAGCTCAGTGTACATCCTTCCTGATCCAGCAGATTCCCTGGGGGTGGCCTATCAAAAAGAGAGGGGGGGAGAGAGAGAGGAGAGGAGGAGGGAGGGATCAGGGTTTCTGTTAACTGCATGAACACATCTCAGTGTAAAGAGCGAGGACCCTGACTCGTTTCCGCTGGAGCCCAAGCACCTATGACAGTGACTAGCATGACAAACATTCTGCAATGGATGAATCAATCCACTAGGGATTTTTTGTAGGGTTGAAAGAGAGAGCTGGGTATGAAATAACAAGACCATTCTCTTTCTGGCTGTAAAGAACAACACCCATGACCGTGGCCCATGAGGGAGGGGTCCCGCTCTCCTGCCAGGGGCTGGGCACAGAGCTCTGGAGCTCACGACAGAAGCCCATCTTGGCCAGGCTTGTTTCTGCCACCCAGGAAGAGGCTAACAAATTGCCCTACAGTCTATTCCAAACGCACACAGTGCTAATTTAGACACTTCATTTCATCGGATGCTTTGTAAAATGCTGTCTCCTAGGGACCCAGTAACTGAAGGCAGGGGCCGCCAGGGTCCACCCTACCTGCACGCTCAGGGCTGTCTCCTTTAAAAGGACCTTCTCCTGTGAAGGTTCCTATGAGTGCCGATGGGAAGTCCCTCCACAAGCCATCTGCTCTCACCACACTGCAGTGCCAGCCACACTAAGTCACGCTAAGCCATACTAAGTCACGCTAAGCCATACTAAGTCATGCTAAGCCATGCTAAATCACACTGTCATGCTAAGCCATGCTAAGCCATACTAAGTCACGCTAAGCCACGCTAAGTCAAGGCTAAGGAAATTACTACCTCTGTCTGTTACAGGGGCCAATGTCAGACTAAGCCGAAGGGACATTTTCCTTTTCTTAATTAAAAAAAAAAATCTCTTCGTTTCTATTTTTGAAAACTGTACCAACCGAGAATTAGCATTTTAAAAATGTTTATATTATTAAATAAGTGAGTTTTCAAGAACTTCCAAATATTTTCTTCAGCATTATATTTATACTATTTGGGGTTTATTAAGTGGATATTTTTTCCTGGCTTAAAAACCATGCTATATGATTCTCTTGTTTGTAAAAAAAGAAAATTCTTATAGAAAAGAAAGACACAGTGTCACTGTCTAAACCTTAGCAGATATAAAAAAAAAAACCAAACCAAAAAACAACAACAAACAAAAATCCAAAATTTAAAGCAACTGATCTATGTAGTCCTTGCAAACAAATCCTCTTTCCCGATGGGAGAGGAAGAAAGCGCATAATTTTTTCATGCGGGGAAACGAGGAAAAACTCTTCACTGGACAAAACAGAGCCAGAGGGCAATGGATGCATCAAGGGGTTTTTGTGGGGTTGGAAGGGGGAGCAGGGTCTGAAATAACAAGACCATCCTCTTTCTGGCTATAAAGAACAACACCCAAACAATTCACATCCTTTCTCATATAACCCACCATTCAGTTCCTGCCCGAAAGACTCCTTGTTTCCAAACTAGCCTCCTTTGCCAGGCTCCAGAAGTATTTAAAACGTTCTCAAAACCAGAGTAAAGTTTTACTTAACTGAAAAGCAAACTCAGGCTGCCAGGCCCATGTGGGGGGACGGTGGACAGGAGGGCAGAGAGGGAAACTCCATGGACGCAAATGGGCAATGCAGGTGGGCACAGCGCCCTGACGGCCACTGACGGAGTAAAAAACCCGCCAGGGAAAACGCATCCCTGAGCTGAAGGGCAGCAGGAAACTGATGCAGAAGGAAAGTCAAATAAACCACAAAACCAAACACAGGAGAGTCCAGAAATGACACTGGGAAAATGGTAACACGGAGTTTAGCCCTCCACGCATCTACCCCTCTTCAGGCAGGACACCACACTCGGCAACGTGAGCGTGGAAGACGGAGGCTGGCACACAGCCCAGGGCGCCGTCACCTGCCCGGCCGGCCGAGAGCGGCGAGTGCCCGGGCTAACCTGGAGAGCGAGAGCACAGACCAGCCACACCCAAGCGAGTGTTTCACCGGAGGTGGCGCTGCGCTGTCAGGACACCAACACGACCCCCAACGTGCCACAAGCCACCAAAAAGCACCACACGCTTTGCCCTGGCACGGGGACAGCTTACTTCCATGTTGGCATCTGTTAACAATTCACAGAAGTGCCCGGTTTCTCCGGGCAGCCCAGTAAAAGCTGTCCCCCCACCTGTGGAGCGGCAGTCACACGCTGCGTCACCTCTGCAGAGGGCCTCCGACTGCACCGCACACAGTGGTTTCGCATCACAAATCGGTGTCAGGTTCCCATTTGGATAGAGAAACAGATTTGCAAGAACGTTCTTGTTACGTTTTAATATCGCCAGTGTTTATCTGCCTGCCGGAGTCTCCTCACAACACGAGCTGCCTTTGAGGACAGAAACCAACGGCCCGTTGAAGGTTGCGACCCAGGGTCCCCAGAGCCCCCAGCTGTGCCGTCAGATGAACGGGCAGGAAGGCCCTCTTCCTTCCCTGCCACTGGTGTCCTACAGTCGGACGCACAGAACAGCATCTAACTTCTCCCCACGCCCCCCATGGAACCCTCCCGGCTCCTGATGTCCCCTGTCACTGGGGAAGTGAGTCAGGGGACGGGTCAGACTGGTTACCCAGGTGGTAGATGGGGGCAAAAAGCCCGCCTGCCCCGACACAGGTCTTCTGAGTCTTAGCTGCAGAAGTCCACCTGAGTGCCAGGCGCCGATACAATTGTATGCTCGCTGCTGCGTGCCGGGAAGCAAAGAAACGACTTTCTCTAAGGCTCCGGCCACGCTTCCCCCAGCGCCTGTGCCTGCCGCTCCTGCTCACTGTGTATATTTGCACGGCGCTCTGCGATGTACAACTTTCGGATACAGGATTGCGTTTGATCCATGTGACAGATCATGGGCCACTCTGATCCTCAGTTCACATGAGGCAGCAGAGTTAACTATTTGTTCAAGGTCACAAAACTAGTTACTGGGAAAAGTTGTGCCTAAACCCAGATGTTTTGATTCCCAATCTCCTTGAGTAAAATGAGAGAAGCATGCAGCATATGAGGCACTGGGGTTGTGATGCTGAATGAGGCCATGTGGGCTTTGCCCTCACTCAGCTCTAGTTGAGGAGAGAGCCCAACTGTGGATCCCAGCGGTGGGTCCCGAGCGCAAGCAGAATGCCCAGCCCCTGGGGCAGCATGTGGGAAAGGCTTCATTCATTTGTTCACTCAGCAGACGTAGGTGAAGCGCCTGGCAGGTGCAGGCTACTGAGGGTATTCCTGATTAGGAGAGATAGGCAAGGTGCCCCGTGTCAGACAGGAATGGGGTCGAGGGGCGTAGGAAAAAGGGTGGGAGAGGAGAGCGTATGTGAAGATTCCCCGAGAGGTCAGGCCTGGCGGGAGACCGGGGGTCAGGGGGGTGATGACACGGACGGCCAGAAGGAGCGCTGGCCAGCTTAAGGACAGACTCCCAGCCGAGCCGACCAGCGCAAAGGGCAGCTCCTCCGGGCATTCATGAAGGGGATGGCAGCCTGGTCAGTCCCCCGGAAAGACGGGAACGCCGCCCGGGGAGTGGGCCGGAGGGGACGGAGAGGAAACGGGAAGCGCACTGGAAGCCATCGGAGGTGCAGGGTCAGAGCTGTGACCAGTGGACGGCAGGGAGGGGGATGTGTCAGAGCACCTCAGGGGCAGCGTCCGCAGACTGTGATGACTGGTGTGGGGCACAAGGGGGAGAGAAGGCATCGAGGATGCTTGCAGCTTTCTGGCGTGGACACCAGGCTGACACTGTCTCTCGTGGAGATCCAGGTAATGAGGCACAGGAGGAAACCTGTAAGTGTGAGCATGTGCAGTGATGACTCTCCCTAAGCCCCGATGTTCCCCCTTTCACTGGAAACGTGTAAGTGTGTGCATGTGCAGTGGTGACTCTCCCTAAGCCCAGTGTTCCCCCTTTCACTGGAAACTGTAAGTGTGTGCATGTGCAGTGATGACTCCCCCTAAGTCCCGATGTTCCCCCTTTCACTGGAAACGTGTAAGTGTGTGCATGTGCAGTGGTGACTCTCCCTAAGCCCAGTGTTCCCCCTTTCACTGGAAACGTGTGTGCATGTGCAGTGATGACTCTCCCTAAGCCCAGTGTTCCCCCTTTCACTGGAAACTGTAAGTGTGTGCATGTGCAGTGATGACTCTCCCTAAGCCCCGATGTTCCCCCTTTCACTGGAAACGTGTAAGTGTGTGCATGTGCAGTGATGACTCTCCCTAAGCCCCGAAGTTCCCCCTTTCATTGGAAACGTGTAAGTGTGTGCATGTGCAGTGATGACTCTCCCTAAGCCCCGATGTTCCCCCTTTCACTGGAAACGTGTAAGTGTGTGCATGTGCAGTGATGACTCTCCCTAAGCCCAGTGTTCCCCCTTTCACTGGAAACGTGTACGTGTGTGCATGTGCAGTGATGACTCTCCCTAAGCCCAGTGTTCCCCCTTTCACTGGAAACGTGTAAGTGTGTGCATGTGCAGTGATGACTCTCCCTAAGCCCAGTGTTCCCCCTTTCACTGAAAATGTGTAAGTGTGTGCATGTGCAGTGATGACTCTCCCTAAGCCCCGGATGTTCCCCTTTCACTGGAAACGTGTACGTGTGTGCATGTGCAGTGATGACTCCCCCTAAGCCCCGGATGTTCCCCTTTCACTGGAAACGTGTACGTGTGTGCATGTGCAGTGGTGACTCTCCCTAAGCCCCGGATGTTCCCCTTTCACTGGAAACGTGTAAGTGTGTGCATGTGCAGTGGTGACTCCCCCTAAGCCCGGATGTTCCCCTTTCACTGGAAACGTGTAAGTGTGTGCATGTGCAGTGGTGACTCTCCCTAAGCCCCGGATGTTCCCCTTTCACTGGAAACGTGTAAGTGTGTGCATGTGCAGTGGTGACTCTCCCTAAGCCCCGATGTTCCCCCTTTCACTGAAGAATAATGAGCCAACTGCAAACGAGTGTTAACTATTAAAAACAAGCCTGAATTGGCAATTTAAAAAATATTGCCTGTAACAGAATTAACAAAACAATGCTTCTTTTAAAATATTTAAAATTTAGACTGATGAGTCCTCAGCGAATACAAACTGACTTTGACTGTATCTGATACTTGTTCTCCCCGCAGACAGCAGATGTACTGGGAATACAACGATGACTCTGATACAAGTCCTACACTGTTCTTTCCTTCATTACTGACTCGCGCGGGCTTGGTTCGCCAGCCAGCCCAGCGTTCTGAGGCTGAAGAAATTAGAAACAGCTTTCTAGATATTCTCTCTTGTATATTACCTCCCATTTGAGCTCATTTTCATCTGTCACGGACTATTGAAAAAAGGGTCCTCAATTAAGAGCAGAGGCTAAATTAATTGCACCTGGGGTGGAGTGGGCTCATTGATGCTCCACACGCTGAGCCACGACGCTTACACAGAAATCCACAAGGAGGGTGATCTATGTTCTCCTCTGACAATACCCTGTGCTGAAAGGCAGCATCATTTCATGTAGTGTTACAATATAAATAAGAACACCTTGATATACAAGGGTAATTAGGAAGGGAGATTAAGAGAACAATTTCTAACAAGCAGTATATCCTATGACATGTCAGCACCTGCCAACTTACCATCATTCCTAAAACGGAGAGAACCCACCAGAAAAACCACCTCGTTTCTCTAGATGGTAAACACAGGGAAAAAAATCTTAATCCTAACTGCAACTCCGTAATAATTATTTCGGTGGTCTCTGTCATTTCTGCTCTAATCTTGACAATTAAGGCGTTGGACCCATTAAGCTATTAAAAAATAACTTAAACTTCAAAACCAATTTTTGGTGTAAAAATCTTTAAGAAACAAGCTAGTAGCATAAAAAGCTTTTCAAAAATTTTACCTATTTCCATCTAACTATTCCTGGGTTGTAGAGAGCGCAGTTTCAGTGGGGGTGGGGCGGGTTGGTCAGAGCTGGCCTCCGGACAATTCATTTAGGGCCAGGTTCCAGGTGTGAGGACTCCTGCCCAGACCGACACGGCATCTTGGAGGGCCAGAGGGTGTGTCTGGGAAGAATGCCGGGCAGAAGCTGTACTCTGAAGCTGGTGCAAGACCAAAATGCCAACAGAGGAGCACTTTACACCACAGCAAATGGCCCACAGTGGCAGAATCGAAAGAAGTCTTATTAACATGTAACATGGAAGCCTTCTTGGTTCAAGAACAAGAAGTATTTTATTCTTTGGCTGTTCTATGCTATAAAAATATTTGAAATTTCTGAATGGCGCGAGAGCTGCATTATTTCCCGTTGTTGGCTCCCTCTTTGCCGAACAGGTCATACACAGGCTCCTCTGCAGACGTGGGGATGCCGAGACAAGGGTCAGTTCGTTCTGGCCTCAAGAGCTTAGTCTTATTTACAGCAACACCCTGGATTTATTTTAAAAGACGGCTTTTCTTTTGACCTTGGCATTAAAAAGTAAGAGAAAGATTTGCCCTAAACACATAGTAAGTCTAGAAATATGACGAGGAATTCTATTCAGACCTTGAGAAAAAGCTACAACACAGCATTCAAGAGGAGAAACAAAATTACACCAAGGCAGTTAACATTTGAGATTAATAGAATAAAAATGCAAGAATAATGAAGGCATGTTCTAATTGATCTATTCATGCAACATATGTAAGCTCGAAACTTCATACTTCCGAAGCATAGCAATTCTGATTTACCTTTTCATGGTGGCTCACAAGAAAACACCTAAAACAGACTCACAGATGCAGAGGACAGTCTAATGGTTACCAGAGGGGAGGGGTCGAGGGACTGGGTGAATCAGGTGAAGGGATTAAGACGTAGAAATTGGTAGCCACAAAATATTCATAGGGATGTAAAGTACAACATAGAAAATATAGTCAGTAATAGTGTAACAACTATGTAATACTGAATGTAAACAAAAAATGTTTAAAAAAATCTAAATGCCTGACCCCACCCCATCTGCTACCCTTTTCTGGATAGTGTCACTATATTTATAAAAATGGAGCTAATGATAAACATCACCATGAAGATCTATTCTAAACACAAAAACTGTCATTCTTCTGACATACAGCTATCAAGAACGAAGTCTGGTCTAAATATGTATAAAACTGCCAAATCTGCCTATTTTCTCCTTGTCCTGCAACTACAGAGTAAACACACGACATATCCGGCTTCCTTACTGTTGATTCCACGGAGACAGTAAAAAGCCAGTTCTCAATCAGGACGTGAGCCTGCACACCACACTGTAACTTTGTTTAGACGGTAGAGGGAGGGAAAAGGGGCTGTCACGTGGTGGGCAAGAATGAAGGCGGCGTGCGAGCCAGCCAGTGACTCTGGCCGAGCCCGCCCTGGACAGTCACCTTGCATGGGTCCGCGGTCACGGAGTGCGGCCGGAGCACCCCAGCACCGGAAGAAACCCCCAGCACATCGCAGCCCTGCAGTGACATCCACTGTTTGCAGTCGTGTCCGGAAGGGAGCGTTCTCAGTGGCCCTGCTTCCAGCATATCTCCAGGACTAATTAAATCCTCATTACCACCTTCTAATTATTCAAATACTATGGGATTACACTGAGGAAGTCCCTGCCGGCGCACTACATAAAAAGGGTTAAATAACCTATGTTGATGTTGAGAACCCAGATCTCATTCAGACCTTCAGAAAACCACCAGCACTAACATGAATATTTAACTAGACACCACTGTGGACATTAAAAGAGAATTCAATTAAAAGGTTTTAAAAGAAAAATTAATTCTGACCTCTCTACATCTGTCCAAATAAATAAGCCTTCTTGAAATGTTTTCATCTAATTGCTAATCCAATAAACTAGAAGGGCATCCGCTGGTTTCATTAAGCTTCACATTTTGCAGGGGTTAAAAATGTGATCATTTCGATGTTAATAATGATTATACTTATTTATCTACTCCAATGACTATTTCATATTCCCTCCAAGTCCTCTTTGAAAACAGAACACATTCATAAGCCATTTTACCCATTGCTCTCTCCAATTTTAAAGATCTATATGTTCAAGAATAAGAAGGATAAAATTAATTTAAACTTGTTAGCTACAATTTTCTTAACTGTTTTTCCAATGAGTAGGCAGCATAATTTATACTTTTTTTTTTCAATGAGGTGCTTTAATAGCAATTTTTAATGTTCTTCTCTGAGGTCTACAGAGAATGGTTGGTTTAAATTCAACACCAATGGCAAAGTGTTACAGAATCCTAAACTGAAGTTTTGTCCTGTTTTCCTTTTAAAGATATCGGTAATGAAGACGTTAAGCCCACAGAATTTGAGCTAATTTTCTTCACTGAGTTAGTGAGAAGTTCCAGCACCGTAGACAATGCAGACAGGAGCATATGCTGGAAAGCAGATGCAAGTACAGAGAAGACAATACTACAGGAGAACAGAGGCCGACACATGTTTAAAGTGCTTCCTTCCTCTCTGTAACCCATGACCGACTGGCCATGTCCACACTGAGCTGAACACAGGCGGACCATATAAAAACCATAGAAACTTAGTTATTTCCCCCTATATACAGTGTGGATTTGTGACTGATGTCATTGTGACAAACTGAATGCCAGAATCACCAGTTAAAGGACAGTGAACGGGAGGCGGCCTGGGGTTGACGTTAGGGTTTGGGCTGGGGTTGGGGCTGGGGAGGTCGAGGGGCCGTGAGCTGCTCTGCAGGCATCTGGTGGGCGCGCTGCCTCTGCAGTCACCCTGCCTGGGGATACGAGGACCACGTAGGAAGAAAGGAAACAGAGCTACAATCCAGCTCCTTGAGCCTGGAGGGACCCGGGCTTCAGTGCAGCATGTCAGCACTGCTGTCCCCCGGGAGGACTTTGGGGAGGACCCAGGAAACTGCACCTCCAAACACATCTCTTGCTTTGTGCTGGTGTCTCTGGACCAGCATTTTTCTAGATTCTTTGCCATTATAAAAAATGTCCATAATGGTGGAATCTTAGTCTTCATCTTATTATCAACACAAAATAAGTATTAAAAGGAACTGTTCGATTTGGCTGTTTTAGCACTCAGCAGCACAGAAGGTATATTCTTATCTTGTCTACCACGGTTTCTGAAAAAGAATACTTTAAAAAAAAAAAAATAAGATGCTCACTCACCAATATATTTCTTTCCTCATTTCCCTAAACGGGGCTGGGGAGATATAGGACTGTAACGGCATAAAGGAAGTTAAATTATGTTTCAAAACATAGAAGTCAACATTGGGGAATATTCTAGAGAATGTTTCCTAGTCTACTTTACATTGTACACACTGTTGGTACACATCACATGACAGTAAAAGCAAGCAAGAATTGTATCAAAGCATTACGATGGCTGTGTCATTTGCCATTAAAATATCCAATCAAATTTATTAGGAGCTAACATTTCTTGCTCGATTTTAACAAATAAAGCTAAAAATTTTTCTTGCTACCCAATAGATTTTTTTCATTGTGAAAAAAATTTTTTTAAAGTGTTTATGAAATAATGCTATAATCCTGTTTGGTAGCTTTTCTCCCCAAATGCAGTCTCTATTCAATACCATTCCATATTAGTTTCAGATGTATAAATTTCTACCCAATTTTTAAGGAAATGTACCTCACACATGGCAAAGCATTATTCAATAGTCACTGTGAAATATGAAGCTCTCCTTGTTGGGAGGTTGTCTAACCAACAAAAGATGCACACGCTTCTAGCACAGGCTTTCAGGGAAAGCTGAGGGGAACGTGTCCCTAAAAATAAATTCAGATTTAGCAAATCATAAAATTTATATTTGCTATTGGAAGGAAATGATCATTATAACTACCCAGATTTGCCATTATAAAAATGTCGGTTACCAAAACCACACGACATATAATAATAAGGAAAACAGTAACAAACACATAAACCTAACAGCTTCCATAGAGGGACATCAGAGGAAAACCTAAATTTTGCCTTATTAATATGTTCATTTAAGTTAAAAGTTTAATTGAACTATATTTCCTCGTTGTTGTTTCATCCTTGACATTTGGTTTTCTACATTTTCAAATTTCTTAAACATATGTCAGTTGAAAGGGAATGAGGAAGATGTTGGAGGATCTTAGAGGAGTTTCCCCTTTTTGGTTCTTAGAGATAAAGGTTACAACAGTACTTTCAAATAAAACCTCTCTCTCTCTCTCTTTTTTTTAGCGAGAGATAGACAGACACAGGAAGGGAAAGAGATGAGAAGCATCAACTCATAGTTGCATCACTTTAGTTGTTCACTGACTGCTTCTCATACGTGCCTTAACTGAGGGACTCAAGCCAGCGACCTTGGGCTTCCAGCCAGTGACGTTTGGGCTCATGTAGATGATCCCACACTTAAGCTGGTGACCTCAGGGTTTCGAACTTGGGACATCATTGTTCAAGGTTGATGCTGTACCCACTGCACCACCATTGGTCAGGCATCAAATAAGGCACCTCTTATCCTTTAGTGCTTGCAGAAGAAGGAGAATTCTCCCGGTGGGAAAGATGTCACAGGGATCCTCTGGGTCTGGCCGGAGCAGGCTTTAGGTGCAGGATCATTTCCTCATTCCTCTTCTCTCCACTCCCCTGACCCAGGAACACAATGTGGATACAACCCAGGGCCAAGAGAAGGAGAGTGGGGAGATCCCCTGCCTGGCCTCTGTGCTTTCCATGAGCTTCCGTAATGTCTCCCAGACAACCAGCACACCTGAAATGTCTCCCAGACAACCAGCACACCTGAAATGTTTCCCAGACAACCAGCACACCTGTAACGTCTCCCAGACAACCAGTGCCCTGTAACCTATGCACCTGTAATGTCTCCCAGACAACCAGCACACCTGTAACCAGTGTACCTATGTCTCCCAGACAACCAGCACACCTGAAACGTCTCCCAGACAACCAGCACACCTGTAACGTTTCCCAGACAACCAGCGCACCTGTAACGTCTCCCAACCAGCACACCTGTAACCAGTGCACCTGTAACATCTCCCAGACAACCAGCGCCCTGTAACCTGTGCACCTGTAATGTCTCCCAGACAACCAGCACACCTGAAACGTCTCCCAGACAACCAGCACACCTGAAACATCTCCCAGACAACCAGTGCACCTGTAATGTCTCCCAAACAGCACACCTGTAACCAGTGCACCTGTAACGTCTCCCAGACAACCAGCGCCCTGTAACCTGTGCACCTGTAATGTCTCCCAGACAACCAGCACACCTGAAACGTCTCCCAGACAACCAGCACACCTGTAACCAGTGCACCTGTAACATCTCCCAGACAACCAGCGCCCTGTAACCTGTGCACCTGTAATGTCTCCCAGACGACCAGCATACCTGTAACCAGTGCACCTGTAACGTCTCCCAGACAACCAGCGCACCTGTAACGTCTCCCAACCAGCATACCTGTATCCAGTGCACCTGTAACGTCTTCCAGACAACCAGCGTCTTGTAACCAGTGCACCTGTAATGTTTCGTAACCAGTGCACCTGTAACATTTCCCAGACAACCAGCACACCTGTAATCAGTGCACCTGTAACATTTCCCAGACAACCAGCACACCTGTAATCAGTGCACCTATAGTGTCTCCCAGACAACCAGCACACCTGTAACCAGTGCACCTGTAATGTCTCCCAGACAACCAGCACACCTGTAATCAGTGCACCTATAGTGTCTCCCAGACAACCAGCGCACCTGTAACCAGTGCACCTGTAACATTTCCCAGACAACCAGCACACCTGTAATCAGTGCACCTATAGTGTCTCCCAGACAACCAGTGCACTGTAACCAGTGCACCTGTAACGTCTCCCAGACAACCAGTGCACCTGTAACGTCTCCCAGACAACCAGTGCACTGTAACCAGTGCACCTGTAACGTCTCCCAGACAACCAGCGCACCCATGAGGAGTTAGCACAAACAAGCAATAGAGAGGATGTGAGACACAGGAAAGATTTCTGAATCACAGTGGAAAGTTTAGAGCAACAAATGCACACAATTATTTAAACATATTGTAGTACTGTTAAAAAGCAGTGGTTCCCAAAGTGTGGTCCTCAGGTCAGCAGCACCTGGGACTTGTCAGAAATGCAGAGTTGAAGTGCCCCAGCTCAGACTCATGAAATCGGACACCTGGGGGCATGGCCTGGCTATTTCAACACACTCTCTATGCGATCCTTGTGCACCCTGACGTTTGGAAACCATCAACTATTCCATTATTAATACACACTGTACTACCCTGGATAAGAAAAGTATTAACTATACATTAAATTATTATAAGATAGTTAAATACATAAAGGTATTGTAAAATAAAAGTTTCCTTTTATTCCTACTAAACAGTCATTTCAACACAAATGATGTGTAGACAAGGCTAAACAATGTTACTCAGCTTTTAACATGTAAATAACTGAACCTTATAATTCTAATTAGGCGCAAATCATCATCCATATAACTCATATAGAAATTATTATAAACATTAGGGGTCAGGAACCTTTAAATATTAGCTACCAAGCTACCTATTCTGTCCCCTGGGTGAGTGTGAGAGGGGAGGGTCTGAAGGAAGGTGGCAGGAAGGTGGCACCTGCTGTGGGTGGAGGGGACAGCCTGGCCCACAGGTGCGCAGGCCCGGGGCCCAGCACCTGGACGGTGCGGCAGGCCCGTAAACCCCCGTCTTCGCTAACCTGGAATAATCCCTGCCCCGCCAGCAAAAGCAGCCTGATTGCTGGAGGGGAGAGATGAAGACAGAGGTCAATGAATGAAGGCCAAGACAGTCATTATGGAGCTCAACGTCAAACGGTTTGCACACAAGAGGACTGGAATGTCCCAGGGCTTCCGGGAAGTTCTTTTTGTCTGACTGCGGCGCTAACTAGCCTCTGAGAATGAGGAAGTCATACAGAAGAGCCTCTAAGGTCCTCTGCTCTCTCTCTGTAAATTGAGGTGACTGGACTCTGATCTTTCAAGATGGCTCCAGTTCTAAGACCCTGTAAATTTATAATACGAGGTCTTACTGTGTGTTTATATTTGTAAAAGCTAAATATTGTGGAACAAATAATTGATCAAACAGGTAAACATGGATACATTCTAACCTTTTACTCAGTCACTACCCAAATTGAATCATGATGTCATTTTTACACAGGTAGATCAAATACCAGACTACAGTTATGTACAAACTAGGCTTCATGGTGCTCTGTGGACATATGCTTTGAATGTGGAACTGCGCCTGGGTAACATGTCACCCAACTTTCAAGAAAGCATTCTTCTTTTCCATAGTTGTTGTTACCTGTAAGTTCTTGTTTATTTCATTCATCTGATGAGGAAACATAACATCCTCTAAAAATTACTCATAGGGATATGAATAGGTAAGCAAATGCATATAAACTTCATGCACTCCAAACGCCAAGGTAGGGAAGGTGGAATGGAGGACTAACCTCTCTCCTGCGGCATCGGTGACTGGCTCAGGGCAGGATGGGAACTCGGCTCTGTCTGGCCCCCGGGCGGCTGAGGAGGCATCTGACCGCCTGTGAACACAGGAGGAGGCGCAGTGAGGGACCCTTCGCATTAACACTGCCACTGTGCGAACCACGACGTGGGCACACTGACGACGTGGGCACACAGACCGAATCACTAGTATCCCCAAAGGCATGCCCCACAGAGAGAAAGACAGAACGCAAAATGCATGATCTTTCACTCCTTTTTGTGTATAAAACAAAGAGAAAACACGCATAAACATATTTAGCAAGTGACCTCTAGAGAAGTTCAATTTCTTACTGGGTGAGCTCCCAAAGTCACAGAAAAATCAATTAGTAGCTGAAATCTCCCGACACACACGTCTTTGTTGCAGTGAACAAAATCCAAGACTGGGGCACTGAACTCATCCTCCGGAGTTTCAACTAGTCTCCAAGTGGACAGCCGTGCACAGTGGCCCACAATTTTTCGTTGTTCATATTTATTCAATATAATAAGAATAACCGATGTCTAAAACCTTAAAACACAGGACTACAAAATACAGTGTATATTATCTCTTAAGAAGGAAATGTTATTCTGCATCTCTCTCAGCCTTTACTGATCTATTTGCTTTTCATTTACTTAATGTGCGCTCAGTTTGTCTTTTCAAACTATAAGCTCCTTGAAAAGGGTCACGAGTCTTTTACTCCTTTAATCTGTCATTAGCATGACAAATATTTAATAAACCCTGGGTATTTAACAGCCCATAATCTGAAAATAGAAACTAAAGGAAAAGGTATTCATTATTTTATTAATTAAAGAGAGACAATGAATCATCAGAGGTACTTGACGATCAACTCCCTTTCTGGCCCCAAGGTTTAGAAGCATTTCTAAGACTAAAAACACAGAATAGAAAAGGCAGTTGAACTTAGCACATTTCGTAGGACACAAGCTATTTTACCTTCTAACCAGGACTATGCTATCTTCCCTTTAACCTTCCTTCTTTTGCTAAAATAAGTTGGAAAGAGAGAAATACACACATACGACCTCCCTGGTGTGGAGTCCATTACCGTGCTGGATCAAGCTAACTGCTCTGACACCACAGGCCAGAGTTTTGGATAGTGCTTAAAAGAATCACAGCTGAGTAGAGAACGGAACGAATGTGCTTCAGGTCACCACCCACTCCCCTGGTGACGGTCCTGGCGCAGAGCCTGGTGGTTTATGCGGAATGATGACCCTTGGGTGTTTCCGCACCACGGCCCCTCTGTCAGGCTGGCAGTGGGGTACAGGGCAGGAAGGGCACAGTTCCCTGAGCCTCTGAGGACTGTCACTCATCACTAATTCTAATAATGGTCGTATCTGTGACAGCCAGAGAGGTGGGGAAACAGTTCCCGTTTAGACAGTAGCTAGAAATAGTCGTTAGAACAGAACCATACAAATCTCCCAAATGCTTTTGGGCATTTAGGCTTCTCACTTTTAGAAAAGAATGTAAAATCTATTACTCTATTTCTGAGCGCTCCTGGGTTCAATGCCGATCTCATCCTCAGATGAAGTGAAAACCAAGACCTGAATTTACAGCCACAGAGAAATGTCATGCTGGGGAACCCCTGGAGTCAGAGCCGCAGCAAGGAGGCTACAGCACGTAGACAAACAGTACAGCGTTTCACCATCTACTGTAGACATCTGCACTGAATTAGCACTGATAGCAACTCACTACACGTACAGTCCAAAAACACAACATTCTGGATGAAAACAACTTCAGGGGTAAATACTGGTCATCAACTTGGTTACAGATACTCAGAAGTTGCTGTGTGTCTGCTCTGGGTCACGTGCTTTCTATGAAATACCCCGAGGTCCCAATCTACTGTCCATTTAGAAATTTAAAGCACTCTGCAGCCAAATCCTGACTTTCAAAAATGTCACCGGGGCATCAGCTGCACTAAGACAGTAAGTGCTTACATTATCATGATTGTTTCTGCATGACAGGCTGGACGCACAGACTCATGACAGTAAAAACAAACAGTAATTCTATGTTAATAGAGGACACTGCTACTTACACTGTGCATGCCCAAGGCACTGCTTGTACATACACTATTTCAACTGAAATAAACACGGCTGTTAGAAACCCTCTCGTGAATTCATAAAACCCTGACAGATCCAGCAGAGCTACTGGGTGTCTGGTGCAATTCTAAGACAGATTTGTCTTTTTTTTTTCTTTTAAGATTTTATTCATTTTAGAGAGAGGGGGTAGACAGAGAGAAAGTTGGAGGAGGAGTGGGAAGCATTAACTCAGAGTAGGTGCTTCTTGTATGTGCCTTGATCAGGCAAGCCTGCAAGCCCGGGGTTTCAAACCAGCAACCTCAGCATTCTGGGTCGACGCTCTATCCCCTGTGCCAGCACAGGTAGGACAGATATCTCTCTAAAACCATGAGAAAATTCATTTATTAAATCCATCCTTGAACGGAACAAACAAGAACACTTCATGGTAAACAGATCTGCCCAAACTGTTCTATATTCTCCCTCTGCTTTCATCCCCCCTTTCCACCACAGCTCCCGAGTTCCCAGAGACAGCCTCCTTCCCCACGAGCATGGGCCTGAGCCAGTCGAGGTGACGAGGCAGAGCACGTGTCTGTGTCCACCTCCACGTCCTGGAGACAATGCAGAGCTCTCTGAACCAACCGGACTAAGTGAACACTTTCAAAACCATCAATTTCTATATGACATCTGCTTGGCATAAGTAAAACCTTTTTAAACAAAATTTGGTAATTATTTTAAAAGAGAATATTGCCCTGCATAGTGAATGAATGAGTAGGCTCTAAATTAGAGCAGTTTTAAAGAAAGCCCATGTTCCCCCCTCGTTTATGTCTGCAATGATGTGAACTAAACACAATGGAGACCGTCTGCTGAGAGCTGCAGAACTGTCCCCACTCGACACCTCTGTGTTCGCTCTCCGGCGACCATTTCCTTCTCACTTGTGACTCTCCGCACAAGTCTGTACTATGATTTTTAAAATAAAAAATATTGTTCCCATTCTCGTTACAATGTATATATATAAAAAACAGTGTGCAAGGCTGTGTACAAACTAAAAATGAAACATTACTAAGTCACCTAAATTTGTACTTTTACTTTTGTTTTACTTTTGACTTTCAACACAAGTCTATACTATATTTTTTTTATTAAAAATACTTCTATTTTTAATTAGTTTATACTTAGGGAAAAATTACAAAACTAGGACAAGTTCTCTCATATCTTTAGCCCACCTGACCTAGTGTTCTCATCACATATAACCATAATATAATTACCCTGAGGAACTTAACACAGTACAATCTTGTTAACTAAAGATCTTATTTAAATTTCACCAATTTTCCACTTAATGACTTTTTGCCATTCTAGGATCTCATTTTAGCCCCCTTTTCCTTGTTTATAACTCCTTTCTTCAATTATAAGAAACCCAAAACACACATACACACACACACACTGCTCACAAAAATTAAGGGGTAGTTTATAACTTCATATTCATTTTGAAATATCCCCTAATTTTTGTGAGCAGTATACACACACACAGACACATAAAATACACAGGCAATAGTGTGGTGATAATGTTTAACTCACAGTGGGTGAATTGATACATGAATATATTCCAGCTGAGAATACTTCATAGAGCAGGTTCAAGTCTATGTTTCTTATAGGCAACAGTCTTAACACCCCCCACAATCCTTATTAAGGTCCTCTGTTTATTGTTTGTCGCCTCTCACTACAATGTAAGTTCCACGAGTAGAGAACTGTCTATGTCCCTGAACCAGGTATACAGTGAGCATTCAATAAATATTTGTTGAGGAAATCGATGTGTGGCTGATGACTCTAGAAACTAAGCCCAGACTAACAGCTAATTAAACCTTTATACATTAACAGTAATTATGTAGTTTTGTCTTATTATTTTAGATAATGAATAGGCAAATTTTTTCTGTCAATTGCTAGATAGTAAATATTCTAGGCTTTGCAGTCCATATGTTCCCTGTTTCAACTACTCAACTCAGCTGTTGAAGTGTAAAAGCAGTCACAGACAATACATAAACAACATGGCATGAATAAAACTTTATTTACAAAGACGGGTGGCAAGCTGGATTTGGCCTAAAGGTGGTAGTGCTCTGTCCCCTACTGTAAATGATAACATCAGTGTAAAAAACATTCAGCGACACTTGCTCAGAAAGTCAACAAACATCAGCTGGTGTTTACTAAGAACTATGACACACGGACCTGACACACTGCTGTATTTAATAAAAAGGCTACACGAGAGTATCGGTGACGGAACCGGTGTACATCCTCTTCAAACCAGACCTCGCGCCGGCACACTGGACGCCGCGGCACTTCCAGCCAGCACAGTTCTAAGTCTTCAATGGCAAGTGTGGTTAGCAGGTAAATCTTTAAGTTTTATATTTTCCAACTTATTTTTGGACAGACCGAAGCAAATAGATCAGAACTACGGATCAAATGCAATCCTGTAATTATACTCAAGCACTGTTACAGTGGGGTAGCAGAGAACAAAAATGGGGTGAAGAGCAGCATTTCTACATCAATTCTTTACCAAGGCTAACCTTCCTTGGGTTAATTCCCTTCTAAATCATTGTAGCACCTAACTACAGGAACTCAGTAAGAACAAAAACACCAACTCTGAATTGCAAGAGCTTCCGGTAAACAAATCATTCATCCCTAAAATATTTAAGTTATGCTGTGCCATCTCTATATAATACTAATCAGCAGGAAAACCAAACAAACCAGAAGTTCTATTTTTCAAAAGTTGTAGCGGCTAGAGAAAAAGAAGTCCTTTCCTTCACATTGCGGCAGCTAAAAAAATCAACTAAGCAATTATGGATTTAGTCACCCAAGAGAAACCAGTGCAGTAACTCCTCAGCACGGCCAGTGTGGAGTGTGGGCGACGCACAGACCGAGCTCAGCGTCACCCCCAGAAGCCCTCTCCCCTGTGCCCTGATACTCCAGCTGACTGGGCAAAGCAGGAAGTGAGGGCAGCGTCTGGGCCGCACACTTATTTGTCTTACAGCAGGGGTCCCCAAACTTTTTACACAGGGGGCCAGTTCACTGTCCCTCAGATCGTTAGAGGGCTGCCACATACAGTGCTCCTCTCACTGACCACCAATGAAAGAGGTGCCCCTTCCGGAAGTGCAGCGGGGGTCAGATAAATGGCCTCAGGGGGCCGTAGTTTGGGGACGCCTGTCTTACAGGTTCCTACAGAAATCAGAGGTGGTTTCAGTTGAATGTAAAAAAGGAAGTAAAAAAGTCACTGAGTACGTACTATGTCCAAGGCAATGGCTTAATGATATTCATTCATTCATAATTCAAGAGGACTGGCTTCCCAAAATGAACGTAAAATGACGTGCTAATGGCTTAAATGGCATAGAAACCAGGATGGTTTTCTTGGCCAGTCTTCCTCAATAGGAAAGTATATCCTTAGCAGGGGTTGGGAACCTTTTTGGCTGAGAGAGCCATGAACACCACATATTTTAAAATGTAATTCTGTGAGAGCCATACAACGACCCGTGTACATGATGCATTATCCAATAAAAATTTGGTGTTGTCCCGGAGGACAGCTGGGATTGGCTCCAGCCACCCACAACCATGAACACGAGCGGTAGGAAATGAATGGATTGTAATACATGAGAATGTTTTATATTTTTAACGTTTTTTGTTGTTGTTGTTGTTATTAAAGATTTGTCTGTGAGCCAGATGCAGCCAACAAAAGAGCCACATCTGGGTCGCGAGCCGTAGGTTCCCGACCCCTGTCCTTAGGATTGTCAGGGATCTTTAGGTGTTTGGTAACAAAGGCTTGGGTCTCACTCATTAATTGCTTCAAGTTAACAAGGGTAAGAGAGGCTTAATGTTAGAAAAGTTGGGTCTGTGAACTCATGTGAATTAAATTGCTAGCTATGGTTGCTGTTGGACTGCAAATACTGCCAGTCACTTTGCTAATAACTCTACTATGATCAAATTCTTCCCCTGTAATGTTGCCACGAAATCAATATATATTTCATACTTTTTAGTAGTTAACTGAATTATTCTTCTACTCTTCAAGAATTCTTGGTGGGTCACAAACTTTAGCGAGGCGTTTCAAAAAACACATTGTAAAAATGACTGCTATCAATTACAAATTCATCATGACTAAGATCAACTTTCACTTGGTTATCACTTAATTCTACTGCACCCCAAACTAAGACATTGGGCTGCTCTAGTCTATAATATCCTCATACTTTCTTAATTCTACTGCACCCCAAACTAGGACATTGGGCTGCTCTAGTCTATAATATCCTCATACTTTCTTAATTCTACTGCACCCCATCTAAGACACTGGGCTGCTCTAGTCTATAATATCCTCATACTTTCTTCATGTTATGGAAGAAATCTTCAAATCTTTAGCAGAATATGGGTTTTACCTGCCACAGTCTGACGCTGTAGGTCTTTCAGAGGATCTACTTTTCATCATTCTGCCACCCCCGCTGCTAAGGGCACCAACTTCTTACAGTGGGCTGTACGTGTCGTAGCAGAGTAATTTCTTTAATTTCTGAAACATGAAGTACTGGATAGGATCCTTTCTTCCCCCATGGTAAATGACAAAGGTGGTTTTGTTGAGAGATGGCATGGGTAGGCTGCCTGGTGGACACAAGTGTCTGCAGAAATCTCTGAACACCTGACCTAAGACGGTACCTGTGCCAGAAGTGGTAAGACAGGCCAGCTCTGCCTTGAAACAGCGGGATTCACTGGTCATTGTCTTCACTGAACTTTTAAATCCTGGCATCATGGTGTGGGTGACAAATGAGTTTTCAATAATCGATACATTCATCAAAGTCCTAGTCTAGATGAGTTAGAAAGGAAACTTTCACACGCTCCAGAGCAGACTGTTAAAATACAGAGAGGGCCTGCTCAGATTCCAGCTTCACGGTTCCAGTTAACAGTTCTTAAGTGCTGGGACGTGGGCACACAGTACTTACTAGTGTCTGCTGTGTTTCCAATAGGATCTCACTCTTACCAGAAGGGTCGGTATGGGGTTAGGGGGCATGGGAGGGGCAGCTGTGAACTGGCAGTCAGCTCAATTCTTTGTTGTGAACTAACCCACTTCACACCAGAGCAGCACAGAAGAGAGAAGCACCTCTCCCCTCCGGCAGCCTGCAGTGGGACCAGGACCACTCTGCCTGGCCCCCCAGCCTCAGCCTGAGCCTTGCTGGACAAACCCTTCCATGTCCTATGACCCAAACGTTCACTCAGAACAGCTTCAGCTTTTCCTAAATCCTACCCAAGATAACACAGTTTGTTGATGTGCCCTGGGGTCCTAAAAATACAGACCTACTCATGTGGCAGAGGCCAATCTGACATTATGGGAGTGCGGAAATTCCCCAGGGGCCCTGAGCGTGAGAGCACCCTCACCAGAGGCACAGATCCTCATTCTAAACAGTCAACCACCTGCCGGATTAATCTTCTCAACTGCTCCCCTGCTGCAGTCTGAGGGCTCCGAGTCTCTGTACTGACCTCACTGCCCCAGTCCAGGCAGAGAGGCAGCGGAGGCCCCGGCGGAGGGGTGAAGACAGCGGACGTGGGCGTTCTGCAGAAGAATGTGCCTTCGCCAGGGCCCTGCTGCACATGCTTGGGGTTTGTTTTTATTACAAAGACCAATGTGTTACACATCATTATTTCATTTAGCCCACTGGATTCACGCCAGCTTTTTTCCAACTGCCCTCTTTTATTAATTAAATGTACCAAAGGTACCTAATATGTTTCATATGGAAGTCAGGTCTAATGATCGCATTACCTGAAAGGTATTAGAGGCCCTCTGGGCAGACACTTTTCCA